>NC_082344.1:15066415-15685165 GCF_027477595.1 Haemorhous mexicanus | reverse complement strand
TGAACTTCAACCGATGGTGGATTAAGTCTTTGTGACTGTGAAAGTCCAGTGCATGGCAATCTCAGAAAGGAACCCATCAAAGCCCCAGAAATGCCAACACACAAATTGTGAGTTGGCAGTGCATGCCAGGTTTTAGCAAACCACAGCAAAATGCTGATTGCAAAACGAGGCCATCAAGTCACATATGGTATGAAGCAGTAGGAAAGAGGAAAGCAGCTGAGAGCGTCATCCCTGCTAAATAGTCTCAGTATTCTTATTGCCATTAGCAGAAATGTGAAATGAGTCTATAAAAATTACAAAGGAGGCAAAAGAAAAGGGAGTGATGACTCCTCTGGCATAGTGTTTCCTAACAGGGATCTTCAAAATGTAAAGATTCTATCATCCTTTAAACTGAAGGAAGGTATTAATGGCAGTAAGGAAATGGCATCAAATGTTAGAAAGACTCTGGGCAGTGTACTTCTAGACAGAAATGCCACTGATAGAAAACCGACTTAACTGGCACCAATGCAGCAGCATTGTACTAAAGCCCAGAAATGTCCACTGCTTCACTCTCTGCCATTCCTTTAATAAGCACACAGCGGCTCTGCAAAATTCCTACTCATCATCTCCTTGGAAAACTGGGCGTGAGGGTCCGTAGTGACGCAGAGTCCCCAGGCAGGTGCAAAGGAGAGCCGCTTTCTTGCAAAAGCCAGGCTTTTGAAGCAGTCAGGCCTTTATCACTTGCATAGCTTTAAGCCACAACAAACTTAATTCAACCAACAGTCATACACCACGCTGTGAACACGCAATGCTTCTAGAACTTCTTGATCTACCTCTAATTCAGCTGACTCACTTTCCCCTAGTCATTTTCTACTTAGCCAAAGTAACGGGCCTCAGCCATGGTTTTACAAGGCCTTCCTTTCGGGAAGTTCTACCTATATGCAACAGCATACCACAAGTTGCTTCACCACCAAGAGTTTAGGTAGATGATTTGCATCTGCCCTTGCGGTGAAACACAATGGGGAGAGAAAATGCTGTCGGAGATGTTCAGTCATTCCATTTTCTAGACAGGCCAAATCAAAAGAAAAGCAAGCTATAGGATTGTGTACTTGCTCTTACAGAACACCTGCTGCCATCTGACAATGAGCTAGCAGAAAATCAGCAAGAATGAGACTTGAGGCAAACAACCTTTGGAAGGGAATAATGGGTTGATAAATAAAGACAACACGTTTCCAGGCTATCGAGATACTTTAAATGACAGCAAAGGATTTGAGAGCAGAGACTGAACTCATGGGGAAGGATTCAAAGAATCCCAAGAAAAACATGACCAAAGAATAAAAGAACCCCAAGAAAAATAGGGGCAACTGACCTGTTTAAGCCTTCAGGAAATCAGTAGCCGCTGATTTAGATAGGCCATTCAAGTTCATTTACTGGTGCACCTTCCACTCCTTTTTCACCTGTCAGCATCACAGGGTGAACTGGGACCTTGGAATCAAGATTATTTGGGATTCTGTTCTTAGCTTTAGGAGAGAAGTACAGCAGGTGAAGTACCTAGTACTGATGTGATACCCAGGAACACAGAGTTGACACATTTCATTGAATTCCAATCACAACTAGCAATACTAAGAGGATAGGATTGGCCTCTTTTCATGACGCTCTTCTTGTTACACAGCCTGCTCTGATTCTGGTGAAAGTTTTTCATTAGCTTCTCTCTAAAAAGGAGAAAAACCAATCAAATGTCCCTCTCTGCTGATGCTAATCGAGTCAGAGGTGTATGAATGGGCCAAAAGTATTTGGAATTCTTCTTAGAGAATGGAAATGGAAGCAGAGCTACCAATCTGTTTCCTTGCAACATATCCCTAAAACTCATTCCCTTCTATTCATAACTTATGTATAGCCAGCAGTACATTCAGGAAAAGATGAAGCTGACTGATGTCAGCAAGGGAAGGATTTGAAAGAACTATTCCCATGAATCATCGTATAGACAGTAACTCTAGCATTAAAATCAGAACCCTTTTAGTAAGTATCACTTATGGGAAATTCAGGACTCCTGCACAATGGACCAAGAGGATTAAGCAGAAGCCGTTTATGGTTTACATGATGCACTTACACATTCTGACTCTCTGCACACGCTAGTAACGCTTTTCTTATTGGTGCCTTTGTCTTGTCCACGCATTCTGCGTGCACCTCTCAGAAGATGTGTTTCCTTACAGTCCAGGTACTTTGCCCCTTCCCCCCCACCCCCGTTTTGGAGTTCTTGTGGTCTTGGTGGTCTTGGAATTTAGTTTCTCAGCTTTTCCTCTCTTGTTTTAGCACGGCTTATGTCTTGATGAATTCCAGAGGGCCCTGAGAAAATTCTGAGAAGAACTGTTCCAAGCTGGATGGCTGGTGCACCCTGTAGTCTAAGCGGCTCAGATACATTGTCACAATTGCCCCTTCTTCCTGCACCAGCCAGATCTTTTCCAATGTAATTTTTAGCAAGAGGCACACCAGTTTCACAATGCATGGAATAACACAAAGCAATGAAATAATGACTACTAGTAAAAACAAAGCTCCATTTACGAGATCTTTCAACCACCCAGTTCTTTCCCATCCCTCAAACCATTGATGCAAACCCCACTCCTTCCCAGTCGATTTCTTCATGTTATCTTGTCCTTGTGTGTGTTTCTTATGAATGGCTGCAGAATGGTCAAAAAGATTCATACAATACATTCCTTCAATTCCTCACACTCGTGTACATGTGCAATCCTAACAATAAATCTATTACAGCTCTTATTTGCAGTGTGCTATGTCTAATAGTATCTATGACAGTGAGAACCAGATTTGAAATAGAAGATACTATGTTTAGTTGTTTGAACAGCCTGAATCCCAAATGATTAAAAGCAGCCAAACCTTGAAAAGCAGCGACACCTAGCATAAGGAATGACGCAGTTCTTCCTCCTGGAACAAGCAAAACTCTGCACAATGGTGGCAATCGCGTCTAAAGCTTATGCTTGTTCTTTCAGTATTCCCGGAAACGATGAAGCAGCTTCCTCTTGCAAAGACCATTGTGAAGGTCACGGAGCGCTCCTGAGCATGGCTTCTGCCGAAAGACACTCGAGACCGGCGCCTAATTTCGAAAAGCGGCGTATGCCCGTCTTCTGTGTCTCCTGTCGCCTACATCTTAGCGAAAAGCTATTGCAGCGTCTGTCTCAAAGAGAAACTGTGCCAACACAGCAAACATCTCTCAGTCTTGCTCTAGAAGCAGCACCGAGGGCTGCAAGAGCAGTAGAAAAAAGACAAGAAAATTTTCCAGGACCTCTTTTAGTACGAGGGCTAATGTGAGTTTAGGATTCAGGCAAGTGACAAGATACCGTCCTCTTTCAGTTTGAGAGCTGAGCACTCAATCCCGGTGCTGTGTGGCTTCATTCTTCGCGTCTCAGCATCTGCTGAACTCTCCGTCTCTCGGAGGCGAAGAAGCGGCTTTTTCGAGCACAGAGCATTGTGTCGTTCGCGGTGCGCTAAGGAGTGCGGCTACTGCTGAAAGACGACGGGGACCGGCACCAACCTTCGGAGAGCTGTGTATGCCCGTCTTCTCCATCTCTTGCTGCCTACATCTTAGCGAAAAGCCTTTCCACGCTTTCTCTCCCGAAGAAACTGTGCCAGCATAGCAAGCGTTCCTCGAGACTTTTCATGATGTTAGTCGAGTTCTTACCAGCTCCGAGGCAAAAAGAAAAAGTAAGATTGGCTACGGAGTACTGCATAAGGTTTGGAAGGATGCAAAGGAAAGTTGTCCAAGAACTCTTTCCCTTCGAATGTTAATAAAGGTTTAAACTGCTGGAGAGTTGTTTGTTCTTGTCCTCTCTCAGTCTGAGAGCTGCGCAATCAATCCCGGTGCTGTGTGGCTTCATTCTTCGCGTCTCAGCATCTGCCGAGCTCTCCGTCTCCCTAAGGCGAAGAAGCGGCTTTTTCGCGCACATAGCTTGTGCCGGTCGCGGTGCGCTCCGGAGCACGGCTTCTGCCGAAAGACGCCGGGGACCAACACCTACCCTCAAAGAGCTGCGTCTACCCATCTTCTGCATCTCTTGTCGCCTACATCTTAGCGAAAAGCTTTTCCACACTTTCTCTCCAGAAGAAACTGTGCCAGTACAGCAAACTGCCCCTGATTATGGCCTCATATTTTGCCTTTGCACTGGATTCAGGAAGTACTCCACTTTCTTAGTTAAGCATCTAGTTGTTTTCAAATCACCACTCTCCATGTCCCCTCCTACCCGGTGTGAATAGACACAGGCACATTACCTTGTAGGTAATAAATCCAGGCAATAGGAGAGTCCAAGAAGAATACACCTTGACTTTGAGAAGCAATGCCAACTGAATAGAAAAAAGATAACGCCCTTCTTTGAGACCCAATATCACACATCTGTGTGCCTGGGGGGGAGGTGTATGTGTGTGTGTGAATGGGAAGTGTACTCACCCACAAACCAGAGGCAATATTTAGTAACCAACATATCGTAAGGGTGAATGCATATAATTTCCTGCTCTTTATTGATGTTTTTTTTTTCAAAGGTTCATTTGTTTTTACAGATTTTCTAGTCAGTTGAAAAAATCTTCTGTGTTTGTGTGAGAATAGAAATCTCCATAAAGCTTACTGTGTGAGGAGAATCCTTTGGACTAGATGATGACTATTTAGAAGATGATATTTTCATCTGCATCAATCCATTTCCTTGTTTTGGAAATATTTTGAGTTTTCAAAGTAGCAATTTTGAAGATGTATTTTTCGAAGGTGAAAAAATTGAGATCATAATTGGTATCAGAGAAATAAAAAAAAAAAAAAAAATCCCTTAAAATCATTCATTGCATCATTTCAATGTTGTTTTTTTGAATTTTCAATACCTAACTCTAAATCTGATGTTAAAACCTTTTTAAATGCTCTGTCTTCACACAATTTTCTTCTTGATCCATTTCTAAGCTTCAAAATGTTATTCAAGTAAGAGTAAATTACTGAAACTACTTCACATTTTACAAAATGACATCACAGTGCAGGGAGGGAGGAAGAGAGGGAGGAAGGGAAGGGAGGAAGCAAAGAAAGAGAGAAGAGAAAAAGGGAGAGCAAAAAGAGAAAGAAAGAAAGAGAGAGAGAAAGAGAGAGAGAAAGAGAGAGAGAGAGAGAGAGAGAGAGAGAGAAAGAAAGAAAGAAAGAAAGAAAGAAAGAAAGAAAGAAAGAAAGAAAGAAAGAAAGAAAGAAAGAAAGAAAGAAAGAAAGAAAGAAAAAGGAAAATCCCAAATGTCAGAAACCTAAAAAACGATAAAATATTTGTGTGGATGATATTTAAGTGCCAAGACTGTTCCTCCATTTAATAATGCTGTAAGGAACTTCTGTGTAAAACCAAAACAGTTAAACTGGATGGCAGTTTCTCAGAATCAATAGTCTGTTTTTTCTATCTTCAGCCGGTCACTGTTACTGCACAGAATGATTATTACCACAGAATAACAGAATGGTTGGGATTGGAAGGGACCTTAAAATTCACCTAAATTCACCCCACATGTCATTGGCAGGGACACCTTCCACTAGGCCGCCTTAAGCTCAAAGACCCATTCAAGCTGGCCTTGAACACTTCCAGGAATGGGTCACCCACAACATGTTCCGGTGTCTCACCAGGCCTCCTGGCAAGGAATTTCTTCCCAATACCCAAAGGAAACATATACTCTTCAGGTTTTAAAGCCATCAACACTTCTCCTATTGCTCCATGCCCTTGTGTAGCTCATCTGCCTCCTTCTGCTAGGCTGCCTTCAGATACTGGAGGACTGCTCTAACATTTGCTCAGAGTCTGCTCTTCTCCAGGCTGAGAAGATGCCTGGAGCACTCTGGCTTGATGACAGACTCCCTGAGCTACACTGGGGGCTCAGACCATTCTTCTTCTTGGACTTGTTGAAGGATGCACAAGCACTGCCGATTGTGCTTCATTGTGGTACAGGTAATAAATAGTTGATTGTTTCAATAAAGATTCACTTGAAATGATAAGAGCCAAATTTTAAAGCAAAATTAATTGGAGAAAGATTCCTAAACGTGTGGCCTATTACCCCAACCCATCTATTGGTTGTAAATGACCTTCCGTGCTGATGTTATGATGCATGAACCAAAGCCAAGTGATGTATACTACTTAAGACAGATGTTCTACCTGCTTACTAGAATATGTTCTTACAGTTTTAAAGCAATCCCCTGAACATTAAGAACAAGAGATTACCTCATGAAGTAAAGAAGTGCTTTGGTTGGAAGTAAAATGCATTTGAAGGAAATGGGTTTGTGGGCGAGCACAGCAAGATCTCAGAAGTAGAGTGCCAGCTTAGTTCTCTGCTTCGGAGATAAGTGAAGCAATTCAGGAATGTCTTTCCGTGAAAATTGTTTACAGATCTTTCTGCGCAACAGTTAATAAACAGCCTCAGAAATGTTTGCAAATAATAGACTAGTCACTACAAGGTCGTCATGCATGAGTGGTAGGACAACTCAGACTCATAGCAGTGGTTTTGCTGTTGTGCCTCTTAGACTAGACAAAAAAGAATGAGGAAAACTAATTTTTCCATCTTTGTTTCAGTGTTGGTTCCAAGACTATTTTCCTGCCCTCAGGAGACAGTAAAAACTCTCAAAAACTGAAATGCTTTAGAACTGGAAATGATCTGAATCACAAATATTTCTTTTCAAATAAAATTTAAAACATCAGTCATAACTGTAAAACAGATTGAGCTATTTAAATATGAATGTTCTTTCTATACATACTAAAACATTCCCAGAGATAACTCTTGTGTCCTAAGTCTGTTTAAAAGTCTAGAGTTCCTGGTAAAAAACTTATATGAAGATGAGGTAGCTACGTGATAGTCCCTTTCCAGCTTAATTATACTCTTCACTCTCACCACCACTACCAATTGATTTCCAAAAGTTCTTAGCAAACAGTAATTTAGCTTTTTTAGTTCTATGCAAAAAAATGACAATGACAAGAGTTCTTTGCACTCCCTGTTTTCTGAGATGCTTGACCATCAAGCCTTAGGAACTTGATCATGAGTTTTATTTCATCTCAAAGTAAATTTTAAGGGAGTGGCAGAGAGAATGGGAGCCTCAGGCATAACAAATTAGGCTTCTAATTCTTGTACTGTCCTTCTTACCTATGACAAGAACTGGAAAGAGGATAGATTAGAGTTAGCAGCTGTTGAACATTTGCACATACTCTTCCACTAAAGAAGAGGTCAAGGATGGTTTTCTGGCCCTCCTTCCACGAGCTGCAGCTTCCTTCAAGGCACTTTCACCTGCTGTGGCATGGAGCCCTTCATTAGCTTCACTGTAGGTATGTATTCCTCCATGGTTCTCTAGGGGCTGCTGGGAGACAAGCTGCTTCACTAGGATATCTCCAGGGACTGCAGGGGATTCTTTGCTCTGTCAACTGGAACACCTCCTCCTCCTTCTTGTCTCACTTTAGTATCATGGAGCTGCTTTCAATACTCTTTTTTCCCCTCACTTGCCACTGCCTATTCATATGTTTTGGGCTTTTGACCATATATTCTCACAGAGACTGATGGGCTCAGTTGCAAAAATGTGTCTTGCTAGAAAATGACATGCGCTACAAAACCATGATTTTATAGAAAAGAATAGTGGAAGTACAAATAGACTGCTAAAGGTCCAGAAAATTGACAGTGCTTCATTGTAATACATCCCCTGATTTTGCCTTCTTTCTCCTTAAGATCTGGAAAGAATAGTGGGCAGGAGACAGTGCTGTTTCAAGGAAAAGACTTTTTTAGGATTCTAGGGTGCATGTTCAACTTTCTTGAGAACATTGAGGAAAGGCACTTTGTCTTTCGTGGTAAATATCATTAGGCAGTCGTGACAAATTCCGACCAAAAAGAGCAGGTCAAAATCTTGGTGAGTCCAAGCAATATACCTTGAGTGGCCAGGACAGAACCATAGACTCGTAGAATCAGTTGAACTGGAAGGAGTCCGTCAGGCGAATCAAGTCCAACTTCTGGCCCTGCAAGGGACCGTCCTCGAGAATCACACCAGATGCCTGAGAGCAATGTCCAAAAGCTTCCTGAACTTTAGATAGGCGTGATGCTGTGACCACTCCCTGGAGAGACTCTTCCAGTGCCCAGCCATCCTCTGGTTAAAAGACTTTTGCCTGATACCCAACCTAACCCTCCCCTGACTCAGCGGCATGCCCTTTCCTTGAGCTCTGTCCTTGTAAACCTCATTTGAGAACTTTCTGATACCTTCATGTCTTTTTTCATTGTGGCACCCAAAACTACACCCAAGCACTCAAGGTGAGGCCGCCCCAGAGCAGAGCAGGTCAGAGCAGAGCAGAGGAGGACAATTCCCTCTCTTGCCCAGATGGTGGTACTGTGCCTGATGCACCCCAGGACAGGCTTGGCCCTCCTGGCTGCCAGGGCACTGCTGATGCACATTCAGCTTGCCATTGGCCAGGAGCCTGGCTTCCTTTCTGCACTGCTTCTCTCCAGCCTCTGGCTCCCTAGTCTATACACACACGCACCACGATTGCCCAGTCCCAGGTGCTGAATCCAGCACTTGCCATCGCACAACTCCCGAAGGTTGGGGATTACCTGTGGGAATCCTTGAAAACAGAGGATTTTGGGAAAGCTGCAAAAGGCAGGCCTCAGAGACAGCAGAACTGTGGTTGGAGCTAAGCAGTAGTCATAAGGTTTGTCAGCAGAAAAATGATAGAAGAAGTAGAGAAGTAAGGACAAATAGAACAATGGCCTGTGTATTAACGCTTGACCAGAAGAACTCCCTAAGCTACAGCAAAGTATATCTAGCCAGATGTTAGGAAGTTCTAAGCCTAATAATGGAGCTCTGTGCATTGTATCTTAAGGCTTACAAGCAGGTCTTTTATTCAAAAGAAGCAAGCGTTCTTTGAACCAAAGTTATGTGTGCTTCTAGGGATCGGATAGAACTACTGTCAATATGCTTTTGCTTTGTGGGATTGGTAAATAAACTTTTCAAGTGCTGGGGACATGAGCTGCTGGCATCTTCCCACTGTCATAACCATGTCATGAGACTGATGCTGGAAAATACAACAGCTTGGGACACCTTCCCCAGCAGTCCCGCCCCTTTCGTGATTTGTGCATGGACTCCCGGCCAGCCATAATTGCCCATCTCTCTTATTTGTCCAGATGTCTCTTGCAGGGTCTCACTGCCCTCAAGGGAGTTAGTTCACAGCTCCTCCCAATGTAGTGTCTCTGGCAAACGTGCTTAATATTCCTTCAAGTGCCGAGTCCAAGTGGTTCCAAAGATGTTGAAAAAAACTGACTCAAGGATGATACTGTCTTAGCCACTGAAATTAGCGCTTCATGCTTCTTCTTGCTCCTTAGTGCAGAAATCACAACAAATATCTTCTTTGTTTCTTTTCTATCCATGCAGATATCTTTGCTTATGCTCATGCTTTTTATCCCAACAGCAGCTGACACAACACTTACATACACAGCAGGAGCACGCTTTTCCTGCTCTTACTAGACTTAACAATTTTGCAATCTGTCAATCAATGACCTTTGCAACTGAAGTCAGACCTTCAGCATTTCTCATCAAAATAATAGAATGTCCTCAGAAGAAGAGAAAACTTTGCTGCATACTCTGTAAGCCTGCAGAATATATCATGAGGAGTTAGCATCACAATCATTTCAGCACAGACCCTATACTTGAGCAGGGAAAAAACTTCAAAGAAGAGCTAATTAATGCAGCAACATAATCTAAGGGATAAAACTACTAGGATCTTCCAAACTGGTCTCTGCGGTAGGAATGTACTTGTAAGAATACAGAAGGTAAAAGATATGGTTTGGAAAGGCTATATCCTTGCTAAGCTAAATTAGGTCTCATCCTGTAGATGAAAGATCAAGAAGCTCAAAGTGGAGCTAGAGAGACATGTCCAGATAATGAGATATAGCAAAGCATTTTTCAAGATAATTAGGCATTCTGGTGGACATGGCAGTTAGGTTAAATCTGCCACACTTACTCACTCTTGGGGACTGAATTGTGGAGTGCTAAACCATATCTGCTGCTCTAGAAAGTAAAAGAGACCCATCCAAACGGTATGGTTAGTGTGAAGACTCTCACTCTCTATTGCTAAACACTTCATAAGCTATTAACCTGTCAAAGGAACAAAATGAAATAAAGCTGTTATACCATCTTGGAATGGAAAAATATGTTCATAATATTTTTTTCCTTCTGTTTTCTTCCTCTTTTTTTTTTTTTTTTTTTTTTTTTTTAATCCCACGAGATATGATTCATAATTTCAACCATTCTGGAATGCTTTCAACAGATGAAGCCAGCATAGTATTTTTCTAACAGGCTCTTGCCCCTTACATTCTTCATTACAGTTTTGGAATATACTCCACAGTCATTTGGTCTCAGTCAGTTTTTTATCTCTTTCCCTCAAGACAAATTTTAAAGGACTACCTAACCACTAAAAATCATCATTTCTCTGGTTTCTCAAAGCTTTTTGAGAAAGTTGATTTGTTTTGGTTTTTTCATATTGCATCATTCCTAATGTCTTCAGACCTACTTCAAGTGGAAGTTAAAAATAAATCATATCTTGAAGAGACTGTTAAAGATAATGAACTGCCAGTCTTGGTATTTGTATGTTTCTAAATCCTTTTGATTTCAAGGTTGCCTTCCTGAATGCTCAGTTTAATTAGAAAACATTGTGTTTCTAAAGGAGACCTAGTTCAATTGCTTCTGCAAATTCACCTTCATTTTGTAGGATTGTACTTCAAGAAATCTTCTTTCCTTCAAACATGAAAAGTATAGATTTGACATCATATGTGACCCTTTCATCTGTCGGAACTCTATTTCATTGCATGAGTTTCACAGTTGCCTCCAAGAAGATTCCTTTCCATTCGCATAGCATGTTATCTGAAGATCGGTCTGCTTTCTTCACTTGCTTTAATGGGAAGACATGGGAAATACATTCTGAAGGTTATCTTTTATAGTCTACTTTTACCTACCAGTGTGCTTCTATTGACTAGAACCAATTTCAGCTGGAAAGAACATATTGTTCTGATCCGCTCATACCAAGGGGGGATGATGTTTTCTTAACTGATCTCGGAGTGCAAAAGACAAGATGGAAAGGGGATTGCAGTATCACTCAAAACAAATGCACCTTTCTAGAATGACCACAGCAAATGCCTTAAAGGAATTAGGGAGAGGAAAAGAATAGAAAAGAGGGGGAGAAAGAGAGAGGGAGTATAGCTACCAAATGGAGAGAGATGAAGTCCTTGCAGTGCAGCCGATGGAGTTCTCCTAGGGGAGATCTCAAAGTCCTGGTTATCTCAAGGTTCTATTCTAGTCCATTGCTGAGGGGGGAAACAGATCTAGAAATGGCTGAGGGGGAGCAGATGCAATAAAGAGCAAGTCTATTGAAATTGCTGAGGGGGAAAATGGTATTGAAGACGGGTACAGACAGTCCATGGTCTCAGCAGGAGAAGTCAATATCAACATCAGCAGTGAGTGGGACCCATTGTTTCAGGCCTGGTTTCTATGGGAAACCAGTCTAGGTCCAGCGAACACACCTGCAGGCAACACTTAGCAGGCATCCTGCTTCAGTCACGCCAGCACCCCTGGATCAGAATTATGGGCGTCTCAGCCTCAGTCCTTGGGAGGGGGGCTTCAATCTCCATCCCTCATGGTGGTAGTGGAGCAGATGAAGGATTTTCCATGGGGCGGCTACCACAGTTGCCCCAGCAAGTTCATCTGGCCAAGAGGTGGGATAATTCCTGGGCTGGTGTCGCGAAGCACGTGCAGGCACATAGGTCGCGTCACCCCTTGGCAGGCCCTGCTAGAAGCAGTCACTGTAGACACAGCTGCAAACTATCACTTGGCAGGCCAGAATTCTGCTCAGGGGCCTCAGGATTTTGGCATTCCTCCACCACCAGCAGGCCAGCATTTTAATCAGGGTCCTCAGGGTCCCGATGTCTATCTTGGGAACGGTCGTGTGGCAATTGCGGGGAACTTCAGACTGTCTTTCACATGGATCAGAGAATCTGTTTACTAAAATGGCCAAAAAGAATGCGTAGCACTTAGAATTGAGGAAAAATAAAAACCCAAAACCAAACCCAAAGCGCTGGAGCAATATCATTCTATAGAATGCCATGTATCTATGAGAAGTACAAAACAATTTTATTTTCAAATGCACTTACAAATCACTGTTTTGCATCTGGTTTTTTTGTTTGTTTTTTTTTTGTTTGTTTGTTTGAAAGCTCTGGCACTTATCTGATTCCTTTTTGAGGTAATTCAGCTCAATAATCTGGTAAGAAAGCAGCTAAAAGTAAAGAGAAAAACCTATGGGGACCAGGATGCCACTTCAGCCACGTTGTCGTGAAGCATTAGGTCAGCCTTCTGGGTTGTAGAAATATGTCTGTCCTAGATGAAAATCAATGCATAGCACTATCTTCTTTTAAACTTTGTCCTTGCTACTGGGTTCCTGAATGATCAAGATGCTTTCAAACCAAACAACATCCAGCTCTCTAAGATACTCCCCAAAGTATTGCAATGGAAGAACTTGATCAGGAGGAAGAGCTCGCCATGCAAAACACGAATATGATGTCAAGAATGCTTTGTTGTGGATTACCATTGTTTGGGATTGTTTATCCCTTACCCCACCATGTAGGTATAAGAAAAAATTAGGTAGCCACAAGCTTTTACAGCCCTTCTTGTATTTTGGGATAGTAAGGATTTAGGGGAGTATACAAAACTGAGGTGAGTTTTACTATTGACTTGATTGCTCTTTCACTTTGAATTAACTGCTCTGCATGTCAGCTTACCCATCAGTATAAATGAGAAGAATTATATCTTCCTTCCTGCCCAAAGGATGCTTCATTATGCCTGTGATGTCAGGGACTTAAAAATGAAGAACATTGTGATTGAAAGGAAGCACTGGAGTGCCACAAAATAACTGTAGTAAGCTGTGTTTCCTCCTCAGCTTCACTGTGATAGTAGAATTTTAATGAGCAGTTCCAAAACTTGGTCTTAGCATAGTCTGGTGACATATCTCAATAGAGCAGTGTCCAAGGGTGACTTTATGATGCCTGTATCCCCAGTCATCTGCTCAGTTAATGCTGGATATGATATTTTCTGCCTTCAAGACTGGTTCTGAGAGCAAAGGTGGGGAGAAGAAGAAGCACGGAGTTTGTTATCAGAGGCTGCACTCCTTAAAAAGCAACACTCTTCCACATTCTGCGCTGCACTGTGTTGTCTGGGCACTGACGGAGCAGAACAGAGCGCTCATTTGCTTTTTAGTTGGTTTAGCTGGCTGAGGCAGAGTTTTCCCTGGATTGGTTTGTTTTTTTTCCTTTCCCTTTTCTTGGAACGTTTCGAATCTGCACCAGACTGGGACCTGGGAAGCACTGGGAACTTGCACTTTGCGGCCTACTGGGGCCTACTCTGGGCAGCAGCCTTCCCCATTGGCGGAGGCATTGATAACAGAGCGAGCACCCACAGGAGAGACTTTCTGATTTGTCATCTCTTCAGTGCGGCAAATGAGTTTTGTCATCTGGTATTGTTCATTTTTTTGTGCTGGGGAGTGCTTTGCCTGTTAAATAAACAGGTTTTTCCCACTTCTCTCTGAGGAAATTTTCCCCAAACCAGTTGAGGGGAGGGGCCGTGTGGTTGGGCTTTCTCGGGGGGTGGGGGGTGCTTTTTGAGGTTTTCTGCCAAATTTGCCCTAAACCAGGACAATTGGGATGTGCGACTTAGCGAATGATGGAATCACTTTGGTTGGAAAAGACCTTTAAGAACATTGAGTCTAAATGGAATTAGCAAATGCAACCATCAAGAAATGCTTTGCTGTTTGAAGAGAACATGATTTATCTGGTAAGCTTTGCAAGTATTTGTGTCATCACAAGCACACATGTTCAATGCTTTAGATGGGAATATAATAAGAAACCTGTGCAAATCAACAGAATGATTCTCAGGGTAGGATATTTGCATGTTTCATCTTTCTTCCTGACTTCTTCAAATGAATTCTTTTTAGAAAGTAATGATTGGAATTGTTACTCTTTTGACAGTTCTGAGTGTATTACTGACCTTTTTGGCATATGAATGCCAAACGGATTAATTCACTTAGTTTTTCAGGTAAAGACTGAGATTTAGTGTTGCTTCAGCTGGAGGCAGAAACATTGAAATCCTCTGGCCTCCTTCTTAGTACCTAATTTCTATTACAAAATTAGTGCCCAATCTTGTCCCTTAAGGTCCACTTAGCTCAGTGTATACCAACAGGGTGACATTAGCAGGGCTCACATGATGCTGCACACAGAAGCCCTCAGTGTGCAGCTCTAGCAGACAGTAATTCCATGCAGTTGGACAATCCCAGTGCTGACTTTGGATCACCAGAAGTGTTCTTAGTAGAACGAGACAGATTTAATGGAGAGGTCTCTGCAGGAAGTGGCCTGAAGAAGACAGCAGAAATCCCAGCTGTGTGTTTGTAGAAATCAGTTGAAGGCCATTTTCAGAAAAAGATCTTTAAATCTAGCTAGCTTTTTCTGCAGATTATTTGTAAACTATATGCATTACATGGACAGTTTCACTGAGCATCTGAAATACAGCTGCATTTAAGGGGATTGAATCAGGGTTGGGAAGCAGTGGAATAAAGATTTTCAGGAATACCTGACATCCAAGTCCCGATGAAATTCATCCATTTTTTATGTCCAGATGCTTTTTAAAATAATGGGTGACCATTTGGCTACCTCATCGTTTTAATCAGAAATACAAAGAAAATTTTAAACTCAAATCTTTTATAGCTTGACTATTTTTCTTTGTTTATTTCCTGCTTTCCAATTCAGTTTTACAAATCATACGATTAGGTAATGAGAACTCATGCTGTATAAAAATATTTAATGCTATACTTCCAAGTTAAGGCCATGTATTTCCTGGAACTGTTTCAAAAAAAAAAGCCTATCTGGATTCTCTCTTCCCCACGCTCATTATTAGATGAAAATCATTTCAATATTCTATTTTGACTTTAGATGGTGCAAGATTATATTCAGAAATTCAAGCCTCTACTGTTAGGTTGTTTACATGGTTTTCTGGCCATTCTAACTTTGCGCAACCACTCTTTGCAGCTATATCTTTTTGCAGTAAGGCATCACAGGGTCTGTGAGAAGTTTTAATGTGAAGCAGAACTAACATGTAAACTACACGTGACATACTCGACATATTTCACTTCAGAAAGTTACAGTATGCTTAGACGGGATGAAATACGAAAGAAATAGACTTAACACAGCATTTCTAAATCTTGGAAATTTATTACCTGAACTTTGAGTCAGTTTTCAGGACTCTGTAGAAATGCAAATGTGAAGTCCAAGGAGTAGAGCAGAAGGCGTATTGGGCAGGGGGACAGAAGATTGCTTTGAAGGATGATGTGTAGGCGAGACTGGGGGTAGCACGGTCGGGACGGATGGAGACGAGAGATCTCTGAAGCCAAGTCATGGAACTTGCGGTTTATTGCAAAGGGAGTGGGTACAGGGCCCTGCTGGGAGCTGCCAGCTGCAGCTCGGAGCAGACCCGAGAGAAGAGAAAGGATGAGAGGGTAATAACGTAAAAAGGCAAGAGCTAAGAGCATAGAAAAGTAAGAGTGCAAGAGTAAAAGCAAGAGAACAAGAGCAAAAGCAAGAGCATAAGAGAGCGAAGTTCCCGTTACAATACAATATATCATCTTCTGTGTTGAATATTCTGATTCTCACTAACCAATGTAGTACAGCATACAAATCCTAGAGCATTTACATACAGCCTCTAAGAATCACTACATTACCATATTGTGCTATATTTTAAACCCAAAAAACTACTCTTCAGACCTCTTCTGCCAAGCTGGCAGGGTCTGCTCTGACCCTTGGACCTGCCTGCTTGCAGAGGGTATTGTTTCATCAAAAGGGGATTACCTTCAGCCGGCCACACCATTGTTTTCCTGTTGTTCAGTAACTAAGGGATGTCAAAGCTTGCTTTCATTTCAATCTCGCTTATAGTTTCTATATTCTCAAAATCTTTTGCCAGGCAATCATATTTGTAAGGCTTTCTTGTTTCATCTTCCCCAACAATGATGTAAGCAAGATTGCATCCTATAAAGAGAGCAGCTGCTTCTGCTGGTGCCAACATAGAGAATTTGTGCCACTGGCCTAGTTTTCTGGGGACTTTTGACCTGTACGCTCTTGAGGGCTTGCAGATGTGAATTAATCTGTCCTTTGATCTTTTCTTTCATTTGAATGTCTATGACCTGTTTTGGTCTTGTGTACTGTACTGTATCGCATTATAAACAGACATGTTTCCACTCTTTGAAAGCTGTAGTTGAAAGTTAGGTTGCAGGTATGAGTTGGCTGTCAAAAGAAATAATTTTCTGCTTTAAGCAAAATATCAATAGAAACATTCAATCCACTCCTGTGACACAGATTCATTTTGAATTTACAGGGTAATTCACATCAGTGGTTGTACTGCCTGTGCAATAAATATGACTTGCTTGGTTTCTAATGATGATAATAGTCCTCTTTGTATTACTATAAGAATTGAATCCACCATCATTCTTTTCCTCTTATTATTGTGCTGTAAAGGAAAAACAGTTTTGCATTAACCAAGGAGTAAAATGCATGCATTGAGCATGATTCTTGCAGGTAGTCCTCAATTCTGAAAAGACCTCTCAGAAGCTGCATCAAACGGGAAAGCTAGAGAGATGGCAGAATACAGAATTTGCTGTTTAGGATCGAGTACAAAATGACACCCAAGAAATTCTTCATGGATGATGCAGAAGTACAAAGACGCCCCCCTTATTTCAAGGTGAAAGATAGTCAATGTGAAACTTGTTCAATGAATAAAAAACTATGCTAATCAGGACACTAGAATACCAAGCGTGCTACAAGGCTTTTTTGTAATGAACATCATTTCCAGCATGAAAAAGTACTCTTTTTATTGTAGATCGTTTAAAAGAGAAACAACAGTTTGGAAAAAAGTGCTTTTCTTTTTTCTATTAAAAGGAACTGTGTATCATTCTAGAGATACTGGAAACAGGTTTTTGAAAACAATGTTATTTTAAAGGTTAATTCTATTCATAAATACTTCACAGGAAAAAAATCTGATCTGCTGCTTCATCCTGAGGACTCTTAAAGAAAAATGCAATGGTTGCGTTCTCTTCTCACTACTTCAGGAGCTCAGTCTTACCTGCATTCTAATGCTTTTTTATGCTGCTGATGGCACGGCTTAGACATCCTTGTCTCCATTACCGTCATGATTTCCATTTCAAGTGATGAGAATTTTTCTTCCTGATTGGTGAAGTTAAGTGTCATAACATTAATGTTGAGTCAATTTGAAGGCTTTTTTCCAAAGGGATTTCTTCCTTCCTAATGAAAACCATTGGCACTAGAAAACCTACTCAGTTTTTCAGAAAGTGATATAATACACCTGTAGAGTACAATGTCCTCAGAGTTGCTTTTTCACCAGAAGAAGAAAACTGCTGTTTTCTTCTTCTATCACCTTAGACTTTATTCAAAACCTTTTTAAACCTTTGAATTCTATTTATAGCTAATTACTACTCTACTAAGAAATGGCTGTACTGCTATTAGGGAAACATCAAGGGGCAGTAATATTTTATCTAATACAAAATTTAAAAAACTCCAACTCTTAAAAATGATACCTGAAAATGACATCTGAAAGACTGTGGCAGGAGGCTTTTTCCAGAACAATGTGCAGTTCTTCCCAATTCAATTTTCCCCTCCGATTACTTTGTACACAAAGATTTTTACACAGTCTTCTAACAGTGGCATGTTACTACTGGGGTAGAGTATAGCCCTGCCAGCATTGGAATTGACTCGAATGCAGTTGTGTTCAAATTTGCTGATGGGACAAGGGTTTTTTGCTGAACACACTTTAGCAAGCAAGAGAGCTTCTTGGTCTTTAGATGCTGAGTCCCAGAAAAAGATGAATGAGGTGGTGACATGCCTTGTGTTTTGAAGAGAGATCAAAACCTTATTTCTGGGGTCACCTCCCTTTTGGTACAGAAAGCGCATAGAGGGCTTTGAAGCAGCACTTTCACCCTCTTTGCATTCACTAGGAAATCTGAGACAGAGCTCGCCCCAAGGTTTGTGCAAAATTGCTCTTTTGATGCAACTGTTCACCAGACAATATCTCTGGGAAAATTTGCAGGGGCAGAAAGCAAGCCCTTCCTGGGAAATCTACTGAAATGGTTCAGAAGTTATTCCCATTCACTGTTGCTAACCTCTGCTGTCTAGCTGTCGGATATGCTTGGGACCATGTTGAAATAATTCTAAAGAATGTACTGAGGCTGCAGTATTGAGTAAACATAGGTATTTTCCATAGGTGTCAGGGGAAAATATTTCTGTTGGTAAAAATGGGTTCCATAGAAAACAAGAACAGCATGGTAGAAAAAAAATTACATCCATAGAATGAAGATGCCCAGAATTCTTCTTTTGAAGTTACACAGAGTCAATATTTTCTAAATAATGTTGTGAAACTTATGAAGAAGTAGGAGTACATTCCACCTGACTGGTGCACAAGTTCATGTTTCCAACTTACAAAAAACCATGTTATTAAAAGAAAAATATTCCACCTTGTGGAAAAGTAGCCCATTAGCAATTTTATCAAAGGTACGATTAGATCAAGTATTCCTACAAGACAGTAGTAGTACTATGAAAAGCCTTTTGGCATCTATCTGACTACAGGAAACTTGAGCAAGCAGAAGTGTCTTTCCCTGATGCAAGCTGTACTTCCTATTTGCTACTGCTGCTTAAACATTGTTCAAAGAAAACTTGTCAAAATAAGACTACTGTATACAAGCAACTGGAACTATCCATTGCGTTCCAGCCAATTTTAACTAGAAAATATCAGACACACACTCTAGCTGAATATTCTAATGCTTAGATGGAGTATACCAGCACTAAGAAATGGGAACGCTGGAGAAAGGAGCAAATGCAGATGAATTTCAGGGAAGGAAATTATTGGAGAGCTAACTGCAGTCCCTCGACTTTACAAGAAATGATGTCCAGTAAATCCCAACCAGAAAGCTACATAACTCCATTTTGAAGTGAGTTGCATCTATGGTCCTCTGTTCTTCCTAGATGAAGAAACTGTGTTTTGAATCAATCTTCCAAGCGCTATGGCTAAAGACCTTGGATACCTCGATTTATTTTTTTTTTTTTTTTCCAGAAGCAACTGTCTCAAAACCTCTTTAAAGCTGACTTTTTCCCTTAAGATGCCATATATTCAAAAAGAACCTTGTTCTAACAGGGTATTCCAAACATCATTTCCAAACTTAGACTAAAAATAACATTCTTCCTAGTTATCTTTCTTTTTTTTTTTTCTTTTGCAGCTTCCTCCTAACTTCGGCAGCAAAGAAGAGAACAGACCACAGCTCTTTCTGGAGCATCTTGAACAAATGCCGTTGCATGTGTTCCAATCATTCACTTTGCCAAAATCCCTAACAATGAAGAAAAGGTTGTGAAGGCATTACTGGTAGTATGATATGACAATGTATGGGTGTGATTTGTCAAGTAGAATTTGTATCACATAGATGATACTTGGCAAACAGCAAAAAAAGGGTTTCTTTCAGCTCTCAGACTGATGTTACATGTCAATAATTTAAACCAAAGATAACAAGAAGGATATTTTTTAACAGTGAACTTAATTACACCCCTACCCATGGACATCTGAATCTTAGGAACAGACAGTGTCTGATTTAGAAAAAAATAAAGAATTACCTCAGTTTAAAGAAGCATATGATCATGAACACTTTGCTGATGGAACATAGCCTATTCATTGGTTGAAATGAAGCAGGTAGACAGGACACAGGAAGTATCGTTTTGTGGATCAAACATTTATTTTCTAAAGTGATGCTTACAGATGGTGAACTCATCAACTTCGATATTGCACAGTAGATAAGAGTACCTAACTTGCGCCATCAAGTTATCCCTTGGAATCATCATCCAAGGGCATTTTTCCCTGCCTCTGTGAAAATGTGCCTACCTTTTTCACAACACTTTTGCAGCAGCATTGCTAAGCCTGATCAGCTGGCATGGAGGGTGAATTATCAGCAGCAAGGTGACTGGCCAGGGTCATTTGCTTCAATGGATTTTGATCTACCGGATATTTTGAAGACCTGCTTCAGCCCTCTTTGTCAAACACAGCCTACAAATGGTGCTAAACAATTGCTCGGGCTGTGGACCACATGAAAAAATACCTTCTGGTGCCTTTACTGGGCCATATGCTCTTTATTCTCTCCCTCAACTTCTCCATCACCTCTCATCTCTTTCACATGAGCTATGTTCAAGGTCCACAGGATACTTTTCACAGAATCTTCAGGCCTGATGCAGCAGGAATGATGAACAGAACGCAGCTGGGATGAATTTTCCAGATTGGATTAAACCTCTTGTGCACACAAATCCCCCTATGCCCAGAAAAACCTTCACTAAGTACTCGTGTTCTACCTAAACCGCAATTTAGTCTGAAAGAAAAGCTTTTGTCTGAGAGTATCTGAGAGATCTGCATGAAGCACAGATATCTGACCTATGCAATTTTGAATATCAGAGGAAAAAGAAAATGGCAAGAAGTTTTTAATTTTACTGGTTTTAATTTTCAATTCCATGCACTTTTTCAAAAAGTGTCAATCTCAAATGACCATCAGCATATTTCAGTCATCTGTAAGTTAGTATTCATATCAAATGTGTTTCAAATCAATAGAATTTCAAAACTTTCCTCCAAGTTTATATACCTAGATTTAGTATTTCTGATCTAGATTAGATGAAAGGAAGACATTTTTTGCTGTTGTGGTGCTGGAACGCTGCAACAGGTTGCCCAGAGATGTTGAGGATGTCGCATCCCTGAACGTATTCAAGGTCAGCTTGGATCGGGGCTTTGAACAGCAACGAATGCGACTCTTGATGGTAGATAAACAAAGCTTGAATATAGAAGAAACTCAGATTGAAGTATACGAGCAAATTTTCTCTCAGCTCTTGGGGTAAATTCAAAGTTGTACAAAATTGCATTTCTCTGTGATTTTCATTACTGTAACAGAAAGCTTCATGAAAACTGTGCAGAAGATATCAAATTTTAAAACTGATAAGAACTACAACATCAAACACATGGGATGGGTTTCAACATGGGACACTCTCTGAGAGAAAATCTCTGTATTTCAACACTTCATCCCAATCATTAGGATTTCAAGAAGTGCCAAAGAAGGCAGCAAAATATCCTTCAGGACATTATTTACTGTAGTTCAGCCTGGCCATGAGTTGGAATTGCTGTCTGAACTAATGTAGATGTACCACACACACTTTCCATGCACTGAAAACTTACTGTTTACCATGAATAAGCAATGAGGATCAAAATTGATTGGAAGCATCTTAAAAATGTCAAGTATTTCACTGTAAATGATCTATGATCAAAATACTTATTCCTCCTTAGTGAGGGACAAATAAATTCTTCCATACCATGATGGTTTAAAATTGTCTAAACCAATGTTTTCTTCTGAAAAGACATCATCTAATTTTTTCTATTTGTAGAAGAAAATATTCCTAGACATAGAACAAAGTAATTTTAAAGGAACAAATGAAAGGAAAATATTCTGCAAACAGAATTCAATGAGAACCTGTGTTTTAAATATGAGGTAGATATTAAACAAAGTTTTTGTACCAGATATTTGAAATAGTGTACCGGCTATTTTGTCCACAAAGAGAGGTATTTAGCATTTCAGTCTTTTCCAAGGTGTTCATGATCTGCTATGCTGATCTCTGTGCATGCCTAGGTGTGTGCGGAAGGGGGGGGGGGGGGCATGTGAAGGGGAGTGTCTATGTTTGCTTAGCGCTCGTAGTGGCAGATTCATGCCTCAGCTCCATTATTTCTTTTAGAAACTTCCCAGAGAGTGGATATGAAGTTTCATATCCAAAAGAGATCAATTCCCAAGTCATCCATTTTACTCTACCTTGTAAATCACATGCTTTGTTGCATATTTTATCAAATATACTTTCAAGCCGCATGGAGGAAGGAGATTGTGGAGAATCCCTCCAATGTCTTGCAACTTTTACGCAAATAGATTTTCATGAAAATCATCATTTCTCTTTAAAATACGTCTGGGACAGGCATGATGGTGGTGTCAATCTGTTGAAGTTTTTGTTGCTGGGGGAAGTTGTACAAAAGGATTGGTTTTTACATTGACCAGTTACTGAATCAAGTGCATGAACACATTTGAAATTCAACTGGGGTTTCCTTTTTCTAGCAGACTACTTCTAGAACTAGCTAGCAGACTCAAGATGACTCTTTTTCTCTGTTTTTGTTTCTTTCCTATTTTCTTGGCTTCTTTGCAACTGTCTACACAATTTTAGGACTTTTTTCCAAACAAAAATTGTTTCATAGACCGATAATTAAGATACGCTTTTTACAAGGAATCTTTTTTAAATCTTTGTTAGAGTTAAGAAAGTTAAGGACATAGGTCTTTTTCTTCCCTTATGAATATTGCAATGAAATAGTTAAATAAAGACCAACTCCTTTTTTTTATTTGGAATACAAGTAGATAATACCCATACAGTAATTCATTGGTGGGCCAATATTTGCTATTCTGATGTAAGTTGTCGCTTCTTAACAATATGCCTTCTGTGACTACGTTGACGACACTTTTGGTAAAGATCCTAACTGGTCTTAGACACACATAGGGAGAAATTTGCTCAGCCAGTGTCAGTCTTGAGCATGCGTCTCAGAGGATCTTTCTAGAGCTGGGGAATTATCCCATGAAAGGGATTCAGTTATGGAAGAGACAGGTTTCCTGGAGTTTTACATTCTTCTTGAACATTACTTAAGGAACTTAAATCCCATGTCCATTTGGATCTCGCTCTGCACAGAGCTTTGTCATGCCAGTCCTTGAAATGCATCTCAAAGAGAATTCACTAGCACAGAATGAATGAGGGTGGAAGGGGTCTGCGGGGCTCACCAAGTCCCATCCCCCTGCTTCAACCAGGATACCTAGAGCCTGTTGCCCAGGATTATATCTGGGCCTACTTTTAATGTCTTCAATGATCCAGACTCCACCATCTTTCTGGACACTCTGTGCCATGGTTCAGTCACCGTCACGGTAAAAAATAATTTTGTGATGTTCAGAGGCAATCTCCTGTATTTCAGTGTGTTCCCACTGCCTCTTGTCTTTTCACTGAGCATCATTGAAAAGACACTGGTTCCCTGCTCTTTGCACTATTCCTTCCCGTAGGTATGTGTGCTGCCATGTAGACAAACGTCAAAAACTTCCCTGAAGCCCAGGCAGATGATATTCTCTTCATCTACCAGGCAAGTTCATTCACTGGAGGAGTTTAAAAAGTTGTCAAGCACGAATTTCCCCTGATAAATCCATGCTGACTACATTTGTTCTGTCCTCCTTCATGTGCCTGGCAATGCTTTCCAGGAATAGCTACTCCATCAACTTCCTGGGGATCAAAATGAGGCTGGCTGGCTTGTTCTTTTCTGAGTCCTCCTGGTTGCCTTTTTTGAAGATGGGTGACATTTGCTTTCATCCAGTCTTTGGGCACTTTCCTCAGTCACCATGATCCATCCAACATGATCAGGAGTGGCCTCAGAATAATATCTGCTAACACCCTTGAGAGCTGTGCATCCATCTCAACAAGGCCTGTGGACTTTATGGAATACTTTCCAATTCAGTGACTATGCCCATAAAAATTTGCATGGGATAAGAGGACATTTTAACAGGTACCTGAAGAGTGTGTGAAAAGCTATGGAAGCAATCCAAAAGGACAAAGACTAGAGTTCCCTTTGAAGACAAAGCATCCTAACCATGGAGCTGAGCAGCTTTAGATCCAGGTAAGCTTCCTCTCTGAGAGGATGCAGAAGACATGATTTTACCTTATCCAGTAATAAAATGTGTTGACCATTCACTTGCAATACAAAAAATTCAATGATTTCCAAAATTATTGCCTCCTAACTAGACAATAATGTACTGGCTGGGTATTCCCCTAACAGACGAGGGCACCTGCTTGATGTCTCGTATGCGTACAGACTATTTGAATTAGGTCATTTGAGTGGGGATTACTGGTCTTTGAATTTTCTTTCTGATGAATTTGGAATATTTACTGAAGCAAGGACCGGAAGATGAGAACTTCATTTCCCATCAGCGCACTCTAACATCCATGGCCGTAATGCCATTGTTTCTCCCCAACTGAGTCAAGAATTGATGACTACAAAGTGGATCAGCTCCAAAGGAAAGATCAAGGCTGGATAATATTCTCTCTTGGTAAAGCTATTTATCTCAAATGAAGTGACCAACTTCTAATCACTCACTGGCCTAAAGCTACAAGGAGGGGGAGATGGACCAGGTTTCCTTCCACTGCTGCTCTCTTTGTCACCTCAGTGTTTAATATGGGTATGAAGACGTTCAAAAAGAGAGCTTTGCAGAATTCATATAATTCAGTCTTAAAAAATCATTTTTTAGCAGGTGAAATAAAAATAGCAAATAAAATGTATAAGTTTGTCTTGCCTTGTTCTCCAGGTTTTGTAACTGGCACACCTTTCCTTATGAACGCACTGTCCTTTCCTAAATACTCTCATATGGAGGAACGTGCTTCTGATAAGAAGAGCACTAGGATGTCTTTACTTGACCTTTTCTTTTCACTGATGCTTGGTCCTCTGAAATGAATGGTGTTCTAAAATTGAAATGTGCTACTATTGTTCCCACGGGGTAAGCCGCAGACTCTTCCTGTCGGAGCTGTCACTAATCAGCTATTCTCCTATCTGCTTTTAAGTAGTTGAATGTTCTGGTCTAAAAAAGTAGCACCTTCTGTGTAGCCATGCTCTTAGTTGCCAGTGTCATCCTAAATCCAAACACCCTCCTGCAAAGGACCGCTGGTTCTGTAGTCAACTAAGGAAAAAAGACCCGTCCATCCATGCTTTCTGATTTAAAATATTAGGGTATGTCCCTAAACAATTCTCTGCAGTTGAACACTACTTATCTTTGGCGTGTTTCTTCAACTCACTTGCAAGTCATTCATGCCTTAGGTTATTGGGAGAATTGCTTCATTTGAAGATGATTAAAAGGGGTATGAGAATACTTTTGTGCCTCTGCTATGAGGATACTTTTCAAATCCATACAAACTTCCTGCAAATGCAAAAACCTGCATCCTGTATTGTCCAGGCTTACAATATAAAAATGCATTCTATTCCCACCCTCAAGAACTGCAGAAACCAGGAGTGGCATTGTTTTTTCCTTCTCTCCTGTTAATGGGCCCATCAATGTCTTGCCACATGACTCAGAGATAACTCCCTCCAGGAGCCATTTCTGTTTCATGGGTAATCAAGGACCCACATCATGACTCAGAACGATATCAGCCCATTGGGAGATGCTCTGCCCAGGGGGTAGGAGCTAAGCATCCCCAACTGGATATAATCTGGGTTTATGAAGGCAAGAAGCACTATTTCTACCGCATTGCCAGAGGAACGGCCACCCTTAGCCACTGGTTTTCCAGAGGACAAGAGCTACCAGATGGTTTCTACAGAATCACCACTTCAACAAGACCATTTCATCCAAACTGCTACCACCACCCTAACTAGCAGGAAGTCAGCTTGTATTCTGACTCTGTCAGTGGTTTTTCTTTTGTATTCTTGCATGGATTTGGGTTTTTCCCCCTTTTCCTAATAAACTGTATTTCTGACTTGGAGTCTTGCTGCGGTGCCCGATTTCTTCAGCCCAACTAGCACCCAACACCGACAGCGAGAATGGGCTGCCCCAAGAAAGCTGTCGAATCCGGGCTGCAGCTGTAGGGCACAGCTGCTCTATGGCACAGGTGGACTGCCTTGGGGATAGAACTGCGCTGAAGGCAGGGACAAGGAACAGGGAGAGAGAGACCTTCTGTATGTTTTTCAGTTTACTCCCTGGAGGGTCAAGGACAGAAAGACACTGATTCAAAGGCATCCATCAACTTCTAAATGGGGGGAAGGTCCCAGGGGAGGATACAATCTTTAACCAACTGGGAGAAACTGGGGGTGGAACACAAGGAGGGGAATACAATGTTGAAACCAGTAGGGGGACTACAGGGGAGGAGAATAACTTGAACAAACCAATGGGGTTTCCAAGGGTGCAAAATTGAGAGGGAAGTTTCTAGAGAAAGGGGCAGGCTTGGGGAGGGGTTGATGTTCAATGGGAGAAGGAACAGGGAACAAAAGGGCAGGTCTTTGGGGAGATGGACAGCTAGGGCAAAAGCCAACAATACTGGGGGGAAAGGAACAATCCATTAATAATAACATATGCTATAACAGCACAAAATAGGAAGGCTTAGAAAACGGACTACTAGAACTGCATTACGATAATAAACACAAACTGCAACAGAGTGTCTCACTGGTTTGGCTTTCACACCATAAGAGGCGCCAACCTAAAAATTTCCCAACTTCAAAGTTAACTGGCTGCCGTTTTGATTTCCTTCTTAAATATATCACCAAGGCGCTAACAGCTTCTGTAATTGGCTCAGTAGCATGTCTGTTCTTAGTGCCAAGCAGGGATTCACTTTGCCAGGCATGGAGGAAGCTTCCAGGAGCTTTGCACAAAAAATCACTTCTGTGGCTGGCTTCTTCCCTCCCCACCAAAAACCAAGCCATGCCAAACCAACACCTTAACTAATCCGTAGTACTTAGTACGCATCCAATCATTTCTTTTAAACGATGCTTTATGTTTTTTACCAAACGCACTGAAAAGAAGTGGATCCATAATATTGAAAAAAATTGTTGCAGTTCAATAGAAATATTGCGTCCTGCAACTCTGGATTACATAGTTTTTTTTTTGTACAATACCCAGAGGATTTTTCACCTCCATGTAAGAGCCTAAATGAGGGATGTGGGAGTCCAGGCGGCTCTCCAAAATGCAGTTTATTCCATCCAAGACGTTGCAGAAGTCCATGGTAGTGGGCAAGAGAGCCTGTGCCTACAGCTGTCAGCTCTAGCTGCAGGCAGGCCTGGAGACCCTTTGGTTTTGGTACTTTGCTGAGCATCTTCATACAGTAGAACCAATCTATCCCTTAACTATTATCTATAGCCTATCATAACAACTCTAATTACCATATGTTGCTGTTCTCCACTCACTAAAAGTCAGTATATTACAGTTGAAGCGGAAAGTTGTTTTTCAGTTTTCTTGGCAGTGGAAGATTTGGAGACCCCTTTTTCTGCTTGCAGCACTTGCTGACTTGTTTGCCTGTGCTAGCTTCCTGCTTGGTAAAAACATCTTCTTGTTTGGACTGGGTTTATCCTTTGCTGTAAGTCATAAAACCCTCTTCTAACTAATGTATCCTCGGTTATCCAGTAAGACTGGCTCAGCAATTCTTTTCTTCTAGATCAAAACTTGCTTCCAACTCTATTCTTTCTTCAGACTCCACATTCAAAAATCTTTCTGCCAAGCATACATATCTGTGAGACTTTCTTGTCAAACTTTCATCTTTCCCAACACCTCTAAAGAAATGTTTCCTGATGGTTTGGATCAGAAGATCCAGTATTGCCATCCTGAGATTTTTGTTTCGAAGCCCATAAGCTGTGCTCAAGGCTTTGGCTATGTTCTTTGTTGTGCCTTGCGTATATTTTGGCTAGAAAGCCAGTGTAGATGATGTCCTTGCTGCAGTAGCCATGGGAAATAAGGCGGAGTGTCTGGCTGATGTACCGGGGCTGTAGACTATCCACCACTCCCCCAGGGAGGTGAGGATCCCTAAAGGAATAGAATATTGGCTATGCTCTGGGAGTTTTACAGAGAGAAAGATCCTCACAGCTCAAATGATTTGTCTCCTGGAGTTCTGAGGAGTATGTGGTGAAGAAGAAGGCTGCTGTCTTTTCCAAGAATCTTCCGTGCATTCAAGAGGATCATTGAACTTCTTGTCTGAGAATGAAAGAAATATTAGTAGTAATTAGTTCTTTTTCTCTGTCTGTGCATCACTGATTGAATTTGGGTAGGTTATATTTTTTTATTTATTTATTTGAATTATTCATCATAAGGTCTTCCAAATTCCCAAATTCTGCTTCACTTCTTTCTTTTGTAGGCCAGTCTGGTTCATCTTCTCTTCTACTGTATTATTGCAGACCATATCTGAATGGATTTTTTTTTTTTTCATTTTGAACATTAGGTTTAAACTGAATGAGCAGAACACTTTATTTATCCTTATTTTACCAGTTTGCAAGGAAATACAGAATTTTGAAGAGAAGTGACGCGACTCCACTTGAGGTTTTCAATGGAAGAGAAGAATGACGATGTCCTACATTCACAGCATTGTTTACAGTAACATTGCAGCTAATTTCCAGCAACGAAGGTCAGGTTCTGGAAGCAGGCACACATGATTGTAGAGAAGTCTAAAAAGTTTCAGTTTGGCCGCTTTTCTTGAAAAATAGCTAGTATGTCTCAACATTGTGCTGAATCTTGTTGTACAGACACTTCTTTTGAGGTCTGAACTCCTTGCTGGACTTCTGTATCTGAGAATCAGATACAGTAAACCTATGTTTTCTTAGATGCTGTAAGAATTCGGTTCTAATCTAGAAGAGCAAGAAAAGGTTGCCATAATAATAGAAGCTAAAGAACCTGCTAAGAAAGCAGTTAATGGACTGCTTTTTTTATTGGAGCAGTGATTTAGTGGTTTGATGGGGTTTTTTTTTTTGCTTCTCAATAGAATTTTAGAAGTGGTGGGGTAAGAAAGTGTGGATTTTTATAGGTTTGCCTTGAAAGAAGAATTACAGGGGAAACAGATGAAAGGAATTGATGCAGAGCTCTATGCATTAATACACTCCTTCCTACAGAGCTTCAGAAGTGAAAACCAAGAGGAGAGAGTGCCGACAAGATGAGAGTGCCGATTTACTAGAATGAACTCAAGTCAGCTTTCTTTTCTCTCTCTGAATTACAGCTCTAAACCTCAGGGTATTAATAGGAAGTACATAACAATCTCAAAGATTTAAAAATGGATGATGAAGTTTTATATCCAGTAAACTGTAAGGCTTCACATTTTAATCTGGTTTGCATTTTGGCAAAAGCCTGGAATCTTTTGCAATTTGCCGGATAACAAGGGATTTAGAACAGGAAGTATGCAAGTAATCTCTTGGACCCTTCATCTCCCTTCTTAGAACAATGAATACATTTATTATGCTCCTATTTATATTCCATCAGGGGATTTGATCATGGAAATGTCTAGTCATTCTTTTCTTGTTTTCAACCCCTCAAAGAGCATGAATCCAAACTATTCAGAAGTTCTTGATCTGCAACAGTGACAAGCACTATACTGGTAAGAGTGAGTGGACATTAGCAGATCCCCTATGACAGCCCCCTATGGCGGGCTGTTCTGGCAGGACTGATGTTTGAGGGGCTGGAATTCTGTGAAATAGATCATTCTATGAATGGAGAAAATGGAAACAGATTCTGAACGTTCATCCCAACACGTAAACAAGTAATAGGGCAGGTAATTTTCTGTGGAAATTTCTTTAGCCCCAGTGTTGTGGATGATGATTACTCTTCCTACCTCCTTTGGCCAGCTGCCAGCACAGTCACGTTACACCGCTTATGGACAGAAAGCTAGAAGAAGTGATTTTGGAACAAAACACCTATCAGGACCTTAGAGTGTTTTTGCTGCAAAATGTTTCAAGGCAGATAGGGAAACAATTCCATTGTAGAGAGTGTGCTGAGAAGACAAGTTTGGAAGTTAAAAACCATGGAATCTGTTTCTATATATGTCACTGATTTTGCTTATTATCTATTTGGTGGGGTTTCTTGATTTGTTGGGGTTTTTTTGGTTTTTTTTGCCTGCATCCTTGAGATGAAAGCATAAGACAGAAAAGTACTGTAAGGTTAAAATAGTTTTGAGATGCCTTGTGCTGAAAAACTTGTAGCAACTGCTAAGGCCCATTAGCCAGGTCCTGTTTCATTTCTGAGAAGCTATAAAATTCCCATTGGTAATTTAGTTCTAACCATCTGTTGTTATGGTGGAGATGCAAATTAAGAAGAACAATTTTTGAATCTGTAGGGATGTATTTACCATTTTGCAGCTGCCTTTTCAGTCTCTGAGCCATCAATGAAAAGAAGAAGAATCTACACTGTTTTCAACCTGTGGACCATCCACTACTGTCCACGTTCCGAGATTCAAAGCCAAACAATCCTGTCGGCCTCATTAGGAGGAATTATTTGGATTCAAAATACTAGACTAGTATTTGATTTCCACCAGCACAGTCCATTGGGCATGAATTTTGATATCTATAGAACCTTTCACGGGGATCCATCTTCCTCATGTGCATCACATTTTATAAGAGAAGAGGCATTGTTGAATGGCTTCAGTGGAAAAAAAATCTTAAATGCACTCTGAATGGAATTGAGATCCAAAGGAGCCAGTATTTCAAGAAAGCCTGAGATATTGTCTGTGATGAGATCCCTTCTAAGAGGTTCTATTAAGGTACCAAATTCTCCATCAAAATACTGGCAGGTTGGTCAGAGGGGAAAAGCAAACTTTTTAAATGGTCCTTTGGGAAGACAGGGCTTGCAGCAAATTTAGTACTTGCTGCTAGGTTGCCTACATTCCAGGAAAGAGTATTAAATACTGAACTTCAAGCAATGGTAGATGAAGTCTTTGTGACTGTGAAAGTCCAGTGCATGGCAATCTCAGAAAGGAACCCATCAAAGCCCCGGAAATGCCAACACACAAGTTGTGTGTTGGCAGTGCATGCCAGGTTTTAGCAAACCACAGCAAAATGCTGATTGCAAAACGAGGCCATCAAGTCACATACGGTATGAAGCAGTAGGAAAGAGGAAAGCAGCTGAGAGCGTCAACCTTGCTAAGTATTCTTATTGCCATTAGCAGAAATGTGAAATGAGTCTATAAAAATTACAAAGGAGGCAAAAGAAAAGGGAGTGATGACTCCTCTGGCATAGTGTTCCCTAACAGGGATCTTCAAAATGTAAAGATTCTATCATCCTTTAAACTGAAGGAAGGTATTAATGGCAGTAAGGAAATGGCATCAAATGCTAGAAAGACTCTGGGCAGTGTACTTCTAGACAGAAATGCCACTGATGGAAAACCGACTAAACTGGCACCAATGCAGCAGCATTGTACTAAAGCCCAGAAATGTCCACCGCTTCACTCTCTGCCATTCCTTTAATATGCACACAGCAGCTCTGCAACATTCCTACTCATCATCTCCTTGGAAAACTGGGCGTGAGGGTCCGTAGTGACGCAGAGTCCCCAGGCAGGTGCAAAGGAGAGCCGCTTTCTTGCAAAAGCCAGGCTTTTGAAGCAGTCAGGCCTTTATCACTTGCATAGCTTTAAGCCACAACAAACTTAATTCAACCAACAGTCATACACCACGCTGTGAACACGCAATGGTTCTAGAACTTCTTGATCTACCTCTAATTCAGCTGACTCACTTTCCCCTAGTCATTTTCTACTTAGCCAAAGTAACGGGCCTCAGCCATGGTTTTACAAGGCCTTCCTTTCGGAAAGTTCTACCTATATGCAACAGCATACCACAAGTTGCTTCACCACCAAGAGTTTAGGTAGATGATTTGCATCTGCCCTTGCGGTGAAACACAATGGGGAGAGAAAATGCTGTCGGAGATGTTCAGTCATTCCATTTTCTAGACAGGCCAAATCAAAAGAAAAGCAAGCTATAGGATTGTGTACTTGCTCTTACAGAACACCTGCTGCCATCTGACAATGAACTAGCAGAAAATCAGCAAGAATGAGACTTGAGGCAAACAACCTTTGGAAGGGAATAATGGGTTGATAAATAAAGACAACACGTTTCCAGGCTATCGAGATACTTTAAATGACAGCAAAGGATTTGAGAGCAGAGACTGAACTCATGGGGAAGGATTCAAAGAATCCCAAGAAAAACATGACCAAAGAATAAAAGAACCCCAAGAAAAATAGGGGCAACTGACCTGTTTAAGCCTTCAGGAAATCAGTGGCCGCTGATTTAGATAGGCCATTCAAGTTCATTTACTGATGCACCTTCCACTCCTTTTTCACCTGTCAGCATCACAGGGTGAATTGGGACCTTGGAATCAAGATTATTTGGGATTCTGTTCTTAGCTTTAGGAGAGAAGTACAGCAGGTGAAGTACCTATTACTGATGTGATACCCAGGAACACAGAGTTGACACATTTCATTGAATTCCAATCACAACTAGCAATACTAAGAGGATAGGATTGGCCTCTTTTCATGACGCTCTTCTTGTTACACAGCCTGCTCTGATTCTGGTGAAAGTTTTTCATTAGCTTCTCTCTAAAAAGGAGAAAAACCAATCAAATGTCCCTCTCTGCTGATGCTAATCGAGTCAGAGGTCTATGAAAGAGCCAAAAGTATTTGGAATTCTTCTTAGACAATGGAAATGGAAGCAGTGCTACCAATCTGTTTCCTTGCAACATATCCCTAAAACTCATTCCCTTCTATTCATAACTTATGTATAGCCAGCAGTACATTCAGGAAAAGATGAAGCTGACTGATGTCAGCAAGGGAAGGATTTGAAAGAACTATTCCCATGAATCATCGTATAGACAGTAAATCTAGCATTAAAATCAGAACCCTTTTAGTAAGTATCACTTATGGGAAATTCAGGACTCCTGCACAATGGACCAAGAGGATTAAGCAGAAGCCGTTTATGGTTTACATGATGCACTTACACATTCTGACTGTCTGCACACGCTAGTCACGCTTTTCTTATTGGTGCCTTTGTCTTGTCCACGCATTCTGCGTGCACCTCTCAGAAGATGTGTTTCCTTACAGTCCAGGTACTTTGCCCCTCCCCTCCCCCCCCACCCCCCCCCCCCTTTTTGGAGTTCTTGTGGTCTTGGAATTTAGTTTCTCAGCTTTTCCTCTCTTGTTTTAGCACGGCTTATGTTTTGATGAATTCCAGAGGGCCCTGAGAAAATTCTGAGAAGAACCGTTCCAAGCTGGATGGCTGGTGCACCCTGTAGTCTATGCGGTTCAGATACATTGTCACAATTGCCCCTTCTTCTTGCACCAGCCAGATCTTTTCCAATGTAATTTTTAGCAAGAGGCACACCAGTTTCACGATGCATGGAATAACACAAAGCAATGAAATAATGACTACTAGTAAAAACAAAGCTCCATTTACGAGATCTTTCAACCACCCAGTTCTTTCCCATCCCTCAAACCATTGATGCAAACCCCACTCGTTCCCAGTCGATTACTTCATATTGTCTTGTACTTGTGTGAGTTTCGTATGAATGGCTGCAGAATGGTCAAAAAGATTCATGCAACATATTCCTTATAAAATTCCTAACACTCGTGCTCCTGTGCTAATAACAATAAATCTATTACAGCTCTTATTTGCAGTGTGCTATATCTAATAGCATCTATGGCAGTGAGCACCTGACTTAAAATAGAAGTTACGATAAGTTGTTTGAACATCCAGTACCCCAAGTGGTTAAAAGCAGCCAAACCTTGATAAGCAGCGACACCTAGCGTAAGGAAGAACGCAGTTATTCCTGCTGGAACGAGCAAAACTCTCCATAATGGTGCCAATCGCGTCTTTAGCTACTGTTGCTCTCTAGATATTTCCGGAAACGAAAAAGCGGCTTCCTCCTGCAAAGACCAATATGAAGGTAACAGAGCTCTCCGAAGACCAGCTTCTGTTAAAAGAATCCGGCTACCGGCACCTACCATCGGAGAGCTGCGTATGCCCGTCTTCTGCGTCTCTTGCCGCGGACATATTAGCGAAAAGCTTTTCAAGGAATTTTCTCAAAAAGAAACTGTGACAGCACAGCAAGCGTCCCACGACGGTTTTCACGAACGTAGTCGAGCTCTTACAATCCTTGAGAAGAAAAGAAAATTTTTCGCCACGGAATGCTGCATAAGGTTTAGAAAGATGAAAAAGAAAGTTGTTTCAGAATTTTTTCCCCACTTATGGTAATGTAAGTTTAAACCGCTGGAAAGTGGTTAGTTCCTGTCTTCTCTCAGTTTCAGAGCTGCGTACTTATCCTGGGTGCTGTGAGGCTTCTTTCTTGGCGTCTCAGCATCTGCCGAGCTCTCCGGCTGCCAGAGGCGAAGAAGCGGCTTTTTCGCACACAGAGCTTTCTGCCGGTCGCGGTGCGCTCCGGACCGCGGCTTCTGCCGAAAGACGCCCGGAGACCGGCACCTACCCTCGGAGAGCTGCATATGCCCGCCTTCTGCGTCTCTTGCCACCTACACCTTAGCGAAAAGCTTTTTCACGCTTTCTCTCAAAAAGAAACTGTGCCAGCACAGCAAGCGTCTCAGGACGATTTTCATGAAGGTACTCGAGTTCTTACCATCTCCTGGAGAACACAAAAAGAAAGATTGGCCAAAGAGTGCTGCATAAGTTTTACAAGGATGAAAAAGAATGTTGTTTGAAAACTTTTTCTCTACTTATGGTAATCTAAGTTTAAACTGTTGGAAAGTGGTTAGTTCTCATTTTCTCTCAGTTTGAGAGCTGCGCACTCAATCCCGATGCTGTGCGGTCTTGTTCTTGGCGTCTCAGCATCTGCCGAGCTCTCCGGCTGCCGGCGGCGAAGAAGCGGCTTTTTCGCGCACAGAGCTTTCTGCCGGTGGCGGTGCGCTCCGGACCGCGGCTTCTGCTGAAAGACGCCCGGAGACCGGCACCTACCCTCGGAGAGCTGCATATGCCCGCCTTCTGCGTCTCTTGCCACCTATACCTTAGCGAAAAGCTTTTTCACGCTTTCTCTCAAAAAGAAACTGTGCCAGCACAGCAAGCGTCTCAGGACGATTTTCATGAAGGTACTGGAGTTCTTACCATCTCCTGGAGAAAAGGAAAAGTAAGATTTCTCAGGGAGTGCTGCATAATTTTTACAAGGATGAAAAAGAATGTTTTTTGAAAGCTTTTTCTCTACTTATGGTAATCTAAGTTTAAACTGTTGGAAAGTGGTTAGTTATCATTTTCTCTCAGTTTGAGAGCTGCGCACTCAATCCCGATGCTGTGCGGTCTTGTTCTTGGCGTCTCAGCATCTGCCGAGCTCTCCGGCTGCCGGCGGCGAAGAAGCGGCTTTTTCGCGCACAGAGCTTTCTGCCGGTCGCGGGGCGCTCCGGACCGCGGCTTCTGCCGAAAGACGTCCGGAGACCGGCACCTACCCTCGGAGAGCTGCATATGCCCGCCTTCTGCGTCTCTTGACGCCTACACCTTAGCGAAAAGCTTTTTCACGCTTTCTCTCAAAAAGAAACTGTGCCAGCACAGCAAGCGTCTCAGGACGATTTTCATGAAGGTACTCGAGTTCTTACCATCTCCTGGAGAAAAGGAAAAGTAAGATTTCTCAGGGAGTGCTGCATAATTTTTACAAGGATGAAAAAGAATGTTTTTTGAAAACTTTTTCTCTACTTATGGTAATCTAAGTTTAAACTGTTGGAAAGTGGTTAGTTCTCATTTTCTCTCACTTTGAGAGCTGCGCACTCAATCCCGATGCTGTGCGGTCTTGTTCTTGGCGTCTCAGCATCTGCCGAGCTCTCCGGCTGCCGGCGGCGAAGAAGCGGCTTTTTCGCGCACAGAGCTTTCTGCCGGTCGCGGTGCGCTCCGGACCGCGGCTTCTGCCGAAAGACGCCCGGAGACCGGCACCTACCCTCGGAGAGCTGCATATGCCCGTCTTCTGCGTCTCTTGATACCTACACATTAGCGAAAAGCCTTTTCACGCTTTCTCTCAAAAAGAAACTGTGCCAGCACAGCAAGCGTCTCAGGACGATTTTCATGAAGGTACTCGAGTTCTTACCATCTCCTGGAGAACACAAAAAGAAAGATTGGCCAAAGAGTGCTGCATAAGTTTTAGAAGGATGTAAAAGAAAGTTGTTTGAGAACTTTTTCTCTACTTATGGTAATCTAAGTTTAAACTGTTGGAAAGTGGTTAGTTATCATTTTCTCTCAGTTTGGGAGCTGCGCACTCAATCCCGATGCTGTGCGGTCTTGTTCTTGGCGTCTCAGCATCTGCCGAGCTCTCCGGCTGCCGGCGGCGAAGAAGCGGCTTTTTCGCGCACAGAGCTTTCTGCCGGTCGCGGTGCGCACCGGACCGCGGCTTCTGCCGAAAGACGCCCGGAGACCGGCACCTACCCTCGGAGAGCTGCATATGCCCGTCTTCAGCGTCTCTTGCAGCCTACACCTTAGCGAAAAGCTTTTTCACGCTTTCTCTCAAAAAGAAACTGTGCCAGCACAGCAAGCGTCTCAGGACGATTTTCATGAAGGTACTCGAGTTCTTACCATCTCCTGGAGAACACAAAAAGAAAGATTGGCCAAAGAGTGCTGCATAACTTTTAGAAAGATGTAAAAGAAAGTTGTTTGAGAACTTTTTCCGTACCTATTGTAATTTAAGTTTAAACTGTTCAAAAGTGCTTAGTTATCATTTTCTTTCAGTTTCTGAGCTGCACACTCAATCCCGATGCTGTGCGGTCTTGTTCTTGGCGTCTCAGCATCTGCCGAGCTCTCCGGCTGCCGGCGGCGAAGAAGCGGCTTTTTCGCGCACAGAGCTTTCTGCCGGTCGCGGGGCGCTCCGGACCGCGGCTTCTGCCGGAAGACGCCCGGAGACCGGCACCTACCCTCGGAGAGCTGCATATGCCCGCCTTCTGCGTCTCTTGCCACCTACACCTTAGCGAAAAGCTTTTTCACGCTTTCTCTCAAAAAGAAACTGTGCCAGCACAGCAAGCGTCTCAGGACGATTTTCATGAAGGTACTCGAGTTCTTACCATCTCCTGGAGAACACAAAAAGAAAGATTGGCCAAAGAGTGCTGCATAAGTTTTACAAGGATGAAAAAGAATGTTGTTTGAAAACTTTTTCTCTACTTATGGTAATCTAAGTTTAAACTGTTGGAAAGTGGTTAGTTCTCATTTTCTCTCAGTTTGAGAGCTGCGCACTCAATCCCGATGCTGTGCGGTCTTGTTCTTGGCGTCTCAGCATCTGCCGAGCTCTCCGGCTGCCGGCGGCGAAGAAGCGGCTTTTTCGCGCACAGAGCTTTCTGCCGGTCGCGGGGCGCTCCGGATGGCGGCTTCTGCCGAAAGACGCCCGGAGACCGGCACCTACTCTCGGAGAGCTGCATATGCCCGCCTTGTGCGTCTCTTGCCGCCTACACCTTAGCGAAAAGCTTTTTCACGCTTTCTCTCAAAAAGAAACTGTGCCAGCACAGCAAGTGTCTCAGGACGATTTTCATGAAGGTACTCGAGTTCTTACCATCTCCTGGAGAAAAGGAAAAGTAAGATTTCTCAGGGAGTGCTGCATAATTTTTACAAGGATGAAAAAGAATGTTGTTTGAAAACTTTTTCTCTACTTATGGTAATCTAAGTTTAAACTGTTGGAAAGTGGTTAGTTCTCATTTTCTCTCAGTTTGAGAGCTGCACACTCAATCCCGATGCTGTGCGGTCTTGTTCTTGGCGTCTCTGCATCTGCCGAGCTCTCCGGCTGCTGGAGGCGAAGAAGCGGCTTTTTCGCGCACAGAGCTTTCTGCCGGTCGCGGTGCGCTCCGGACCGCGGCTTCTGCCGAAAGACGCCCGGAGACCGGCACCTACCCTCGGAGAGCTGCATATGCCCGTCTTCAGCGTCTCTTGCCGCCTACACCTTAGCGAAAAGCTTTTTCACGCTTTCTCTCAAAAAGAAACTGTGCCAGCACAGCAAGCGTCTCAGGACGATTTTCATGAAGGTACTCGAGTTCTTACCATCTCCTGGAGAAAAGGAAAAGTAAGATTTCTCAGGGAGTGCTGCATAATTTTTACAAGGATGAAAAAGAATGTTGTTTGAAAACTTTTTCTCTACTTATGGTAATCTAAGTTTAAACTGTTGGAAAGTGGTTAGTTCTCATTTTCTCTCAGTTTGAGAGCTGCGCACTCAATCCCGATGCTGTGCGGTCTTGTTCTTGGCGTCTCAGCATCTGCCGAGCTCTCCGGCTGCTGGAGGCGAAGAAGCGGCTTTTTCGCGCACAGAGCTTTCTGCCGGTCGCGGGGCGCTCCGGACCGCGGCTTCTGCCGAAAGACGCCCGGAGACCGGCACCTACCCTCGGAGAGCTGCATATGCCCGTCTTCAGCGTCTCTTGCCGCCTACACCTTAGCGAAAAGCTTTTTCACGCTTTCTCTCAAAAAGAAACTGTGCCAGCACAGCAAGCGTCTCAGGACGATTTTCATGAAGGTACTCGAGTTCTTACCATCTCCTGGAGAAAAGGAAACGTAAGATTTCTCAGGGAGTGCTGCATAATTTTTACAAGGATGAAAAAGAATGTTGTTTGAAAACTTTTTCTCTACTTATGGTAATCTAAGTTTAAACTGTTGGAAAGTGGTTAGTTCTCATTTTCTCTCAGTTTGAGAGCTGCGCACTCAATCCCGATGCTGTGCGGTCTTGTTCTTGGCGTCTCAGCATCTGCCGAGCTCTCCGGCTGCCGGCGGCGAAGAAGCGGCTTTTTCGCGCACAGAGCTTTCTGCCGGTGGCGGTGCACTCCGGACCGCGGCTTCTGCCGAAAGACGCCCGGAGACCGGCACCTACCCTCGGAGAGCTGCATATGCCCGTCTTCAGCGTCTCTTGCAGCCTACACCTTAGCGAAAAGCTTTTTCACGCTTTCTCTCAAAAAGAAACTGTGCCAGCACAGCAAGCGTCTCAGGACGATTTTCATGAAGGTACTCGAGTTCTTACCATCTCCTGGAGAAAAGGAAAAGTAAGATTTCTCAGGGAGTGCTGCATAATTTTTACAAGGATGAAAAAGAATGTTTTTTGAAAACTTTTTCTCTACTTATGGTAATCTAAGTTTAAACTGTTGGAAAGTGGTTAGTTCTCATTTTCTCTCAGTTTGAGAGCTGCGCACTCAATCCTGATGCTGTGCGGTCTTGTTCTTGGCGTCTCAGCATCTGCCGAGCTCTCCGGCTGCCGGCGGCGAAGAAGCGGCTTTTTCGCGCACAGAGCTTTCTGCCGGTCGCGGTGCGCTCCGGACCGCGCCTTCTGCCGAAAGACGCCCGGAGACCGGCACCTACCCTCGGAGAGCTGCATATGCCCGCCTTCTACGTCTCTGGCCGCCTACACCTTAGCGAAAAGCTTTTTCACGCATCCTCTCAAAAAGAAACTGTGCCAGCACAGCAAGCGTCTCAGGACGATTTTCATGAAGGTACTCGAGTTCTTACCATCTCCTGGAGAACACAAAAAGAAAGATTGGCCAAAGAGTGCTGCATAAGTTTTAGAAGGATGTAAAAGAAAGTTGCTTGAGAACTTTTTACTACTTATGGTAATCTAAGTTTAAACTGTTGGAAAGTGGTTAGTTATCATTTTCTCTCAGTTTGAGAGCTGCGCACTCAATCCTGATGCTGTGCGGTCTTGTTCTTGGCGTCTCAGCATCTGCCGAGCTCTCCGGCTGCCGGCGGCGAAGAAGCGGCTTTTTCGCGCACAGAGCTTTCTGCCGGTCGCGGTGCGCTCCGGACCGCGGCTTCTGCCGAAAGACACCCGGAGACCGGCACCTACCCTCGGAGAGCTGCATATGCCCGTCTTCAGCGTCTCTTGCCGCCTACACCTTAGCGAAAAGCTTTTTCACGCTTTCTCTCAAAAAGAAACTGTGCCAGCACAGCAAGCGTCTCAGGACGATTTTCATGAAGGTACTCGAGTTCTTACCATCTCCTGGAGAAAAGGAAAAGTAAGATTTCTCAGGGAGTGCTGCATAATTTTTACAAGGATGAAAAAGAATGTTTTTTGAAAACTTTTTCTCTACTTATGGTAATCTAAGTTTAAACTGTTGGAAAGTGGTTAGTTCTCATTTTCTCTCAGTTTGAGAGCTGCGCACTCAATCCCGATGCTGTGCGGTCTTGTTCTTGGCGTCTCAGCATCTGCCGAGCTCTCCGGCTGCCGGCGGCGAAGAAGCGGCTTTTTCGCGCACAGAGCTTTCTGCCGGTCGCGGTGCGCTCCGGACCGCGGCTTCTGCCGAAAGACGCCCGGAGACCGGCACCTACCCTCGGAGAGATGCATATGCCCGCCTTCTGCGTCTCTTGCAACCTACACCTTAGCGAAAAGCTTTTTCACGCTTTCTCCCAAAAAGAAAATGTGCCAGCACAGCAAGCGTCTCAGGACGATTTTCATGAAGGTACTCGAGTTCTTACCATCTCCTGGAGAAAAGGAAAAGTAAGATTTCTCAGGGAGTGCTGCATAAGTTTTAGAAGGATGTAAAAAAAAGTTGTTTGAGAACATTTTCCCTACTTATGGTAATCTAAGTTTAAACTGTTGGAAAGTGGTTAGTTATCATTTTCTCTCAGTTTGAGAGCTGCGCACTCAATCCCGATGCTGTGCGGTCTTGTTCTTGGCGTCTCAGCATCTGCCGAGCTCTCCGGCTGCCGGCGGCGAAGAAGCGGCTTTTTCGCGCACAGAGCTTTCTGCCGGTCGCGGTGCGCTCCGGACCGCGGCTTCTGCCGAAAGACGCCAGGAGACCGGCACCTACCCTCGGAGAGCTGCATATGCCCGTCTTCAGCGTCTCTTGCCGCCTACACCTTAGCGAAAAGCTTTTTCACGCTTTCTCTCAAAAAGAAACTGTGCCAGCACAGCAAGCGTCTCAGGACGATTTTCATGAAGGTACTCGAGTTCTTACCATCTCCTGGAGAAAAGGAAAAGTAAGATTTCTCAGGGAGTGCTGCATAATTTTTACAAGGATGAAAAAGAATGTTTTTTGAAAACTTTTTCTCTACTTATGGTAATCTAAGTTTAAACTGTTGGAAAGTGGTTAGTTCTCATTTTCTCTCAGTTTGAGAGCTGCGCACTCAATCCCGATGCTGTGCGGTCTTGTTCTTGGCGTCTCAGCATCTGCCGAGCTCTCCGGCTGCCGGCGGCGAAGAAGCGGCTTTTTCGCGCACAGAGCTTTCTGCTGGTCGCGGTGCGCTCCGGACCGCGGCTTCTGCCGAAAGACGCCCGGAGACCGGCACCTACCCTCGGAGAGCTGCATATGCCCGTCTTCAGCGTCTCTGGCCGCCTACACCTTAGCGAAAAGCTTTTTCACGCTTTCTCTCAAAAAGAAACTGTGCCAGCACAGCAAGCGTCTCAGGACGATTTTCATGAAGGTACTCGAGTTCTTACCATCTCCTGGAGAAAAGGAAAAGTAAGATTTCTCAGGGAGTGCTGCATAATTTTTACAAGGATGAAAAAGAATGTTGTTTGAAAACTTTTTCTCTACTTATGGTAATCTAAGTTTAAACTGTTGGAAAGTGGTTAGTTCTCATTTTCTCTCAGTTTGAGAGCTGCGCACTCAATCCCGATGCTGTGCGGTCTTGTTCTTGGCGTCTCAGCATCTGCCGAGCTCTCCGGCTGCTGGAGGCGAAGAAGCGGCTTTTTCGCGCACAGAGCTTTCTGCCGGTCGCGGTGCGCTCCGGACCGCGGCTTCTGCCGAAAGACGCCCGGAGACCGGCACCTACCCTCGGAGAGCTGCATATGCCCGCCTTCTGCGTCTCTTGCCGCCTACACCTTAGCGAGAAGCTTTTTCACGCTTTCTCTCAAAAAGAAACTGTGCCAGCACAGCAAGCGTCTCAGGACGATTTTCATGAAGGTACTCGAGTTCTTACCATCTCCTGGAGAAAAGGAAAAGTAAGATTTCTCAGGGAGTGCTGCATAATTTTTACAAGGATGAAAAAGAATGTTGTTTGAAAACTTTTTCTCTACTTATGGTAATCTAAGTTTAAACTGTTGGAAAGTGGTTAGTTATCATTTTCTCTCACTTTGAGAGCTGCGCACTCAATCCCGATGCTGTGCGGTCTTGTTCTTGGCGTCTCAGCATCTGCCGAGCTCTCCGGCTGCCGGCGGCGAAGAAGCGGCTTTTTCGCGCACAGAGCTTTCTGCCGGTCGCGGGGCGCTCCGGACCGCGGCTTCTGCCAAAAGACGCCCGGAAACCGGCACCTACCCTCGGAGAGCTGCATATGCCCGTCTTCAGCGTCTCTTGCCGCCTACACCTTAGCGAAAAGCTTTTTCACGCTTTCTCTCAAAAAGAAACTGTGCCAGCACAGCAAGCGTCTCAGGACGATTTTCATGAAGGTACTCGAGTTCTTACCATCTCCTGGAGAACACAAAAAGAAAGATTGGCCAAAGAGTGCTGCATAAGTTTTAGAAGGATGTAAAAGAATGTTGTTTGAGAACTTTTTCCCTACTTATGGTAATCTAAGTTTAAACTGTTCAAAAGTGGTTAGTTATCATTTTCTCTCAGTTTGAGAGCTGCGCACTTAATCCCGATGCTGTGCGGTCTTGTTCTTGTCGTCTCAGCATCTGCCGAGCTCTCCGGCTGCCGGCGGCGAAGAAGCGGCTTTTTCGCGCACAGAGCTTTCTGCCGGTCGCGGTGCGCTCCGGACCGCGGCTTCTGCCGAAAGACGCCCGGAGACCGGCACCTACCCTCGGAGAGCTGCATATGCCCGCCTTCTGCGTCTCTTGTCACCTACACCTTAGCGAAAAGCTTTTTCACGCTTTCTCTCAAAAAGAAACTGTGCCAGCACAGCAAGCGTCTCAGGACGATTTTCATGAAGGTACTCGAGTTCTTACCATCTCCTGGAGAAAAGGAAAAGTAAGATTTCTCAGGGAGTGCTGCATAATTTTTACAAGGATGAAAAAGAATGTTTTTTGAAAACTTTTTCTCTACTTATGGTAATCTAAGTTTAAACTGTTGGAAAGTGGTTAGTTCTCATTTTCTCTCAGTTTGAGAGCTGCGCACTCAATCCCGATGCTGTGCGGTCTTGTTCTTGGCGTCTCAGCATCTGCCGAGCTCTCCGGCTGCTGGAGGCGAAGAAGCGGCTTTTTCGCGCACAGAGCTTTCTGCCGGTCGCGGTGCGCTCCGGACCGCGGCTTCTGCCGAAAGACGCCCGGAGACCGGCACCTACCCTCGGAGAGCTGCATATGCCCGTCTTCAGCGTCTCTTGCCGCCTACACCTTAGCGAAAAGCTTTTTCACGCTTTCTCTCAAAAAGAAACTGTGCCAGCACAGCAAGTGTCTCAGGACGATTTTCATGAAGGTACTCGAGTTCTTACCATCTCCTGGAGAAAAGGAAAAGTAAGATTTCTCAGGGAGTGCTGCATAATTTTTACAAGGATGAAAAAGAATATAGTTTGAAAACTTTTTCTCTACTTATGGTAATCTAAGTTTAAACTGTTGGAAAGTGGTTAGTTATCATTTTCTCTCAGTTTGAGAGCTGCGCACTCAATCCCGATGCTGTGCGGTCTTGTTCTTGGCGTCTCAGCATCTGCCGAGCTCTCCGGCTGCCGGCGGCGAAGAAGCGGCTTTTTCGCGCACAGAGCTTTCTGCCGGTCGCGGGGCGCTCCGGACCGCGGCTTCTGCCGAAAGACGCCCGGAAACCGGCACCTACCCTCGGAGAGCTGCATATGCCCGTCTTCAGCGTCTCTTGCCGCCTACACCTTAGCGAAAAGCTTTTTCACGCTTTCTCTCAAAAAGAAACTGTGCCAGCACAGCAAGTGTCTCAGGACGATTTTCATGAAGGTACTCGAGTTCTTACCATCTCCTGGAGAACACAAAAAGAAAGATTGGCCAAAGAGTGCTGCATAAGTTTTAGAAGGATGTAAAAGAATGTTGTTTGAGAACTTTTTCCCTACTTATGGTAATCTAAGTTTAAACTGTTGGAAAGTGGTTAGTTATCATTTTCTCTCAGTTTGAGAGCTGCGCACTTAATCCCGATGCTGTGCGGTCTTGTTCTTGTCGTCTCAGCATCTGCCGAGCTCTCCGGCTGCCGGCGGCGAAGAAGCGGCTTTTTCGCGCACAGAGCTTTCTGCCGGTCGCGGTGCGCTCCGGACCGCGGCTTCTGCCGAAAGACGCCCGGAGACCGGCACCTACCCTCGGAGAGCTGCATATGCCCGCCTTCTGCGTCTCTTGTCACCTACACCTTAGCGAAAAGCTTTTTCACGCTTTCTCTCAAAAAGAAACTGTGCCAGCACAGCAAGCGTCTCAGGACGATTTTCATGAAGGTACTCGAGTTCTTACCATCTCCTGGAGAAAAGGAAAAGTAAGATTTCTCAGGGAGTGCTGCATAATTTTTACAAGGATGAAAAAGAATGTTTTTTGAAAACTTTTTCTCTACTTATGGTAATCTAAGTTTAAACTGTTGGAAAGTGGTTAGTTCTCATTTTCTCTCAGTTTGAGAGCTGCGCACTCAATCCCGATGCTGTGCGGTCTTGTTCTTGGCGTCTCAGCATCTGCCGAGCTCTCCGGCTGCTGGAGGCGAAGAAGCGGCTTTTTCGCGCACAGAGCTTTCTGCCGGTCGCGGGACGCTCCGGACCGCAGCTTCTGCCGAAAGACGCCCGGAGACCGGCACCTACCCTCGGAGAGCTGCATATGCCCGCCTTCTGCGTCTCTTGCAACCTACACCTTAGCGAAAAGCTTTTTCACGCTTTCACCCAAAAAGAAACTGTGCCAGCACAGCAAGCGTCTCAGGACGATTTTCATGAAGGTACTCGAGTTCTTACCATCTCCTGGAGAACACAAAAGGAAGATTGGCCAGGGAGTGCTGCATAAGTTTTAGAAGGATGTAAAAGAAAGTTGTTTGAGAACTTTTTCCCTACTTATGGTAATCTAAGTTTAAACTGTTGGAAAGTGGTTAGTTATCATTTTCTCTCAGTTTGAGAGCTGCGCACTCAATCCCGATGCTGTGCGGTCTTGTTCTTGGCGTCTCAGCATCTGCCGAGCTCTCCGGCTGCCGGCGGCGAAGAAGCGGCTTTTTCGCGCACAGAGCTTTCTGCTGGTCGCGGTGCGCTCCGGACCGCGGCTTCTGCCGAAAGACGCCCGGAGACCGGCACCTACCCTCGGAGAGCTGCATATGCCCGTCTTCAGCGTCTCTGGCCGCCTACACCTTAGCGAAAAGCTTTTTCACGCTTTCTCTCAAAAAGAAACTGTGCCAGCACAGCAAGCGTCTCAGGACGATTTTCATGAAGGTACTCGAGTTCTTACCATCTCCTGGAGAAAAGGAAAAGTAAGATTTCTCAGGGAGTGCTGCATAATTTTTACAAGGATGAAAAAGAATGTTGTTTGAAAACTTTTTCTCTACTTATGGTAATCTAAGTTTAAACTGTTGGAAAGTGGTTAGTTCTCATTTTCTCTCAGTTTGAGAGCTGCACACTCAATCCCGATGCTGTGCGGTCTTGTTCTTGGCGTCTCAGCATCTGCCGAGCTCTCCGGCTGCTGGAGGCGAAGAAGCGGCTTTTTCGCCCACAGAGCTTTCTGCCGGTCGCGGGGCGCTCCGGACCGCGGCTTCTGCCGAAAGACGCCCGGAGACCGGCACCTACCCTCGGAGAGCTGCATATGCCCGCCTTCTGCGTCTCTTGCCGCCTACACCTTAGCGACAAGCTTTTTCACGCTTTCTCCCAAAAAGAAACTGTGCCAGCACAGCAAGCGTCTCAGGACGATTTTCATGAAGGTACTCGAGTTCTTACCATCTCCTGGAGAAAAGGAAAAGTAAGATTTCTCAGGGAGCGCTGCATAATTTTTACAAGGATGAAAAAGAATGTTGTTTGAAAACTTTTTCTCTACTTATGGTAATCTAAGTTTAAACTGTTGGAAAGTGGTTAGTTATCATTTTCTCTCACTTTGAGAGCTGCGCACTCAATCCCGATGCTGTGCGGTCTTGTTCTTGGCGTCTCAGCATCTGCCGAGCTCTCCGGCTGCCGGCGGCGAAGAAGCGGCTTTTTCGCGCACAGAGCTTTCTGCCGGTCGCGGTGCGCTCCGGACCGCGGCTTCTGCCGAAAGACGCCCGGAGACCGGCACCTACCCTCGGAGAGCTGCATATGCCCGTCTTCAGCGTCTCTTGCCGCCTACACCTTAGCGAAAAGCTTTTTCACGCTTTCTCTCAAAAAGAAACTGTGCCAGCACAGCAAGCGTCTCAGGACGATTTTCATGAAGGTACGCGAGTTCTTACCATCTCCTGGAGAACACAAAAAGAAAGATTGGCCAAAGAGTGCTGCATAAGTTTTAGAAGGATGTAAAAGAATGTTGTTTGTGAACTTTTTCCCTACTTATGGTAATCTAAGTTTAAACTGTTGGAAAGTGGTTAGTTATCATTTTCTCTCAGTTTCTGAGCTGCACACTCAATCCCGATGCTGTGCGGTCTTGTTCTTGTCGTCTCAGCATCTGCCGAGCTCTCCGGCTGCTGGCGGCAAAGAAGCGGCTTTTTCGCGCACAGAGCTTTCTGCCGGTCGCGGTGCGCTCCGGACCGCGGCTTCTGCCGAAAGACGCCCGGAGACCGGCACCTACCCTCGGAGAGCTGCATATGCCCGCCTTCTGCGTCTCTTGCAACCTACACCTTAGCGAAAAGCTTTTTCACGCTTTCTCTCAAAAAGAAACTGTGCCAGCACAGCAAGCGTCTCAGGACGATTTTCATGAAGGTACTCGAGTTCTTACCATCTCCTGGAGAAAAGGAAAAGTAAGATTTCTCAGGGAGTGCTGCATAATTTTTACAAGGATGAAAAAGAATGTTTTTTGAAAACTTTTTCTCTACTTATGGTAATCTAAGTTTAAACTGTTGGAAAGTGGTTAGTTCTCATTTTCTCTCAGTTTGAGAGCTGCGCACTCAATCCCGATGCTGTGCGGTCTTGTTCTTGGCGTCTCAGCATCTGCCGAGCTCTCCGGCTGCCGGCGGCGAAGAAGCGGCTTTTTCGCGCACAGAGCTTTCTGCCGGTCGCGGTGCGCTCCGGACCGCGGCTTCTGCCGAAAGACGCCCGGAAACCGGCACCTACCCTCGGAGAGCTGCATATGCCCGCCTTCTGCGTCTCTTGCCGCCTACACCTTAGCGAAAAGCTTTTTCACGCTTTCTCTCAAAAAGAAACTGTGCCAGCACAGCAAGTGTCTCAGGACGATTTTCATGAAGGTACTCGAGTTCTTACCATCTCCTGGAGAACACAAAAAGAAAGATTGGCCAAAGAGTGCTGCATAAGTTTTAGAAGGATGTAAAAGAATGTTGTTTGAGAACTTTTTCTCTACTTATGGTAATCTAAGTTTAAACTGTTGGAAAGTGGTTAGTTATCATTTTCTTTCAGTTTGAGAGCTGCGCACTCAATCCCGATGCTGTGCGGTCTTGTTCTTGGCGTCTCAGCATCTGCCGAGCTCTCCGGCTGCCGGCGGCGAAGAAGCGGCTTTTTCGCGCACAGAGCTTTCTGCTGGTCGCGGTGCGCTCCGGACCGCGGCTTCTGCCGAAAGACGCCCGGAGACCGGCACCTACCCTCGGAGAGCTGCATATGCCCGCCTTCTGCGTCTCTTGTCACCTACACCTTAGCGAAAAGCTTTTTCACGCTTTCTCTCAAAAAGAAACTGTGCCAGCACAGCAAGCGTCTCAGGACGATTTTCATGAAGGTACTCGAGTCCTTACCATCTCCTGGAGAAAAGGAAAAGTAAGATTTCTCAGGGAGTGCTGCCTAATTTTTACAAGGATGAAAAAGAATGTTGTTTGAAAACTTTTTCTCTACTTATCGTAATCTAAGTTTAAACTGTTGGAAAGTGGTTAGTTATCATTTTCTCTCACTTTGAGAGCTGCGCACTCAATCCCGATGCTGTGCGGTCTTGTTCTTGGCGTCTCAGCATCTGCCGAGCTCTCCGGCTGCCGGCGGCGAAGAAGCGGCTTTTTCGCGCACAGAGCTTTCTGCCGGTCACGGTGCCCTCCAGACCGGGGCTTCTGCCGAAAGACGCCCGGAGACCGGCACCTACCCTCGGAGAGCTGCATATGCCCGTCTTCAGCGTCTCTTGCCGCCTACACCTTAGCGAAAAGCTTTTTCACGCTTTCTCTCAAAAAGAAACTGTGCCAGCACAGCAAGCGTCTCAGGACGATTTTCATGAAGGTACTCGAGTTCTTACCATCTCCTGGAGAAAAGGAAAAGTAAGATTTCTCAGGGAGTGCTGCATAATTTTTAGAAGGATGTAAAAGAATGTTGTTTGAGAACTTTTTCCCTACTTATGGTAATCTAAGTTTAAACTGTTGGAAAGTGGTTAGTTATCATTTTCTCTCAGTTTGAGAGCTGCGCACTTAATCCCGATGCTGTGCGGTCTTGTTCTTGTCGTCTCAGCATCTGCCGAGCTCTCCGGCTGCCGGCGGCGAAGAAGCGGCTTTTTCGCGCACAGAGCTTTCTGCCGGTCGCGGTGCGCTCCGGACCGCGGCTTCTGCCGAAAGACGCCCGGAGACCGGCACCTACCCTCGGAGAGCTGCATATGCCCGCCTTCTGCGTCTCTTGCCACCTACACCTTAGCGAAAAGCTTTTTCACGCTTTCTCTCAAAAAGAAACTGTGCCAGCACAGCAAGCGTCTCAGGACGATTTTCATGAAGGTACTCGAGTTCTTACCATCTCCTGGAGAAAAGTAAGATTTCTCAGGGAGTGCTGCATAATTTTTACAAGGATGAAAAAGAATGTTTTTTGAAAACTTTTTCTCTACTTATGGTAATCTAAGTTTAAACTGTTGGAAAGTGGTTAGTTCTCATTTTCTCTCAGTTTGAGAGCTGCGCACTCAATCCCGATGCTGTGCGGTCTTGTTCTTGGCGTCTCAGCATCTGCCGAGCTCTCCGGCTGCTGGAGGCGAAGAAGCGGCTTTTTCGCGCACAGAGCTTTCTGCCGGTCGCGGGACGCTCCGGACCGCAGCTTCTGCCGAAAGACGCCCGGAGACCGGCACCTACCCTCGGAGAGCTGCATATGCCCGCCTTCTGCGTCTCTTGCAACCTACACCTTAGCGAAAAGCTTTTTCACGCTTTCTCCCAAAAAGAAACTGTGCCAGCACAGCAAGCGTCTCAGGACGATTTTCATGAAGGTACTCGAGTTCTTACCATCTCCTGGAGAACACAAAAGGAAGATTGGCCAGGGAGTGCTGCATAAGTTTTAGAAGGATGTAAAAGAAAGTTGTTTGAGAACTTTTTCCCTACTTATGGTAATCTAAGTTTAAACTGTTGGAAAGTGGTTAGTTATCATTTTCTCTCACTTTGAGAGCTGCGCACTCAATCCTGATGCTGTGCAGTCTTGTTCTTGGCGTCTCAGCATCTGCCGAGCTCTCCGGCTGCCGGCGGCGAAGAAGCGGCTTTTTCGCGCACAGAGCTTTCTGCTGGTCGCGGTGCGCTCCGGACCGCGGCTTCTGCCGAAAGACGCCCGGAGACCGGCACCTACCCTCGGAGAGCTGCATATGCCGTCTTCAGCGTCTCTGGCCGCCTACACCTTAGCGAAAAGCTTTTTCACGCTTTCTCTCAAAAAGAAACTGTGCCAGCACAGCAAGCGTCTCAGGACGATTTTCATGAAGGTACTCGAGTTCTTACCATCTCCTGGAGAAAAGGAAAAGTAAGATTTCTCAGGGAGTGCTGCATAATTTTTACAAGGATGAAAAAGAATGTTGTTTGAAAACTTTTTCTCTACTTATGGTAATCTAAGTTTAAACTGTTGGAAAGTGGTTAGTTCTCATTTTCTCTCAGTTTGAGAGCTGCGCACTCAATCCCGATGCTGTGCGGTCTTGTTCTTGGCGTCTCAGCATCTGCCGAGCTCTCCGGCTGCTGGAGGCGAAGAAGCGGCTTTTTCGCGCACAGAGCTTTCTGCCGGTCGCGGTGCGCTCCGGACCGCGGCTTCTGCCGAAAGACGCCCGGAAACCGGCACCTACCCTCGGAGAGCTGCATATGCCCGCCTTCTGCGTCTCTTGCCGCCTACACCTTAGCGAAAAGCTTTTTCACGCTTTCTCTCAAAAAGAAACTGTGCCAGCACAGCAAGTGTCTCAGGACGATTTTCATGAAGGTACTGGAGTTCTTACCATCTCCTGGAGAACACAAAAAGAAAGATTGGCCAGGGAGTGCTGCATAAGTTTTAGAAGGATGTAAAAGAATGTTGTTTGAGAACTTTTTCTCTACTTATGGTAATCTAAGTTTAAACTGTTGGAAAGTGGTTAGTTATCATTTTCTTTCAGTTTGAGAGCTGCGCACTCAATCCCGATGCTGTGCGGTCTTGTTCTTGGCGTCTCAGCATCTGCCGAGCTCTCCGGCTGCCGGCGGCGAAGAAGCGGCTTTTTCGCGCACAGAGCTTTCTGCTGGTCGCGGTGCGCTCCGGACCGCGGCTTCTGCCGAAAGACGCCCGGAGACCGGCACCTACCCTCGGAGAGCTGCATATGCCCGCCTTCTGCGTCTCTTGTCACCTACACCTTAGCGAAAAGCTTTTTCACGCTTTCTCTCAAAAAGAAACTGTGCCAGCACAGCAAGCGTCTCAGGACGATTTTCATGAAGGTACTCGAGTCCTTACCATCTCCTGGAGAAAAGGAAAAGTAAGATTTCTCAGGGAGTGCTGCCTAATTTTTACAAGGATGAAAAAGAATGTTGTTTGAAAACTTTTTCTCTACTTATCGTAATCTAAGTTTAAACTGTTGGAAAGTGGTTAGTTATCATTTTCTCTCACTTTGAGAGCTGCGCACTCAATCCCGATGCTGTGCGGTCTTGTTCTTGGCGTCTCAGCATCTGCCGAGCTCTCCGGCTGCCGGCGGCGAAGAAGCGGCTTTTTCGCGCACAGAGCTTTCTGCCGGTCACGGTGCCCTCCAGACCGGGGCTTCTGCCGAAAGACGCCCGGAGACCGGCACCTACCCTCGGAGAGCTGCATATGCCCGTCTTCAGCGTCTCTTGCCGCCTACACCTTAGCGAAAAGCTTTTTCACGCTTTCTCTCAAAAAGAAACTGTGCCAGCACAGCAAGCGTCTCAGGACGATTTTCATGAAGGTACTCGAGTTCTTACCAACTCCTGGAGAAAAGGAAAAGTAAGATTTCTCAGGGAGTGCTGCATAATTTTTAGAAGGATGTAAAAGAATGTTGTTTGAGAACTTTTTCCCTACTTATGGTAATCTAAGTTTAAACTGTTGGAAAGTGGTTAGTTATCATTTTCTCTCAGTTTGAGAGCTGCGCACTTAATCCCGATGCTGTGCGGTCTTGTTCTTGGCGTCTCAGCATCTGCCGAGCTCTCCGGCTGCCGGCGGCGAAGAAGCGGCTTTTTCGCGCACAGAGCTTTCTGCCGGTCGCGGGGCGCTCCGGACCGCGGCTTCTGCCGAAAGACGCCCGGAAACCGGCACCTACCCTCGGAGAGCTGCATATGCCCGCCTTCTGCGTCTCTTGTCACCTACACCTTAGCGAAAAGCTTTTTCACGCTTTCTCTCAAAAAGAAACTGTGCCAGCACAGCAAGCGTCTCAGGACGATTTTCATGAAGGTACTCGAGTTCTTACCATCTCCTGGAGAAAAGGAAAAGTAAGATTTCTCAGGGAGTGCTGCATAATTTTTACAAGGATGAAAAAGAATGTTTTTTGAAAACTTTTTCTCTACTTATGGTAATCTAAGTTTAAACTGTTGGAAAGTGGTTAGTTCTCATTTTCTCTCAGTTTGAGAGCTGCGCACTCAATCCCGATGCTGTGCGGTCTTGTTCTTGGCGTCTCAGCATCTGCCGAGCTCTCCGGCTGCTGGAGGCGAAGAAGCGGCTTTTTCGCGCACAGAGCTTTCTGCCGGTCGCGGGGCGCTCCGGACCGCGGCTTCTGCCGAAAGACGCCCGGAGACCGGCACCTACCCTCGGAGAGCTGCATATGCCCGCCTTCTGCGTCTCTTGCCGCCTACACCTTAGCGACAAGCTTTTTCACGCTTTCACCCAAAAAGAAACTGTGCCAGCACAGCAAGCGTCTCAGGACGATTTTCATGAAGGTACTCGAGTTCTTACCATCTCCTGGAGAAAAGGAAAAGTAAGATTTCTCAGGGAGTGCTGCCTAATTTTTACAAGGATGAAAAAGAATGTTGTTTGAAAACTTTTTCTCTACTTATGGTAATCTAAGTTTAAACTGTTGGAAAGTGGTTAGTTCTCATTTTCTCTCACTTTGAGAGCTGCGCACTCAATCCTGATGCTGTGCGGTCTTGTTCTTGGCGTCTCAGCATCTGCCGAGCTCTCCGGCTGCCGGCGGCGAAGAAGCGGCTTTTTCGCGCACAGAGCTTTCTGCCGGTCGCGGTGCGCTCCGGACCGCGGCTTCTGCCGAAAGACGCCCGGAGACCGGCACCTACCCTCGGAGAGCTGCATATGCCCGTCTTCAGCGTCTCTTGCCGCCTACACCTTAGCGAAAAGCTTTTTCACGCTTTCTCTCAAAAAGAAACTGTGCCAGCACAGCAAGCGTCTCAGGACGATTTTCATGAAGGTACGCGAGTTCTTACCATCTCCTGGAGAACACAAAAAGAAAGATTGGCCAAAGAGTGCTGCATAAGTTTTAGAAGGATGTAAAAGAATGTTGTTTTAGAACTTTTTCCCTACTTATGGTAATCTAAGTTTAAACTGTTGGAAAGTGGTTAGTTATCATTTTCTCTCAGTTTCTGAGCTGCACACTCAATCCCGATGCTGTGCGGTCTTGTTCTTGGCGTCTCAGCATCTGCCGAGCTCTCCGGCTGCTGGCGGCAAAGAAGCGGCTTTTTCGCGCACAGAGCTTTCTGCCGGTCGCGGTGCGCTCCGGACCGCGGCTTCTGCCGAAAGACGCCCGGAGACCGGCACCTACCCTCGGAGAGCTGCATATGCCCGCCTTCTGCGTCTCTTGCCACCTACACCTTAGCGAAAAGCTTTTTCACGCTTTCTCTCGAAAAGAAACTGTGCCAGCACAGCAAGCGTCTCAGGACGATTTTCATGAAGGTACTCGAGTTCTTACCATCTCCTGGAGAAAAGGAAAAGTAAGATTTCTCAGGGAGTGCTGCATAATTTTTACAAGGATGAAAAAGAATGTTGTTTGAAAACTTTTTCTCTACTTATGGTAATCTAAGTTTAAACTGTTGGAAAGTGGTTAGTTCTCATTTTCTCTCAGTTTGAGAGCTGCGCACTCAATCCCGATGCTGTGCGGTCTTGTTCTTGGCGTCTCAGCATCTGCCGAGCTCTCCGGCTGCCGGCGGCGAAGAAGCGGCTTTTTCGCGCACAGAGCTTTCTGCCGGTCGCGGTGCGCTCCGGACCGCGGCTTCTGCCGAAAGACGCCCGGAAACCGGCACCTACCCTCGGAGAGCTGCATATGCCCGCCTTCTGCGTCTCTTGCCGCCTACACCTTAGCGAAAAGCTTTTTCACGCTTTCTCTCAAAAAGAAACTGTGCCAGCACAGCAAGTGTCTCAGGACGATTTTCATGAAGGTACTGGAGTTCTTACCATCTCCTGGAGAACACAAAAAGAAAGATTGGCCAAAGAGTGCTGCATAAGTTTTACAAGGATGAAAAAGAATGTTGTTTGAAAACTTTTTCTCTACTTATGGTAATCTAAGTTTAAACTGTTGGAAAGTGGTTAGTTCTCATTTTCTCTCACTTTGAGAGCTGCGCACTCAATCCCGATGCTGTGCGGTCTTGTTCTTGGCGTCTCAGCATCTGCCGAGCTCTCCGGCTGCCGGCGGCGAAGAAGCGGCTTTTTCGCGCACAGAGCTTTCTGCCGGTCACGGTGCCCTCCAGACCGGGGCTTCTGCCGAAAGACGCCCGGAGACCGGCACCTACCCTCGGAGAGCTGCATATGCCCGTCTTCAGCGTCTCTTGCCGCCTACACCTTAGCGAAAAGCTTTTTCACGCTTTCTCTCAAAAAGAAACTGTGCCAGCACAGCAAGCGTCTCAGGACGATTTTCATGAAGGTACTCGAGTTCTTACCATCTCCTGGAGAAAAGGAAAAGTAAGATTTCTCAGGGAGTGCTGCATAATTTTTACAAGGATGAAAAAGAATGTTGTTTGAAAACTTTTTCTCTACTTATGGTAATCTAAGTTTAAACTGTTGGAAAGTGGTTAGTTCTCATTTTCTCTCAGTTTGAGAGCTGCGCACTCAATCCCGATGCTGTGCGGTCTTGTTCTTGGCGTCTCTGCATCTGCCGAGCTCTCCGGCTGCCGGCGGCGAAGAAGCGGCTTTTTCGCGCACAGAGCTTTCTGCCGGTCACGGTGCGCTCCGGACCGCGGCTTCTGCCGAAAGACGCCCGGAGACCGGCACCTACCCTCGGAGAGCTGCATATGCCCGCCTTCTGCGTCTCTTGCCGCCTACACCTTAGCGAAAAGCTTTTTCACGCTTTCTCTCAAAAAGAAACTGTGCCAGCACAGCAAGCGTCTCAGGACGATTTTCATGAAGGTACTGGAGTTCTTACCATCTCCTGGAGAAAAGGAAAAGTAAGATTTCTCAGGGAGTGCTGCATAATTTTTACAAGGATGAAAAAGAATGTTTTTTGAAAGCTTTTTCTCTACTTATGGTAATCTAAGTTTAAACTGTTGGAAAGTGGTTAGTTATCATTTTCTCTCAGTTTGAGAGCTGCGCACTCAATCCCGATGCTGTGCGGTCTTGTTCTTGGCGTCTCAGCATCTGCCGAGCTCTCCGGCTGCCGGCGGCGAAGAAGCGGCTTTTTCGCGCACAGAGCTTTCTGCCGGTCGCGGGGCGCTCCGGACCGCGGCTTCTGCCGAAAGACGTCCGGAGACCGGCACCTACCCTCGGAGAGCTGCATATGCCCGCCTTCTGCGTCTCTTGACGCCTACACCTTAGCGAAAAGCTTTTTCACGCTTTCTCTCAAAAAGAAACTGTGCCAGCACAGCAAGCGTCTCAGGACGATTTTCATGAAGGTACTCGAGTTCTTACCATCTCCTGGAGAAAAGGAAAAGTAAGATTTCTCAGGGAGTGCTGCATAATTTTTACAAGGATGAAAAAGAATGTTTTTTGAAAACTTTTTCTCTACTTATGGTAATCTAAGTTTAAACTGTTGGAAAGTGGTTAGTTCTCATTTTCTCTCACTTTGAGAGCTGCGCACTCAATCCCGATGCTGTGCGGTCTTGTTCTTGGCGTCTCAGCATCTGCCGAGCTCTCCGGCTGCCGGCGGCGAAGAAGCGGCTTTTTCGCGCACAGAGCTTTCTGCCGGTCGCGGTGCGCTCCGGACCGCGGCTTCTGCCGAAAGACGCCCGGAGACCGGCACCTACCCTCGGAGAGCTGCATATGCCCGTCTTCTGCGTCTCTTGATACCTACACATTAGCGAAAAGCCTTTTCACGCTTTCTCTCAAAAAGAAACTGTGCCAGCACAGCAAGCGTCTCAGGACGATTTTCATGAAGGTACTCGAGTTCTTACCATCTCCTGGAGAACACAAAAAGAAAGATTGGCCAAAGAGTGCTGCATAAGTTTTAGAAGGATGTAAAAGAAAGTTGTTTGAGAACTTTTTCTCTACTTATGGTAATCTAAGTTTAAACTGTTGGAAAGTGGTTAGTTATCATTTTCTCTCAGTTTGGGAGCTGCGCACTCAATCCCGATGCTGTGCGGTCTTGTTCTTGGCGTCTCAGCATCTGCCGAGCTCTCCGGCTGCCGGCGGCGAAGAAGCGGCTTTTTCGCGCACAGAGCTTTCTGCCGGTCGCGGTGCGCACCGGACCGCGGCTTCTGCCGAAAGACGCCCGGAGACCGGCACCTACCCTCGGAGAGCTGCATATGCCCGTCTTCAGCGTCTCTTGCAGCCTACACCTTAGCGAAAAGCTTTTTCACGCTTTCTCTCAAAAAGAAACTGTGCCAGCACAGCAAGCGTCTCAGGACGATTTTCATGAAGGTACTCGAGTTCTTACCATCTCCTGGAGAACACAAAAAGAAAGATTGGCCAAAGAGTGCTGCATAACTTTTAGAAAGATGTAAAAGAAAGTTGTTTGAGAACTTTTTCCGTACCTATTGTAATTTAAGTTTAAACTGTTCAAAAGTGCTTAGTTATCATTTTCTTTCAGTTTCTGAGCTGCACACTCAATCCCGATGCTGTGCGGTCTTGTTCTTGGCGTCTCAGCATCTGCCGAGCTCTCCGGCTGCCGGCGGCGAAGAAGCGGCTTTTTCGCGCACAGAGCTTTCTGCCGGTCGCGGGGCGCTCCGGACCGCGGCTTCTGCCGGAAGACGCCCGGAGACCGGCACCTACCCTCGGAGAGCTGCATATGCCCGCCTTCTGCGTCTCTTGCCACCTACACCTTAGCGAAAAGCTTTTTCACGCTTTCTCTCAAAAAGAAACTGTGCCAGCACAGCAAGCGTCTCAGGACGATTTTCATGAAGGTACTCGAGTTCTTACCATCTCCTGGAGAACACAAAAAGAAAGATTGGCCAAAGAGTGCTGCATAAGTTTTACAAGGATGAAAAAGAATGTTGTTTGAAAACTTTTTCTCTACTTATGGTAATCTAAGTTTAAACTGTTGGAAAGTGGTTAGTTCTCATTTTCTCTCAGTTTGAGAGCTGCGCACTCAATCCCGATGCTGTGCGGTCTTGTTCTTGGCGTCTCAGCATCTGCCGAGCTCTCCGGCTGCCGGCGGCGAAGAAGCGGCTTTTTCGCGCACAGAGCTTTCTGCCGGTCGCGGGGCGCTCCGGATGGCGGCTTCTGCCGAAAGACGCCCGGAGACCGGCACCTACTCTCGGAGAGCTGCATATGCCCGCCTTGTGCGTCTCTTGCCGCCTACACCTTAGCGAAAAGCTTTTTCACGCTTTCTCTCAAAAAGAAACTGTGCCAGCACAGCAAGTGTCTCAGGACGATTTTCATGAAGGTACTCGAGTTCTTACCATCTCCTGGAGAAAAGGAAAAGTAAGATTTCTCAGGGAGTGCTGCATAATTTTTACAAGGATGAAAAAGAATGTTGTTTGAAAACTTTTTCTCTACTTATGGTAATCTAAGTTTAAACTGTTGGAAAGTGGTTAGTTCTCATTTTCTCTCAGTTTGAGAGCTGCACACTCAATCCCGATGCTGTGCGGTCTTGTTCTTGGCGTCTCTGCATCTGCCGAGCTCTCCGGCTGCTGGAGGCGAAGAAGCGGCTTTTTCGCGCACAGAGCTTTCTGCCGGTCGCGGTGCGCTCCGGACCGCGGCTTCTGCCGAAAGACGCCCGGAGACCGGCACCTACCCTCGGAGAGCTGCATATGCCCGTCTTCAGCGTCTCTTGCCGCCTACACCTTAGCGAAAAGCTTTTTCACGCTTTCTCTCAAAAAGAAACTGTGCCAGCACAGCAAGCGTCTCAGGACGATTTTCATGAAGGTACTCGAGTTCTTACCATCTCCTGGAGAAAAGGAAAAGTAAGATTTCTCAGGGAGTGCTGCATAATTTTTACAAGGATGAAAAAGAATGTTGTTTGAAAACTTTTTCTCTACTTATGGTAATCTAAGTTTAAACTGTTGGAAAGTGGTTAGTTCTCATTTTCTCTCAGTTTGAGAGCTGCGCACTCAATCCCGATGCTGTGCGGTCTTGTTCTTGGCGTCTCAGCATCTGGCCGAGCTCTCCGGCTGCTGGAGGCGAAGAAGCGGCTTTTTCGCGCACAGAGCTTTCTGCCGGTCGCGGGGCGCTCCGGACCGCGGCTTCTGCCGAAAGACGCCCGGAAACCGGCACCTACCCTCGGAGAGCTGCATATGCCCGTCTTCAGCGTCTCTTGCCGCCTACACCTTAGCGAAAAGCTTTTTCACGCTTTCTCTCAAAAAGAAACTGTGCCAGCACAGCAAGCGTCTCAGGACGATTTTCATGAAGGTACTCGAGTTCTTACCATCTCCTGGAGAAAAGGAAACGTAAGATTTCTCAGGGAGTGCTGCATAATTTTTACAAGGATGAAAAAGAATGTTGTTTGAGAACTTTTTCTCTACTTATGGTAATCTAAGTTTAAACTGTTGGAAAGTGGTTAGTTCTCATTTTCTCTCAGTTTGAGAGCTGCGCACTCAATCCCGATGCTGTGCGGTCTTGTTCTTGGCGTCTCAGCATCTGCCGAGCTCTCCGGCTGCCGGCGGCGAAGAAGCGGCTTTTTCGCGCACAGAGCTTTCTGCCGGTGGCGGTGCACTCCGGACCGCGGCTTCTGCCGAAAGACGCCCGGAGACCGGCACCTACCCTCGGAGAGCTGCATATGCCCGTCTTCAGCGTCTCTTGCAGCCTACACCTTAGCGAAAAGCTTTTTCACGCTTTCTCTCAAAAAGAAACTGTGCCAGCACAGCAAGCGTCTCAGGACGATTTTCATGAAGGTACTCGAGTTCTTACCATCTCCTGGAGAAAAGGAAAAGTAAGATTTCTCAGGGAGTGCTGCATAATTTTTACAAGGATGAAAAAGAATGTTTTTTGAAAACTTTTTCTCTACTTATGGTAATCTAAGTTTAAACTGTTGGAAAGTGGTTAGTTCTCATTTTCTCTCAGTTTGAGAGCTGCGCACTCAATCCTGATGCTGTGCGGTCTTGTTCTTGGCGTCTCAGCATCTGCCGAGCTCTCCGGCTGCCGGCGGCGAAGAAGCGGCTTTTTCGCGCACAGAGCTTTCTGCCGGTCGCGGTGCGCTCCGGACCGCGCCTTCTGCCGAAAGACGCCCGGAGACCGGCACCTACCCTCGGAGAGCTGCATATGCCCGCCTTCTACGTCTCTGGCCGCCTACACCTTAGCGAAAAGCTTTTTCACGCATCCTCTCAAAAAGAAACTGTGCCAGCACAGCAAGCGTCTCAGGACGATTTTCATGAAGGTACTCGAGTTCTTACCATCTCCTGGAGAACACAAAAAGAAAGATTGGCCAAAGAGTGCTGCATAAGTTTTAGAAGGATGTAAAAGAAAGTTGCTTGAGAACTTTTTACTACTTATGGTAATCTAAGTTTAAACTGTTGGAAAGTGGTTAGTTATCATTTTCTCTCAGTTTGAGAGCTGCGCACTCAATCCTGATGCTGTGCGGTCTTGTTCTTGGCGTCTCAGCATCTGCCGAGCTCTCCGGCTGCCGGCGGCGAAGAAGCGGCTTTTTCGCGCACAGAGCTTTCTGCCGGTCGCGGTGCGCTCCGGACCGCGGCTTCTGCCGAAAGACGCCCGGAGACCGGCACCTACCCTCGGAGAGATGCATATGCCCGCCTTCTGCGTCTCTTGCAACCTACACCTTAGCGAAAAGCTTTTTCACGCTTTCTCCCAAAAAGAAAATGTGCCAGCACAGCAAGCGTCTCAGGACGATTTTCATGAAGGTACTCGAGTTCTTACCATCTCCTGGAGAAAAGGAAAAGTAAGATTTCTCAGGGAGTGCTGCATAAGTTTTAGAAGGATGTAAAAAAAAGTTGTTTGAGAACATTTTCCCTACTTATGGTAATCTAAGTTTAAACTGTTGGAAAGTGGTTAGTTATCATTTTCTCTCAGTTTGAGAGCTGCGCACTCAATCCCGATGCTGTGCGGTCTTGTTCTTGGCGTCTCAGCATCTGCCGAGCTCTCCGGCTGCCGGCGGCGAAGAAGCGGCTTTTTCGCGCACAGAGCTTTCTGCCGGTCGCGGTGCGCTCCGGACCGCGGCTTCTGCCGAAAGACGCCAGGAGACCGGCACCTACCCTCGGAGAGCTGCATATGCCCGTCTTCAGCGTCTCTTGCCGCCTACACCTTAGCGAAAAGCTTTTTCACGCTTTCTCTCAAAAAGAAACTGTGCCAGCACAGCAAGCGTCTCAGGACGATTTTCATGAAGGTACTCGAGTTCTTACCATCTCCTGGAGAAAAGGAAAAGTAAGATTTCTCAGGGAGTGCTGCATAATTTTTACAAGGATGAAAAAGAATGTTGTTTGAAAACTTTTTCTCTACTTATGGTAATCTAAGTTTAAACTGTTGGAAAGTGGTTAGTTCTCATTTTCTCTCAGTTTGAGAGCTGCGCACTCAATCCCGATGCTGTGCGGTCTTGTTCTTGGCGTCTCAGCATCTGCCGAGCTCTCCGGCTGCCGGCGGCGAAGAAGCGGCTTTTTCGCGCACAGAGCTTTCTGCTGGTCGCGGTGCGCTCCGGACCGCGGCTTCTGCCGAAAGACGCCCGGAGACCGGCACCTACCCTCGGAGAGATGCATATGCCCGCCTTCTGCGTCTCTTGCAACCTACACCTTAGCGAAAAGCTTTTTCACGCTTTCTCCCAAAAAGAAAATGTGCCAGCACAGCAAGCGTCTCAGGACGATTTTCATGAAGGTACTCGAGTTCTTACCATCTCCTGGAGAAAAGGAAAAGTAAGATTTCTCAGGGAGTGCTGCATAAGTTTTAGAAGGATGTAAAAAAAAGTTGTTTGAGAACATTTTCCCTACTTATGGTAATCTAAGTTTAAACTGTTGGAAAGTGGTTAGTTATCATTTTCTCTCAGTTTGAGAGCTGCGCACTCAATCCCGATGCTGTGCGGTCTTGTTCTTGGCGTCTCAGCATCTGCCGAGCTCTCCGGCTGCCGGCGGCGAAGAAGCGGCTTTTTCGCGCACAGAGCTTTCTGCCGGTCGCGGTGCGCTCCGGACCGCGGCTTCTGCCGAAAGACGCCAGGAGACCGGCACCTACCCTCGGAGAGCTGCATATGCCCGTCTTCAGCGTCTCTTGCCGCCTACACCTTAGCGAAAAGCTTTTTCACGCTTTCTCTCAAAAAGAAACTGTGCCAGCACAGCAAGCGTCTCAGGACGATTTTCATGAAGGTACTCGAGTTCTTACCATCTCCTGGAGAAAAGGAAAAGTAAGATTTCTCAGGGAGTGCTGCATAATTTTTACAAGGATGAAAAAGAATGTTGTTTGAAAACTTTTTCTCTACTTATGGTAATCTAAGTTTAAACTGTTGGAAAGTGGTTAGTTCTCATTTTCTCTCAGTTTGAGAGCTGCGCACTCAATCCCGATGCTGTGCGGTCTTGTTCTTGGCGTCTCAGCATCTGCCGAGCTCTCCGGCTGCCGGCGGCGAAGAAGCGGCTTTTTCGCGCACAGAGCTTTCTGCTGGTCGCGGTGCGCTCCGGACCGCGGCTTCTGCCGAAAGACGCCCGGAGACCGGCACCTACCCTCGGAGAGCTGCATATGCCCGTCTTCAGCGTCTCTGGCCGCCTACACCTTAGCGAAAAGCTTTTTCACGCTTTCTCTCAAAAAGAAACTGTGCCAGCACAGCAAGCGTCTCAGGACGATTTTCATGAAGGTACTCGAGTTCTTACCATCTCCTGGAGAAAAGGAAAAGTAAGATTTCTCAGGGAGTGCTGCATAATTTTTACAAGGATGAAAAAGAATGTTGTTTGAAAACTTTTTCTCTACTTATGGTAATCTAAGTTTAAACTGTTGGAAAGTGGTTAGTTCTCATTTTCTCTCAGTTTGAGAGCTGCGCACTCAATCCCGATGCTGTGCGGTCTTGTTCTTGGCGTCTCAGCATCTGCCGAGCTCTCCGGCTGCTGGAGGCGAAGAAGCGGCTTTTTCGCGCACAGAGCTTTCTGCCGGTCGCGGTGCGCTCCGGACCGCGGCTTCTGCCGAAAGACGCCCGGAGACCGGCACCTACCCTCGGAGAGCTGCATATGCCCGCCTTCTGCGTCTCTTGCCGCCTACACCTTAGCGAGAAGCTTTTTCACGCTTTCTCTCAAAAAGAAACTGTGCCAGCACAGCAAGCGTCTCAGGACGATTTTCATGAAGGTACTCGAGTTCTTACCATCTCCTGGAGAAAAGGAAAAGTAAGATTTCTCAGGGAGTGCTGCATAATTTTTACAAGGATGAAAAAGAATGTTGTTTGAAAACTTTTTCTCTACTTATGGTAATCTAAGTTTAAACTGTTGGAAAGTGGTTAGTTATCATTTTCTCTCACTTTGAGAGCTGCGCACTCAATCCCGATGCTGTGCGGTCTTGTTCTTGGCGTCTCAGCATCTGCCGAGCTCTCCGGCTGCCGGCGGCGAAGAAGCGGCTTTTTCGCGCACAGAGCTTTCTGCCGGTCGCGGGGCGCTCCGGACCGCGGCTTCTGCCAAAAGACGCCCGGAAACCGGCACCTACCCTCGGAGAGCTGCATATGCCCGTCTTCAGCGTCTCTTGCCGCCTACACCTTAGCGAAAAGCTTTTTCACGCTTTCTCTCAAAAAGAAACTGTGCCAGCACAGCAAGCGTCTCAGGACGATTTTCATGAAGGTACTCGAGTTCTTACCATCTCCTGGAGAACACAAAAAGAAAGATTGGCCAAAGAGTGCTGCATAAGTTTTAGAAGGATGTAAAAGAATGTTGTTTGAGAACTTTTTCCCTACTTATGGTAATCTAAGTTTAAACTGTTCAAAAGTGGTTAGTTATCATTTTCTCTCAGTTTGAGAGCTGCGCACTTAATCCCGATGCTGTGCGGTCTTGTTCTTGTCGTCTCAGCATCTGCCGAGCTCTCCGGCTGCCGGCGGCGAAGAAGCGGCTTTTTCGCGCACAGAGCTTTCTGCCGGTCGCGGTGCGCTCCGGACCGCGGCTTCTGCCGAAAGACGCCCGGAGACCGGCACCTACCCTCGGAGAGCTGCATATGCCCGCCTTCTGCGTCTCTTGTCACCTACACCTTAGCGAAAAGCTTTTTCACGCTTTCTCTCAAAAAGAAACTGTGCCAGCACAGCAAGCGTCTCAGGACGATTTTCATGAAGGTACTCGAGTTCTTACCATCTCCTGGAGAAAAGGAAAAGTAAGATTTCTCAGGGAGTGCTGCATAATTTTTACAAGGATGAAAAAGAATGTTTTTTGAAAACTTTTTCTCTACTTATGGTAATCTAAGTTTAAACTGTTGGAAAGTGGTTAGTTCTCATTTTCTCTCAGTTTGAGAGCTGCGCACTCAATCCCGATGCTGTGCGGTCTTGTTCTTGGCGTCTCAGCATCTGCCGAGCTCTCCGGCTGCTGGAGGCGAAGAAGCGGCTTTTTCGCGCACAGAGCTTTCTGCCGGTCGCGGTGCGCTCCGGACCGCGGCTTCTGCCGAAAGACGCCCGGAGACCGGCACCTACCCTCGGAGAGCTGCATATGCCCGTCTTCAGCGTCTCTTGCCGCCTACACCTTAGCGAAAAGCTTTTTCACGCTTTCTCTCAAAAAGAAACTGTGCCAGCACAGCAAGTGTCTCAGGACGATTTTCATGAAGGTACTCGAGTTCTTACCATCTCCTGGAGAAAAGGAAAAGTAAGATTTCTCAGGGAGTGCTGCATAATTTTTACAAGGATGAAAAAGAATATAGTTTGAAAACTTTTTCTCTACTTATGGTAATCTAAGTTTAAACTGTTGGAAAGTGGTTAGTTATCATTTTCTCTCAGTTTGAGAGCTGCGCACTCAATCCCGATGCTGTGCGGTCTTGTTCTTGGCGTCTCAGCATCTGCCGAGCTCTCCGGCTGCCGGCGGCGAAGAAGCGGCTTTTTCGCGCACAGAGCTTTCTGCCGGTCGCGGGGCGCTCCGGACCGCGGCTTCTGCCGAAAGACGCCCGGAAACCGGCACCTACCCTCGGAGAGCTGCATATGCCCGTCTTCAGCGTCTCTTGCCGCCTACACCTTAGCGAAAAGCTTTTTCACGCTTTCTCTCAAAAAGAAACTGTGCCAGCACAGCAAGTGTCTCAGGACGATTTTCATGAAGGTACTCGAGTTCTTACCATCTCCTGGAGAACACAAAAAGAAAGATTGGCCAAAGAGTGCTGCATAAGTTTTAGAAGGATGTAAAAGAATGTTGTTTGAGAACTTTTTCCCTACTTATGGTAATCTAAGTTTAAACTGTTGGAAAGTGGTTAGTTATCATTTTCTCTCAGTTTCTGAGCTGCACACTCAATCCCGATGCTGTGCGGTCTTGTTCTTGGCGTCTCAGCATCTGCCGAGCTCTCCGGCTGCTGGCGGCAAAGAAGCGGCTTTTTCGCGCACAGAGCTTTCTGCCGGTCGCGGTGCGCTCCGGACCGCGGCTTCTGCCGAAAGACGCCCGGAGACCGGCACCTACCCTCGGAGAGCTGCATATGCCCGCCTTCTGCGTCTCTTGCCACCTACACCTTAGCGAAAAGCTTTTTCACGCTTTCTCTCGAAAAGAAACTGTGCCAGCACAGCAAGCGTCTCAGGACGATTTTCATGAAGGTACTCGAGTTCTTACCATCTCCTGGAGAAAAGGAAAAGTAAGATTTCTCAGGGAGTGCTGCATAATTTTTACAAGGATGAAAAAGAATGTTGTTTGAAAACTTTTTCTCTACTTATGGTAATCTAAGTTTAAACTGTTGGAAAGTGGTTAGTTCTCATTTTCTCTCAGTTTGAGAGCTGCGCACTCAATCCCGATGCTGTGCGGTCTTGTTCTTGGCGTCTCAGCATCTGCCGAGCTCTCCGGCTGCCGGCGGCGAAGAAGCGGCTTTTTCGCGCACAGAGCTTTCTGCCGGTCGCGGTGCGCTCCGGACCGCGGCTTCTGCCGAAAGACGCCCGGAAACCGGCACCTACCCTCGGAGAGCTGCATATGCCCGCCTTCTGCGTCTCTTGCCGCCTACACCTTAGCGAAAAGCTTTTTCACGCTTTCTCTCAAAAAGAAACTGTGCCAGCACAGCAAGTGTCTCAGGACGATTTTCATGAAGGTACTGGAGTTCTTACCATCTCCTGGAGAACACAAAAAGAAAGATTGGCCAAAGAGTGCTGCATAAGTTTTACAAGGATGAAAAAGAATGTTGTTTGAAAACTTTTTCTCTACTTATGGTAATCTAAGTTTAAACTGTTGGAAAGTGGTTAGTTCTCATTTTCTCTCACTTTGAGAGCTGCGCACTCAATCCCGATGCTGTGCGGTCTTGTTCTTGGCGTCTCAGCATCTGCCGAGCTCTCCGGCTGCCGGCGGCGAAGAAGCGGCTTTTTCGCGCACAGAGCTTTCTGCCGGTCACGGTGCCCTCCAGACCGGGGCTTCTGCCGAAAGACGCCCGGAGACCGGCACCTACCCTCGGAGAGCTGCATATGCCCGTCTTCAGCGTCTCTTGCCGCCTACACCTTAGCGAAAAGCTTTTTCACGCTTTCTCTCAAAAAGAAACTGTGCCAGCACAGCAAGCGTCTCAGGACGATTTTCATGAAGGTACTCGAGTTCTTACCATCTCCTGGAGAAAAGGAAAAGTAAGATTTCTCAGGGAGTGCTGCATAATTTTTACAAGGATGAAAAAGAATGTTGTTTGAAAACTTTTTCTCTACTTATGGTAATCTAAGTTTAAACTGTTGGAAAGTGGTTAGTTCTCATTTTCTCTCAGTTTGAGAGCTGCGCACTCAATCCCGATGCTGTGCGGTCTTGTTCTTGGCGTCTCTGCATCTGCCGAGCTCTCCGGCTGCCGGCGGCGAAGAAGCGGCTTTTTCGCGCACAGAGCTTTCTGCCGGTCACGGTGCGCTCCGGACCGCGGCTTCTGCCGAAAGACGCCCGGAGACCGGCACCTACCCTCGGAGAGCTGCATATGCCCGCCTTCTGCGTCTCTTGCCGCCTACACCTTAGCGAAAAGCTTTTTCACGCTTTCTCTCAAAAAGAAACTGTGCCAGCACAGCAAGCGTCTCAGGACGATTTTCATGAAGGTACTGGAGTTCTTACCATCTCCTGGAGAAAAGGAAAAGTAAGATTTCTCAGGGAGTGCTGCATAATTTTTACAAGGATGAAAAAGAATGTTTTTTGAAAGCTTTTTCTCTACTTATGGTAATCTAAGTTTAAACTGTTGGAAAGTGGTTAGTTATCATTTTCTCTCAGTTTGAGAGCTGCGCACTCAATCCCGATGCTGTGCGGTCTTGTTCTTGGCGTCTCAGCATCTGCCGAGCTCTCCGGCTGCCGGCGGCGAAGAAGCGGCTTTTTCGCGCACAGAGCTTTCTGCCGGTCGCGGGGCGCTCCGGACCGCGGCTTCTGCCGAAAGACGTCCGGAGACCGGCACCTACCCTCGGAGAGCTGCATATGCCCGCCTTCTGCGTCTCTTGACGCCTACACCTTAGCGAAAAGCTTTTTCACGCTTTCTCTCAAAAAGAAACTGTGCCAGCACAGCAAGCGTCTCAGGACGATTTTCATGAAGGTACTCGAGTTCTTACCATCTCCTGGAGAAAAGGAAAAGTAAGATTTCTCAGGGAGTGCTGCATAATTTTTACAAGGATGAAAAAGAATGTTTTTTGAAAACTTTTTCTCTACTTATGGTAATCTAAGTTTAAACTGTTGGAAAGTGGTTAGTTCTCATTTTCTCTCACTTTGAGAGCTGCGCACTCAATCCCGATGCTGTGCGGTCTTGTTCTTGGCGTCTCAGCATCTGCCGAGCTCTCCGGCTGCCGGCGGCGAAGAAGCGGCTTTTTCGCGCACAGAGCTTTCTGCCGGTCGCGGTGCGCTCCGGACCGCGGCTTCTGCCGAAAGACGCCCGGAGACCGGCACCTACCCTCGGAGAGCTGCATATGCCCGTCTTCTGCGTCTCTTGATACCTACACATTAGCGAAAAGCCTTTTCACGCTTTCTCTCAAAAAGAAACTGTGCCAGCACAGCAAGCGTCTCAGGACGATTTTCATGAAGGTACTCGAGTTCTTACCATCTCCTGGAGAACACAAAAAGAAAGATTGGCCAAAGAGTGCTGCATAAGTTTTAGAAGGATGTAAAAGAAAGTTGTTTGAGAACTTTTTCTCTACTTATGGTAATCTAAGTTTAAACTGTTGGAAAGTGGTTAGTTATCATTTTCTCTCAGTTTGGGAGCTGCGCACTCAATCCCGATGCTGTGCGGTCTTGTTCTTGGCGTCTCAGCATCTGCCGAGCTCTCCGGCTGCCGGCGGCGAAGAAGCGGCTTTTTCGCGCACAGAGCTTTCTGCCGGTCGCGGTGCGCACCGGACCGCGGCTTCTGCCGAAAGACGCCCGGAGACCGGCACCTACCCTCGGAGAGCTGCATATGCCCGTCTTCAGCGTCTCTTGCAGCCTACACCTTAGCGAAAAGCTTTTTCACGCTTTCTCTCAAAAAGAAACTGTGCCAGCACAGCAAGCGTCTCAGGACGATTTTCATGAAGGTACTCGAGTTCTTACCATCTCCTGGAGAACACAAAAAGAAAGATTGGCCAAAGAGTGCTGCATAACTTTTAGAAAGATGTAAAAGAAAGTTGTTTGAGAACTTTTTCCGTACCTATTGTAATTTAAGTTTAAACTGTTCAAAAGTGCTTAGTTATCATTTTCTTTCAGTTTCTGAGCTGCACACTCAATCCCGATGCTGTGCGGTCTTGTTCTTGGCGTCTCAGCATCTGCCGAGCTCTCCGGCTGCCGGCGGCGAAGAAGCGGCTTTTTCGCGCACAGAGCTTTCTGCCGGTCGCGGGGCGCTCCGGACCGCGGCTTCTGCCGGAAGACGCCCGGAGACCGGCACCTACCCTCGGAGAGCTGCATATGCCCGCCTTCTGCGTCTCTTGCCACCTACACCTTAGCGAAAAGCTTTTTCACGCTTTCTCTCAAAAAGAAACTGTGCCAGCACAGCAAGCGTCTCAGGACGATTTTCATGAAGGTACTCGAGTTCTTACCATCTCCTGGAGAACACAAAAAGAAAGATTGGCCAAAGAGTGCTGCATAAGTTTTACAAGGATGAAAAAGAATGTTGTTTGAAAACTTTTTCTCTACTTATGGTAATCTAAGTTTAAACTGTTGGAAAGTGGTTAGTTCTCATTTTCTCTCAGTTTGAGAGCTGCGCACTCAATCCCGATGCTGTGCGGTCTTGTTCTTGGCGTCTCAGCATCTGCCGAGCTCTCCGGCTGCCGGCGGCGAAGAAGCGGCTTTTTCGCGCACAGAGCTTTCTGCCGGTCGCGGGGCGCTCCGGATGGCGGCTTCTGCCGAAAGACGCCCGGAGACCGGCACCTACTCTCGGAGAGCTGCATATGCCCGCCTTGTGCGTCTCTTGCCGCCTACACCTTAGCGAAAAGCTTTTTCACGCTTTCTCTCAAAAAGAAACTGTGCCAGCACAGCAAGTGTCTCAGGACGATTTTCATGAAGGTACTCGAGTTCTTACCATCTCCTGGAGAAAAGGAAAAGTAAGATTTCTCAGGGAGTGCTGCATAATTTTTACAAGGATGAAAAAGAATGTTGTTTGAAAACTTTTTCTCTACTTATGGTAATCTAAGTTTAAACTGTTGGAAAGTGGTTAGTTCTCATTTTCTCTCAGTTTGAGAGCTGCACACTCAATCCCGATGCTGTGCGGTCTTGTTCTTGGCGTCTCTGCATCTGCCGAGCTCTCCGGCTGCTGGAGGCGAAGAAGCGGCTTTTTCGCGCACAGAGCTTTCTGCCGGTCGCGGTGCGCTCCGGACCGCGGCTTCTGCCGAAAGACGCCCGGAGACCGGCACCTACCCTCGGAGAGCTGCATATGCCCGTCTTCAGCGTCTCTTGCCGCCTACACCTTAGCGAAAAGCTTTTTCACGCTTTCTCTCAAAAAGAAACTGTGCCAGCACAGCAAGCGTCTCAGGACGATTTTCATGAAGGTACTCGAGTTCTTACCATCTCCTGGAGAAAAGGAAAAGTAAGATTTCTCAGGGAGTGCTGCATAATTTTTACAAGGATGAAAAAGAATGTTGTTTGAAAACTTTTTCTCTACTTATGGTAATCTAAGTTTAAACTGTTGGAAAGTGGTTAGTTCTCATTTTCTCTCAGTTTGAGAGCTGCGCACTCAATCCCGATGCTGTGCGGTCTTGTTCTTGGCGTCTCAGCATCTGGCCGAGCTCTCCGGCTGCTGGAGGCGAAGAAGCGGCTTTTTCGCGCACAGAGCTTTCTGCCGGTCGCGGGGCGCTCCGGACCGCGGCTTCTGCCGAAAGACGCCCGGAAACCGGCACCTACCCTCGGAGAGCTGCATATGCCCGTCTTCAGCGTCTCTTGCCGCCTACACCTTAGCGAAAAGCTTTTTCACGCTTTCTCTCAAAAAGAAACTGTGCCAGCACAGCAAGCGTCTCAGGACGATTTTCATGAAGGTACTCGAGTTCTTACCATCTCCTGGAGAAAAGGAAACGTAAGATTTCTCAGGGAGTGCTGCATAATTTTTACAAGGATGAAAAAGAATGTTGTTTGAGAACTTTTTCTCTACTTATGGTAATCTAAGTTTAAACTGTTGGAAAGTGGTTAGTTCTCATTTTCTCTCAGTTTGAGAGCTGCGCACTCAATCCCGATGCTGTGCGGTCTTGTTCTTGGCGTCTCAGCATCTGCCGAGCTCTCCGGCTGCCGGCGGCGAAGAAGCGGCTTTTTCGCGCACAGAGCTTTCTGCCGGTGGCGGTGCACTCCGGACCGCGGCTTCTGCCGAAAGACGCCCGGAGACCGGCACCTACCCTCGGAGAGCTGCATATGCCCGTCTTCAGCGTCTCTTGCAGCCTACACCTTAGCGAAAAGCTTTTTCACGCTTTCTCTCAAAAAGAAACTGTGCCAGCACAGCAAGCGTCTCAGGACGATTTTCATGAAGGTACTCGAGTTCTTACCATCTCCTGGAGAAAAGGAAAAGTAAGATTTCTCAGGGAGTGCTGCATAATTTTTACAAGGATGAAAAAGAATGTTTTTTGAAAACTTTTTCTCTACTTATGGTAATCTAAGTTTAAACTGTTGGAAAGTGGTTAGTTCTCATTTTCTCTCAGTTTGAGAGCTGCGCACTCAATCCTGATGCTGTGCGGTCTTGTTCTTGGCGTCTCAGCATCTGCCGAGCTCTCCGGCTGCCGGCGGCGAAGAAGCGGCTTTTTCGCGCACAGAGCTTTCTGCCGGTCGCGGTGCGCTCCGGACCGCGCCTTCTGCCGAAAGACGCCCGGAGACCGGCACCTACCCTCGGAGAGCTGCATATGCCCGCCTTCTACGTCTCTGGCCGCCTACACCTTAGCGAAAAGCTTTTTCACGCATCCTCTCAAAAAGAAACTGTGCCAGCACAGCAAGCGTCTCAGGACGATTTTCATGAAGGTACTCGAGTTCTTACCATCTCCTGGAGAACACAAAAAGAAAGATTGGCCAAAGAGTGCTGCATAAGTTTTAGAAGGATGTAAAAGAAAGTTGCTTGAGAACTTTTTACTACTTATGGTAATCTAAGTTTAAACTGTTGGAAAGTGGTTAGTTATCATTTTCTCTCAGTTTGAGAGCTGCGCACTCAATCCTGATGCTGTGCGGTCTTGTTCTTGGCGTCTCAGCATCTGCCGAGCTCTCCGGCTGCCGGCGGCGAAGAAGCGGCTTTTTCGCGCACAGAGCTTTCTGCCGGTCGCGGTGCGCTCCGGACCGCGGCTTCTGCCGAAAGACGCCCGGAGACCGGCACCTACCCTCGGAGAGATGCATATGCCCGCCTTCTGCGTCTCTTGCAACCTACACCTTAGCGAAAAGCTTTTTCACGCTTTCTCCCAAAAAGAAAATGTGCCAGCACAGCAAGCGTCTCAGGACGATTTTCATGAAGGTACTCGAGTTCTTACCATCTCCTGGAGAAAAGGAAAAGTAAGATTTCTCAGGGAGTGCTGCATAAGTTTTAGAAGGATGTAAAAAAAAGTTGTTTGAGAACATTTTCCCTACTTATGGTAATCTAAGTTTAAACTGTTGGAAAGTGGTTAGTTATCATTTTCTCTCAGTTTGAGAGCTGCGCACTCAATCCCGATGCTGTGCGGTCTTGTTCTTGGCGTCTCAGCATCTGCCGAGCTCTCCGGCTGCCGGCGGCGAAGAAGCGGCTTTTTCGCGCACAGAGCTTTCTGCCGGTCGCGGTGCGCTCCGGACCGCGGCTTCTGCCGAAAGACGCCAGGAGACCGGCACCTACCCTCGGAGAGCTGCATATGCCCGTCTTCAGCGTCTCTTGCCGCCTACACCTTAGCGAAAAGCTTTTTCACGCTTTCTCTCAAAAAGAAACTGTGCCAGCACAGCAAGCGTCTCAGGACGATTTTCATGAAGGTACTCGAGTTCTTACCATCTCCTGGAGAAAAGGAAAAGTAAGATTTCTCAGGGAGTGCTGCATAATTTTTACAAGGATGAAAAAGAATGTTGTTTGAAAACTTTTTCTCTACTTATGGTAATCTAAGTTTAAACTGTTGGAAAGTGGTTAGTTCTCATTTTCTCTCAGTTTGAGAGCTGCGCACTCAATCCCGATGCTGTGCGGTCTTGTTCTTGGCGTCTCAGCATCTGCCGAGCTCTCCGGCTGCCGGCGGCGAAGAAGCGGCTTTTTCGCGCACAGAGCTTTCTGCTGGTCGCGGTGCGCTCCGGACCGCGGCTTCTGCCGAAAGACGCCCGGAGACCGGCACCTACCCTCGGAGAGATGCATATGCCCGCCTTCTGCGTCTCTTGCAACCTACACCTTAGCGAAAAGCTTTTTCACGCTTTCTCCCAAAAAGAAAATGTGCCAGCACAGCAAGCGTCTCAGGACGATTTTCATGAAGGTACTCGAGTTCTTACCATCTCCTGGAGAAAAGGAAAAGTAAGATTTCTCAGGGAGTGCTGCATAAGTTTTAGAAGGATGTAAAAAAAAGTTGTTTGAGAACATTTTCCCTACTTATGGTAATCTAAGTTTAAACTGTTGGAAAGTGGTTAGTTATCATTTTCTCTCAGTTTGAGAGCTGCGCACTCAATCCCGATGCTGTGCGGTCTTGTTCTTGGCGTCTCAGCATCTGCCGAGCTCTCCGGCTGCCGGCGGCGAAGAAGCGGCTTTTTCGCGCACAGAGCTTTCTGCCGGTCGCGGTGCGCTCCGGACCGCGGCTTCTGCCGAAAGACGCCAGGAGACCGGCACCTACCCTCGGAGAGCTGCATATGCCCGTCTTCAGCGTCTCTTGCCGCCTACACCTTAGCGAAAAGCTTTTTCACGCTTTCTCTCAAAAAGAAACTGTGCCAGCACAGCAAGCGTCTCAGGACGATTTTCATGAAGGTACTCGAGTTCTTACCATCTCCTGGAGAAAAGGAAAAGTAAGATTTCTCAGGGAGTGCTGCATAATTTTTACAAGGATGAAAAAGAATGTTGTTTGAAAACTTTTTCTCTACTTATGGTAATCTAAGTTTAAACTGTTGGAAAGTGGTTAGTTCTCATTTTCTCTCAGTTTGAGAGCTGCGCACTCAATCCCGATGCTGTGCGGTCTTGTTCTTGGCGTCTCAGCATCTGCCGAGCTCTCCGGCTGCCGGCGGCGAAGAAGCGGCTTTTTCGCGCACAGAGCTTTCTGCTGGTCGCGGTGCGCTCCGGACCGCGGCTTCTGCCGAAAGACGCCCGGAGACCGGCACCTACCCTCGGAGAGCTGCATATGCCCGTCTTCAGCGTCTCTGGCCGCCTACACCTTAGCGAAAAGCTTTTTCACGCTTTCTCTCAAAAAGAAACTGTGCCAGCACAGCAAGCGTCTCAGGACGATTTTCATGAAGGTACTCGAGTTCTTACCATCTCCTGGAGAAAAGGAAAAGTAAGATTTCTCAGGGAGTGCTGCATAATTTTTACAAGGATGAAAAAGAATGTTGTTTGAAAACTTTTTCTCTACTTATGGTAATCTAAGTTTAAACTGTTGGAAAGTGGTTAGTTCTCATTTTCTCTCAGTTTGAGAGCTGCGCACTCAATCCCGATGCTGTGCGGTCTTGTTCTTGGCGTCTCAGCATCTGCCGAGCTCTCCGGCTGCTGGAGGCGAAGAAGCGGCTTTTTCGCGCACAGAGCTTTCTGCCGGTCGCGGTGCGCTCCGGACCGCGGCTTCTGCCGAAAGACGCCCGGAGACCGGCACCTACCCTCGGAGAGCTGCATATGCCCGCCTTCTGCGTCTCTTGCCGCCTACACCTTAGCGAGAAGCTTTTTCACGCTTTCTCTCAAAAAGAAACTGTGCCAGCACAGCAAGCGTCTCAGGACGATTTTCATGAAGGTACTCGAGTTCTTACCATCTCCTGGAGAAAAGGAAAAGTAAGATTTCTCAGGGAGTGCTGCATAATTTTTACAAGGATGAAAAAGAATGTTGTTTGAAAACTTTTTCTCTACTTATGGTAATCTAAGTTTAAACTGTTGGAAAGTGGTTAGTTATCATTTTCTCTCACTTTGAGAGCTGCGCACTCAATCCCGATGCTGTGCGGTCTTGTTCTTGGCGTCTCAGCATCTGCCGAGCTCTCCGGCTGCCGGCGGCGAAGAAGCGGCTTTTTCGCGCACAGAGCTTTCTGCCGGTCGCGGGGCGCTCCGGACCGCGGCTTCTGCCAAAAGACGCCCGGAAACCGGCACCTACCCTCGGAGAGCTGCATATGCCCGTCTTCAGCGTCTCTTGCCGCCTACACCTTAGCGAAAAGCTTTTTCACGCTTTCTCTCAAAAAGAAACTGTGCCAGCACAGCAAGCGTCTCAGGACGATTTTCATGAAGGTACTCGAGTTCTTACCATCTCCTGGAGAACACAAAAAGAAAGATTGGCCAAAGAGTGCTGCATAAGTTTTAGAAGGATGTAAAAGAATGTTGTTTGAGAACTTTTTCCCTACTTATGGTAATCTAAGTTTAAACTGTTCAAAAGTGGTTAGTTATCATTTTCTCTCAGTTTGAGAGCTGCGCACTTAATCCCGATGCTGTGCGGTCTTGTTCTTGTCGTCTCAGCATCTGCCGAGCTCTCCGGCTGCCGGCGGCGAAGAAGCGGCTTTTTCGCGCACAGAGCTTTCTGCCGGTCGCGGTGCGCTCCGGACCGCGGCTTCTGCCGAAAGACGCCCGGAGACCGGCACCTACCCTCGGAGAGCTGCATATGCCCGCCTTCTGCGTCTCTTGTCACCTACACCTTAGCGAAAAGCTTTTTCACGCTTTCTCTCAAAAAGAAACTGTGCCAGCACAGCAAGCGTCTCAGGACGATTTTCATGAAGGTACTCGAGTTCTTACCATCTCCTGGAGAAAAGGAAAAGTAAGATTTCTCAGGGAGTGCTGCATAATTTTTACAAGGATGAAAAAGAATGTTTTTTGAAAACTTTTTCTCTACTTATGGTAATCTAAGTTTAAACTGTTGGAAAGTGGTTAGTTCTCATTTTCTCTCAGTTTGAGAGCTGCGCACTCAATCCCGATGCTGTGCGGTCTTGTTCTTGGCGTCTCAGCATCTGCCGAGCTCTCCGGCTGCTGGAGGCGAAGAAGCGGCTTTTTCGCGCACAGAGCTTTCTGCCGGTCGCGGTGCGCTCCGGACCGCGGCTTCTGCCGAAAGACGCCCGGAGACCGGCACCTACCCTCGGAGAGCTGCATATGCCCGTCTTCAGCGTCTCTTGCCGCCTACACCTTAGCGAAAAGCTTTTTCACGCTTTCTCTCAAAAAGAAACTGTGCCAGCACAGCAAGTGTCTCAGGACGATTTTCATGAAGGTACTCGAGTTCTTACCATCTCCTGGAGAAAAGGAAAAGTAAGATTTCTCAGGGAGTGCTGCATAATTTTTACAAGGATGAAAAAGAATATAGTTTGAAAACTTTTTCTCTACTTATGGTAATCTAAGTTTAAACTGTTGGAAAGTGGTTAGTTATCATTTTCTCTCAGTTTGAGAGCTGCGCACTCAATCCCGATGCTGTGCGGTCTTGTTCTTGGCGTCTCAGCATCTGCCGAGCTCTCCGGCTGCCGGCGGCGAAGAAGCGGCTTTTTCGCGCACAGAGCTTTCTGCCGGTCGCGGGGCGCTCCGGACCGCGGCTTCTGCCGAAAGACGCCCGGAAACCGGCACCTACCCTCGGAGAGCTGCATATGCCCGTCTTCAGCGTCTCTTGCCGCCTACACCTTAGCGAAAAGCTTTTTCACGCTTTCTCTCAAAAAGAAACTGTGCCAGCACAGCAAGTGTCTCAGGACGATTTTCATGAAGGTACTCGAGTTCTTACCATCTCCTGGAGAACACAAAAAGAAAGATTGGCCAAAGAGTGCTGCATAAGTTTTAGAAGGATGTAAAAGAATGTTGTTTGAGAACTTTTTCCCTACTTATGGTAATCTAAGTTTAAACTGTTGGAAAGTGGTTAGTTATCATTTTCTCTCAGTTTGAGAGCTGCGCACTTAATCCCGATGCTGTGCGGTCTTGTTCTTGTCGTCTCAGCATCTGCCGAGCTCTCCGGCTGCCGGCGGCGAAGAAGCGGCTTTTTCGCGCACAGAGCTTTCTGCCGGTCGCGGTGCGCTCCGGACCGCGGCTTCTGCCGAAAGACGCCCGGAGACCGGCACCTACCCTCGGAGAGCTGCATATGCCCGCCTTCTGCGTCTCTTGTCACCTACACCTTAGCGAAAAGCTTTTTCACGTTTTCTCTCAAAAAGAAACTGTGCCAGCACAGCAAGCGTCTCAGGACGATTTTCATGAAGGTACTCGAGTTCTTACCATCTCCTGGAGAAAAGGAAAAGTAAGATTTCTCAGGGAGTGCTGCATAATTTTTACAAGGATGAAAAAGAATGTTTTTTGAAAACTTTTTCTCTACTTATGGTAATCTAAGTTTAAACTGTTGGAAAGTGGTTAGTTCTCATTTTCTCTCAGTTTGAGAGCTGCGCACTCAATCCCGATGCTGTGCGGTCTTGTTCTTGGCGTCTCAGCATCTGCCGAGCTCTCCGGCTGCTGGAGGCGAAGAAGCGGCTTTTTCGCGCACAGAGCTTTCTGCCGGTCGCGGGACGCTCCGGACCGCAGCTTCTGCCGAAAGACGCCCGGAGACCGGCACCTACCCTCGGAGAGCTGCATATGCCCGCCTTCTGCGTCTCTTGCAACCTACACCTTAGCGAAAAGCTTTTTCACGCTTTCACCCAAAAAGAAACTGTGCCAGCACAGCAAGCGTCTCAGGACGATTTTCATGAAGGTACTCGAGTTCTTACCATCTCCTGGAGAACACAAAAGGAAGATTGGCCAGGGAGTGCTGCATAAGTTTTAGAAGGATGTAAAAGAAAGTTGTTTGAGAACTTTTTCCCTACTTATGGTAATCTAAGTTTAAACTGTTGGAAAGTGGTTAGTTATCATTTTCTCTCAGTTTGAGAGCTGCGCACTCAATCCCGATGCTGTGCGGTCTTGTTCTTGGCGTCTCAGCATCTGCCGAGCTCTCCGGCTGCCGGCGGCGAAGAAGCGGCTTTTTCGCGCACAGAGCTTTCTGCTGGTCGCGGTGCGCTCCGGACCGCGGCTTCTGCCGAAAGACGCCCGGAGACCGGCACCTACCCTCGGAGAGCTGCATATGCCCGTCTTCAGCGTCTCTGGCCGCCTACACCTTAGCGAAAAGCTTTTTCACGCTTTCTCTCAAAAAGAAACTGTGCCAGCACAGCAAGCGTCTCAGGACGATTTTCATGAAGGTACTCGAGTTCTTACCATCTCCTGGAGAAAAGGAAAAGTAAGATTTCTCAGGGAGTGCTGCATAATTTTTACAAGGATGAAAAAGAATGTTGTTTGAAAACTTTTTCTCTACTTATGGTAATCTAAGTTTAAACTGTTGGAAAGTGGTTAGTTCTCATTTTCTCTCAGTTTGAGAGCTGCACACTCAATCCCGATGCTGTGCGGTCTTGTTCTTGGCGTCTCAGCATCTGCCGAGCTCTCCGGCTGCTGGAGGCGAAGAAGCGGCTTTTTCGCGCACAGAGCTTTCTGCCGGTCGCGGGGCGCTCCGGACCGCGGCTTCTGCCGAAAGACGCCCGGAGACCGGCACCTACCCTCGGAGAGCTGCATATGCCCGCCTTCTGCGTCTCTTGCCGCCTACACCTTAGCGACAAGCTTTTTCACGCTTTCTCCCAAAAAGAAACTGTGCCAGCACAGCAAGCGTCTCAGGACGATTTTCATGAAGGTACTCGAGTTCTTACCATCTCCTGGAGAAAAGGAAAAGTAAGATTTCTCAGGGAGCGCTGCATAATTTTTACAAGGATGAAAAAGAATGTTGTTTGAAAACTTTTTCTCTACTTATGGTAATCTAAGTTTAAACTGTTGGAAAGTGGTTAGTTATCATTTTCTCTCACTTTGAGAGCTGCGCACTCAATCCCGATGCTGTGCGGTCTTGTTCTTGGCGTCTCAGCATCTGCCGAGCTCTCCGGCTGCCGGCGGCGAAGAAGCGGCTTTTTCGCGCACAGAGCTTTCTGCCGGTCGCGGTGCGCTCCGGACCGCGGCTTCTGCCGAAAGACGCCCGGAGACCGGCACCTACCCTCGGAGAGCTGCATATGCCCGTCTTCAGCGTCTCTTGCCGCCTACACCTTAGCGAAAAGCTTTTTCACGCTTTCTCTCAAAAAGAAACTGTGCCAGCACAGCAAGCGTCTCAGGACGATTTTCATGAAGGTACGCGAGTTCTTACCATCTCCTGGAGAACACAAAAAGAAAGATTGGCCAAAGAGTGCTGCATAAGTTTTAGAAGGATGTAAAAGAATGTTGTTTGTGAACTTTTTCCCTACTTATGGTAATCTAAGTTTAAACTGTTGGAAAGTGGTTAGTTATCATTTTCTCTCAGTTTCTGAGCTGCACACTCAATCCCGATGCTGTGCGGTCTTGTTCTTGTCGTCTCAGCATCTGCCGAGCTCTCCGGCTGCTGGCGGCAAAGAAGCGGCTTTTTCGCGCACAGAGCTTTCTGCCGGTCGCGGTGCGCTCCGGACCGCGGCTTCTGCCGAAAGACGCCCGGAGACCGGCACCTACCCTCGGAGAGCTGCATATGCCCGCCTTCTGCGTCTCTTGCCACCTACACCTTAGCGAAAAGCTTTTTCACGCTTTCTCTCAAAAAGAAACTGTGCCAGCACAGCAAGCGTCTCAGGACGATTTTCATGAAGGTACTCGAGTTCTTACCATCTCCTGGAGAAAAGGAAAAGTAAGATTTCTCAGGGAGTGCTGCATAATTTTTACAAGGATGAAAAAGAATGTTTTTTGAAAACTTTTTCTCTACTTATGGTAATCTAAGTTTAAACTGTTGGAAAGTGGTTAGTTCTCATTTTCTCTCAGTTTGAGAGCTGCGCACTCAATCCCGATGCTGTGCGGTCTTGTTCTTGGCGTCTCAGCATCTGCCGAGCTCTCCGGCTGCCGGCGGCGAAGAAGCGGCTTTTTCGCGCACAGAGCTTTCTGCCGGTCGCGGTGCGCTCCGGACCGCGGCTTCTGCCGAAAGACGCCCGGAAACCGGCACCTACCCTCGGAGAGCTGCATATGCCCGCCTTCTGCGTCTCTTGCCGCCTACACCTTAGCGAAAAGCTTTTTCACGCTTTCTCTCAAAAAGAAACTGTGCCAGCACAGCAAGTGTCTCAGGACGATTTTCATGAAGGTACTCGAGTTCTTACCATCTCCTGGAGAACACAAAAAGAAAGATTGGCCAAAGAGTGCTGCATAAGTTTTAGAAGGATGTAAAAGAATGTTGTTTGAGAACTTTTTCTCTACTTATGGTAATCTAAGTTTAAACTGTTGGAAAGTGGTTAGTTATCATTTTCTTTCAGTTTGAGAGCTGCGCACTCAATCCCGATGCTGTGCGGTCTTGTTCTTGGCGTCTCAGCATCTGCCGAGCTCTCCGGCTGCCGGCGGCGAAGAAGCGGCTTTTTCGCGCACAGAGCTTTCTGCTGGTCGCGGTGCGCTCCGGACCGCGGCTTCTGCCGAAAGACGCCCGGAGACCGGCACCTACCCTCGGAGAGCTGCATATGCCCGCCTTCTGCGTCTCTTGTCACCTACACCTTAGCGAAAAGCTTTTTCACGCTTTCTCTCAAAAAGAAACTGTGCCAGCACAGCAAGCGTCTCAGGACGATTTTCATGAAGGTACTCGAGTCCTTACCATCTCCTGGAGAAAAGGAAAAGTAAGATTTCTCAGGGAGTGCTGCCTAATTTTTACAAGGATGAAAAAGAATGTTGTTTGAAAACTTTTTCTCTACTTATCGTAATCTAAGTTTAAACTGTTGGAAAGTGGTTAGTTATCATTTTCTCTCACTTTGAGAGCTGCGCACTCAATCCCGATGCTGTGCGGTCTTGTTCTTGGCGTCTCAGCATCTGCCGAGCTCTCCGGCTGCCGGCGGCGAAGAAGCGGCTTTTTCGCGCACAGAGCTTTCTGCCGGTCACGGTGCCCTCCAGACCGGGGCTTCTGCCGAAAGACGCCCGGAGACCGGCACCTACCCTCGGAGAGCTGCATATGCCCGTCTTCAGCGTCTCTTGCCGCCTACACCTTAGCGAAAAGCTTTTTCACGCTTTCTCTCAAAAAGAAACTGTGCCAGCACAGCAAGCGTCTCAGGACGATTTTCATGAAGGTACTCGAGTTCTTACCATCTCCTGGAGAAAAGGAAAAGTAAGATTTCTCAGGGAGTGCTGCATAATTTTTAGAAGGATGTAAAAGAATGTTGTTTGAGAACTTTTTCCCTACTTATGGTAATCTAAGTTTAAACTGTTGGAAAGTGGTTAGTTATCATTTTCTCTCAGTTTGAGAGCTGCGCACTTAATCCCGATGCTGTGCGGTCTTGTTCTTGTCGTCTCAGCATCTGCCGAGCTCTCCGGCTGCCGGCGGCGAAGAAGCGGCTTTTTCGCGCACAGAGCTTTCTGCCGGTCGCGGTGCGCTCCGGACCGCGGCTTCTGCCGAAAGACGCCCGGAGACCGGCACCTACCCTCGGAGAGCTGCATATGCCCGCCTTCTGCGTCTCTTGCCACCTACACCTTAGCGAAAAGCTTTTTCACGCTTTCTCTCAAAAAGAAACTGTGCCAGCACAGCAAGCGTCTCAGGACGATTTTCATGAAGGTACTCGAGTTCTTACCATCTCCTGGAGAAAAGTAAGATTTCTCAGGGAGTGCTGCATAATTTTTACAAGGATGAAAAAGAATGTTTTTTGAAAACTTTTTCTCTACTTATGGTAATCTAAGTTTAAACTGTTGGAAAGTGGTTAGTTCTCATTTTCTCTCAGTTTGAGAGCTGCGCACTCAATCCCGATGCTGTGCGGTCTTGTTCTTGGCGTCTCAGCATCTGCCGAGCTCTCCGGCTGCTGGAGGCGAAGAAGCGGCTTTTTCGCGCACAGAGCTTTCTGCCGGTCGCGGGACGCTCCGGACCGCAGCTTCTGCCGAAAGACGCCCGGAGACCGGCACCTACCCTCGGAGAGCTGCATATGCCCGCCTTCTGCGTCTCTTGCAACCTACACCTTAGCGAAAAGCTTTTTCACGCTTTCTCCCAAAAAGAAACTGTGCCAGCACAGCAAGCGTCTCAGGACGATTTTCATGAAGGTACTCGAGTTCTTACCATCTCCTGGAGAACACAAAAGGAAGATTGGCCAGGGAGTGCTGCATAAGTTTTAGAAGGATGTAAAAGAAAGTTGTTTGAGAACTTTTTCCCTACTTATGGTAATCTAAGTTTAAACTGTTGGAAAGTGGTTAGTTATCATTTTCTCTCACTTTGAGAGCTGCGCACTCAATCCTGATGCTGTGCAGTCTTGTTCTTGGCGTCTCAGCATCTGCCGAGCTCTCCGGCTGCCGGCGGCGAAGAAGCGGCTTTTTCGCGCACAGAGCTTTCTGCTGGTCGCGGTGCGCTCCGGACCGCGGCTTCTGCCGAAAGACGCCCGGAGACCGGCACCTACCCTCGGAGAGCTGCATATGCCGTCTTCAGCGTCTCTGGCCGCCTACACCTTAGCGAAAAGCTTTTTCACGCTTTCTCTCAAAAAGAAACTGTGCCAGCACAGCAAGCGTCTCAGGACGATTTTCATGAAGGTACTCGAGTTCTTACCATCTCCTGGAGAAAAGGAAAAGTAAGATTTCTCAGGGAGTGCTGCATAATTTTTACAAGGATGAAAAAGAATGTTGTTTGAAAACTTTTTCTCTACTTATGGTAATCTAAGTTTAAACTGTTGGAAAGTGGTTAGTTCTCATTTTCTCTCAGTTTGAGAGCTGCGCACTCAATCCCGATGCTGTGCGGTCTTGTTCTTGGCGTCTCAGCATCTGCCGAGCTCTCCGGCTGCTGGAGGCGAAGAAGCGGCTTTTTCGCGCACAGAGCTTTCTGCCGGTCGCGGTGCGCTCCGGACCGCGGCTTCTGCCGAAAGACGCCCGGAAACCGGCACCTACCCTCGGAGAGCTGCATATGCCCGCCTTCTGCGTCTCTTGCCGCCTACACCTTAGCGAAAAGCTTTTTCACGCTTTCTCTCAAAAAGAAACTGTGCCAGCACAGCAAGTGTCTCAGGACGATTTTCATGAAGGTACTGGAGTTCTTACCATCTCCTGGAGAACACAAAAAGAAAGATTGGCCAGGGAGTGCTGCATAAGTTTTAGAAGGATGTAAAAGAATGTTGTTTGAGAACTTTTTCTCTACTTATGGTAATCTAAGTTTAAACTGTTGGAAAGTGGTTAGTTATCATTTTCTTTCAGTTTGAGAGCTGCGCACTCAATCCCGATGCTGTGCGGTCTTGTTCTTGGCGTCTCAGCATCTGCCGAGCTCTCCGGCTGCCGGCGGCGAAGAAGCGGCTTTTTCGCGCACAGAGCTTTCTGCTGGTCGCGGTGCGCTCCGGACCGCGGCTTCTGCCGAAAGACGCCCGGAGACCGGCACCTACCCTCGGAGAGCTGCATATGCCCGCCTTCTGCGTCTCTTGTCACCTACACCTTAGCGAAAAGCTTTTTCACGCTTTCTCTCAAAAAGAAACTGTGCCAGCACAGCAAGCGTCTCAGGACGATTTTCATGAAGGTACTCGAGTCCTTACCATCTCCTGGAGAAAAGGAAAAGTAAGATTTCTCAGGGAGTGCTGCCTAATTTTTACAAGGATGAAAAAGAATGTTGTTTGAAAACTTTTTCTCTACTTATCGTAATCTAAGTTTAAACTGTTGGAAAGTGGTTAGTTATCATTTTCTCTCACTTTGAGAGCTGCGCACTCAATCCCGATGCTGTGCGGTCTTGTTCTTGGCGTCTCAGCATCTGCCGAGCTCTCCGGCTGCCGGCGGCGAAGAAGCGGCTTTTTCGCGCACAGAGCTTTCTGCCGGTCACGGTGCCCTCCAGACCGGGGCTTCTGCCGAAAGACGCCCGGAGACCGGCACCTACCCTCGGAGAGCTGCATATGCCCGTCTTCAGCGTCTCTTGCCGCCTACACCTTAGCGAAAAGCTTTTTCACGCTTTCTCTCAAAAAGAAACTGTGCCAGCACAGCAAGCGTCTCAGGACGATTTTCATGAAGGTACTCGAGTTCTTACCAACTCCTGGAGAAAAGGAAAAGTAAGATTTCTCAGGGAGTGCTGCATAATTTTTAGAAGGATGTAAAAGAATGTTGTTTGAGAACTTTTTCCCTACTTATGGTAATCTAAGTTTAAACTGTTGGAAAGTGGTTAGTTATCATTTTCTCTCAGTTTGAGAGCTGCGCACTTAATCCCGATGCTGTGCGGTCTTGTTCTTGGCGTCTCAGCATCTGCCGAGCTCTCCGGCTGCCGGCGGCGAAGAAGCGGCTTTTTCGCGCACAGAGCTTTCTGCCGGTCGCGGGGCGCTCCGGACCGCGGCTTCTGCCGAAAGACGCCCGGAAACCGGCACCTACCCTCGGAGAGCTGCATATGCCCGCCTTCTGCGTCTCTTGTCACCTACACCTTAGCGAAAAGCTTTTTCACGCTTTCTCTCAAAAAGAAACTGTGCCAGCACAGCAAGCGTCTCAGGACGATTTTCATGAAGGTACTCGAGTTCTTACCATCTCCTGGAGAAAAGGAAAAGTAAGATTTCTCAGGGAGTGCTGCATAATTTTTACAAGGATGAAAAAGAATGTTTTTTGAAAACTTTTTCTCTACTTATGGTAATCTAAGTTTAAACTGTTGGAAAGTGGTTAGTTCTCATTTTCTCTCAGTTTGAGAGCTGCGCACTCAATCCCGATGCTGTGCGGTCTTGTTCTTGGCGTCTCAGCATCTGCCGAGCTCTCCGGCTGCTGGAGGCGAAGAAGCGGCTTTTTCGCGCACAGAGCTTTCTGCCGGTCGCGGGGCGCTCCGGACCGCGGCTTCTGCCGAAAGACGCCCGGAGACCGGCACCTACCCTCGGAGAGCTGCATATGCCCGCCTTCTGCGTCTCTTGCCGCCTACACCTTAGCGACAAGCTTTTTCACGCTTTCACCCAAAAAGAAACTGTGCCAGCACAGCAAGCGTCTCAGGACGATTTTCATGAAGGTACTCGAGTTCTTACCATCTCCTGGAGAAAAGGAAAAGTAAGATTTCTCAGGGAGTGCTGCCTAATTTTTACAAGGATGAAAAAGAATGTTGTTTGAAAACTTTTTCTCTACTTATGGTAATCTAAGTTTAAACTGTTGGAAAGTGGTTAGTTCTCATTTTCTCTCAGTTTGAGAGCTGCGCACTCAATCCCGATGCTGTGCGGTCTTGTTCTTGGCGTCTCAGCATCTGCCGAGCTCTCCGGCTGCCGGCGGCGAAGAAGCGGCTTTTTCGCGCACAGAGCTTTCTGCCGGTCGCGGTGCGCTCCGGACCGCGGCTTCTGCCGAAAGACGCCCGGAAACCGGCACCTACCCTCGGAGAGCTGCATATGCCCGCCTTCTGCGTCTCTTGCCGCCTACACCTTAGCGAAAAGCTTTTTCACGCTTTCTCTCAAAAAGAAACTGTGCCAGCACAGCAAGTGTCTCAGGACGATTTTCATGAAGGTACTGGAGTTCTTACCATCTCCTGGAGAACACAAAAAGAAAGATTGGCCAAAGAGTGCTGCATAAGTTTTACAAGGATGAAAAAGAATGTTGTTTGAAAACTTTTTCTCTACTTATGGTAATCTAAGTTTAAACTGTTGGAAAGTGGTTAGTTCTCATTTTCTCTCACTTTGAGAGCTGCGCACTCAATCCCGATGCTGTGCGGTCTTGTTCTTGGCGTCTCAGCATCTGCCGAGCTCTCCGGCTGCCGGCGGCGAAGAAGCGGCTTTTTCGCGCACAGAGCTTTCTGCCGGTCACGGTGCCCTCCAGACCGGGGCTTCTGCCGAAAGACGCCCGGAGACCGGCACCTACCCTCGGAGAGCTGCATATGCCCGTCTTCAGCGTCTCTTGCCGCCTACACCTTAGCGAAAAGCTTTTTCACGCTTTCTCTCAAAAAGAAACTGTGCCAGCACAGCAAGTGTCTCAGGACGATTTTCATGAAGGTACTCGAGTTCTTACCATCTCCTGGAGAAAAGGAAAAGTAAGATTTCTCAGGGAGTGCTGCATAATTTTTACAAGGATGAAAAAGAATGTTGTTTGAAAACTTTTTCTCTACTTATGGTAATCTAAGTTTAAACTGTTGGAAAGTGGTTAGTTATCATTTTCTCTCAGTTTGAGAGCTGCGCACTCAATCCCGATGCTGTGCGGTCTTGTTCTTGGCGTCTCTGCATCTGCCGAGCTCTCAGGCTGCTGGAGGCGAAGAAGCGGCTTTTTCGCGCACAGAGCTTTCTGCCGGTCGCGGTGCGCTCCGGACCGCGGCTTCTGCCGAAAGACGCCCGGAGACCGGCACCTACCCTCGGAGAGCTGCATATGCCCGTCTTCAGCGTCTCTTGCCGCCTACACCTTAGCGAAAAGCTTTTTCACGCTTTCTCTCAAAAAGAAACTGTGCCAGCACAGCAAGCGTCTCAGGACGATTTTCATGAAGGTACTGGAGTTCTTACCATCTCCTGGAGAACACAAAAAGAAAGATTGGCCAAAGAGTGCTGCATAACTTTTAGAAAGATATAAAAGAAAGTTGTTTGAGAACTTTTTCCGTACCTATTGTAATTTAAGTTTAAACTGTTCAAAAGTGCTTAGTTATCATTTTCTTTCAGTTTCTGAGCTGCACACTCAATCCCGATGCTGTGCGGTCTTGTTCTTGGCGTCTCAGCATCTGCCGAGCTCTCCAGCTGCCGGCGGCGAAGAAGCGGCTTTTTCGCGCACAGAGCTTTCTGCCGGTCGCGGGGCGCTCCGGACCGCGGCTTCTGCCGAAAGACGCCCGGAGACCGGCACCTACCCTCGGAGAGCTGCATATGCCCGTCTTCTGCGTCTCTTGATACCTACACATTAGCGAAAAGCCTTTTCACGCTTTCTCTCAAAAAGAAACTGTGCCAGCACAGCAAGCGTCTCAGGACGATTTTCATGAAGGTACTCGAGTTCTTACCATCTCCTGGAGAACACAAAAAGAAAGATTGGCCAGGGAGTGCTGCATAATTTTTACAAGGATGAAAAAGAAAGATTTTGAAAACTTTTTCTCTACTTATGGTAATCTAAGTTTAAACTGTTGGAAAGTGGTTAGTTATCATTTTCTCTCAGTTTGAGAGCTGCGCACTCAATCCCGATGCTGTGCGGTCTTGTTCTTGGCGTCTCTGCATCTGCCGAGCTCTCAGGCTGCTGGAGGCGAAGAAGCGGCTTTTTCGCGCACAGAGCTTTCTGCCGGTCGCGGTGCGCTCCGGACCGCGGCTTCTGCCGAAAGACGCCCGGAGACCGGCACCTACCCTCGGAGAGCTGCATATGCCCGTCTTCAGCGTCTCTTGCCGCCTACACCTTAGCGAAAAGCTTTTTCACGCTTTCTCTCAAAAAGAAACTGTGCCAGCACAGCAAGCGTCTCAGGACGATTTTCATGAAGGTACTGGAGTTCTTACCATCTCCTGGAGAACACAAAAAGAAAGATTGGCCAAAGAGTGCTGCATAAGATTTAGAAGGATGTAAAAGAATGTTGTTTGAGAACTTTTACCCTACTTATGGTAATCTAAGTTTAAACTGTTGGAAAGTGGTTAGTTATCATTTTCTCTCAGTTTCTGAGCTGCACACTCAATCCCGATGCTGTGCGGTCTTGTTCTTGGCGTCTCAGCATCTGCCGAGCTCTCCGGCTGCCGGCGGCGAAGAAGCGGCTTTTTCGCGCACAGAGCTTTCTGCCTGTCGCGGTGCGCTCCAGACCGGGGCTTCTGCCGAAAGACGCCCGGAGACCGGCACCTACCCTCGGAGAGCTGCATATGCCCGTCTTCAGCGTCTCTTGCAACCTACACCTTAGAGAAAAGCTTTTTCACGCTTTCTCTCAAAAAGAAACTGTGCCAGCACAGCAAGCGTCTCAGGACGATTTTCATGAAGGTACTCGAGTTCTTACCATCTCCTGGAGAAAAGGAAAAGTAAGATTTCTCAGGGAGTGCTGCATAATTTTTACAAGGATGAAAAAGAATGTTATTTGAAAACTTTTTCTCTACTTATGGTAATCTAAGTTTAAACTGTTGGAAAGTGGTTAGTTCTCATTTTCTCTCAGTTTGGGAGCTGCGCACTCAATCCCGATGCTGTGCGGTCTTGTTCTTGGCGTCTCAGCATCTGCCGAGCTCTCCGGCTGCCGGCGGCGAAGAAGCGGCTTTTTCGCGCACAGAGCTTTCTGCCGGTCGCGGGGCGCTCCGGACCGCGGCTTCTGCCGAAAGACGCCCGGAGACCGGCACCTACCCTCGGAGAGCTGCATATGCCCGCCTTCTGCGTCTCTTGCCGCCTACAGCTTAGCGAAAAGCTTTTTCACGCTTTCTCTCAAAAAGAAACTGTGCCAGCACAGCAAGTGTCTCAGGACGATTTTCATGTTTGTACTCGAGTTCTTACCTACTCCTGGAGAACACAAAAAGAAAGATTGGCCAAAGAGTGTTGCATAACTTTTAGAAAGATATAAAAGAAAGTTGTTTGAGAACTTTTTCCGTACCTATTGTAATTTAAGTTTAAACTGTTCAAAAGTGCTTAGTTATCATTTTCTTTCAGTTTCTGAGCTGCACACTCAATCCCGATGCTGTGCGGTCTTGTTCTTGGCGTCTCAGCATCTGCCGAGCTCTCCAGCTGCCGGCGGCGAAGAAGCGGCTTTTTCGCGCACAGAGCTTTCTGCCGGTCGCGGGGCGCTCCGGACCGCGGCTTCTGCCGAAAGACGCCCGGAGACCGGCACCTACCCTCGGAGAGCTGCATATGCCCGTCTTCAGCGTCTCTTGCCGCCTACACCTTAGCGAAAAGCTTTTTCACGCTTTCTCTCAAAAAGAAACTGTGCCAGCACAGCAAGTGTCTCAGGACGATTTTCATGAAGGTACTCGAGTTCATACCATCTCCTGGAGAAAAGGAAAAGTAAGATTTCTCAGGGAGTGCTGCATAATTTTTACAAGGATGAAAAAGAATGTTGTTTGAAAACTTTATCTCTACTTATGGTAATTTAAGTTTAAACTGTTGGAAAGTGGTTAGTTCTCATTTTCTCTCACTTTGAGAGCTGCGCACTCAATCCCAATGCTGTGCGGTCTTGTTCTTGGCGTCTCAGCATCTGCCGAGCTCTCCGGCTGCTGGAGGCGAAGAAGCGGCTTTTTCGCGCACAGAGCTTTCTGCCGGTCGCGGGGCGCTCCGGACCGCGGCTTCTGCCGAAAGACGCCCGGAGACCGGCACCTACCCTCGGAGAGCTGCATATGCCCGCCTTCTGCGTCTCTTGCCGCCTACACCTTAGCGAAAAGCTTTTTCACGCTTTCTCTCAAAAAGAAACTGTGCCAGCACAGCAAGTGTCTCAGGACGATTTTCATGTTTGTACTCGAGTTCTTACCTACTCCTGGAGAACACAAAAAGAAAGATTGGCCAAAGAGTGTTGCATAACTTTTAGAAAGATATAAAAGAAAGTTGTTTGAGAACTTTTTCCGTACCTATTGTAATTTAAGTTTAAACTGTTCAAAAGTGCTTAGTTATCATTTTCTTTCAGTTTCTGAGCTGCACACTCAATCCCGATGCTGTGCGGTCTTGTTCTTGGCGTCTCAGCATCTGCCGAGCTCTCCAGCTGCCGGCGGCGAAGAAGCGGCTTTTTCGCGCACAGAGCTTTCTGCCGGTCGCGGGGCGCTCCGGACCGCGGCTTCTGCCGAAAGACGCCCGGAGACCGGCACCTACCCTCGGAGAGCTGCATATGCCCGTCTTCTGCGTCTCTTGATACCTACACATTAGCGAAAAGCCTTTTCACGCTTTCTCTCAAAAAGAAACTGTGCCAGCACAGCAAGCGTCTCAGGACGATTTTCATGAAGGTACTCGAGTTCTTACCATCTCCTGGAGAACACAAAAAGAAAGATTGGCCAGGGAGTGCTGCATAATTTTTACAAGGATGAAAAAGAAAGATTTTGAAAACTTTTTCTCTACTTATGGTAATCTAAGTTTAAACTGTTGGAAAGTGGTTAGTTATCATTTTCTCTCAGTTTGAGAGCTGCGCACTCAATCCCGATGCTGTGCGGTCTTGTTCTTGGCGTCTCTGCATCTGCCGAGCTCTCAGGCTGCTGGAGGCGAAGAAGCGGCTTTTTCGCGCACAGAGCTTTCTGCCGGTCGCGGTGCGCTCCGGACCGCGGCTTCTGCCGAAAGACGCCCGGAGACCGGCACCTACCCTCGGAGAGCTGCATATGCCCGTCTTCAGCGTCTCTTGCCGCCTACACCTTAGCGAAAAGCTTTTTCACGCTTTCTCTCAAAAAGAAACTGTGCCAGCACAGCAAGCGTCTCAGGACGATTTTCATGAAGGTACTGGAGTTCTTACCATCTCCTGGAGAACACAAAAAGAAAGATTGGCCAAAGAGTGCTGCATAAGATTTAGAAGGATGTAAAAGAATGTTGTTTGAGAACTTTTACCCTACTTATGGTAATCTAAGTTTAAACTGTTGGAAAGTGGTTAGTTATCATTTTCTCTCAGTTTCTGAGCTGCACACTCAATCCCGATGCTGTGCGGTCTTGTTCTTGGCGTCTCAGCATCTGCCGAGCTCTCCGGCTGCCGGCGGCGAAGAAGCGGCTTTTTCGCGCACAGAGCTTTCTGCCTGTCGCGGTGCGCTCCGGACCGCGGCTTCTGCCGAAAGACGCCCGGAGACCGGCACCTACCCTCGGAGAGCTGCATATGCCCGTCTTCAGCGTCTCTTGCAACCTACACCTTAGAGAAAAGCTTTTTCACGCTTTCTCTCAAAAAGAAACTGTGCCAGCACAGCAAGCGTCTCAGGACGATTTTCATGAAGGTACTCGAGTTCTTACCATCTCCTGGAGAAAAGGAAAAGTAAGATTTCTCAGGGAGTGCTGCATAATTTTTACAAGGATGAAAAAGAATGTTATTTGAAAACTTTTTCTCTACTTATGGTAATCTAAGTTTAAACTGTTGGAAAGTGGTTAGTTCTCATTTTCTCTCAGTTTGGGAGCTGCGCACTCAATCCCGATGCTGTGCGGTCTTGTTCTTGGCGTCTCAGCATCTGCCGAGCTCTCCGGCTGCCGGCGGCGAAGAAGCGGCTTTTTCGCGCACAGAGCTTTCTGCCGGTCGCGGGGCGCTCCGGACCGCGGCTTCTGCCGAAAGACGCCCGGAGACCGGCACCTACCCTCGGAGAGCTGCATATGCCCGCCTTCTGCGTCTCTTGCCGCCTACAGCTTAGCGAAAAGCTTTTTCACGCTTTCTCTCAAAAAGAAACTGTGCCAGCACAGCAAGTGTCTCAGGACGATTTTCATGTTTGTACTCGAGTTCTTACCTACTCCTGGAGAACACAAAAAGAAAGATTGGCCAAAGAGTGTTGCATAACTTTTAGAAAGATATAAAAGAAAGTTGTTTGAGAACTTTTTCCGTACCTATTGTAATTTAAGTTTAAACTGTTCAAAAGTGCTTAGTTATCATTTTCTTTCAGTTTCTGAGCTGCACACTCAATCCCGATGCTGTGCGGTCTTGTTCTTGGCGTCTCAGCATCTGCCGAGCTCTCCAGCTGCCGGCGGCGAAGAAGCGGCTTTTTCGCGCACAGAGCTTTCTGCCGGTCGCGGGGCGCTCCGGACCGCGGCTTCTGCCGAAAGACGCCCGGAGACCGGCACCTACCCTCGGAGAGCTGCATATGCCCGTCTTCAGCGTCTCTTGCCGCCTACACCTTAGCGAAAAGCTTTTTCACGCTTTCTCTCAAAAAGAAACTGTGCCAGCACAGCAAGTGTCTCAGGACGATTTTCATGAAGGTACTCGAGTTCTTACCATCTCCTGGAGAAAAGGAAAAGTAAGATTTCTCAGGGAGTGCTGCATAATTTTTACAAGGATGAAAAAGAATGTTGTTTGAAAACTTTTTCTCTACTTATGGTAATCTAAGTTTAAACTGTTGGAAAGTGGTTAGTTCTCATTTTCTCTCACTTTGAGAGCTGCGCACTCAATCCCAATGCTGTGCGGTCTTGTTCTTGGCGTCTCAGCATCTGCCGAGCTCTCCGGCTGCTGGAGGCGAAGAAGCGGCTTTTTCGCGCACAGAGCTTTCTGCCGGTCGCGGGGCGCTCCGGACCGCGGCTTCTGCCGAAAGACGCCCGGAGACCGGCACCTACCCTCGGAGAGCTGCATATGCCCGCCTTCTGCGTCTCTTGCCGCCTACACCTTAGCGAAAAGCTTTTTCACGCTTTCTCTCAAAAAGAAACTGTGCCAGCACAGCAAGTGTCTCAGGACGATTTTCATGAAGGTACTCGAGTTCTTACCATCTCCTGGAGAAAAGGAAAAGTAAGATTTCTCAGGGAGTGCTGCATAATTTTTACAAGGATGAAAAAGAATGTTTTTTGAAAACTTTTTCTCTACTTATGGTAATCTAAGTTTAAACTGTTGGAAAGTGGTTAGTTCTCATTTTCTCTCACTTTGAGAGATGCGCACTCAATCCCAATGCTGTGCGGTCTTGTTCTTGGCGTCTCAGCATCTGCCGAGCTCTCCGGCTGCTGGAGGCGAAGAAGCGGCTTTTTCGCGCACAGAGCTTTCTGCCGGTCGCGGGGCGCTCCGGACCGCGGCTTCTGCCGAAAGACGCCCGGAGACCGGCACCTACCCTCGGAGAGCTGCATATGCCCGCCTTCTGCGTCTCTTGCCGCCTACACCTTAGAGAAAAGCTTTTTCACGCTTTCTCTCAAAAAGAAACTGTGCCAGCACAGCAAGCGTCTCAGGACGATTTTCATGAAGGTACTCGAGTTCTTACCATCTCCTGGAGAACACAAAAAGAAAGATCGGCCAGGGAATGCTACATAAGTTTTAGAAAGATGTAAAAGAAAGTTGTTTAAGAACTTTTTCCCTACTTATGGTAATCTAAGTTTAAACTGTTGGAAAGTGGTTAGTTATCATTTTCTTTCAGTTTCTGAGCTGCACACTCAATCCCGATGCTGTGCGGTCTTGTTCTTGGCGTCTCAGCATCTGCCGAGCTCTCCAGCTGCCGGCGGCGAAGAAGCGGCTTTTTCGCGCACAGAGCTTTCTGCCTGTCGCGGGACGCTCCGGACCGCGGCTTCTGCCGAAAGACGCCCGGAGACCGGCACCTACCCTCGGAGAGCTGCATATGCCCGTCTTCAGCGTCTCTTGATACCTACACATTAGCGAAAAGCCTTTTCACGCTTTCCCTCAAAAAGAAACTGTGCCAGCACAGCAAGTGTCTCAGGACGATTTTCATGAAGGTACTCGAGTTCTTACCATCTCCTGGAGAACACAAAAAGAAAGATTGGCCGAAGAGTGCTGCATAAGTTTTAGAAGGATGTAAAAGAATGTTGTTTGAGAACTTTTTCCCTACTTATGGTAATCTAAGTTTAAACTGTTCAAAAGTGGTTAGTTATCATTTTCTCTCAGTTTCTGAGCTGCACAGTCAATCCCGATGCTGTGCGGTCTTGTTCTTGGCGTCTCAGCATCTGCCGAGCTCTCCGGCTGCCGGCGGCGAAGAAGCGGCTTTTTCGCGCGCAGAGCTTTCTGCCGGTCGCGGTGCGCTCCGGACCGCGGCTTCTGCCGAAAGACGCCCGGAGACCGGCACCTACCCTCGGAGAGCTGCATATGCCCGTCTTCAGCGTCTCTTGCCGCCTACACCTTAGCGAAAAGCTTTTTCACGCTTTCTCTCAAAAAGAAACTGTGCCAGCACAGCAAGCGTCTCAGGACGATTTTCATGAAGGTACTGGAGTTCTTACCATCTCCTGGAGAACACAAAAAGAAAGATTGGCCAAAGAGTGCTGCATAATTTTTACAAGGATGAAAAAGAATGTTGTTTGAAAACTTTTTCTCTACTTATGGTAATCTAAGTTTAAACTGTTGGAAAGTGGTTAGTTCTCATTTTCTCTCACTTTGAGAGCTGCGCACTCAATCCCAATGCTGTGCGGTCTTGTTCTTGGCGTCTCAGCATCTGCCGAGCTCTCCGGCTGCTGGAGGCGAAGAAGCGGCTTTTTCGCGCACAGAGCTTTCTGCCGGTCGCGGGGCGCTCCGGACCGCGGCTTCTGCCGAAAGACGCCCGGAGACCGGCACCTACCCTCGGAGAGCTGCATATGCCCGCCTTCTGCGTCTCTTGCCGCCTACACCTTAGCGAAAAGCTTTTTCACGCTTTCTCTCAAAAAGAAACTGTGCCAGCACAGCAAGTGTCTCAGGACGATTTTCATGAAGGTACTCGAGTTCTTACCATCTCCTGGAGAAAAGGAAAAGTAAGATTTCTCAGGGAGTGCTGCATAATTTTTACAAGGATGAAAAAGAATGTTTTTTGAAAACTTTTTCTCTACTTATGGTAATCTAAGTTTAAACTGTTGGAAAGTGGTTAGTTCTCATTTTCTCTCACTTTGAGAGATGCGCACTCAATCCCAATGCTGTGCGGTCTTGTTCTTGGCGTCTCAGCATCTGCCGAGCTCTCCGGCTGCTGGAGGCGAAGAAGCGGCTTTTTCGCGCACAGAGCTTTCTGCCGGTCGCGGGGCGCTCCGGACCGCGGCTTCTGCCGAAAGACGCCCGGAGACCGGCACCTACCCTCGGAGAGCTGCATATGCCCGCCTTCTGCGTCTCTTGCCGCCTACACCTTAGAGAAAAGCTTTTTCACGCTTTCTCTCAAAAAGAAACTGTGCCAGCACAGCAAGCGTCTCAGGACGATTTTCATGAAGGTACTCGAGTTCTTACCATCTCCTGGAGAACACAAAAAGAAAGATCGGCCAGGGAATGCTGCATAAGTTTTAGAAAGATGTAAAAGAAAGTTGTTTAAGAACTTTTTCCCTACTTATGGTAATCTAAGTTTAAACTGTTGGAAAGTGGTTAGTTATCATTTTCTTTCAGTTTCTGAGCTGCACACTCAATCCCGATGCTGTGCGGTCTTGTTCTTGGCGTCTCAGCATCTGCCGAGCTCTCCAGCTGCCGGCGGCGAAGAAGCGGCTTTTTCGCGCACAGAGCTTTCTGCCTGTCGCGGGACGCTCCGGACCGCGGCTTCTGCCGAAAGACGCCCGGAGACCGGCACCTACCCTCGGAGAGCTGCATATGCCCGTCTTCAGCGTCTCTTGATACCTACACATTAGCGAAAAGCCTTTTCACGCTTTCCCTCAAAAAGAAACTGTGCCAGCACAGCAAGTGTCTCAGGACGATTTTCATGAAGGTACTCGAGTTCTTACCATCTCCTGGAGAACACAAAAAGAAAGATTGGCCGAAGAGTGCTGCATAAGTTTTAGAAGGATGTAAAAGAATGTTGTTTGAGAACTTTTTCCCTACTTATGGTAATCTAAGTTTAAACTGTTCAAAAGTGGTTAGTTATCATTTTCTCTCAGTTTCTGAGCTGCACAGTCAATCCCGATGCTGTGCGGTCTTGTTCTTGGCGTCTCAGCATCTGCCGAGCTCTCCGGCTGCCGGCGGCGAAGAAGCGGCTTTTTCGCGCGCAGAGCTTTCTGCCGGTCGCGGTGCGCTCCGGACCGCGGCTTCTGCCGAAAGACGCCCGGAGACCGGCACCTACCCTCGGAGAGCTGCATATGCCCGTCTTCAGCGTCTCTTGCCGCCTACACCTTAGCGAAAAGCTTTTTCACGCTTTCTCTCAAAAAGAAACTGTGCCAGCACAGCAAGCGTCTCAGGACGATTTTCATGAAGGTACTGGAGTTCTTACCATCTCCTGGAGAACACAAAAAGAAAGATTGGCCAAAGAGTGCTGCATAAGATTTAGAAGGATGTAAAAGAATGTTGTTTGAGAACTTTTACCCTACTTATGGTAATCTAAGTTTAAACTGTTGGAAAGTGGTTAGTTATCATTTTCTCTCAGTTTCTGAGCTGCACACTCAATCCCGATGCTGTGCGGTCTTGTTCTTGGCGTCTCAGCATCTGCCGAGCTCTCCGGCTGCCGGCGGCGAAGAAGCGGCTTTTTCGCGCACAGAGCTTTCTGCCTGTCGCGGTGCGCTCCGGCCTGCGGCTTCTGCCGAAAGACGCCCGGAGACCGGCACCTACCCTCGGAGAGCTGCATATGCCCGCCTTCTGCGTCTCTTGCCGCCTACACCTTAGAGAAAAGCTTTTTCACGCTTTCTCTCAAAAAGAAACTGTGCCAGCACAGCAAGCGTCTCAGGACGATTTTCATGAAGGTACTCGAGTTCTTACCATCTCCTGGAGAAAAGGAAAAGTAAGATTTCTCAGGGAGTGCTGCATAATTTTTACAAGGATGAAAAAGAATGTTATTTGAAAACTTTTTCTCTACTTATGGTAATCTAAGTTTAAACTGTTGGAAAGTGGTTAGTTCTCATTTTCTCTCAGTTTGGGAGCTGCGCACTCAATCCCGATGCTGTGCGGTCTTGTTCTTGGCGTCTCAGCATCTGCCGAGCTCTCCGGCTGCCGGCGGCGAAGAAGCGGCTTTTTCGCGCACAGAGCTTTCTGCCGGTCGCGGGGCGCTCCGGACCGCGGCTTCTGCCGAAAGACGCCCGGAGACCGGCACCTACCCTCGGAGAGCTGCATATGCCCGTCTTCTGCGTCTCTTGATACCTACACATTAGCGAAAAGCCTTTTCACGCTTTCTCTCAAAAAGAAACTGTGCCAGCACAGCAAGCGTCTCAGGACGATTTTCATGAAGGTACTCGAGTTCTTACCATCTCCTGGAGAAAAGGAAAAGTAAGATTTCGCAGGTAGTGCTGCATAATTTTTACAAGGATGAAAAAGAATGTTGTTTGAAAACTTTTTCTCTACTTATGGTAATCTAAGTTTAAACTGTTGGAAAGTGGTTAGTTCTCATTTTCTCTCAGTTTGAGAGCTGCGCACTCAATCCCGATGCTGTGCGGTCTTGTTCTTGGTGTCTCAGCATCTGCCGAGCTCTCCGGCTGCCGGCGGCGAAGAAGCGGCTTTTTCGCGCACAGAGCTTTCTGCCGGTCGCGGTGCGCTCCGGACCGCGGCTTCTGCCGAAAGACGCCCGGAGACCGGCACCTACCCTCGAAGAGCTGCATATGCCCGTCTTCTGCGTCTCTTGATACCTACACCTTAGCAAAAAGCTTTTTCACGCTTTCTCTCAAAAAGAAACTGTGCCAGCACAGCAAGCGTCTCAGGACGATTTTCATGTTTGTACTCGAGTTCTTACCTACTCCTGGAGAACACAAAAAGAAAGATTGGCCAAAGAGTGCTGCATAAGTTTTAGAAGGATGTAAAAGAAAGTTGTTTGAGACCTTTTTCTCTACTTATGGTAATCTAAGTTTAAACTGTTGGAAAGTGGTTAGTTATCATTTTCTTTCAGTTTGAGAGCTGCGCACTCAATCCCGATGCTGTGCGGTCTTGTTCTTGGCGTCTCAGCATCTGCCGAGCTCTCCGGCTGCCGGCGGCGAAGAAGCGGCTTTTTCGCGCACAGAGCTTTCTGCCGGTCGCGGTGCGCTCCGGACCGCGGCTTCTGCCGAAAGACGCCCGGAGACCGGCACCTACCCTCAGAGAGCTGCATATGCCCGTCTTCAGCATCTCTTGCCGCCTACACCTTAGCGAAAAGCTTTTTCACGCTTTCTCTCAAAAAGAAACTGTGCCAGCACAGCAAGCGTCTCAGGACGATTTTCATGAAGGTACTCGAGTTCTTACCATCTCCTGGAGAAAAGGAAAAGTAAGATTTCTCAGGGAGTGCTGCATAATTTTTACAAGGATGAAAAAGAATGTTGTTTGAAAACTTTTTCTCTACTTATGGTAATCTAAGTTTAAACTGTTGGAAAGTGGATAGTTATCATTTTCTCTCACTTTGAGAGCTGCGCACTCAATCCCGATGCTGTGCGGTCTTGTTCTTGGCGTCTCTGCATCTGCCGAGCTCTCCGGCTGCTGGAGGCGAAGAAGCGGCTTTTTCGCGCACAGAGCTTTCTGCCGGTCGCGGGGCGCTCCGGACCGCGGCTTCTGCCGAAAGACGCCCGGAGACCGGCACCTACCCTCGGAGAGCTGCATGTGCCCGTCTTCAGCGTCTCTTGCCGCCTACACCTTAGCGACAAGCTTTTTCACGCTTTCTCTCAAAAAGAAACTGTGCCAGCACAGCAAGCGTCTCAGGACGATTTTCATGAAGGTACTCGAGTTCTTACCATCTCCTGGAGAAAAGGAAAAGTAAGATTTCTCAGGGAGTGCTGCATAATTTTTACAAGGATGAAAAAGAATGTTGTTTGAAAACTTTTGCTCTACTTATGGTAATCTAAGTTTAAACTGTTGGAAAGTGGTTAGTTCTCATTTTCTCTCACTTTGAGAGCTGCGCACTCAATCCCGATGCTGTGCGGTCTTGTTCTTGGCGTCTCAGCATCTGCCGAGCTCTCCGGCTGCTGGAGGCGAAGAAGCGGCTTTTTCGCACACAGAGCTTTCTGCCGGTCGCGGGGCGCTCCGGACCGCGGCTTCTGCCGAAAGACGCCCGGAGACCGGCACCTACCCTCGGAGAGCTGCATATGCCCGCCTTCTGCGTCTCTTGCCGCCTACACCTTAGAGAAAAGCTTTTTCACGCTTTCACCCAAAAAGAAACTGTGCCAGCACAGCAAGTGTCTCAGGACGATTTTCATGTTTGTACTCGAGTTCTTACCTACTCCTGGAGAACACAAAAAGAAAGATTGGCCAAAGAGTGTTGCATAACTTTTAGAAAGATATAAAAGAAAGTTGTTTGAGAACTTTTTCCGTACCTATTGTAATTTAAGTTTAAACTGTTCAAAAGTGCTTAGTTATCATTTTCTTTCAGTTTCTGAGCTGCACACTCAATCCCGATGCTGTGCGGTCTTGTTCTTGGCGTCTCAGCATCTGCCGAGCTCTCCAGCTGCCGGCGGCGAAGAAGCGGCTTTTTCGCGCACAGAGCTTTCTGCCGGTCGCGGGGCGCTCCGGACCGCGGCTTCTGCCGAAAGACGCCCGGAGACCGGCACCTACCCTCGGAGAGCTGCATATGCCCGTCTTCTGCGTCTCTTGATACCTACACATTAGCGAAAAGCCTTTTCACGCTTTCTCTCAAAAAGAAACTGTGCCAGCACAGCAAGCGTCTCAGGACGATTTTCATGAAGGTACTCGAGTTCTTACCATCTCCTGGAGAACACAAAAAGAAAGATTGGCCAGGGAGTGCTGCATAATTTTTACAAGGATGAAAAAGAAAGATTTTTAAAACTTTTTCTCTACTTATGGTAATCTAAGTTTAAACTGTTGGAAAGTGGTTAGTTATCATTTTCTCTCAGTTTGAGAGCTGCGCACTCAATCCCGATGCTGTGCGGTCTTGTTCTTGGCGTCTCTGCATCTGCCGAGCTCTCAGGCTGCTGGAGGCGAAGAAGCGGCTTTTTCGCGCACAGAGCTTTCTGCCGGTCGCGGGCGCTCCGGACCGCGGCTTCTGCCGAAAGACGCCCGGAGACCGGCACCTACCCTCGGAGAGCTGCATATGCCCGTCTTCAGCGTCTCTTGCCGCCTACACCTTAGCGAAAAGCTTTTTCACGCTTTCTCTCAAAAAGAAACTGTGCCAGCACAGCAAGCGTCTCAGGACGATTTTCATGAAGGTACTCGAGTTCTTACCATCTCCTGGAGAAAAGGAAAAGTAAGATTTCTCAGGGAGTGCTGCATAATTTTTACAAGGATGAAAAAGAATGTTGTTTGAAAACTTTTTCTCTACTTATGGTAATCTAAGTTTAAACTGTTGGAAAGTGGTTAGTTCTCATTTTCTCTCACTTTGAGAGCTGCGCACTCAATCCCGATGCTGTGCGGTCTTGTTCTTGGCGTCTCAGCATCTGCCGAGCTCTCCGGCTGCTGGAGGCGAAGAAGCGGCTTTTTCGCGCACAGAGCTTTCTGCCGGTCGCGGTGCGCTCCGGACCGCGGCTTCTGCCGAAAGACGCCCGGAGACTGGCACCTACCCTCGGAGAGCTGCATATGCCCGCCTTCTGCGTCTCTTGCAACCTACACCTTAGCGAAAAGCTTTTTCACGCTTTCTCCCAAAAAGAAACTGTGCCAGCACAGCAAGCGTCTCAGGACGATTTTCATGAAGGTACTCGAGTTCTTACCATCTCCTGGAGAACACAAAAGGAAGATTGGCCAGGGAGTGCTGCATAAGTTTTAGAAGGATGTAAAAGAAAGTTGTTTGAGAACTTTTTCCCTACTTATGGTAATCTAAGTTTAAACTGTTAGAAAGTGGTTAGTTATCATTTTCTCTCAGTTTGAGAGCTGCGCACTCAATCCCGATGCTGTGCGGTCTTGTTCTTGGCGTCTCAGCATCTGCCGAGCTCTCCGGCTGCCGGCGGCGAAGAAGCGGCTTTTTCGCGCACAGAGCTTTCTGCCTGTCGCGGTGCGCTCCGGACCGCGGCTTCTGCCGAAAGACGCCCGGAGACCGGCACCTACCCTCGGAGAGCTGCATATGCCCGCCTTCTGCGTCTCTTGCCGCCTACACCTTAGCGACAAGCTTTTTCACGCTTTCTCTCAAAAAGAAACTGTGCCAGCACAGCAAGCGTCTCAGGACGATTTTCATGAAGGTACTCGAGTTCTTACCATCTCCTGGAGAAAAGGAAAAGTAAGATTTCTCAGGGAGTGCTGCATAATTTTTACAAGGATGAAAAAGAATGTTGTTTGAAAACTTTTTCTCTACTTATGGTAATCTAAGTTTAAACTGTTGGAAAGTGGTTAGTTATCATTTTCTCTCAGTTTGAGAGCTGCGCACTCAATCCCGATGCTGTGCGGTCTTGTTCTTGGCGTCTCAGCATCTGCCGAGCTCTCCGGCTGCCGGCGGCGAAGAAGCGGCTTTTTCGCGCACAGAGCTTTCTGCCGGTCGCGGTGCGCTCCGGACCGCGGCTTCTGCCGAAAGACGCCCGGAGACCGGCACCTACCCTCGGAGAGCTGCATATGCCCGTCTTCAGCGTCTCTTGCCGCCTACACCTTAGCGAAAAGCTTTTTCACGCTTTCTCTCAAAAAGAAACTGTGCCAGCACAGCAAGTGTCTCAGGACGATTTTCATGAAGGTACTCGAGTTCTTACCATCTCCTGGAGAACACAAAAAGAAAGATTGGCCAAAGAGTGCTGCATAAGTTTTAGAAGGATGTAAAAGAATGTTGTTTGAGAACTTCTTCCCTACTTATGGTAATCTAAGTTTAAACTGTTGGAAAGTGGTTAGTTATCATTTTCTCTCAGTTTGAGAGCTGCGCACTTAATCCCGATGCTGTGCGGTCTTGTTCTTGTCGTCTCAGCATCTGCCGAGCTCTCCGGCTGCCGGCGGCGAAGAAGCGGCTTTTTCGCGCACAGAGCTTTCTGCCGGTCGCGGTGCGCTCCGGACCGCGGCTTCTGCCGAAAGACGCCCGGAGACCGGCACCTACCCTCGGAGAGCTGCATATGCCCGCCTTCTGCGTTTCTTGTCACCTACACCTTAGCGAAAAGCTTTTTCACGCTTTCTCTCAAAAAGAAACTGTGCCAGCACAGCAAGCGTCTCAGGACGATTTTCATGAAGGTACTCGAGTTCTTACCATCTCCTGGAGAAAAGGAAAAGTAAGATTTCTCAGGGAGTGCTGCATAATTTTTACAAGGATGAAAAAGAATGTTTTTTGAAAACTTTTTCTCTACTTATGGTAATCTAAGTTTAAACTGTTGGAAAGTGGTTAGTTATCATTTTCTCTCAGTTTGAGAGCTGCGCACTCAATCCCGATGCTGTGCGGTCTTGTTCTTGGCGTCTCAGCATCTGCCGAGCTCTCCGGCTGCCGGCGGCGAAGAAGCGGCTTTTTCGCGCACAGAGCTTTCTGCCGGTCGCGGGGCGCTCCGGACCGCGGCTTCTGCCGAAAGACGCCCGGAGACCGGCACCTACCCTCGGAGAGCTGCATATGCCCGTCTTCAGCGTCTCTTGCCGCCTACACCTTAGCGAAAAGCTTTTTCACGCTTTCTCTCAAAAAGAAACTGTGCCAGCACAGCAAGTGTCTCAGGACGATTTTCATGAAGGTACTCGAGTTCTTACCATCTCCTGGAGAACACAAAAAGAAAGATTGGCCAAAGAGTGCTGCATAAGTTTTAGAAGGATGTAAAAGAATGTTGTTGAGAACTTTTTCCCTACTTATGGTAATCTAAGTTTAAACTGTTCAAAAGTGGTTAGTTCTCATTTTCTCTCACTTTGAGAGCTGCGCACTTAATCCCGATGCTGTGCGGTCTTGTTCTTGTCGTCTCAGCATCTGCCGAGCTCTCCGGCTGCCGGCGGCGAAGAAGCGGCTTTTTCGCGCACAGAGCTTTCTGCCGGTCGCGGGGCGCTCCGGACCGCGGCTTCTGCCGAAAGACGCCCGGAGACCGGCACCTACCCTCGGAGAGCTGCATATGCCCGCCTTCTGCGTCTCTTGATACCTACACATTAGCGAAAAGCCTTTTCACGCTTTCTCTCAAAAAGAAACTGTGCCAGCACAGCAAGCGTCTCAGGACGATTTTCATGAAGGTACTCGAGTTCTTACCATCTCCTGGAGAACACAAAAAGAAAGATTGGCCAGGGAGTGCTGCATAATTTTTACAAGGATGAAAAAGAAAGATTTTGAAAACTTTTTCTCTACTTATGGTAATCTAAGTTTAAACTGTTGGAAAGTGGTTAGTTATCATTTTCTCTCAGTTTGAGAGCTGCGCACTCAATCCCGATGCTGTGCGGCCTTGTTCTTGGCGTCTCTGCATCTGCCGAGCTCTCAGGCTGCTGGAGGCGAAGAAGCGGCTTTTTCGCGCACAGAGCTTTCTGCCGGTCGCGGTGCGCTCCGGACCGCGGCTTCTGCCGAAAGACGCCCGGAGACCGGCACCTACCCTCGGAGAGCTGCATATGCCCGCCTTCTGCGTCTCTTGTCACCTACACCTTAGCGAAAAGCTTTTTCACGCTTTCTCTCAAAAAGAAACTGTGCCAGCACAGCAAGCGTCTCAGGACGATTTTCATGAAGGTACTCGAGTTCTTACCATCTCCTGGAGAAAAGGAAAAGTAAGATTTCTCAGGGAGTGCTGCATAATTTTTACAAGGATGAAAAAGAATGTTTTTTGAAAACTTTTTCTCTACTTATGGTAATCTAAGTTTAAACTGTTGGAAAGTGGTTAGTTCTCATTTTCTCTCAGTTTGAGAGCTGCGCACTCAATCCCGATGCTGTGCGGTCTTGTTCTTGGCGTCTCAGCATCTGCCGAGCTCTCCGGCTGCTGGAGGCGAAGAAGCGGCTTTTTCGCGCACAGAGCTTTCTGCCGGTCGCGGGACGCTCCGGACCGCAGCTTCTGCCGAAAGACGCCCGGAGACCGGCACCTACCCTCGGAGAGCTGCATATGCCCGCCTTCTGCGTCTCTTGCAACCTACACCTTAGCGAAAAGCTTTTTCACGCTTTCTCCCAAAAAGAAACTGTGCCAGCACAGCAAGCGTCTCAGGACGATTTTCATGAAGGTACTCGAGTTCTTACCATCTCCTGGAGAACACAAAAGGAAGATTGGCCAGGGAGTGCTGCATAAGTTTTAGAAGGATGTAAAAGAAAGTTGTTTGAGAACTTTTTCCCTACTTATGGTAATCTAAGTTTAAACTGTTGGAAAGTGGTTAGTTATCATTTTCTCTCAGTTTGAGAGCTGCGCACTCAATCCCGATGCTGTGCGGTCTTGTTCTTGGCGTCTCAGCATCTGCCGAGCTCTCCGGCTGCCGGCGGCGAAGAAGCGGCTTTTTCGCGCACAGAGCTTTCTGCCGGTCGCGGGGCGCTCCGGACCGCGGCTTCTGCCGAAAGACGCCCGGAAACCGGCACCTACCCTCGGAGAGCTGCATATGCCCGCCTTCTGCGTCTCTTGCAACCTACACCTTAGCGAAAAGCTTTTTCACGCTTTCTCCCAAAAAGAAACTGTGCCAGCACAGCAAGCGTCTCAGGACGATTTTCATGAAGGTACTCGAGTTCTTACCATCTCCTGGAGAACACAAAAGGAAGATTGGCCAGGGAGTGCTGCATAAGTTTTAGAAGGATGTAAAAGAAAGTTGTTTGAGAACTTTTTCCCTACTTATGGTAATCTAAGTTTAAACTGTTGGAAAGTGGTTAGTTATCATTTTCTCTCAGTTTGAGAGCTGCGCACTCAATCCCGATGCTGTGCGGTCTTGTTCTTGGCGTCTCAGCATCTGCCGAGCTCTCCGGCTGCCGGCGGCGAAGAAGCGGCTTTTTCGCGCACAGAGCTTTCTGCCGGTCGCGGGGCGCTCCGGACCGCGGCTTCTGCCGAAAGACGCCCGGAAACCGGCACCTACCCTCGGAGAGCTGCATATGCCCGTCTTCAGCGTCTCTTGCCGCCTACACCTTAGCGAAAAGCTTTTTCACGCTTTCTCTCAAAAAGAAACTGTGCCAGCACAGCAAGTGTCTCAGGACGATTTTCATGAAGGTACTCGAGTTCTTACCATCTCCTGGAGAACACAAAAAGAAAGATTGGCCAAAGAGTGCTGCATAAGTTTTAGAAGGATGTAAAAGAATGTTGTTGAGAACTTTTTCCCTACTTATGGTAATCTAAGTTTAAACTGTTCAAAAGTGGTTAGTTCTCATTTTCTCTCACTTTGAGAGCTGCGCACTTAATCCCGATGCTGTGCGGTCTTGTTCTTGTCGTCTCAGCATCTGCCGAGCTCTCCGGCTGCCGGCGGCGAAGAAGCGGCTTTTTCGCGCACAGAGCTTTCTGCCGGTCGCGGGGCGCTCCGGACCGCGGCTTCTGCCGAAAGACGCCCGGAGACCGGCACCTACCCTCGGAGAGCTGCATATGCCCGTCTTCTGCGTCTCTTGATACCTACACATTAGCGAAAAGCCTTTTCACGCTTTCTCTCAAAAAGAAACTGTGCCAGCACAGCAAGCGTCTCAGGACGATTTTCATGAAGGTACTCGAGTTCTTACCATCTCCTGGAGAACACAAAAAGAAAGATTGGCCAGGGAGTGCTGCATAATTTTTACAAGGATGAAAAAGAAAGATTTTGAAAACTTTTTCTCTACTTATGGTAATCTAAGTTTAAACTGTTGGAAAGTGGTTAGTTATCATTTTCTCTCAGTTTGAGAGCTGCGCACTCAATCCCGATGCTGTGCGGCCTTGTTCTTGGCGTCTCTGCATCTGCCGAGCTCTCAGGCTGCTGGAGGCGAAGAAGCGGCTTTTTCGCGCACAGAGCTTTCTGCCGGTCGCGGGCGCTCCGGACCGCGGCTTCTGCTGAAAGACGCCCGGAGACCGGCACCTACCCTCGGAGAGCTGCATATGCCCGTCTTCAGCGTCTCTTGCCGCCTACACCTTAGCGAAAAGCTTTTTCACGCTTTCTCTCAAAAAGAAACTGTGCCAGCACAGCAAGCGTCTCAGGACGATTTTCATGAAGGTACTCGAGTCCTTACCATCTCCTGGAGAAAAGGAAAAGTAAGATTTCTCAGGGAGTGCTGCATAATTTTTACAAGGATGAAAAAGAATGTTGTTTGAAAACTTTTTCTCTACTTATGGTAATCTAAGTTTAAACTGTTGGAAAGTGGTTAGTTCTCATTTTCTCTCACTTTGAGAGCTGCGCACTCAATCCCGATGCTGTGCGGTCTTGTTCTTGGCGTCTCAGCATCTGCCGAGCTCTCCGGCTGCTGGAGGCGAAGAAGCGGCTTTTTCGCGCACAGAGCTTTCTGCCGGTCGCGGTGCGCTCCGGACCGCGGCTTCTGCAGAAAGACGTCCGGAGACCGGCACCTACCCTCGGAGAGCTGCATATGCCCGTCTTCAGCGTCTCTTGCCGCCTACACCTTAGCGAAAAGCTTTTTCACGCTTTCTCTCAAAAAGAAACTGTGCCAGCACAGCAAGTGTCTCAGGACGATTTTCATGAAGGTACTCGAGTTCTTACCATCTCCTGGAGAACAGGAAAAGTAAGATTTCTCAGGGAGTGCTGCATAATTTTTACAAGGATGAAAAAGAATATTGTTTGAAAACTTTTTCTCTACTTATGGTAATCTAAGTTTAAACTGTTGGAAAGTGGTTAGTTATCATTTTCTCTCAGTTTGAGAGCTGCGCACTCAATCCCGATGCTGTGCGGTCTTGTTCTTGGCGTCTCAGCATCTGCCGAGCTCTCCGGCTGCCGGCGGCGAAGAAGCGGCTTTTTCGCGCACAGAGCTTTCTGCCGGTCGCGGGGCGCTCCGGACCGCGGCTTCTGCCGAAAGACGCCCGGAAACCGGCACCTACCCTCGGAGAGCTGCATATGCCCGTCTTCAGCGTCTCTTGCCGCCTACACCTTAGCGAAAAGCTTTTTCACGCTTTCTCTCAAAAAGAAACTGTGCCAGCACAGCAAGTGTCACAGGACGATTTTCATGAAGGTACTCGAGTTCTTACCATCTCCTGGAGAACACAAAAAGAAAGATTGGCCAAAGAGTGCTGCATAAGTTTTAGAAGGATGTAAAAGAATGTTGTTTGAGAACTTTTTCCCTACTTATGGTAATCTAAGTTTAAACTGTTCAAAAGTGGTTAGTTATCATTTTCTCTCAGTTTGAGAGCTGCGCACTCAATCCCGATGCTGTGCGGTCTTGTTCTTGGCGTCTCAGCATCTGCCGAGCTCTCCGGCTGCTGGAGGCGAAGAAGCGGCTTTTTCGCGCACAGAGCTTTCTGCCGGTCGCATGACGCTCCGGACCGCGGCTTCTGCCGAAAGACGCCCGGAGACTGGCACCTACCCTCGGAGAGCTGCATATGCCCGCCTTCTGCGTCTCTTGCAACCTACACCTTAGCGAAAAGCTTTTTCACGCTTTCTCCCAAAAAGAAACTGTGCCAGCACAGCAAGCGTCTCAGGACGATTTTCATGAAGGTACTCGAGTTCTTACCATCTCCTGGAGAACACAAAAGGAAGATTGGCCAGGGAGTGCTGCATAAGTTTTAGAAGGATGTAAAAGAAAGTTGTTTGAGAACTTTTTCCCTACTTATGGTAATCTAAGTTTAAACTGTTGGAAAGTGGTTAGTTATCATTTTCTCTCAGTTTGAGAGCTGCGCACTCAATCCCGATGCTGTGCGGTCTTGTTCTTGGCGTCTCAGCATCTGCCGAGCTCTCAGGCTGCCGGCGGCGAAGAAGCGGCTTTTTCGCGCACAGAGCTTTCTGCTGGTCGCGGTGCGCTCCGGACCGCGGCTTCTGCCGAAATACGCCCGGAGACCGGCACCTACCCTCGGAGAGCTGCATATGCCCGCCTTCTGCGTCTCTTGCCGCCTACACCTTAGCGACAAGCTTTTTCACGCTTTCTCTCAAAAAGAAACTGTGCCAGCACAGCAAGCGTCTCAGGACGATTTTCATGAAGGTACTCGAGTTCTTACCATCTCCTGGAGAAAAGGAAAAGTAAGATTTCTCAGGGAGTGCTGCATAATTTTTACAAGGATGAAAAAGAATGTTGTTTGAAAACTTTTTCTCTACTTATGGTAATCTAAGTTTAAACTGTTGGAAAGTGGTTAGTTCTCATTTTCTCTCAGTTTGAGAGCTGCGCACTCAATCCCGATGCTGTGCGGTCTTGTTCTTGGCGTCTCAGCATCTGCCGAGCTCTCCGGCTGCTGGAGGCGAAGAAGCGGCTTTTTCGCGCACAGAGCTTTCTGCCGGTCGCGGGACGCTCCGGACCGCAGCTTCTGCCGAAAGACGCCCGGAGACCGGCACCTACCCTCGGAGAGCTGCATATGCCCGCCTTCTGCGTCACTTGCAACCTACACCTTAGCGAAAAGCTTTTTCACGCTTTCTCCCAAAAAGAAACTGTGCCAGCACAGCAAGCGTCTCAGGACGATTTTCATGAAGGTACTCGAGTTCTTACCATCTCCTGGAGAACACAAAAAGAAAGATTGGCCAAAGAGTGCTGCATAAGTTTTAGAAGGATGTAAAAGAATGTTGTTTGAGAACTTTTTCTCTACTTATGGTAATCTAAGTTTAAACTGTTGGAAAGTGGTTAGTTATCATTTTCTTTCAGTTTGAGAGCTGCGCACTCAATCCCGATGCTGTGCGGTCTTGTTCTTGGCGTCTCAGCATCTGCCGAGCTCTCCGGCTGCCGGCGGCGAAGAAGCGGCTTTTTCGCGCACAGAGCTTTCTTCCGGTCGCGGTGCGCTCCGGACCGCGGCTTCTGCCGAAAGACGCCCGGAGACCGGCACCTACCCTCGGAGAGCTGCATATGCCCGCCTTCTGCGTCTCTTGTCACCTACACCTTAGCGAAAAGCTTTTTCACGCTTTCTCTCAAAAAGAAACTGTGCCAGCACAGCAAGCGTCTCAGGACGATTTTCATGAAGGTACTCGAGTCCTTACCATCTCCTGGAGAAAAGGAAAAGTAAGATTTCTCAGGGAGTGCTGCCTAATTTTTACAAGGATGAAAAAGAATGTTGTTTGAAAACTTTTTCTCTACTTATCGTAATCTAAGTTTAAACTGTTGGAAAGTGGTTAGTTCTCATTTTCTCTCACTTTGAGAGCTGCGCACTCAATCCCGATGCTGTGCGGTCTTGTTCTTGGCGTCTCAGCATCTGCCGAGCTCTCCGGCTGCCGGCGGCGAAGAAGCGGCTTTTTCGCGCACAGAGCTTTCTGCCAGTCACGGTGCCCTCCAGACCGGGGCTTCTGCCGAAAGACGCCCGAAGACCGGCACCTACCCTCGGAGAGCTGCATATGCCCGTCTTCAGCGTCTCTTGCCGCCTACACCTTAGCGAAAAGCTTTTTCACGCTTTCTCTCAAAAAGAAACTGTGCCAGCACAGCAAGCGTCTCAGGACGATTTTCATGAAGGTACTCGAGTTCTTACCATCTCCTGGAGAAAAGGAAAAGTAAGATTTCTCAGGGAGTGCTGCATAATTTTTACAAGGATGAAAAAGAATGTTGTTTGAAAACTTTTTCTCTACTTATGGTAATCTAAGTTTAAACTGTTGGAAAGTGGTTAGTTCTCATTTTCTCTCAGTTTGAGAGCTGCGCACTCAATCCCGATGCTGTGCGGTCTTGTTCTTGGCGTCTCTGCATCTGCCGAGCTCTCCGGCTGCCGGCGGCGAAGAAGCGGCTTTTTCGCGCACAGAGCTTTCTGCCGGTCGCGGTGCGCTCCGGACCGCGGCTTCTGCCGAAAGACGCCCGGAGACCGGCACCTACCCTCGGAGAGCTGCATATGCCCGCCTTCTGCGTCTCTTGCCGCCTACACCTTAGCGAAAAGCTTTTTCACGCTTTCTCTCAAAAAGAAACTGTGCCAGCACAGCAAGTGTCTCAGGACGATTTTCATGTTTGTACTCGAGTTCTTACCTACTCCTGGAGAACACAAAAAGAAAGATTGGCCAAAGAGTGTTGCATAACTTTTAGAAAGATATAAAAGAAAGTTGTTTGAGAACTTTTTCCGTACCTATTGTAATTTAAGTTTAAACTGTTCAAAAGTGCTTAGTTATCATTTTCTTTCAGTTTCTGAGCTGCACACTCAATCCCGATGCTGTGCGGTCTTGTTCTTGGCGACTCAGCATCTGCCGAGCTCTCCGGCTGCCGGCGGCGAAGAAGCGGCTTTTTCGCGCACAGAGCTTTCTGCCGGTCGCGGGGCGCTCCGGACCGCGGCTTCTGCCGAAAGACGCCCGGAGACCGGCACCTACCCTCGGAGAGCTGCATATGCCCGTCTTCTGCGTCTTTTGATACCTACACATTAGCGAAAAGCCTTTTCACGCTTTCTCTCAAAAAGAAACTTTGCCAGCACAGCAAGCGTCTCAGGACGATTTTCATGAAGGTACTGGAGTTCTTACCATCTCCTGGAGAACACAAAAAGAAAGATTGGCCAGGGAGTGCTGCATAATTTTTACAAGGATGAAAAAGAAAGATTTTGAAAACTTTTTCTCTACTTATGGTAATCTAAGTTTAAACTGTTGGAAAGTGGTTAGTTCTCATTTTCTCTCAGTTTGAGAGCTGCGCACTCAATCCCGATGCTGTGCGGTCTTGTTCTTGGCGTCTCTGCATCTGCCGAGCTCTCCGGCTGCCGGCGGCGAAGAAGCGGCTTTTTCGCGCACAGAGCTTTCTGCCGGTCGCGGTGCGCTCCGGACCGCGGCTTCTGCCGAAAGACGCCCGGAGACCGGCACCTACCCTCGGAGAGCTGCATATGCCCGCCTTCTGCGTCTCTTGCCGCCTACACCTTAGCGAAAAGCTTTTTCACGCTTTCTCTCAAAAAGAAACTGTGCCAGCACAGCAAGCGTCTCAGGACGATTTTCATGAAGGTACTCGAGTTCTTACCATCTCCTGGAGAAAAGGAAAAGTAAGATTTCTCAGGGAGTGCTGCATAATTTTTACAAGGATGAAAAAGAATGTTTTTTGAAAACTTTTTCTCTACTTATGGTAATCTAAGTTTAAACTGTTGGAAAGTGGTTAGTTCTCATTTTCTCTCACTTTGAGAGCTGCGCACTCAATCCCGATGCTGTGCGGTCTTGTTCTTGGCGTCTCAGCATCTGCCGAGCTCTCCGGCTGCTGGAGGCGAAGAAGCGGCTTTTTCGCGCACAGAGCTTTCTGCCGGTCGCGGTGCGCTCCGGACCGCGGCTTCTGCCGAAAGACGCCCGGAGACCGGCACCTACCCTCGGAGAGCTGCATATGCCCGCCTTCTGCGTCTCTTGCCGCCTACACCTTAGAGAAAAGCTTTTTCACGCTTTCTCCCAAAAAGAAACTGTGCCAGCACAGCAAGCGTCTCAGGACGATTTTCATGAAGGTACTCGAGTTCTTACCATCTCCTGGAGAACACAAAAAGAAAGATCGGTCAGGGAATGCTGCATAAGTTTTAGAAAGATGTAAAAGAAAGTTGTTTAAGAACTTTTTCCCTACTTATGGTAATCTAAGTTTAAACTGTTGGAAAGTGGTTAGTTATCATTTTCTTTCAGTTTCTGAGCTGCACACTCAATCCCGATGCTGTGCGGTCTTGTTCTTGGCGTCTCAGCATCTGCCGAGCTCTCCAGCTGCCGGCGGCGAAGAAGCGGCTTTTTCGCGCACAGAGCTTTCTGCCTGTCGCGGGACGCTCCGGACCGCGGCTTCTGCCGAAAGACGCCCGGAGACCGGCACCTACCCTCGGAGAGCTGCATATGCCCGTCTTCAGCGTCTCTTGATACCTACACATTAGCGAAAAGCCTTTTCACGCTTTCCCTCAAAAAGAAACTGTGCCAGCACAGCAAGCGTCTCAGGACGATTTTCATGAAGGTACTCGAGTTCTTACCATCTCCTGGAGAAAAGGAAAAGTAAGATTTCGCAGGTAGTGCTGCATAATTTTTACAAGGATGAAAAAGAATGTTTTTTGAAAACTTTTTCTCTACTTATGGTAATCTAAGTTTAAACTGTTGGAAAGTGGTTAGTTCTCATTTTCTCTCAGTTTGAGAGCTGCGCACTCAATCCCGATGCTGTGCGGTCTTGTTCTTGGTGTCTCAGCATCTGCCGAGCTCTCCGGCTGCCGGCGGCGAAGAAGCAGCTTTTTCGCGCACAGAGCTTTCTGCCGGTCGCGGGGCGCTCCGGACCGCGGCTTCTGCCGAAAGACGCCCGGAGACCGGCACCTACCCTCGAAGAGCTGCATATGCCCGTCTTCTGCGTCTCTTGCCGCCTACACCTTAGCGAAAAGCTTTTTCACGCTTTCTCTCAAAAAGAAACTGTGCCAGCACAGCAAGCGTCTCAGGACGATTTTCATGAAGGTACTCGAGTTCTTACCATCTCCTGGAGAACACAAAAAGAAAGATTGGCCAAAGAGTGCTGCATAAGTTTTAGAAGGATGTAAAAGAAAGTTGTTTGAGACCTTTTTCTCTACTTATGGTTATCTAAGTTTAAACTGTTGGAAAGTGGTTAGTTATCATTTTCTTTCAGTTTGAGAGCTGCGCACTCAATCCCGATGCTGTGCGGTCTTGTTCTTGGCGTCTCAGCATCTGCCGAGCTCTCCGGCTGCCGGCGGCGAAGAAGCGGCTTTTTCGCGCACAGAGCTTTCTGCCGGTCGCGGTGCGCTCCGGACCGCGGCTTCTGCCGAAAGACGCCCGGAGACCGGCACCTACCCTCGGAGAGCTGCATATGCCCGCCTTCTGCGTCTCTTGCCGCCTACACCTTAGCGAAAAGCTTTTTCACGCTTTCTCTCAAAAAGAAACTGTGCCAGCACAGCAAGTGTCTCAGGACGATTTTCATGAATGTACTCGAGTTCTTACCATCTCCTGGAGAACACAAAAAGAAAGATTGGCCAGGGAGTGCTGCATAAGTCTTAGGAGGATGTAAAAGAAAGTTGTTTGAGAACTTTTTCCCTACTTATGGTAATCTAAGTTTAAACTGTTGGAAAGTGGTTAGTTATCATTTTCTCTCATTTTAGGAGCTGCGCACTCAATCCCGATGCTGTGCGGTCTTGTTCTTGGCGTCTCAGCATCTGCCGAGCTCTCCGGCTGCCGGCGGCGAAGAAGCGGCTTTTTCGCGCACAGAGCTTTCTGCCGGTCGCGGTGCGCTCCGGACCGCGGCTTCTGCCGAAAGACGCCCGGAGACCGGCACCTACCCTCGGAGAGCTGCATATGCCCGTCTTCAGCATCTCTTGCCGCCTACACCTTAGCGAAAAGCTTTTTCACGCTTTCTCTCAAAAAGAAACTGTGCCAGCACAGCAAGCGTCTCAGGACGATTTTCATGAAGGTACTCGAGTTCTTACCATCTCCTGGAGAAAAGGAAAAGTAAGATTTCTCAGGGAGTGCTGCATAATTTTTACAAGGATGAAAAAGAATGTTGTTTGAAAACTTTTTCTCTACTTATGGTAATCTAAGTTTAAACTGTTGGAAAGTGGATAGTTATCATTTTCTCTCAGTTTGAGAGCTGCGCACTCAATCCCGATGCTGTGCGGTCTTGTTCTTGGCGTCTCTGCATCTGCCGAGCTCTCCGGCTGCTGGAGGCGAAGAAGCGGCTTTTTCGCGCACAGAGCTTTCTGCCGGTCGCGGTGCGCTCCGGACCGCGGCTTCTGCCGAAAGACGCCCGGAGACCGGCACCTACCCTCGGAGAGCTGCATATGCCCGTCTTCAGCGTCTCTTGCCGCCTACACCTTAGCGAAAAGCTTTTTCACGCTTTCTCTCAAAAAGAAACTGTGCCAGCACAGCAAGCGTCTCAGGACGATTTTCATGAAGGTACTCGAGTTCTTACCATCTCCTGGAGAAAAGGAAAAGTAAGATTTCTCAGGGAGTGCTGCATAATTTTTACAAGGATGAAAAAGAATGTTGTTTGAAAACTTTTTCTCTACTTATGGTAATCTAAGTTTAAACTGTTGGAAAGTGGTTAGTTCTCATTTTCTCTCACTTTGAGAGCTGCGCACTCAATCCCAATGCTCTGCGGTCTTGTTCTTGGCGTCTCAGCATCTGCCGAGCTCTCCGGCTGCTGGAGGCGAAGAAGCGGCTTTTTCGCGCACAGAGCTTTCTGCCGGTCGCGGGGCGCTCCGGACCGCGGCTTCTGCCGAAAGACGCCCGGAGACCGGCACCTACCCTCGGAGAGCTGCATATGCCCGCCTTCTGCGTCTCTTGCTGCCTACACCTTAGAGAAAAGCTTTTTCACGCTTTCTCTCAAAAAGAAACTGTGCCAGCACAGCAAGCGTCTCAGGACGATTTTCATGAAGGTACTCGAGTTCTTACCATCTCCTGGAGAAAAGGAAAAGTAAGATTTCTCAGGGAGTGCTGCATAATTTTTACAAGGATGAAAAAGAATGTTTTTTGAAAACTTTTTCTCTACTTATGGTAATCTAAGTTTAAACTGTTGGAAAGTGGTTAGTTCTCATTTTCTCTCACTTTGAGAGATGCGCACTCAATCCCAATGCTGTGCGGTCTTGTTCTTGGCGTCTCAGCATCTGCCGAGCTCTCCGGCTGCTGGAGGCGAAGAAGCGGCTTTTTCGCGCACAGAGCTTTCTGCCGGTCGCGGGGCGCTCCGGACCGCGGCTTCTGCCGAAAGACGCCCGGAGACCGGCACCTACCCTCGGAGAGCTGCATATGCCCGCCTTCTGCGTCTCTTGCCGCCTACACCTTAGAGAAAAGCTTTTTCACGCTTTCTCCCAAAAAGAAACTGTGCCAGCACAGCAAGCGTCTCAGGACGATTTTCATGAAGGTACTCGAGTTCTTACCATCTCCTGGAGAACACAAAAAGAATGATCGGCCAGGGAATGCTGCATAAGTTTTAGCAAGATGTAAAAGAAAGTTGTTTGAGAACTTTTTCCCTACTTATGGTAATCTAAGTTTAAACTGTTCAAAAGTGGTTAGTTATCATTTTCTTTCAGTTTCTGAGCTGCACACTCAATCCCGATGCTGTGCGGTCTTGTTCTTGGCGTCTCAGCATCTGCCGAGCTCTCCAGCTGCCGGCGGCGAAGAAGCGGCTTTTTCGCGCACAGAGCTTTCTGCCGGTCGCGGTGCGCTCCGGACCGCGGCTTCTGCCGAAAGACGCCCGGAGACCGGCACCTACCCTCGGAGAGCTGCATATGCCCGTCTTCAGCGTCTCTTGATACCTACACATTAGCGAAAAGCCTTTTCACGCTTTCCCTCAAAAAGAAACTGTGCCAGCACAGCAAGCGTCTCAGGACGATTTTCATGAAGGTACTCGAGTTCTTACCATCTCCTGGAGAACACAAAAAGAAAGATTGGCCGAAGAGTGCTGCATAAGTTTTAGAAGGATGTAAAAGAATGTTGTTTGAGAACTTTTTCCCTACTTATGGTAATCTAAGTTTAAACTGTTGGAAAGTGGTTAGTTCTCATTTTCTCTCAGTTTGAGAGCTGCGCACTCAATCCCGATGCTGTGCGGTCTTGTTCTTGGCGTCTCAGCATCTGCCGAGCTCTCCGGCTGCCGGCGGCGAAGAAGCGGCTTTTTCGCGCACAGAGCTTTCTGCCGGTCGCGGTGCGCTCCGGACCGCGGCTTCTGCCGAAAGACGCCCGGAGACCGGCACCTACCCTCGGAGAGCTGCATATGCCCGTCTTCTGCGTCTCTTGATACCTACACTTTAGCGAAAAGCTTTTTCACGCTTTCTCTCAAAAAGAAACTGTGCCAGCACAGCAAGCGTCTCAGGACGATTTTCATGAAGGTACTGGAGTTCTTACCATCTCCTGGAGAACACAAAAAGAAAGATTGGCCAAAGAGTGCTGCATAAGTTTTAGAAGGATGTAAAAGAAAGTTGTTTGAGAACATTTTCTCTACTTATGGTAATCTAAGTTTAAACTGTTGGAAAGTGGTTAGTTATCATTTTCTTTCAGTTTGAGAGCTGCGCACTCAATCCCGATGCTGTGCGGTCTTGTTCTTGGCGTCTCAGCATCTGCCGAGCTCTCCGGCTGCCGGCGGCGAAGAAGCGGCTTTTTCGCGCACAGAGCTTTCTGCCGGTCGCGGTGCGCTCCGGACCGCGGCTTCTGCCGAAAGACGCCCGGAGACCGGCACCTACCCTCGGAGAGCTGCATATGCCCGCCTTCTGCGTCTCTTGTCACCTACACCTTAGCGAAAAGCTTTTTCACGCTTTCTCTCAAAAAGAAACTGTGCCAGCACAGCAAGCGTCTCAGGACGATTTTCATGAAGGTACTCGAGTTCTTACCATCTCCTGGAGAAAAGGAAAAGTAAGATTTCTCAGGGAGTGCTGCATAATTTTTACAAGGATGAAAAAGAATGTTGTTTGAAAACTTTTTCTCTACTTATGGTAATCTAAGTTTAAACTGTTGGAAAGTGGTTAGTTCTCATTTTCTCTCAGTTTGAGAGCTGCGCACTCAATCCCGATGCTGTGCGGTCTTGTTCTTGGCGTCTCAGCATCTGCCGAGCTCTCCGGCTGCCGGCGGCGAAGAAGCGGCTTTTTCGCGCACAGAGCTTTCTGCCGGTCGCGGTGCGCTCCGGACCGCGGCTTCTGCCGAAAGACGCCCGGAGACCGGCACCTACCCTCGGAGAGCTGCATATGCCCGCCTTCTGCGTCTCTTGCCGCCTACACCTTAGTGAAAAGCTTTTTCACGCTTTCTCTCAAAAAGAAACTGTGCCAGCACAGCAAGTGTCTCAGGACGATTTTCATGAATCTACTCGAGTTCTTACCATCTCCTGGAGAACACAAAAAGAAAGATTGGCCAAAGAGTGCTGCATAACTTTTAGAAAGATGTAAAAGAAAGTTGTTTGAGAACTTTTTCCGTACCTATTGTAATTTAAGTTTAAACTGTTCAAAAGTGCTTAGTTATCATTTTCTTTCAGTTTCTGAGCTGCACACTCAATCCCGATGCTGTGCGGTCTTGTTCTTGGCGTCTCAGCATCTGCCGAGCTCTCCAGCTGCCGGCGGCGAAGAAGCGGCTTTTTCGCGCACAGAGCTTTCTGCCGGTCGCGGTGCGCTCCGGACCGCGGCTTCTGCCGAAAGACGCCCGGAGACCGGCACCTACCCTCGGAGAGCTGCATATGCCAGTCTTCTGCGTCTCTTGATACCTACACCTTAGCGAAAAGCCTTTTCACGCTTTCTCTCAAAAAGAAACTGTGCCAGCACAGCAAGCGTCTCAGGACGATTTTCATGAAGGTACTCGAGTTCTTACCATCTCCTGGAGAAAAGGAAAAGTAAGATTTCTCAGGGAGTGCTGCATAATTTTTACAAGGATGAAAAAGAGCGTTGTTTGAAAACTTTTTCTCTACTTATGGTAATCTAAGTTTAAACTGTTGGAAAGTGGTTAGTTATCATTTTCTCTCACTTTGAGAGCTGCGCACTCAATCCCGATGCTGTGCGGTCTTGTTCTTGGCGTCTCAGCATCTGCCGAGCTCTCCGGCTGCTGGAGGCGAAGAAGCGGCTTTTGCGCGCACAGAGCTTTCTGCCGGTCGCGGGGCGCTCCGGACCGCGGCTTCTGCCAAAAGACGCCCGGAGACCGGCACCTACCCTCGGAGAGCTGCATATGCCCGCCTTCTGCGTCTCTTGCCGCCTACACCTTAGCGAAAAGCTTTTTCACGCTTTCTCTCAAAAAGAAACTGTGCCAGCACAGCAAGTGTCTCAGGACGATTTTCATGAATCTACTCGAGTTCTTACCATCTCCTGGAGAACACAAAAAGAAAGATTGGCCAAAGAGTGCTGCATAACTTTTAGAAAGATGTAAAAGAAAGTTGTTTGAGAACTTTTTCCGTACCTATTGTAATTTAGGTTTAAACTGTTCAAAAGTGCTTAGTTATCATTTTCTTTCAGTTTCTGAGCTGCACACTCAATCCCGATGCTGTGCGGTCTTGTTCTTGGCGTCTCAGCATCTGCCGAGCTCTCCAGCTGCCGGCGGCGAAGAAGCGGCTTTTTCGCGCACAGAGCTTTCTGCCGGTCGCGGTGCGCTCCGGACCGCGGCTTCTGCCGAAAGACGCCCGGAGACCGGCACCTACCCTCGGAGAGCTGCATATGCCAGTCTTCTGCGTCTCTTGATACCTACACCTTAGCGAAAAGCCTTTTCACGCTTTCTCTCAAAAAGAAACTGTGCCAGCACAGCAAGCGTCTCAGGACGATTTTCATGAAGGTACTCGAGTTCTTACCATCTCCTGGAGAAAAGGAAAAGTAAGATTTCTCAGGGAGTGCTGCATAATTTTTACAAGGATGAAAAAGAATGTTGTTTGAAAACTTTTTCTCTACTTATGGTAATCTAAGTTTAAACTGTTGGAAAGTGGTTAGTTATCATTTTCTCTCACTTTGAGAGCTGCGCACTCAATCCCGATGCTGTGCGGTCTTGTTCTTGGCGTCTCAGCATCTGCCGAGCTCTCCGGCTGCTGGAGGCGAAGAAGCGGCTTTTTCGCGCACAGAGCTTTCTGCCGGTCGCGGTGCGCTCCGGACCGCAGCTTCTGCCGAAAGACGCCCGGAGACCGGCACCTACCCTCGGAGAGCTGCATATGCCCGCCTTCTGCGTCACTTGCAACCTACACCTTAGCGAAAAGCTTTTTCACGCTTTCTCTCAAAAAGAAACTGTGCCAGCACAGCAAGCGTCTCAGGACGATTTTCATGAAGGTACTCGAGTTCTTACCATCTCCTGGAGAACACAAAAAGAAAGATTGGCCAAAGAGTGCTGCATAAGTTTTAGAAGGATGTAAAAGAATGTTGTTTGAGAACTTTTTCTCTACTTATGGTAATCTAAGTTTAAACTGTTGGAAAGTGGTTAGTTATCATTTTCTTTCAGTTTGAGAGCTGCGCACTCAATCCCGATGCTGTGCGGTCTTGTTCTTGGCGTCTCAGCATCTGCCGAGCTCTCCGGCTGCCGGCGGCGAAGAAGCGGCTTTTTCGCGCACAGAGCTTTCTGCCGGTCGCGGTGCGCTCCGGACCGCGGCTTCTGCCGAAAGACGCCCGGAGACCGGCACCTACCCTCGGAGAGCTGCATATGCCCGCCTTCTGCGTCTCTTGCCACCTACACCTTAGCGAAAAGCTTTTTCACGCTTTCTCTCAAAAAGAAACTGTGCCAGCACAGCAAGCGTCTCAGGACGATTTTCATGAAGGTACTCGAGTTCTTACCATCTCCTGGAGAACACAAAAAGAAAGATTGGCCAGGGAGTGCTGCATAAGTTTTAGAAGGATGTAAAAGAATGTTGTTTGAGAACTTTTTCCCTACTTATGGTAATCTAAGTTTAAACTGTTGGAAAGTGGTTAGTTATCATTTTCTGTCAGTTTCTGAGCTGCACACTCAATCCCGATGCTGTGCGGTCTTGTTCTTGGCGTCTCAGCATCTGCCGAGCTCTCCGGCTGCCGGCGGCGAAGAAGCGGCTTTCTCGCGCACAGAGCTTTCTGCCGGTCGCGGTGCGCTCCGGACAGCGGCTTCTGCCGAAAGACGCCCGGAGACCGGCACCTACCCTCGGAGAGCTGCATATGCCCGCCTTCTGCGTCTCTTGCCACCTACACCTTAGCGAAAAGCCTTTTCACGCTTTCTCTCAAAAAGAAACTGTGCCAGCACAGCAAGCGTCTCAGGACGATTTTCATGAAGGTACTCGAGTTCTTACCATCTCCTGGAGAAAAGTAAAAGTAAGATTTCTCAGGGAGTGCTGCATAATTTTTACAAGGATGAAAAAGAATGTTGTTTGAAAACTTTTTCTCTACTTATGGTAATCTAAGTTTAAACTGTTGGAAAGTGGTTAGTTATCATTTTCTCTCAGTTTGAGAGCTGCGCACTCAATCCCGATGCTGTGCGGTCTTGTTCTTGGCGTCTCAGCATCTGCCGAGCTCTCCGGCTGCCGGCGGCGAAGAAGTGGCTTTTTCGCGCACAGAGCTTTCTGCCGGTCGCGGTGTCCTCCAGACCGGGGCTTCTGCCGAAAGACGCCCGGAGACCGGCATCTACCCTCGGAGAGCTGCATATGCCCGTCTTCAGCGTCTCTTGCCGCCTACACCTTAGTGAAAAGCTTTTTCACGCTTTCTCTCAAAAAGAAACTGTGCCAGCACAGCAAGCGTCTCAGGACGATTTTCATGAAGGTACTCGAGTTCTTACCATCTCCTGGAGAACACAAAAAGAAAGATTGGCCAAAGAGTGCTGCATAACTTTTAGAAAGATGTAAAAGAAAGTTGTTTGAGAACTTTTTCCGTACCTATTGTAATTTAAGTTTAAACTGTTCAAAAGTGCTTAGTTATCATTTTCTTTCAGTTTCTGAGCTGCACACTCAATCCCGATGCTGTGCGGTCTTGTTCTTGGCGTCTCAGCATCTGCCGAGCTCTCCGGCTGCCGGCGGCGAAGAAGCGGCTTTTTCGCGCACAGAGCTTTCTGCCGGTCGCGGTGCGCTCCGGACCGCGGCTTCTGCCGAAAGACGCCCGGAGACCGGCACCTACCCTCGGAGAGCTGCATATGCCCGTCTTCAGCGTCTCTTGCCGCCTACACCTTAGCGAAAAGCTTTTTCACGCTTTCTCTCAAAAAGAAACTGTGCCAGCACAGCAAGCGTCTCAGGACGATTTTCATGAAGGTACTCGAGTTCTTACCATCTCCTGGAGAAAAGGAAAAGTAAGATTTCTCAGGGAGTGCTGCATAATTTTTACAAGGATGAAAAAGAATGTTTTTTGAAAACTTTTTCTCTACTTATGGTAATCTAAGTTTAAACTGTTGGAAAGTGGTTAGTTCTCATTTTCTCTCACTTTGAGAGCTGCGCACTCAATCCCGATGCTGTGCGGTCTAGTTCTTGGCGTCTCAGCATCTGCCGAGCTCTCCGGCTGCCGGCGGCGAAGAAGCGGCTTTTTCGCGCACAGAGCTTTCTGCCGGTCGCGGGGCGCTCCGGACCGCGGCTTCTGCCGAAAGACGCCCGGAGACCGGCACCTACCCTCGGAGAGCTGCATATGCCCGCCTTCTGCGTCTCTTGCCGCCTACACCTTAGCGAAAAGCTTTTTCACGCTTTCTCTCAAAAAGAAACTGTGCCAGCACAGCAAGTGTCTCAGTACGATTTTCATGAAGGTACTCGAGTTCTTACCATCTCCTGGAGAACACAAAAAGAAAGATTGGCCAAAGAGTGCTGCATAAGTTTTAGAAGGATGTAAAAGAATGTTGTTTGAGAACTTTTTCCCTACTTATGGTAATCTAAGTTTAAACTGTTGGAAAGTGGTTAGTTATCATTTTCTCTCAGTTTGAGAGCTGCACACTCAATCCCGATGCTGTGCGGTCTTGTTCTTGGCGTCTCAGCATCTGCCGAGCTCTCCGGCTGCCGGCGGCGAAGAAGCGGCTTTTTCGCGCACAGAGCTTTCTGCCTGTCGCGGTGCGCTCCGGCCTGCGGCTTCTGCCGAAAGACGCCCGGAGACCAGCACCTACCCTCGGAGAGCTGCATATGCCCGCCTTCTGCGTCTCTTGCCACCTACACCTTAGCGAAAAGCTTTTTCACGCTTTCTCTCAAAAAGAAACTGTGCCAGCACAGCAAGCGTCTCAGGACGATTTTCATGAAGGTACTCGAGTTCTTACCATCTCCTGGAGAAAAGGAAAAGTAAGATTTCTCAGGGAGTGCTGCATAATTTTTACAAGGATGAAAAAGAATGTTGTTTGAAAACTTTTTCTCTACTTATGGTAATCTAAGTTTAAACTGTTGGAAAGTGGTTAGTTCTCATTTTCTCTCAGTTTGAGAGCTGCGCACTCAATCCCGATGCTGTGCGGTCTTGTTCTTGGCGTCTCAGCATCTGCCGAGCTCTCCAGCGGCCGGCGGCGAAGAAGCGGCTTTTTCGCGCACAGAGCTTTCTTCCGGTCGCGGGGCGCTCCGGACCGCGGCTTCTGCCGAAAGACGCCCGGAGACCAGCACCTAGCCTCGGAGAGCTGCATATGCCCGTCTTCTGCGTCTCTTGATACCTACACCTTAGCGAAAAGCCTTTTCACGCTTTCTCTCAAAAAGAAACTGTGCCAGCACAGCAAGCGTCTCAGGACGATTTTCATGAAGGTACTCGAGTTCTTACCATCTCCTGGAGAAAAGGAAAAGTAAGATTTCTCAGGGAGTGCTGCATAATTTTTACAAGGATGAAAAAGAATGTTTTTTGAAAACTTTTTCTCTACTTATGGTAATCTAAGTTTAAACTGTTGGAAAGTGGTTAGTTCTCATTTTCTCTCAGTTTGAGAGCTGCGCACTCAATCCCGATGCTGTGCGGTCTTGTTCTTGGCGTCTCAGCATCTGCCGAGCTCTCCGGCTGCCGGCGGCGAAGAAGCGGCTTTTTCGCGCACAGAGCTTTCTGCCGGTCGCGGTGCGCTCCGGACCGCGGCTTCTGCCGAAAGACGCCCGGAGACCGGCACCTACCCTCGGAGAGCTGCATATGCCCGCCTTCTGCGTCTCTTGCCGCCTACACCTTAGCGAAAAGCTTTTTCACGCTTTCTCTCAAAAAGAAACTGTGCCAGCACAGCAAGTGTCTCAGGACGATTTTCATGAATCTACTCGAGTTCTTACCATCTCCTGGAGAACACAAAAAGAAAGATTGGCCAAAGAGTGCTGCATAACTTTTAGAAAGATGTAAAAGAAAGTTGTTTGAGAACTTTTTCCGTACCTATTGTAATTTAAGTTTAAACTGTTCAAAAGTGCTTAGTTATCATTTTCTTTCAGTTTCTGAGCTGCACACTCAATCCCGATGCTGTGCGGTCTTGTTCTTGGCGTCTCAGCATCTGCCGAGCTCTCCAGCTGCCGGCGGCGAAGAAGCGGCTTTTTCGCGCACAGAGCTTTCTGCCGGTCGCGGGGCGCTCCGGACCGCGGCTTCTGCCGAAAGACGCCCGGAGACCGGCACCTACCCTCGGAGAGCTGCATATGCCCGTCTTCAGCGTCTCTTGATACCTACACATTAGCGAAAAGCCTTTTCACGCTTTCCCTCAAAAAGAAACTGTGCCAGCACAGCAAGCGTCTCAGGACGATTTTCATGAAGGTACTCGAGTTCTTACCATCTCCTGGAGAACACAAAAAGAAAGATTGGCCGAAGAGTGCTGCATAAGTTTTAGAAGGATGTAAAAGAATGTTGTTTGAGAACTTTTTCCCTACTTATGGTAATCTAAGTTTAAACTGTTGGAAAGTGGTTAGTTCTCATTTTCTCTCAGTTTGAGAGCTGCGCACTCAATCCCGATGCTGTGCGGTCTTGTTCTTGGCGTCTCAGCATCTGCCGAGCTCTCCGGCTGCCGGCGGCGAAGAAGCGGCTTTTTCGCGCACAGAGCTTTCTGCCGGTCGCGGTGCGCTCCGGACCGCGGCTTCTGCCGAAAGACGCCCGGAGACCGGCACCTACCCTCGGAGAGCTGCATATGCCCGTCTTCTGCGTCTCTTGATACCTACACTTTAGCGAAAAGCTTTTTCACGCTTTCTCTCAAAAAGAAACTGTGCCAGCACAGCAAGCGTCTCAGGACGATTTTCATGAAGGTACTGGAGTTCTTACCATCTCCTGGAGAACACAAAAAGAAAGATTGGCCAAAGAGTGCTGCATAAGTTTTAGAAGGATGTAAAAGAAAGTTGTTTGAGAACATTTTCTCTACTTATGGTAATCTAAGTTTAAACTGTTGGAAAGTGGTTAGTTATCATTTTCTTTCAGTTTGAGAGCTGCGCACTCAATCCCGATGCTGTGCGGTCTTGTTCTTGGCGTCTCAGCATCTGCCGAGCTCTCCGGCTGCCGGCGGCGAAGAAGCGGCTTTTTCGCGCACAGAGCTTTCTGCCGGTCGCGGTGCGCTCCGGACCGCGGCTTCTGCCGAAAGACGCCCGGAGACCGGCACCTACCCTCGGAGAGCTGCATATGCCCGCCTTCTGCGTCTCTTGTCACCTACACCTTAGCGAAAAGCTTTTTCACGCTTTCTCTCAAAAAGAAACTGTGCCAGCACAGCAAGCGTCTCAGGACGATTTTCATGAAGGTACTCGAGTTCTTACCATCTCCTGGAGAAAAGGAAAAGTAAGATTTCTCAGGGAGTGCTGCATAATTTTTACAAGGATGAAAAAGAATGTTGTTTGAAAACTTTTTCTCTACTTATGGTAATCTAAGTTTAAACTGTTGGAAAGTGGTTAGTTCTCATTTTCTCTCAGTTTGAGAGCTGCGCACTCAATCCCGATGCTGTGCGGTCTTGTTCTTGGCGTCTCAGCATCTGCCGAGCTCTCCGGCTGCCGGCGGCGAAGAAGCGGCTTTTTCGCGCACAGAGCTTTCTGCCGGTCGCGGTGCGCTCCGGACCGCGGCTTCTGCCGAAAGACGCCCGGAGACCGGCACCTACCCTCGGAGAGCTGCATATGCCCGCCTTCTGCGTCTCTTGCCGCCTACACCTTAGTGAAAAGCTTTTTCACGCTTTCTCTCAAAAAGAAACTGTGCCAGCACAGCAAGTGTCTCAGGACGATTTTCATGAATCTACTCGAGTTCTTACCATCTCCTGGAGAACACAAAAAGAAAGATTGGCCAAAGAGTGCTGCATAACTTTTAGAAAGATGTAAAAGAAAGTTGTTTGAGAACTTTTTCCGTACCTATTGTAATTTAAGTTTAAACTGTTCAAAAGTGCTTAGTTATCATTTTCTTTCAGTTTCTGAGCTGCACACTCAATCCCGATGCTGTGCGGTCTTGTTCTTGGCGTCTCAGCATCTGCCGAGCTCTCCAGCTGCCGGCGGCGAAGAAGCGGCTTTTTCGCGCACAGAGCTTTCTGCCGGTCGCGGTGCGCTCCGGACCGCGGCTTCTGCCGAAAGACGCCCGGAGACCGGCACCTACCCTCGGAGAGCTGCATATGCCAGTCTTCTGCGTCTCTTGATACCTACACCTTAGCGAAAAGCCTTTTCACGCTTTCTCTCAAAAAGAAACTGTGCCAGCACAGCAAGCGTCTCAGGACGATTTTCATGAAGGTACTCGAGTTCTTACCATCTCCTGGAGAAAAGGAAAAGTAAGATTTCTCAGGGAGTGCTGCATAATTTTTACAAGGATGAAAAAGAGCGTTGTTTGAAAACTTTTTCTCTACTTATGGTAATCTAAGTTTAAACTGTTGGAAAGTGGTTAGTTATCATTTTCTCTCACTTTGAGAGCTGCGCACTCAATCCCGATGCTGTGCGGTCTTGTTCTTGGCGTCTCAGCATCTGCCGAGCTCTCCGGCTGCTGGAGGCGAAGAAGCGGCTTTTGCGCGCACAGAGCTTTCTGCCGGTCGCGGGGCGCTCCGGACCGCGGCTTCTGCCAAAAGGCGCCCGGAGACCGGCACCTACCCTCGGAGAGCTGCATATGCCCGCCTTCTGCGTCTCTTGCCGCCTACACCTTAGCGAAAAGCTTTTTCACGCTTTCTCTCAAAAAGAAACTGTGCCAGCACAGCAAGTGTCTCAGGACAATTTTCATGAATCTACTCGAGTTCTTACCATCTCCTGGAGAACACAAAAAGAAAGATTGGCCAAAGAGTGCTGCATAACTTTTAGAAAGATGTAAAAGAAAGTTGTTTGAGAACTTTTTCCGTACCTATTGTAATTTAGGTTTAAACTGTTCAAAAGTGCTTAGTTATCATTTTCTTTCAGTTTCTGAGCTGCACACTCAATCCCGATGCTGTGCGGTCTTGTTCTTGGCGTCTCAGCATCTGCCGAGCTCTCCAGCTGCCGGCGGCGAAGAAGCGGCTTTTTCGCGCACAGAGCTTTCTGCCGGTCGCGGTGCGCTCCGGACCGCGGCTTCTGCCGAAAGACGCCCGGAGACCGGCACCTACCCTCGGAGAGCTGCATATGCCAGTCTTCTGCGTCTCTTGATACCTACACCTTAGCGAAAAGCCTTTTCACGCTTTCTCTCAAAAAGAAACTGTGCCAGCACAGCAAGCGTCTCAGGACGATTTTCATGAAGGTACTCGAGTTCTTACCATCTCCTGGAGAAAAGGAAAAGTAAGATTTCTCAGGGAGTGCTGCATAATTTTTACAAGGATGAAAAAGAATGTTGTTTGAAAACTTTTTCTCTACTTATGGTAATCTAAGTTTAAACTGTTGGAAAGTGGTTAGTTATCATTTTCTCTCACTTTGAGAGCTGCGCACTCAATCCCGATGCTGTGCGGTCTTGTTCTTGGCGTCTCAGCATCTGCCGAGCTCTCCGGCTGCCGGCGGCGAAGAAGTGGCTTTTTCGCGCACAGAGCTTTCTGCCGGTCGCGGTGTCCTCCAGACCGGGGCTTCTGCCGAAAGACGCCCGGAGACCGGCATCTACCCTCGGAGAGCTGCATATGCCCGTCTTCAGCGTCTCTTGCCGCCTACACCTTAGTGAAAAGCTTTTTCACGCTTTCTCTCAAAAAGAAACTGTGCCAGCACAGCAAGCGTCTCAGGACGATTTTCATGAAGGTACTCGAGTTCTTACCATCTCCTGGAGAACACAAAAAGAAAGATTGGCCAAAGAGTGCTGCATAACTTTTAGAAAGATGTAAAAGAAAGTTGTTTGAGAACTTTTTCCGTACCTATTGTAATTTAAGTTTAAACTGTTCAAAAGTGCTTAGTTATCATTTTCTTTCAGTTTCTGAGCTGCACACTCAATCCCGATGCTGTGCGGTCTTGTTCTTGGCGTCTCAGCATCTGCCGAGCTCTCCGGCTGCCGGCGGCGAAGAAGCGGCTTTTTCGCGCACAGAGCTTTCTGCCGGTCGCGGTGCGCTCCGGACCGCGGCTTCTGCCGAAAGACGCCCGGAGACCGGCACCTACCCTCGGAGAGCTGCATATGCCCGTCTTCAGCGTCTCTTGCCGCCTACACCTTAGCGAAAAGCTTTTTCACGCTTTCTCTCAAAAAGAAACTGTGCCAGCACAGCAAGCGTCTCAGGACGATTTTCATGAAGGTACTCGAGTTCTTACCATCTCCTGGAGAAAAGGAAAAGTAAGATTTCTCAGGGAGTGCTGCATAATTTTTACAAGGATGAAAAAGAATGTTTTTTGAAAACTTTTTCTCTACTTATGGTAATCTAAGTTTAAACTGTTGGAAAGTGGTTAGTTCTCATTTTCTCTCACTTTGAGAGCTGCGCACTCAATCCCGATGCTGTGCGGTCTAGTTCTTGGCGTCTCAGCATCTGCCGAGCTCTCCGGCTGCCGGCGGCGAAGAAGCGGCTTTTTCGCGCACAGAGCTTTCTGCCGGTCGCGGGGCGCTCCGGACCGCGGCTTCTGCCGAAAGACGCCCGGAGACAGGCACCTACCCTCGGAGAGCTGCATATGCCCGCCTTCTGCGTCTCTTGCCGCCTACACCTTAGCGAAAAGCTTTTTCACGCTTTCTCTCAAAAAGAAACTGTGCCAGCACAGCAAGTGTCTCAGTACGATTTTCATGAAGGTACTCGAGTTCTTACCATCTCCTGGAGAACACAAAAAGAAAGATTGGCCAAAGAGTGCTGCATAAGTTTTAGAAGGATGTAAAAGAATGTTGTTTGAGAACTTTTTCCCTACTTATGGTAATCTAAGTTTAAACTGTTGGAAAGTGGTTAGTTATCATTTTCTCTCAGTTTGAGAGCTGCACACTCAATCCCGATGCTGTGCGGTCTTGTTCTTGGCGTCTCAGCATCTGCCGAGCTCTCCGGCTGCCGGCGGCGAAGAAGCGGCTTTTTCGCGCACAGAGCTTTCTGCCTGTCGCGGTGCGCTCCGGCCTGCGGCTTCTGCCGAAAGACGCCCGGAGACCGGCACCTACCCTCGGAGAGCTGCATATGCCCGCCTTCTGCGTCTCTTGCCACCTACACCTTAGCGAAAAGCTTTTTCACGCTTTCTCTCAAAAAGAAACTGTGCCAGCACAGCAAGCGTCTCAGGACGATTTTCATGAAGGTACTCGAGTTCTTACCATCTCCTGGAGAAAAGGAAAAGTAAGATTTCTCAGGGAGTGCTGCATAATTTTTACAAGGATGAAAAAGAATGTTGTTTGAAAACTTTTTCTCTACTTATGGTAATCTAAGTTTAAACTGTTGGAAAGTGGTTAGTTCTCATTTTCTCTCAGTTTGAGAGCTGCGCACTCAATCCCGATGCTGTGCGGTCTTGTTCTTGGCGTCTCAGCATCTGCCGAGCTCTCCAGCGGCCGGCGGCGAAGAAGCGGCTTTTTCGCGCACAGAGCTTTCTTCCGGTCGCGGGGCGCTCCGGACCGCGGCTTCTGCCGAAAGACGCCCGGAGACCAGCACCTAGCCTCGGAGAGCTGCATATGCCCGTCTTCTGCGTCTCTTGATACCTACACCTTAGCGAAAAGCCTTTTCACGCTTTCTCTCAAAAAGAAACTGTGCCAGCACAGCAAGCGTCTCAGGACGATTTTCATGAAGGTACTCGAGTTCTTACCATCTCCTGGAGAAAAGGAAAAGTAAGATTTCTCAGGGAGTGCTGCATAATTTTTACAAGGATGAAAAAGAATGTTTTTTGAAAACTTTTTCTCTACTTATGGTAATCTAAGTTTAAACTGTTGGAAAGTGGTTAGTTCTCATTTTCTCTCAGTTTGAGAGCTGCGCACTCAATCCCGATGCTGTGCGGTCTTGTTCTTGGCGTCTCAGCATCTGCCGAGCTCTCCGGCTGCCGGCGGCGAAGAAGCGGCTTTTTCGCGCACAGAGCTTTCTGCCGGTCGCGGTGCGCTCCGGACCGCGGCTTCTGCCGAAAGACGCCCGGAGACCGGCACCTACCCTCGGAGAGCTGCATATGCCCGCCTTCTGCGTCTCTTGCCGCCTACACCTTAGCGAAAAGCTTTTTCACGCTTTCTCTCAAAAAGAAACTGTGCCAGCACAGCAAGTGTCTCAGGACGATTTTCATGAATCTACTCGAGTTCTTACCATCTCCTGGAGAACACAAAAAGAAAGATTGGCCAAAGAGTGCTGCATAACTTTTAGAAAGATGTAAAAGAAAGTTGTTTGAGAACTTTTTCCGTACCTATTGTAATTTAAGTTTAAACTGTTCAAAAGTGCTTAGTTATCATTTTCTTTCAGTTTCTGAGCTGCACACTCAATCCCGATGCTGTGCGGTCTTGTTCTTGGCGTCTCAGCATCTGCCGAGCTCTCCAGCTGCCGGCGGCGAAGAAGCGGCTTTTTCGCGCACAGAGCTTTCTGCCGGTCGCGGGGCGCTCCGGACCGCGGCTTCTGCCGAAAGAAGCCCGGAGACCGGCACCTACCCTCGGAGAGCTGCATATGCCAGTCTTCTGCGTCTCTTGATACCTACACCTTAGCGAAAAGCCTTTTCACGCTTTCTCTCAAAAAGAAACTGTGCCAGCACAGCAAGCGTCTCAGGACGATTTTCATGAAGGTGCTCGAGTTCTTACCATCTCCTGGAGAAAAGGAAAAGTAAGATTTCTCAGGGAGTGCTGCATAATTTTTACAAGGATGAAAAAGAATGTTGTTTGAAAACTTTCTCTCTACTTATGGTAATCTAAGTTTAAACTGTTGGAAAGTGGTTAGTTATCATTTTCTCTCAGTTTGAGAGCTGCGCACTCAATCCCGATGCTGTGCGGTCTTGTTCTTGGCGTCTCAGCATCTGCCGAGCTCTCCGGCTGCTGGAGGCGAAGAAGCGGCTTTTTCGCGCACAGAGCTTTCTGCCGGTCGCGGTGCGCTCCGGACCGCGGCTTCTGCCGAAAGACGCCCGGAGACCGGCACCTAGCCTCGGAGAGCTGCATATGCCCGTCTTCAGCGTCTCTTGCCGCCTACACCTTAGCGAAAAGCTTTTTCACGCTTTCTCTCAAAAAGAAACTGTGCCAGCACAGCAAGCGTCTCAGGACGATTTTCATGAAGGTACTCGAGTTCTTACCATCTCCTGGAGAAAAGGAAAAGTAAGATTTCTCAGGGAGTGCTGCATAATTTTTACAAGGATGAAAAAGAATGTTGTTTGAAAACTTTTTCTCTACTTATGGTAATCTAAGTTTAAACTGTTGGAAAGTGGTTAGTTCTCATTTTCTCTCAGTTTGAGAGCTGCGCACTCAATCCCGATGCTGTGCGGTCTTGTTCTTGGCGTCTCAGCATCTGCCGAGCTCTCCGGCTGCCGGCGGCGAAGAAGCGGCTTTTTCGCGCACAGAGCTTTCTGCCGGTCGCGGGGCGCTCCGGACCGCGGCTTCTGCCGAAAGACGCCCGGAGACCGGCACCTACCCTCGGAGAGCTGCATATGCCCGTCTTCTGCGTCTCTTGATACCTACACCTTAGAGAAAAGCTTTTTCACGCTTTCTCTCAAAAAGAAACTGTGCCAGCACAGCAAGCGTCTCAGGACGATTTTCATGAAGGTACTGGAGTTCTTACCATCTCCTGGAGAACACAAAAAGAAAGATTGGCCAAAGAGTGCTGCATAAGTTTTAGAAGGATGTAAAAGAATGTTGTTTGAGAACTTTTTCCCTACTTATGGTAATCTAAGTTTAAACTGTTCAAAAGTGGTTAGTTATCATTTTCTCTCAGTTTTTGAGCTGCACACTCAATCCCGATGCTGTGCGGTCTTGTTCTTGGCGTCTCAGCATCTGCCGAGCTCTCCGGCTGCCGGCGGCGAAGAAGCGGCTTTCTCGCGCACAGAGCTTTCTGCCGGTCGCGGTGCGCTCCGGACCGCGGCTTCTGCCGAAAGACGCCCGGAGACCGGCACCTACCCTCGGAGAGCTGCATATGCCCGCCTTCTGCGTCTCTTGCCACCTACACCTTAGCGAGAAGCTTTTTCACGCTTTCTCTCAAAAAGAAACTGTGCCAGCACAGCAAGCGTCTCAGGACGATTTTCATGAAGGTACTCGAGTTCTTACCATCTCCTGGAGAACACAAAAAGAAAGATTGGCCAAAGAGTGCTGCATAAGTTTTAGAAGGATGTAAAAGAAAGTTGTTTGAGAACTTTTTCTCTACTTATGGTAATCTAAGTTTAAACTGTTGGAAAGTGGTTAGTTATCATTTTCTTTCAGTTTGAGAGCTGCGCACTCAATCCCGATGCTGTGCGGTCTTGTTCTTGGCGTCTCAGCATCTGCCGAGCTCTCCGGCTGCCGGCGGCGAAGAAGCGGCTTTTTCGCGCACAGAGCTTTCTGCCGGTCGCGGTGCGCTCCGTACCGCGGCTTCTGCCGAAAGACGCCCGGAGACCGGCACCTACCCTCGGAGAGCTGCATATGCCCGTCTTCAGCGTCTCTTGCCGCCTACACCTTAGCGAAAAGCTTTTTCACGCTTTCTCTCAAAAAGAAACTGTGCCAGCACAGCAAGCGTCTCAGGACGATTTTCATGAAGGTACTCGAGTTCTTACCATCTCCTGGAGAAAAGGAAAAGTAAGATTTCTCAGGGAGTGCTGCATAATTTTTAGAAGGATGTAAAAGAAAGTTGTTTGAGAACTTTTTCTCTACTTATGGTAATCTAAGTTTAAACTGTTGGAAAGTGGTTAGTTATCATTTTCTCTCAGTTTGAGAGCTGCGCACTCAATCCCGATGCTGTGCTGTCTTGTTCTTGGCGTCTCAGCATCTGCCGAGCTCTCCGGCTGCCGGCGGCAAAGAAGCGGCTTTTTCGCGCACAGAGCTTTCTGCCGGTCGCGGTGCGCTCCGGACCGCGGCTTCTGCCGAAAGACGCCCGGAGACCGGCACCTACCCTCGGAGAGCTGCATATGCCCGCCTTCTGCGTCTCTTGCCGCCTACACCTTAGCGAAAAGCTTTTTCACGCTTTCTCTCAAAAAGAAACTGTGCCAGCACAGCAAGCGTCTCAGGACGATTTTCATGAAGGTACTCGAGTTCTTACCATCTCCTGGAGAAAAGGAAAAGTAAGATTTCTCAGGGAGTGCTGCATAATTTTTACAAGGATGAAAAAGAATGTTGTTTGAAAACTTTTTCTCTACTTATGGTAATCTAAGTTTAAACTGTTGGAAAGTGGTTAGTTCTCATTTTCTCTCAGTTTGAGAGCTGCACACTCAATCCCGATGCTGTGCGGTCTTGTTCTTGGCGTCTCAGCATCTGCCGAGCTCTCCGGCTGCTGGAGGCGAAGAAGCGGCTTTTTCGCGCACAGAGCTTTCTGCCGGTCGCGGGGCGCTCCGAACCGCGGCTTCTGCCGAAAGACGCCCGGAGACCGGCACCTACCCTCGGAGAGCTGCATATGCCCGTCTTCTGCGTCTCTTGATACCTACACCTTAGCGAGAAGCTTTTTCACGCTTTCTCTCAAAAAGAAACTGTGCCAGCACAGCAAGCGTCTCAGGACGATTTTCATGAAGGTACTCGAGTTCTTACCATCTCCTGGAGAACACAAAAAGAAAGATTGGCCAAAGAGTGCTGCATAAGTTTTAGAAGGATGTAAAAGAAAGTTGTTTGAGAACTTTTTCTCTACTTATGGTAATCTAAGTTTAAACTGTTGGAAAGTGGTTAGTTATCATTTTCTTTCAGTTTGAGAGCTGCGCACTCAATCCCGATGCTGTGCGGTCTTGTTCTTGGCGTCTCAGCATCTGCCGAGCTCTCCGGCTGCCGGCGGCGAAGAAGCGGCTTTTTCGCGCACAGAGCTTTCTGCCGGTCGCGGTGCGCTCCGTACCGCGGCTTCTGCCGAAAGACGCCCGGAGACCGGCACCTACCCTCGGAGAGCTGCATATGCCCGTCTTCAGCGTCTCTTGCCGCCTACACCTTAGCGAAAAGCTTTTTCACGCTTTCTCTCAAAAAGAAACTGTGCCAGCACAGCAAGCGTCTCAGGACGATTTTCATGAAGGTACTCGAGTTCTTACCATCTCCTGGAGAAAAGGAAAAGTAAGATTTCTCAGGGAGTGCTGCATAATTTTTAGAAGGATGTAAAAGAAAGTTGTTTGAGAACTTTTTCTCTACTTATGGTAATCTAAGTTTAAACTGTTGGAAAGTGGTTAGTTATCATTTTCTCTCAGTTTGAGAGCTGCGCACTCAATCCCGATGCTGTGCTGTCTTGTTCTTGGCGTCTCAGCATCTGCCGAGCTCTCCGGCTGCCGGCGGCAAAGAAGCGGCTTTTTCGCGCACAGAGCTTTCTGCCGGTCGCGGTGCGCTCCGGACCGCGGCTTCTGCCGAAAGACGCCCGGAGACCGGCACCTACCCTCGGAGAGCTGCATATGCCCGCCTTCTGCGTCTCTTGCCGCCTACACCTTAGCGAAAAGCTTTTTCACGCTTTCTCTCAAAAAGAAACTGTGCCAGCACAGCAAGCGTCTCAGGACGATTTTCATGAAGGTACTCGAGTTCTTACCATCTCCTGGAGAAAAGGAAAAGTAAGATTTCTCAGGGAGTGCTGCATAATTTTTACAAGGATGAAAAAGAATGTTGTTTGAAAACTTTTTCTCTACTTATGGTAATCTAAGTTTAAACTGTTGGAAAGTGGTTAGTTCTCATTTTCTCTCAGTTTGAGAGCTGCGCACTCAATCCCGATGCTGTGCGGTCTTGTTCTTGGCGTCTCAGCATCTGCCGAGCTCTCCGGCTGCTGGAGGCGAAGAAGCGGCTTTTTCGCGCACAGAGCTTTCTGCCGGTCGCGGGGCGCTCCGAACCGCGGCTTCTGCCGAAAGACGCCCGGAGACCGGCACCTACCCTCGGAGAGCTGCATATGCCCGTCTTCTGCGTCTCTTGATACCTACACCTTAGAGAAAAGCTTTTTCACGCTTTCTCTCAAAAAGAAACTGTGCCAGCACAGCAAGCGTCTCAGGACGATTTTCATGAAGGTACTCGAGTTCTTACCATCTCCTGGAGAACACAAAAAGAAAGATTGGCCAAAGAGTGCTGCATAAGTTTTAGAAGGATGTAAAAGAATGTTGTTTGAGAGCTTTTTCCCTACTTATGGTAATCTAAGTTTAAACTGTTCAAAAGTGGTTAGTTATCATTTTCTCTCAGTTTTTGAGCTGCACACTCAATCCCGATGCTGTGCGGTCTTGTTCTTGGCGTCTCAGCATCTGCTGAGCTCTCCGGCTGCCGGCGGCGAAGAAGCGGCTTTCTCGCGCACAGAGCTTTCTGCCGGTCGCGGTGCGCTCGGGACCGCGGCTTCTGCCGAAAGACGCCCGGAGACCGGCACCTACCCTCGGAGAGCTGCATATGCCCGTCTTCTGCGTCTCTTGCCACCTACACCTTAGCGAGAAGCTTTTTCACGCTTTCTCTCAAAAAGAAACTGTGCCAGCACAGCAAGCGTCTCAGGACGATTTTCATGAAGGTACTGGAGTTCTTACCATCTCCTGGAGAACACAAAAAGAAAGATTGGCCAAAGAGTGCTGCATAAGTTTTAGAAGGATGTAAAAGAAAGTTGTTTGAGAACTTTTTCTCTACTTATGGTAATCTAAGTTTAAACTGTTGGAAAGTGGTTAGTTATCATTTTCTTTCAGTTTGAGAGCTGCGCACTCAATCCCGATGCTGTGCGGTCTTGTTCTTGGCGTCTCAGCATCTGCCGAGCTCTCCGGCTGCCGGCGGCGAAGAAGCGGCTTTTTCGCGCACAGAGCTTTCTGCCGGTCGCGGTGCGCTCCGGACCGCGGCTTCTGCCGAAAGACGCCCGGAGACCGGCACCTACCCTCGGAGAGCTGCATATGCCCGTCTTCAGCGTCTCTTGCCGCCTACACCTTAGCGAAAAGCTTTTTCACGCTTTCTCTCAAAAAGAAACTGTGCCAGCACAGCAAGCGTCTCAGGACGATTTTCATGAAGGTACTCGAGTTCTTACCATCTCCTGGAGAAAAGGAAAAGTAAGATTTCTCAGGGAGTGCTGCATAATTTTTACAAGGAAGAAAAAGAATGTTTTTTGAAAACTTTTTCTCTACTTATGGTAATCTAAGTTTAAACTGTTGGAAAGTGGTTAGTTCTCATTTTCTCTCAGTTTGAGAGCTTCGCACTCAATCCCGATGCTGTGCGGTCTTGTTCTTGGCGTCTCAGCATCTGCCGAGCTCTCCGGCTGCCGGCGGCGAAGAAGCGGCTTTTTCGCGCACAGAGCTTTCTGCTGGTCGCGGTGCGCTCCGGACCGCGGCTTCTGCCGAAAGACGCCCGGAGACCGGCACCTACCCTCGGAGAGCTGCATATGCCCGCCTTCTGCGTCTCTTGCCGCCTACACCTTAGCGAAAAGCTTTTTCACGCTTTCTCTCAAAAAGAAACTGTGCCAGCACAGCAAGCGTCTCAGGACGATTTTCATGAAGGTACTCGAGTTCTTACCATCTCCTGGAGAACACAAAAAGAAAGATTGGCCAAAGAGTGCTGCATAAGTTTTAGAAGGATGTAAAAGTAAGTTGTTTGAGAACTTTTTCTCTACTTATGGTAATCTAAGTTTAAACTGTTGGTAAGTGGTTAGTTATCATTTTCTTTCAGTTTGAGAGCTGCGCACTCAATCCCGATGCTGTGCGGTCTTGTTCTTGGCGTCTCAGCATCTGCCGAGCTCTCCGGCTGCCGGCGGCGAAGAAACGGCTTTTTCGCGCACAGAGCTTTCTGCCGGTCGCGGGGCGCTCCGAACCGCGGCTTCTGCCGAAAGACGCCCGGAGACCGGCACCTACCCTCGGAGAGCTGCATATGCCCGCCTTCTGCGTCTCTTGCCGCCTACACCTTAGCGAAAAGCTTTTTCACGCTTTCTCTCAAAAAGAAACTGTGCCAGAACAGCAAGCGTTTCAGGACGATTTTCATGAAGGTACTCGAGTTCTTACCATCTCCTGGAGAAAACAAAAAGTGAGATTGGCCAAAGAGTGCTGCATAAGTTTTAGAAGGATGTAAAAGAATGTTGTTTGAGATCTTTTTCTCTACTTATGGTAATCTAAGTTTAAACTGTTGGAAAGTGGTTAGTTATCATTTTCTCTCACTTTGAGAGCTGCGCACTCAATCCCGATGCTGTGCGGTCTTGTTCTTGGCGTCTCAGCATCTGCCGAGCTCTCCGGCTGCTGGAGGCGAAGAAGCGGCTTTTTCGCGCACAGAGCTTTCTGCCGGTCGCGGGACGCTCCGGACCGCGGCTTCTGCCGAAAGACGCCCGGAGACCGGCACCTACCCTCGGAGAGCTGCATATGCCCGCCTTCTGCGTCTCTTGCAACCTACACCTTAGCGAAAAGCTTTTTCACGCTTTCTCCCAAAAAGAAACTGTGCCAGCACAGCAAGCGTCTCAGGACGATTTTCATGAAGGTACTCGAGTTCTTACCATCTCCTGGAGAAAAGGAAAAGTAAGATTTCTCAGGGAGTGCTGCATAATTTTTACAAGGATGAAAAAGAATGTTTTTTGAAAACTTTTTCTCTACTTATGGTAATCTAAGTTTAAACTGTTGGAAAGTGGTTAGTTCTCATTTTCTCTCAGTTTGAGTGCTTCGCACTCAATCCCGATGCTGTGCGGTCTTGTTCTTGGCGTCTCAGCATCTGCCGAGCTCTCCGGCTGCCGGCGGCGAAGAAGCGGCGTTTTCGCGCACAGAGCTTTCTGCCAGTCGCGGTGCGCTCCGGACCGCGGCTTCTGCCGAAAGACGCCCGGAGACCGGCACCTACCCTCGGAGAGCTGCATATGCCCGCCTTCTGCGTCTCTTGCCGCCTACACCTTAGCGAAAAGCTTTTTCACGCTTTCTCTCAAAAAGAAACTGTGCCAGCACAGCAAGTGTCTCAGGACGATTTTCATGAAGGTACTCGAGTTCTTACCATCTCCTGGAGAACACAAAAAGAAAGATTGGCCAAAGAGTGCTGCATAAGTTTTAGAAGGATGTAAAAGTAAGTTGTTTGAGAACTTTTTCTCTACTTATGGTAATCTAAGTTTAAACTGTTGGTAAGTGGTTAGTTATCATTTTCTTTCAGTTTGAGAGCTGCGCACTCAATCCCGATGCTGTGCGGTCTTGTTCTTGGCGTCTCAGCATCTGCCGAGCTCTCCGGCTGCCGGCGGCGAAGAAACGGCTTTTTCGCGCACAGAGCTTTCTGCCGGTCGCGGGGCGCTCCGGACCGCGGCTTCTGCCGAAAGACGCCCGGAGACCGGCACCTACCCTCGGAGAGCTGCATATGCCCGCCTTCTGCGTCTCTTGCCGCCTACACCTTAGCGAAAAGCTTTTTCACGCTTTCTCTCAAAAAGAAACTGTGCCAGAACAGCAAGCGTTTCAGGACGATTTTCATGAAGGTACTGGAGTTCTTACCATCTCATGGAGAAAACAAAAAGTGAGATTGGCCAAAGAGTGCTGCATAAGTTTTAGAAGGATGTAAAAGAATGTTGTTTGAGAACTTTTTCTCTACTTATGGTAATCTAAGTTTAAACTGTTGGTAAGTGGTTAGTTATCATTTTCTTTCAGTTTGAGAGCTGCGCACTCAATCCCGATGCTGTGCGGTCTTGTTCTTGGCGTCTCAGCATCTGCCGAGCTCTCCGGCTGCTGGAGGCGAAGAAGCGGCTTTTTCGCGCACAGAGCTTTCTGCCGGTCGCGGGACGCTCCGGACCGCGGCTTCTGCCGAAAGACGCCCGGAGACCGGCACCTACCCTCGGAGAGCTGCATATGCCCGCCTTCTGCGTCTCTTGCAACCTACACCTTAGCGAAAAGCTTTTTCACGCTTTCTCCCAAAAAGAAACTGTGCCAGCACAGCAAGCGTCTCAGGACGATTTTCATGAAGGTACTCGAGTTCTTACCATCTCCTGGAGAACACAAAAAGAAAGATTGGCCAGGGAGTGCAGCATAAGTTTTAGAAGGATGTAAAAGAAAGTTGTTTGAGAACTTTTTCCCTACTTATGGTAATCTAAGTTTAAACTGTTGGAAAGTGGTTAGTTATCATTTTCTCTCAGTTTGAGAGCTGCGCACTCAATCCCGATGCTGTGCGGTCTTGTTCTTGGCGTCTCAGCATCTGCCGAGCTCTCCGGCTGCCGGCGGCGAAGAAGCGGCTTTTTCGCGCACAGAGCTTTCTGCCGGTCGCGGGACGCTCCGGACCGCGGCTTCTGCCGAAAGACGCCCGGAGACCGGCACCTACCCTCGGAGAGCTGCATATGCCCGCCGTCTGCGTCTCTTGCCGCCTACACCTTAGCGAAAAGCTTTTTCACGCTTTCTCTCAAAAAGAAACTGTGCCAGCACAGCAAGCGTCTCAGGACGATTTTCATGAAGGTACTCGAGTTCTTACCATCTCCTGGAGAACACAAAAAGAAAGATTGGCCAAAGAGTGCTGCATAAGTTTTAGAAGGATGTAAATGAAAGTTGTTTGAGAACTTTTTCCCTACTTATGGTAATCTAAGTTTAAACTGTTGGAAAGTGGTTAGTTATCATTTTCTCTCAGTTTTTGAGCTGCACACTCAATCCCGATGCTGTGCGGTCTTGTTCTTGGCGTCTCAGCATCTGCCGAGCTCTCCGGCTGCCGGCGGCGAAGAAGCGGCTTTTTCGCGCACAGAGCTTTCTGCCGGTCGCGGTGCGCTCCGGACCGCGGCTTCTGCCGAAAGACGCCCGGAGACCGGCACCTACCCTCGGAGAGCTGCATATGCCCGCCTTCTGCGTCTCTTGCCGCCTACACCTTAGCGAAAAGCTTTTTCACGCTTTCTCTCAAAAAGAAACTGTGCCAGCACAGCAAGCGTCTCAGGACGATTTTCATGAAGGTACTCGAGTTCTTACCATCTCCTGGAGAACACAAAAAGAAAGATTGGCCAGGGAGTGCTGCATAAGTTTTAGAAGGATGTAAAAGAATGTTGTTTGAGAACTTTTTCTCTACTTATGGTAATCTAAGTTTAAACTGTTGGAAAGTGGTTAGTTATCATTTTCTCTCAGTTTGAGAGCTGCGCACTCAATCCCGATGCTGTGCGGTCTTGTTCTTGGCGTCTCAGCATCTGCCGAGCTCTCCGGCTGCTGGAGGCGAAGAAGCGGCTTTTTCGCGCACAGAGCTTTCTGCCGGTCGCGGGACGCTCCGGACCGCGGCTTCTGCCGAAAGACGCCCGGAGACCGGCACCTACCCTCGGAGAGCTGCATATGCCCGCCTTCTGCGTCTCTTGCAACCTACACCTTAGCGAAAAGCTTTTTCACGCTTTCTCCCAAAAAGAAACTGTGCCAGCACAGCAAGCGTCTCAGGACGATTTTCATGAAGGTACTCGAGTTCTTACCATCTCCTGGAGAAAAGGAAAAGTAAGATTTCTCAGGGAGTGCTGCATAATTTTTACAAGGATGAAAAAGAATGTTTTTTGAAAACTTTTTCTCTACTTATGGTAATCTAAGTTTAAACTGTTGGAAAGTGGTTAGTTCTCATTTTCTCTCAGTTTGAGTGCTTCGCACTCAATCCCGATGCTGTGCGGTCTTGTTCTTGGCGTCTCAGCATCTGCCGAGCTCTCCGGCTGCCGGCGGCGAAGAAGCGGCGTTTTCGCGCACAGAGCTTTCTGCTGGTCGCGGTGCGCTCCGGACCGCGGCTTCTGCCGAAAGACGCCCGGAGACCGGCACCTACCCTCGGAGAGCTGCATATGCCCGCCTTCTGCGTCTCTTGCCGCCTACACCTTAGCGAAAAGCTTTTTCACGCTTTCTCTCAAAAAGAAACTGTGCCAGCACAGCAAGTGTCTCAGGACGATTTTCATGAAGGTACTCAAGTTCTTACCATCTCCTGGAGAACACAAAAAGAAAGATTGGCCAAAGAGTGCTGCATAAGTTTTAGAAGGATGTAAAAGTAAGTTGTTTGAGAACTTTTTCTCTACTTATGGTAATCTAAGTTTAAACTGTTGGTAAGTGGTTAGTTATCATTTTCTTTCAGTTTGAGAGCTGCGCACTCAATCCCGATGCTGTGCGGTCTTGTTCTTGGCGTCTCAGCATCTGCCGAGCTCTCCGGCTGCCGGCGGCGAAGAAACGGCTTTTTCGCGCACAGAGCTTTCTGCCGGTCGCGGGGCGCTCCGGACCGCGGCTTCTGCCGAAAGACGCCCGGAGACCGGCACCTACCCTCGGAGAGCTGCATATGCCCGCCTTCTGCGTCTCTTGCCGCCTACACCTTAGCGAAAAGCTTTTTCACGCTTTCTCTCAAAAAGAAACTGTGCCAGAACAGCAAGCGTTTCAGGACGATTTTCATGAAGGTACTGGAGTTCTTACCATCTCATGGAGAAAACAAAAAGTGAGATTGGCCAAAGAGTGCTGCATAAGTTTTAGAAGGATGTAAAAGAATGTTGTTTGAGAACTTTTTCTCTACTTATGGTAATCTAAGTTTAAACTGTTGGTAAGTGGTTAGTTATCATTTTCTTTCAGTTTGAGAGCTGCGCACTCAATCCCGATGCTGTGCGGTCTTGTTCTTGGCGTCTCAGCATCTGCCGAGCTCTCCGGCTGCTGGAGGCGAAGAAGCGGCTTTTTCGCGCACAGAGCTTTCTGCCGGTCGCGGGACGCTCCGGACCGCGGCTTCTGCCGAAAGACGCCCGGAGACCGGCACCTACCCTCGGAGAGCTGCATATGCCCGCCTTCTGCGTCTCTTGCAACCTACACCTTAGCGAAAAGCTTTTTCACGCTTTCTCCCAAAAAGAAACTGTGCCAGCACAGCAAGCGTCTCAGGACGATTTTCATGAAGGTACTCGAGTTCTTACCATCTCCTGGAGAACACAAAAAGAAAGATTGGCCAGGGAGTGCAGCATAAGTTTTAGAAGGATGTAAAAGAAAGTTGTTTGAGAACTTTTTCCCTACTTATGGTAATCTAAGTTTAAACTGTTGGAAAGTGGTTAGTTATCATTTTCTCTCAGTTTGAGAGCTGCGCACTCAATCCCGATGCTGTGCGGTCTTGTTCTTGGCGTCTCAGCATCTGCCGAGCTCTCCGGCTGCCGGCGGCGAAGAAGCGGCTTTTTCGCGCACAGAGCTTTCTGCCGGTCGCGGTGCGCTCCGGACCGCGGCTTCTGCCGAAAGACGCCCGGAGACCGGCACCTACCCTCGGAGAGCTGCATATGCCCGCCGTCTGCGTCTCTTGCCGCCTACACCTTAGCGAAAAGCTTTTTCACGCTTTCTCTCAAAAAGAAACTGTGCCAGCACAGCAAGCGTCTCAGGACGATTTTCATGAAGGTACTCGAGTTCTTACCATCTCCTGGAGAAAAGGAAAAGTAAGATTTCTCAGGGAGTGCTGCATAATTTTTACAAGGATGAAAAAGAATGTTGTTTGAAAACTTTTTCTCTACTTATGGTAATCTAAGTTTAAACTGTTGGAAAGTGGTTAGTTATCATTTTCTCTCGCTTTGAGAGCTGCGCACTCAATCCCGATGCTGTGCGGTCTTGTTCTTGGCGTCTCAGCATCTGCCGAGCTCTCCGGCTGCTGGAGGCGAAGAAGCGGCTTTTTCGCGCACAGAGCTTTCTGCCGGTCGCGGGGCGCTTCGAACCGCGGCTTCTGCCGAAAGACGCCCGGAGACCGGCACCTACCCTCGGAGAGCTGCATATGCCCGCCTTCTGCGTCTCTTGCCGCCTACACCTTAGCGAAAAGCTTTTTCACGCTTTCTCTCAAAAAGAAACTGTGCCAGCACAGCAAGCGTCTCAGGACGATTTTCATGAAGGTACTCGAGTTCTTACCATCTCCTGGAGAACACAAAAAGAAAGATTGGCCAGGGAGTGCTGCATAAGTTTTAGAAGGATGTAAAAGAAAGTTGTTTGAGAACTTTTTTCCTACTTATGGTAATCTAAGTTTAAACTGTTGGAAAGTGGTTAGTTATCATTTTCTCTCAGTTTGAGAGCTGCGCACTCAATCCCGATGCTGTGCGGTCTTGTTCTTGGCGTCTCAGCATCTGCCGAGCTCTCCGGCTGCCGGCGTCGAAGAAGCGGCTTTTTCGCGCACAGAGCTTTCTGCCGGTCGCGGGACGCTCCGGACCGCAGCTTCTGCCGAAAGACGCCCGGAGACCGGCACCTACCCTCGGAGAGCTGCATATGCCCGCCTTCTGCGTCTCTTGCCGCCTACACCTTAGCGAAAAGCTTTTTCACGCTTTCTCCCAAAAAGAAACTGTGCCAGCACAGCAAGCGTCTTAGGACGATTTTCATGAAGGTACTCGAGTTCTTACCATCTCCTGGAGAAAAGGAAAAGTAAGATTTCTCAGGGAGTGCTGCATAATTTTTACAAGGATGAAAAAGAATGTTGTTTGAAAACTTTTTCTCTACTTATGGTAATCTAAGTTTAAACTGTTGGAAAGTGGTTAGTTATCATTTTCTCTCAGTTTGAGAGCTGCGCACTCAATCCCGATGCTGTGCGGTTTTGTTCTTGGCGTCTCAGCATCTGCCGAGCTCTCCGGCTGCCGGCGGCGAAGAAGCGGCTTTTTCGCGCACAGAGCTTTCTGCTGGTCGCGGGGCGCTTTGGACCGCGGCTTCTGCCGAAAGACGCCCGGAGACCGGCACCTACACTCGGAGAGCTGCATATGCCCGCCTTCTGCGTCTCTTGCAACCTACACCTTAGCGAAAAGCTTTTTCACGCTTTCTCCCAAAAAGAAACTGTGCCAGCACAGCAAGCGTCTCAGGACGATTTTCATGAAGGTACTCGAGTTCTTACCATCTCCTGGAGAACACAAAAAGAAAGATTGGCCAAAGAGGGCTGCATAAGTTTTAGAAGGATGTAAAAGAAAGTTGTTTGAGAACTTTTTCCCTACTTATGGTAATCTAAGTTTAAACTGTTGGAAAGTGGTTAGTTATCATTTTCTTTCAGTTTGAGAGCTGCGCACTCAATCCCGATGCTGTGCGGTCTTGTTCTTGGCGTCTCAGCATCTGCCGAGCTCTCCGGCTGCTGGAGGCGAAGAAGCGGCTTTTTCGCGCACAGAGCTTTCTGCCGGTCGCGGGACGCTCCGGACCGCGGCTTCTGCCGAAAGACGCCCGGAGACCGGCACCTACCCTCGGAGAGCTGCATATGCCCGCCTTCTGCGTCTCTTGCAACCTACACCTTAGCGAAAAGCTTTTTCACGCTTTCTCCCAAAAAGAAACTGTGCCAGCACAGCAAGCGTCTCAGGACGATTTTCATGAAGGTACTCGAGTTCTTACCATCTCCTGGAGAACACAAAAAGAAAGATTGGCCAGGGAGTGCTGCATAAGTTTTAGAAGGATGTAAAAGAAAGTTGTTTGAGAACTTTTTCCCTACTTATGGTAATCTAAGTTTAAACTGTTGGAAAGTGGTTAGTTATCATTTTCTTTCAGTTTGAGAGCTGCGCACTCAATCCCGATGCTGTGCGGTCTTGTTCTTGGCGTCTCAGCATCTGCCGAGCTCTCCGGCTGCCGGCGGCGAAGAAGCCGCTTTTTCGCGCACAGAGCTTTCTGCCGGTCGCGGTGCGCTCCGGACCGCGGCTTCTGCCGAAAGACGCCCGGAGACCGGCACCTACCCTCGGAGAGCTGCATACGCCCGTCTTCAGCGTCTCTTGCCGCCTACACCTTAGCGAAAAGCTTTTTCACGCTTTCTCTCAAAAAGAAACTGTGCCAGCACAGCAAGCGTCTCAGGACGATTTTCATGAAGGTACTCGAGTTCTTACCATCTCCTGGAGAAAAGAAAAAGTAAGATTTCTCAGGGAGTGCTGCATAATTTTTACAAGGATGAAAAAGAATGTTGTTTGAGAACTTTTTCTCTACTTATGGTAATCTAAGTTTAAACTGTTGGAAAGTGGTTAGTTATCATTTTCTTTCAGTTTGAGAGCTGCACACTCAATCCCGATGCTCTGCGGTCTTGTTCTTGGCGTCTCAGCATCTGCCGAGCTCTCCGGCTGCCGGCGTCGAAGAAGCGGCTTTTTCGCGCACAGAGCTTTCTGCCGGTCGCGGTGCGCTCCGGACCGCGGCTTCTGCCGAAAGACGCCCGGAGACCGGCACCTACCCTCGGAGAGCTGCATATGCCCGTCTTCAGCGTCTCTTGCCGCCTACACCTTAGCGAAAAGCTTTTTCACGCTTTCTCTCAAAAAGAAACTGTGCCAGCACAGCAAGTGTCTCAGGACGATTTTCATGAAGGTACTCGAGTTCTTACCATCTCCTGGAGAACACAAAAAGAAAGATTAGCCAAAGAGTGCTGCATAAGTTTTAGAAGGATGTAAAAGAATGTTGTTTGAGAACATTTTCCCTACTTATGGTAATCTAAGTTTAAACAGTTGGAAAGTGGTTAGTTATCATTTTCTCTCACTTTGAGAGCTGCGCACTCAATCCCGATGCTGTGCGGTCTAGTTCTTAGCGTCTCAGCATCTGCCGAGCTCTCCGGCTGCCGGCGGCGAAGAAGCGGCTTTTTCGCGCACAGAGCTTTCTGCCGGTCGCGGTGCGCTCCGGACCGCGGCTTCTGCCGAAAGACGCCCGGAGACCGGCACCTACCCTCGGAGAGCTGCATATGCCCGCCTTCAGCGTCTCTTGCCGCCTACACCTTAGCGAAAAGCTTTTTCACGCTTTCTCCCAAAAAGAAACTGTGCCAGCACAGCAAGCGTCTCAGGACGATTTTCATGAAGGTACTCGAGTTCTTACCATCTCCTGGAGAACACAAAAAGAAAGATTGGCCGAAGAGTGCTGCATAAGTTTTAGCAGGATGTAAAAGAAAGTTGTTTGAGAACTTTTTCCCTACTTATGGTAATCTAAGTTTAAACTGTTGGAAAGTGGTTAGTTATCATTTTCTTTTAGTTTGAGAGCTGCGCACTCAATCCGAATGCTGTGCGGTCTTGTTCTTGGCGTCTCAGCATCTGCCGAGCTCTCCGGCTGCCGGCGGCGAAGAAGCGGCTTTTTCGCGCACAGAGCTTTCTGCCGGTCGCGGTGCGCTCCGGACCGCGGCTTCTGCCGAAAGACGCCCGGAGACCGGCACCTACCCTCGGAGAGCTGCATATGCCCGTCTTCAGCGTCTCTTGCCGCCTACACCTTAGCGAAAAGCTTTTTCACGCTTTCTCTCAAAAAGAAACTGTGCCAGCACAGCAAGCGTCTCAGGACGATTTTCATGAAGGTACTCGAGTTCTTACCATCTCCTGGAGAAAAGGAAAAGTAAGATTTCTCAGGGAGTGCTGCATAATTTTTACAAGGATGAAAAAGAATGTTGTTTGAAAACTTTTTCTCTACTTATCGTAATCTAAGTTTAAACTGTTGGAAAGTGGTTATTTCTCATTTTCTCTCACTTTGAGAGCTGCGCACTCAATCCCGATGCTGTGCGGTCTTGTTCTTGGCGTCTCAGCATCTGCCGAGCTCTCCGGCTGCTGGAGGCGAAGAAGCGGCTTTTTCGCGCACAGAGCTTTCTGCCGGTCGCGGTGCGCTCCGGACAGCGGCTTCTGCCGGAAGACGCCCGGAGACCGGCACCTACCCTCGGAGAGCTGCATATGCCCGCCTTCAGCGTCTCTTGCCGCCTACACCTTAGCGAAAAGCTTTTTCACGCTTTCTCTCAAAAAGAAACTGTGCCAGCACAGCAAGCGTCTCAGGACGATTTTCATGAAGGTACTCGAGTTCTTACCATCTCCTGGAGAAAAGGAAAAGTAAGATTTCGCAGGGAGTGCTGCATAATTTTTACAAGGATGAAAAAGAATGTTTTTTGAAACTTTTTCTCTACTTATGGTAATCTAAGTTTAAACTGTTGGAAAGTGGTTAGTTATCATTTTCTCTCACTTTGAGAGCTGCGCACTCAATCCCAATGCTGTGCGGTCTTGTTCTTGGCGTCTCAGCATCTGCCGAGCTCTCCGGCTGCCGGCGGCGAAGAAGCGGCTTTTTCGCGCACAGAGCTTTCTGCCGGTCGCGGTGCGCTCCGGACCGCGGCTTCTGCCGAAAGACGCCCGGAGACCGGCACCTACCCTCGGAGAGCTGCATATGCCCGCCTACTGCGTCTCTTGCAACCTACACCTTAGCGAAAAGCTTTTTCACGCTTTCTCCCAAAAAGAAACTGTGCCCGCACAGCAAGCGTCTCAGGACGATTTTCATGAAGGTACTCGAGTTCTTACCATCTCCTGGAGAACACAAAAAGAAAGATCGGCCAGGGAATGCTGCATAAGTTTTAGAAAGATGTAAAAGAAAGTTGTTTAAGAACTTTTTCCCTACTTATGGTAATCTAAGTTTAAACTGTTGGAAAGTGGTTAGTTATCATTTTCTTTCAGTTTCTGAGCTGCACACTCAATCCCGATGCTGTGCGGTCTTGTTCTTGGCGTCTCAGCATCTGCCGAGCTCTCCGGCTGCCGGCGGTGAAGAAGCGGCTCTTTCGCGCACAGAGCTTTCTGCCGGTCGCGGTGCGCTCCGGACAGCGGCTTCTGCCGGAAGACGCCCGGAGACCGGCACCTACCCTCGGAGAGCTGCATATGCCCGTCTTCAGCGTCTCTTGCCGCCTACACCTTAGCGAAAAGCTTTTTCACGCTTTCTCTCAAAAAGAAACTGTGCCAGCACAGCAAGCGTCTCAGGACGATTTTCATGAAGGTACTCGAGTTCTTACCATCTCCTGGAGAAAAGGAAAAGTAAGATTTCGCAGGGAGTGCTGCATAATTTTTACAAGGATGAAAAAGAATGTTTTTTGAAATCTTTTTCTCTACTTATGGTAATCTAAGTTTAAACTGTTGGAAAGTGGTTAATTATCATTTTCTCTCAGTTTGAGAGCTGCGCACTCAATCCCGATGCTGTGCGGTCTTGTTCTTGGCGTCTAAGCATCTGCCGAGCTCTCCGGCTGCTGGAGGCGAAGAAGCGGCTTTTTCACGCACAGAGCTTTCTGCCGGTCGCGGTGCCCTCCAGACCGCGGCTTCTGCCGAAAGACGCCCGGAGACCGGCACCTACCCTCGGAGAGCTGCATATGCCCGCCTTCTGCGTCTCTTGCCGCCTACACCTTAGCGAAAAGCTTTTTCACGCTTTCTCTCAAAAAGAAACTGTGCCAGCACAGCAAGCGTCTCAGGACGATTTTCATGAAGGTACTCGAGTTCTTACCATCTCCTGGAGAAAAGGAAAAGTAAGATTTCTCAGGGAGTGCTGCATAATTTTTACAAGGATGAAAAAGAATGTTGTTTGAAAACTTTTTCTCTACTTATGGAAATCTAAGTTTAAACAGTTGGAAAGTGGTTAGTTATCATTTTCTCTCACTTTGAGAGCTGCGCACTCAATCCCGATGCTGTGCGTTCTTGTTCTTGGCGTATCAGCATCTGCGGAGCTCTCCGGCTGCCGGAGGCGAAGAAGCGGCTTTTTCGCGCACAGAGCTTTCTGCCGGTCGCGGTGCCCTCCAGACCGCGGCTTCTGCCGAAAGACGCCCGGAGACCGGCACCTACCCTCGGAGAGCTGCATATGCCCGTCTTCAGCGTCTCTTGCCGCCTACACCTTAGCGAAAAGCTTTTTCACGCTTTCTCTCAAAAAGAAACTGTGCCAGCACAGCAAGCGTCTCAGGACGATTTTCATGAAGGTACTCGAGTTCTTACCATCTCCTGGAGAAAAGGAAAAGTAAGATTTCTCAGGGAGTGCTGCATAATTTTTACAAGGATGAAAAAGAAAGTTTTTTGAAAACTTTTTCTCTACTTATGGTAATCTAAGTTTAAACTGTTGGAAAGTGGTTAGTTATCATTTTCTCTCACTTTGAGAGCTGCGCACTCAATCCCGATGCTGTGCGGTCTTGTTCTTGGCGTCTCAGCATCTGCCAATCTCTCCGGCTGCCGGAGGCGAAGAAGCGGCTTTTTCGCGCACAGAGCTTTCTGCCGGTCGCGGGGCGCTCCGGACCGCGGCTTCTGCCGAAAGACGCCCGGAGACCGGCACCTACCCTCGGAGAGCTGCATATGCCCGCCTTCTGCGTCTCTTGCCACCTACACCTTAGCGAAAAGCTTTTTCACGCTTTCTCTCAAAAAGAAACTGTGCCAGCACAGCAAGCGTCTCAGGACGATTTTCATGAAGGTACTGGAGTTCTTACCATCTCCTGGAGAACACAAAAAGAAAGATCGGCCAGGGAATGCTGCATAAGTTTTACAAGGATGAAAAAGAAAGATTTTGAAAACTTTTTCTCTACTTATGGTAATCTATGTTTAAACTGTTGGAAAGTGGTTAGTTCTCATTTTCTCTCAGTTTGAGAGCTGCGCACTCAATCCCGATGCTGTGCGGTCTTGTTCTTGGCGTCTCAGCATCTGCCGAGCTCTCCGGCTGCCGGCGGCGAAGAAGCGGCTTTTTCGCGCACAGAGCTTTCTGCCGGTCGCGGTGCCCTCCAGACCGCGGCTTCTGCCGAAAGACGCCCGGAGACCGGCACCTACCCTCGGAGAGCTGCATATGCCCGCCTTCTGCGTCTCTTGCCGCCTACACCTTAGCGAAAAGCTTTTTCACGCTTTCTCTCAAAAAGAAACTGTGCCAGCACAGCAAGCGTCTCAGGACGATTTTCATGAAGGTACTCGAGTTCTTACCATCTCCTGGAGAAAAGGAAAAGTAAGATTTCTCAGGGAGTGCTGCATAATTTTTACAAGGATGAAAAAGAAAGTTTTTTGAAAACTTTTTCTCTACTTATGGTAATCTAAGTTTAAACTGTTGGAAAGTGGTTAGTTATCATTTTCTCTCACTTTGAGAGCTGCGCACTCAATCCCGATGCTGTGCGGTCTTGTTCTTGGCTTCTCAGCATCTGCCGAGCTCTCCGGCTGCCGGAGGCGAAGAAGCGGCTTTTTCGCGCACAGAGCTTTCTGCCGGTCGCGGTGCGCTCCGGACCGCGGCTTCTGCCGAAAGACGCCCGGAGACCGGCACCTACCCTCGGAGAGCTGCATATGCCCGCCTTCTGCGTCTCTTGCCGCCTACACCTTAGCGAAAAGCTTTTTCACGCTTTCTCTCAAAAAGAAACTGTGCCAGCACAGCAAGCGTCTCAGGACGATTTTCATGAAGGTACTCGAGTTCTTACCATCTCCTGGAGAAAAGGAAAAGTAAGATTTCTCAGGGAGTTCTGCATAATTTTTACAAGGATGAAAAAGAAAGTTTTTTGAAAACTTTTTCTCTACTTATGGTAATCTAAGTTTAAACTGTTGGAAAGTGGTTAGTTATCATTTTCTCTCACTTTTAGAGCTGCGCACTCAATCCCGATGCTGTGCGGTCTTGTTCTTGGCGTCTCAGCATCTGCCGAGCTCTCCGGCTGCCGGCGGCGAAGAAGCGGCTTTTTCGCGCACAGAGCTTTCTGCCGGTCGCGGTGCGCTCCGGACCGCGGCTTCTGCCGAAAGACGCCCGGAGACCGGCACCTACCCTCGGAGAGCTGCATATGCCCGCCTTCTGCGTCTCTTGCCGCCTACACCTTAGCGAAAAGCTTTTTCACGCTTTCTCTCAAAAAGAAACTGTGCCAGCACAGCAAGCGTCTCAGGACGATTTTCATGAAGGTACTCGAGTTCTTACCATCTCCTGGAGAAAAGAAAAAGAAAGATTGGCCAGGGAATGCTGCATAAGTTTTAGAAAGATGTAAAAGAATGTTGTTTGAAAACTTTTTCTCTAATTATGGTAATCTAAGTTTAAACTGTTGGAAAGTGGTTAGTTATCATTTTCTCTCAGTTTGAGAGCTGCGCACTCAATCCCGATGCTGTGCGGTCTTGTTCTTGGCGTCTCAGCATCTGCCGAGCTCTCCGGCTGCCGGCGGCGAAGAAGCGGCTTTTTCGCGCACAGAGAGAGCTTTCTGCCGGTCGCGGTGCGCTCCGGACCGCGGCTTCTGCCGAAAGACGCCCGGAGACCGGCACCTACCCTCGGAGAGCTGCATATGCCCGCCTTCTGCGTCTCTTGCCGCCTACACCTTAGCGAAAAGCTTTTTCACGCTTTCTCTCAAAAAGAAACTGTGCCAGCACAGCAAACGTCTCAGGACGATTTTCATGAAGGTACTCGAGTTCTTACCATCTCCTGGAGAAAAGGAAAAGTAAGATTTCTCAGGGAGTGCTGCATAATTTTTACAAGGATGAAAAAGAATGTTGTTTGAAAACTTTTTCTCTACTTATGGTAATCTAAGTTTAAACTGTTGGAAAGTGGTTAGTTATCATTTTCTCTCACTTTGAGAGCTGCGCACTCAATCCCGATGCTGTGCGGTCTTGTTCTTGGCGTCTCAGCATCTGCCGAGCTCTCCGGCTGCTGGAGGCGAAGAAGCGGCTTTTTCGCGCACAGAGCTTTCTGCCGGTCGCGGTGCCCTCCAGACCGCGGCTTCTGCCGAAAGACGCCCGGAGACCGGCACCTACCCTCGGAGAGCTGCATATGCCCGCCTTCTGCGTCTCTTGCCGCCTACACCTTAGCGAAAAGCTTTTTCACGCTTTCTCCCAAAAAGAAACTGTGCCAGCACAGCAAGCGTCTCAGGACGATTTTCATGAAGGTACTCGAGTTCTTACCATCTCCTGGAGAACACAAAAAGAAAGATCGGCCAAAGAATGCTGCATAAGTTTTAGCAAGATGTAAAAGAAAGTTGTTTGAGAACTTTTTCCCTTACTTATGGTAATCTAAGTTTAAACTGTTGGAAAGTGGTTAGTTATCTTTTTCTTTCAGTTTGAGAGCTGGGCACTTACTCCCGATGCTGTGCGGCTTCGTTCTTTGCGTCTCAGCATCTGCCGAGCTCTCCGGCTGACGGAGGCGAAGAAGCGGCTTTTTCGCGCACAGAGCTTTCTGCCGGTCGCGGTGCCCTCCAGACCGCGGCTTCTGCCGAAAGACGCCCGGAGACCGGCACCTACCCTCGGAGAGCTGCATATGCCCGCCTTCAGCGTCTCTTGCCGCCTACACCTTAGAGAAAAGCTTTTTCACGCTTTCTCTCAAAAAGAAACTGTGCCAGCACAGCAAGCGTCTCAGGACGATTTTCATGAAGGTACTCGAGTTCTTACCATCTCCTGGAGAAAACAAAAAGAAAGATTGGAAAAAGAGTGCTGCATAAGTTTTACAAGGATGAAAAAGAAAGATTTTGAAAACTTTTTCTCTACTTATGGTAATCTAAGTTTAAACTGTTGGAAAGTGGTTAGTTATCATTTTCTCTCAGTTTGAGAGCTGCGCACTCAATCCCGATGCTGTGCGGTCTTGTTCTTGGCGTCTCAGCATCTGCCGAGCTCTCCGGCTGCTGGAGGCGAAGAAGCGGCTTTTTCGCGCACAGAGCTTTCTGCCGGTCGCGGTGCCCTCCAGACCGCGGCTTCTGCCGAAAGACGCCCGGAGACCGGCACCTACCCTCGGAGAGCTGCATATGCCCGCCTTCTGCGTCTCTTGCCGCCTACACCTTAGCGAAAAGCTTTTTCACGCTTTCTCCCAAAAAGAAACTGTGCCAGCACAGCAAGCGTCTCAGGACGATTTTCATGAAGGTACTCGAGTTCTTACCATCTCCTGGAGAAAGGGAAAAGTAAGATTTCTCAGGGAGTGCTGCATAATTTTTACAAGGATGAAAAAGAATGTTGTTTGAAAACTTTTTCTCTACTTATGGTAATCTAAGTTTAAACTGTTGGAAAGTGGTTAGTTATCATTTTCTCTCACTTTGAGAGCTGCGCACTCAATCCCGATGCTGTGCGGTCTTGTTCTTGGCGTCTCAGCATCTGCCGAGCTCTCCGGCTGCTGGAGGCGAAGAAGCGGCTTTTTCGCGCACAGAGCTTTCTGCCGGTCGCGGTGCCCTCCAGACCGCGGCTTCTGCCGAAAGACGCCCGGAGACCGGCACCTACCCTCGGAGAGCTGCATATGCCCGTCTTCAGCGTCTCTTGCCGCCTACACCTTAGCGAAAAGCTTTTTCACGCTTTCTCTCAAAAAGAAACTGTGCCAGCACAGCAAGCGTCTCAGGACGATTTTCATGAAGGTACTCGAGTTCTTACCATCTCCTGGAGAAAAGGAAAAGTAAGATTTCTCAGGGAGTGCTGCATAATTTTTACAAGGATGAAAAAGAAAGTTTTTTGAAAACTTTTTCTCTACTTATGGTAATCTAAGTTTAAACTGTTGGAAAGTGGTTAGTTATCATTTTCTCTCAGTTTGAGAGCTGCGCACTCAATCCCGATGCTGTGTGGTCTTGTTCTTGGCGTCTCAGCATCTGCCGAGCTCTCCGGCTGCCGGCGGCGAAGACGCGGCTTTTTCGCGCACAGAGCTTTCTGCCGGTCGCGGTGCGCTCCGGACCGCGGCTTCTGCCGAAAGACGCCCGGAGACCGGCACCTACCCTCGGAGAGCTGCATATGCCCGCCTTCTGCGTCTCTTGCCGCCTACACCTTAGCGAAAAGCTTTTTCACGCTTTCTCTCAAAAAGAAACTGTGCCAGCACAGCAAGCGTCTCAGGACGATTTTCATGAAGGTACTCGAGTTCTTACCATCTCCTGGAGAAAAGAAAAAGAAAGATTGGCCAAAGAGTGCTGCATAAGTTTTAGAAAGATGTAAAAGAATGTTTTTTGAAAACTTTTTCTCTAATTATGGTAATCTAAGTTTAAACTGTTGGAAAGTGGTTAGTTATCATTTTCTCTCAGTTTGAGAGCTGCGCACTCAATCCCGATGCTGTGCGGTCTTGTTCTTGGCGTCTCAGCATCTGCCGAGCTCTCCGGCTGCCGGCGGCGAAGAAGCGGCTTTTTCGCGCACAGAGAGAGCTTTCTGCCGGTCGCGGTGCGCTCCGGAGCGCGGCTTCTGCCGAAAGACGCCCGGAGACCGGCACCTACCCTCGGAGAGCTGCATATGCCCGCCTTCTGCGTCTCTTGCCGCCTACATCTTAGCGAAAAGCTTTTTCACGCTTTCTCTCAAAAAGAAACTGTGCCAGCACAGCAAGCGTCTCAGGACGATTTTCATGAAGGTACTCGAGTTCTTACCATCTCCTGGAGAACACAAAAAGAAAGATCGGCCAGGGAATGCTGCATAAGTTTTACCAAGATGTAAAAGAAAGTTGTTTGAGAACTTTTTCCCTACTTATGGTAATCTAAGTTTAAACTGTTGGAAAGTGGTTAGTTATCATTTTCTTTCAGTTTGAGAGCTGGGCACTTACTCCCGTTGCTGTGCGGCTTCGTTCTTGGCGTCTCAGCATCTGCCGAGCTCTCCGGCTGACGGAGGCGAAGAAGCGGCTTTTTCGCGCACAGAGCTTTCTGCCGGTCGCGGTGCGCTCCGGACCGCGGCTTCTGCCGAAAGACGTCCGGAGACCGGCACATACCTTCGGAGAGCTGCATATGCCCGTCTTCTGCGTCTCTTGCCGCCTACACCTTAGCGAAAAGCTTTTTCACGCTTTCTCTCAAAAAGAAACTGTGCCAGCACAGCAAGCGTCTCAGGACGATTTTCATGAAGGTACTCGAGTTCTTACCATCTCCTGGAGAAAAGGAAAAGTAAGATTGGCCAAAGAGTGCTGCATAATTTTTAGAAGGATGTAAAAGAAAGTTGTTTGAGAACTTTTTCTCTACTTATGGTAATCTAAGTTTAAACTGTTGGAAAGTGGTTAGTTATCATTTTCTCTCAGTTTGAGAGCTGCGCACTCAATCCCGATGCTGTGCGGTCTTGTTCTTGGCGTCTCAGCATCTGCCGAGCTCTCCGGCTGCTGGAGGCGAAGAAGCGGCTTTTTCGCGCACAGAGCTTTCTGCCGGTCGCGGTGCCCTCCAGACCGCGGCTTCTGCCGAAAGACGCCCGGAGACCGGCACCTACCCTCGGAGAGCTGCATATGCCCGTCTTCAGCGTCTCTTGCCGCCTACACCTTAGCGAAAAGCTTTTTCACGCTTTCTCCCAAAAAGAAACTGTGCCAGCACAGCAAGCGTCTCAGGACGATTTTTATGAAGGTACTCGAGTTCTTACCATCTCCTGGAGAAAGGGAAAAGTAAGATTTCTCAGGGAGTGCTGCATAATTTTTACAAGGATGAAAAAGAATGTTGTTTGAAAACTTTTTCTCTACTTATGGTAATCTAAGTTTAAACTGTTGGAAAGTGGTTAGTTATCATTTTCTCTCACTTTGAGAGCTGCGCACTCAATCCCGATGCTGTGCGGTCTTGTTCTTGGCGTCTCAGCATCTGCCGAGCTCTCCGGCTGCTGGAGGCGAAGAAGCGGCTTTTTCGCGCACAGAGCTTTCTGCCGGTCGCGGTGCCCTCCAGACCGCGGCTTCTGCCGAAAGACGCCCGGAGACCGGCACCTACCCTCGGAGAGCTGCATATGCCCGTCTTCAGCGTCTCTTGCCGCCTACACCTTAGCGAAAAGCTTTTTCACGCTTTCTCTCAAAAAGAAACTGTGCCAGCACAGCAAGCGTCTCAGGACGATTTTCATGAAGGTACTCGAGTTCTTACCATCTCCTGGAGAAAAGGAAAAGTAAGATTTCTCAGGGAGTGCTGCATAATTTTTACAAGGATGAAAAAGAAAGTTTTTTGAAAACTTTTTCTCTACTTATGGTAATCTAAGTTTAAACTGTTGGAAAGTGGTTAGTTATCATTTTCTCTCAGTTTGAGAGCTGCGCACTCAATCCCGATGCTGTGTGGTCTTGTTCTTGGCGTCTCAGCATCTGCCGAGCTCTCCGGCTGCCGGCGGCGAAGAAGCGGCTTTTTCGCGCACAGAGCTTTCTGCCGGTCGCGGTGCGCTCCGGACCGCGGCTTCTGCCGAAAGACGCCCGGAGACCGGCACCTACCCTCGGAGAGCTGCATATGCCCGCCTTCTGCGTCTCTTGCCGCCTACACCTTAGCGAAAAGCTTTTTCACGCTTTCTCTCAAAAAGAAACTGTGCCAGCACAGCAAGCGTCTCAGGACGATTTTCATGAAGGTACTCGAGTTCTTACCATCTCCTGGAGAAAAGAAAAAGAAAGATTGGCCAGGGAATGCTGCATAAGTTTTAGAAAGATGTAAAAGAATGTTTTTTGAAAACTTTTTCTCTAATTATGGTAATCTAAGTTTAAACTGTTGGAAAGTGGTTAGTTATCATTTTCTCTCAGTTTGAGAGCTGCGCACTCAATCCCGATGCTGTGCGGTCTTGTTCTTGGCGTCTCAGCATCTGCCGAGCTCTCCGGCTGCCGGCGGCGAAGAAGCGGCTTTTTCGCGCACAGAGAGAGGTTTCTGCCGGTCGCGGTGCGCTCCGGACCGCGGCTTCTGCCGAAAGACGCCCGGAGACCGGCACCTACCCTCGGAGAGCTGCATATGCCCGCCTTCTGCGTCTCTTGCCGCCTACATCTTAGCGAAAAGCTTTTTCACGCTTTCTCTCAAAAAGAAACTGTGCCAGCACAGCAAGCGTCTCAGGACGATTTTCATGAAGGTACTCGAGTTCTTACCATCTCCTGGAGAACACAAAAAGAAAGATCGGCCAGGGAATGCTGCATAAGTTTTAGCAAGATGTAAAAGAAAGTTGTTTGAGAACTTTTTCCCTACTTATGGTAATCTAAGTTTAAACTGTTGGAAAGTGGTTAGTTATCATTTTCTTTCAGTTTGAGAGCTGGGCACTTACTCCCGTTGCTGTGCGGCTTCGTTCTTGGCGTCTCAGCATCTGCCGAGCTCTCCGGCTGACGGAGGCGAAGAAGCGGCTTTTTCGCGCACAGAGCTTTCTGCCGGTCGCGGTGCGCTCCGGACCGCGGCTTCTGCCGAAAGACGTCCGGAGACCGGCACATACCTTCGGAGAGCTGCATATGCCCGTCTTCTGCGTCTCTTGCCGCCTACACCTTAGCGAAAAGCTTTTTCACGCTTTCTCTCAAAAAGAAACTGTGCCAGCACAGCAAGCGTCTCAGGACGATTTTCATGAAGGTACTCGAGTTCTTACCATCTCCTGGAGAAAAGGAAAAGTAAGATTTCTCAGGGAGTTCTGCATAATTTTTACAAGGATGAAAAAGAAAGTTTTTTGAAAACTTTTTCTCTACCTATGGTAATCTAAGTTTAAACTGTTGGAAAGTGGTTAGTTATCATTTTCTCTCAGTTTGAGAGCTGCGCACTCAATCCCGATGCTGTGCGGTCTTGTTCTTGGCGTCTCAGCATCTGCCGAGCTCTCCGGCTGCCGGCGGCGAAGAAGCGGCTTTTTCGCGCACAGAGCTTTCTGCCGGTCGCGGTGCGCTCCGGACCGCGGCTTCTGCCGAAAGACGCCCGGAGACCGGCACCTACCCTCGGAGAGCTGCATATGCCCGCCTTCTGCGTCTCTTGCCGCCTACACCTTAGCGAAAAGCTTTTTCACGCTTTCTCTCAAAAAGAAACTGTGCCAGCACAGCAAGCGTCTCAGGACGATTTTCATGAAGGTACTCGAGTTCTTACCATCTCCTGGAGAAAAGGAAAAGTAAGATTTCTCAGGGAGTGCTGCATAATTTTTACAAGGATGAAAAAGAATGTTTTTTGAAAACTTTTTCTCTACTTATGGTAATCTAAGTTTAAACTGTTGGAAAGTGGTTAGTTCTCATTTTCTCTCAGTTTGAGAGCTGCGCACTCAATCCCGATGCTGTGCGGTCTTGTTCTTGGCGTCTCAGCATCTGCCGAGCTCTCCGGCTGCTGGAGGCGAAGAAGCGGCTTTTTCGCGCACAGAGCTTTCTGCCGGTCGCGGGACGCTCCGGACCGCAGCTTCTGCCGAAAGACGCCCGGAGACCGGCACCTACCCTCGGAGAGCTGCATATGCCCGCCTTCTGCGTCTCTTGCAACCTACACCTTAGCGAAAAGCTTTTTCACGCTTTCTCCCAAAAAGAAACTGTGCCAGCACAGCAAGCGTCTCAGGACGATTTTCATGAAGGTACTCGAGTTCTTACCATCTCCTGGAGAACACAAAAGGAAGATTGGCCAGGGAGTGCTGCATAAGTTTTAGAAGGATGTAAAAGAAAGTTGTTTGAGAACTTTTTCCCTACTTATGGTAATCTAAGTTTAAACTGTTGGAAAGTGGTTAGTTATCATTTTCTCTCAGTTTGAGAGCTGCGCACTCAATCCCGATGCTGTGCGGTCTTGTTCTTGGCGTCTCAGCATCTGCCGAGCTCTCCGGCTGCCGGCGGCGAAGAAGCGGCTTTTTCGCGCACAGAGCTTTCTGCCGGTCGCGGGGCGCTCCGGACCGCGGCTTCTGCCGAAAGACGCCCGGAAACCGGCACCTACCCTCGGAGAGCTGCATATGCCCGTCTTCAGCGTCTCTTGCCGCCTACACCTTAGCGAAAAGCTTTTTCACGCTTTCTCTCAAAAAGAAACTGTGCCAGCACAGCAAGTGTCTCAGGACGATTTTCATGAAGGTACTCGAGTTCTTACCATCTCCTGGAGAACACAAAAAGAAAGATTGGCCAAAGAGTGCTGCATAAGTTTTAGAAGGATGTAAAAGAATGTTGTTGAGAACTTTTTCCCTACTTATGGTAATCTAAGTTTAAACTGTTCAAAAGTGGTTAGTTCTCATTTTCTCTCACTTTGAGAGCTGCGCACTTAATCCCGATGCTGTGCGGTCTTGTTCTTGGCGTCTCAGCATCTGCCGAGCTCTCCGGCTGCCGGCGGCGAAGAAGCGGCTTTTTCGCGCACAGAGCTTTCTGCCGGTCGCGGGGCGCTCCGGACCGCGGCTTCTGCCGAAAGACGCCCGGAGACCGGCACCTACCCTCGGAGAGCTGCATATGCCCGTCTTCTGCGTCTCTTGATACCTACACATTAGCGAAAAGCCTTTTCACGCTTTCTCTCAAAAAGAAACTGTGCCAGCACAGCAAGCGTCTCAGGACGATTTTCATGAAGGTACTCGAGTTCTTACCATCTCCTGGAGAACACAAAAAGAAAGATTGGCCAGGGAGTGCTGCATAATTTTTACAAGGATGAAAAAGAAAGATTTTGAAAACTTTTTCTCTACTTATGGTAATCTAAGTTTAAACTGTTGGAAAGTGGTTAGTTATCATTTTCTCTCAGTTTGAGAGCTGCGCACTCAATCCCGATGCTGTGCGGCCTTGTTCTTGGCGTCTCTGCATCTGCCGAGCTCTCAGGCTGCTGGAGGCGAAGAAGCGGCTTTTTCGCGCACAGAGCTTTCTGCCGGTCGCGGGCGCTCCGGACCGCGGCTTCTGCTGAAAGACGCCCGGAGACCGGCACCTACCCTCGGAGAGCTGCATATGCCCGTCTTCAGCGTCTCTTGCCGCCTACACCTTAGCGAAAAGCTTTTTCACGCTTTCTCTCAAAAAGAAACTGTGCCAGCACAGCAAGCGTCTCAGGACGATTTTCATGAAGGTACTCGAGTCCTTACCATCTCCTGGAGAAAAGGAAAAGTAAGATTTCTCAGGGAGTGCTGCATAATTTTTACAAGGATGAAAAAGAATGTTGTTTGAAAACTTTTTCTCTACTTATGGTAATCTAAGTTTAAACTGTTGGAAAGTGGTTAGTTATCATTTTCTCTCACTTTGAGAGCTGCGCACTCAATCCCGATGCTGTGCGGTCTTGTTCTTGGCGTCTCAGCATCTGCCGAGCTCTCCGGCTGCTGGAGGCGAAGAAGCGGCTTTTTCGCGCACAGAGCTTTCTGCCGGTCGCGGTGCGCTCCGGACCGCGGCTTCTGCCGAAAGACGCCCGGAGACCGGCACCTACCCTCGGAGAGCTGCATATGCCCGTCTTCAGCGTCTCTTGCCGCCTACACCTTAGCGAAAAGCTTTTTCACGCTTTCTCTCAAAAAGAAACTGTGCCAGCACAGCAAGTGTCTCAGGACGATTTTCATGAAGGTACTCGAGTTCTTACCATCTCCTGGAGAAAAGGAAAAGTAAGATTTCTCAGGGAGTGCTGCATAATTTTTACAAGGATGAAAAAGAATATTGTTTGAAAACTTTTTCTCTACTTATGGTAATCTAAGTTTAAACTGTTGGAAAGTGGTTAGTTATCATTTTCTCTCAGTTTGAGAGCTGCGCACTCAATCCCGATGCTGTGCGGTCTTGTTCTTGGCGTCTCAGCATCTGCCGAGCTCTCCGGCTGCCGGCGGCGAAGAAGCGGCTTTTTCGCGCACAGAGCTTTCTGCCGGTCGCGGGGCGCTCCGGACCGCGGCTTCTGCCGAAAGACGCCCGGAAACCGGCACCTACCCTCGGAGAGCTGCATATGCCCGTCTTCAGCGTCTCTTGCCGCCTACACCTTAGCGAAAAGCTTTTTCACGCTTTCTCTCAAAAAGAAACTGTGCCAGCACAGCAAGTGTCTCAGTACGATTTTCATGAAGGTACTCGAGTTCTTACCATCTCCTGGAGAACACAAAAAGAAAGATTGGCCAAAGAGTGCTGCATAAGTTTTAGAAGGATGTAAAAGAATGTTGTTTGAGAACTTTTTCCCTACTTATGGTAATCTAAGTTTAAACTGTTCAAAAGTGGTTAGTTATCATTTTCTCTCAGTTTGAGAGCTGCGCACTCAATCCCGATGCTGTGCGGTCTTGTTCTTGGCGTCTCAGCATCTGCCGAGCTCTCCGGCTGCTGGAGGCGAAGAAGCGGCTTTTTCGCGCACAGAGCTTTCTGCCGGTCGCGGGACGCTCCGGACCGCGGCTTCTGCCGAAAGACGCCCGGAGACTGGCACCTACCCTCGGAGAGCTGCATATTCCCGCCTTCTGCGTCTCTTGCAACCTACACCTTAGCGAAAAGCTTTTTCACGCTTTCTCCCAAAAAGAAACTGTGCCAGCACAGCAAGCGTCTCAGGACGATTTTCATGAAGGTACTCGAGTTCTTACCATCTCCTGGAGAACACAAAAGGAAGATTGGCCAGGGAGTGCTGCATAAGTTTTAGAAGGATGTAAAAGAAAGTTGTTTGAGAACTTTTTCCCTACTTATGGTAATCTAAGTTTAAACTGTTGGAAAGTGGTTAGTTATCATTTTCTCTCAGTTTGAGAGCTGCGCACTCAATCCCGATGCTGTGCGGTCTTGTTCTTGGCGTCTCAGCATCTGCCGAGCTCTCCGGCTGCCGGCGGCGAAGAAGCGGCTTTTTCGCGCACAGAGCTTTCTGCTGGTCGCGGTGCGCTCCGTACCGCGGCTTCTGCCGAAATACGCCCGGAGACCGGCACCTACCCTCGGAGAGCTGCATATGCCCGCCTTCTGCGTCTCTTGCCGCCTACACCTTAGCGACAAGCTTTTTCACGCTTTCTCTCAAAAAGAAACTGTGCCAGCACAGCAAGCGTCTCAGGACGATTTTCATGAAGGTACTCGAGTTCTTACCATCTCCTGGAGAAAAGGAAAAGTAAGATTTCTCAGGGAGTGCTGCATAATTTTTACAAGGATGAAAAAGAATGTTTTTTGAAAACTTTTTCTCTACTTATGGTAATCTAAGTTTAAACTGTTGGAAAGTGGTTAGTTCTCATTTTCTCTCAGTTTGAGAGCTGCGCACTCAATCCCGATGCTGTGCGGTCTTGTTCTTGGCGTCTCAGCATCTGCCGAGCTCTCCGGCTGCTGGAGGCGAAGAAGCGGCTTTTTCGCGCACAGAGCTTTCTGCCGGTCGCGGGACGCTCCGGACCGCAGCTTCTGCCGAAAGACGCCCGGAGACCGGCACCTACCCTCGGAGAGCTGCATATGCCCGCCTTCTGCGTCACTTGCAACCTACACCTTAGCGAAAAGCTTTTTCACGCTTTCTCTCAAAAAGAAACTGTGCCAGCACAGCAAGCGTCTCAGGACGATTTTCATGAAGGTACTCGAGTTCTTACCATCTCCTGGAGAACACAAAAAGAAAGATTGGCCAAAGAGTGCTGCATAAGTTTTAGAAGGATGTAAAAGAATGTTGTTTGAGAACTTTTTCTCTACTTATGGTAATCTAAGTTTAAACTGTTGGAAAGTGGTTAGTTATCATTTTCTTTCAGTTTGAGAGCTGCGCACTCAATCCCGATGCTGTGCGGTCTTGTTCTTGGCGTCTCAGCATCTGCCGAGCTCTCCGGCTGCCGGCGGCGAAGAAGCGGCTTTTTCGCGCACAGAGCTTTCTGCTGGTCGCGGTGCGCTCCGGACCGCGGCTTCTGCCGAAAGACGCCCGGAGACCGGCACCTACCCTCGGAGAGCTGCATATGCCCGCCTTCTGCGTCTCTTGTCACCTACACCTTAGCGAAAAGCTTTTTCACGCTTTCTCTCAAAAAGAAACTGTGCCAGCACAGCAAGCGTCTCAGGACGATTTTCATGAAGGTACTCGAGTCCTTACCATCTCCTGGAGAAAAGGAAAAGTAAGATTTCTCAGGGAGTGCTGCCTAATTTTTACAAGGATGAAAAAGAATGTTGTTTGAAAACTTTTTCTCTACTTATCGTAATCTAAGTTTAAACTGTTGGAAAGTGGTTAGTTCTCATTTTCTCTCACTTTGAGAGCTGCGCACTCAATCCCGATGCTGTGCGGTCTTGTTCTTGGCGTCTCAGCATCTGCCGAGCTCTCCGGCTGCCGGCGGCGAAGAAGCGGCTTTTTCGCGCACAGAGCTTTCTGCCGGTCACGGTGCCCTCCAGACCGGGGCTTCTGCCGAAAGACGCCCGAAGACCGGCACCTACCCTCGGAGAGCTGCATATGCCCGTCTTCAGCGTCTCTTGCCGCCTACACCTTAGCGAAAAGCTTTTTCACGCTTTCTCTCAAAAAGAAACTGTGCCAGCACAGCAAGCGTCTCAGGACGATTTTCATGAAGGTACTCGAGTTCTTACCATCTCCTGGAGAAAAGGAAAAGTAAGATTTCTCAGGGAGTGCTGCATAATTTTTACAAGGATGAAAAAGAATGTTGTTTGAAAACTTTTTCTCTACTTATGGTAATCTAAGTTTAAACTGTTGGAAAGTGGTTAGTTCTCATTTTCTCTCAGTTTGAGAGCTGCGCACTCAATCCCGATGCTGTGCGGTCTTGTTCTTGGCGTCTCTGCATCTGCCGAGCTCTCCGGCTGCCGGCGGCGAAGAAGCGGCTTTTTCGCGCACAGAGCTTTCTGCCGGTCGCGGTGCGCTCCGGACCGCGGCTTCTGCCGAAAGACGCCCGGAGACCGGCACCTACCCTCGGAGAGCTGCATATGCCCGCCTTCTGCGTCTCTTGCCGCCTACACCTTAGCGAAAAGCTTTTTCACGCTTTCTCTCAAAAAGAAACTGTGCCAGCACAGCAAGTGTCTCAGGACGATTTTCATGTTTGTACTCGAGTTCTTACCTACTCCTGGAGAACACAAAAAGAAAGATCGGCCAAAGAGTGTTGCATAACTTTTAGAAAGATATAAAAGAAAGTTGTTTGAGAACTTTTTCCGTACCTATTGTAATTTAAGTTTAAACTGTTCAAAAGTGCTTAGTTATCATTTTCTTTCAGTTTCTGAGCTGCACACTCAATCCCGATGCTGTGCGGTCTTGTTCTTGGCGTCTCAGCATCTGCCGAGCTCTCCGGCTGCCGGCGGCGAAGAAGCGGCTTTTTCGCGCACAGAGCTTTCTGCCGGTCGCGGGGCGCTCCGGACCGCGGCTTCTGCCGAAAGACGCCCGGAGACCGGCACCTACCCTCGGAGAGCTGCATATGCCCGTCTTCTGCGTCTCTTGATACCTACACATTAGCGAAAAGCCTTTTCACGCTTTCTCTCAAAAAGAAACTTTGCCAGCACAGCAAGCGTCTCAGGACGATTTTCATGACGGTACTGGAGTTCTTACCATCTCCTGGAGAACACAAAAAGAAAGATTGGCCAGGGAGTGCTGCATAATTTTTACAAGGATGAAAAAGAAAGATTTTGAAAACTTTTTCTCTACTTATGGTAATCTAAGTTTAAACTGTTGGAAAGTGGTTAGTTCTCATTTTCTCTCAGTTTGAGAGCTGCGCACTCAATCCCGATGCTGTGCGGTCTTGTTCTTGGCGTCTCTGCATCTGCCGAGCTCTCCGGCTGCCGGCGGCGAAGAAGCGGCTTTTTCGCGCACAGAGCTTTCTGCCGGTCGCGGTGCGCTCCGGACCGCGGCTTCTGCCGAAAGACGCCCGGAGACCGGCACCTACCCTCGGAGAGCTGCATATGCCCGCCTTCTGCGTCTCTTGCCGCCTACACCTTAGCGAAAAGCTTTTTCACGCTTTCTCTCAAAAAGAAACTGTGCCAGCACAGCAAGCGTCTCAGGACGATTTTCATGAAGGTACTCGAGTTCTTACCATCTCCTGGAGAAAAGGAAAAGTAAGATTTCTCAGGGAGTGCTGCATAATTTTTACAAGGATGAAAAAGAATGTTTTTTGAAAACTTTTTCTCTACTTATGGTAATCTAAGTTTAAACTGTTGGAAAGTGGTTAGTTCTCATTTTCTCTCACTTTGAGAGATGCGCACTCAATCCCAATGCTGTGCGGTCTTCTTCTTGGCGTCTCAGCATCTGCCGAGCTCTCCGGCTGCTGGAGGCAAAGAAGCGGCTTTTTCGCGCACAGAGCTTTCTGCCGGTCGCGGTGCGCTCCGGACCGCGGCTTCTGCCGAAAGACGCCCGGAGACCGGCACCTACCCTCGGAGAGCTGCATATGCCCGCCTTCTGCGTCTCTTGCCGCCTACACCTTAGAGAAAAGCTTTTTCACGCTTTCTCCCAAAAAGAAACTGTGCCAGCACAGCAAGCGTCTCAGGACGATTTTCATGAAGGTACTCGAGTTCTTACCATCTCCTGGAGAACACAAAAAGAAAGATCGGTCAGGGAATGCTGCATAAGTTTTAGAAAGATGTAAAAGAAAGTTGTTTAAGAACTTTTTCCCTACTTATGGTAATCTAAGTTTAAACTGTTGGAAAGTGGTTAGTTATCATTTTCTTTCAGTTTCTGAGCTGCACACTCAATCCCGATGCTGTGCGGTCTTGTTCTTGGCGTCTCAGCATCTGCCGAGCTCTCCAGCTGCCGGCGGCGAAGAAGCGGCTTTTTCGCGCACAGAGCTTTCTGCCTGTCGCGGGACGCTCCGGACCGCGGCTTCTGCCGAAAGACGCCCGGAGACCGGCACCTACCCTCGGAGAGCTGCATATGCCCGTCTTCAGCGTCTCTTGATACCTACACATTAGCGAAAAGCCTTTTCACGCTTTCCCTCAAAAAGAAACTGTGCCAGCACAGCAAGCGTCTCAGGACGATTTTCATGAAGGTACTCGAGTTCTTACCATCTCCTGGAGAAAAGGAAAAGTAAGATTTCGCAGGTAGTGCTGCATAATTTTTACAAGGATGAAAAAGAATGTTTTTTGAAAACTTTTTCTCTACTTATGGTAATCTAAGTTTAAACTGTTGGAAAGTGGTTAGTTCTCATTTTCTCTCAGTTTGAGAGCTGCGCACTCAATCCCGATGCTGTGCGGTCTTGTTCTTGGTGTCTCAGCATCTGCCGAGCTCTCCGGCTGCCGGCGGCGAAGAAGCGGCTTTTTCGCGCACAGAGCTTTCTGCCGGTCGCGGGGCGCTCCGGACCGCGGCTTCTGCCGAAAGACGCCCGGAGACCGGCACCTACCCTCGAAGAGCTGCATATGCCCGTCTTCTGCGTCTCTTGCCGCCTACACCTTAGCGAAAAGCTTTTTCACGCTTTCTCTCAAAAAGAAACTGTGCCAGCACAGCAAGCGTCTCAGGACGATTTTCATGAAGGTACTCGAGTTCTTACCATCTCCTGGAGAACACAAAAAGAAAGATTGGCCAAAGAGTGCTGCATAAGTTTTAGAAGGATGTAAAAGAAAGTTGTTTGAGACCTTTTTCTCTACTTATGGTTATCTAAGTTTAAACTGTTGGAAAGTGGTTAGTTATCATTTTCTTTCAGTTTGAGAGCTGCGCACTCAATCCCGATGCTGTGCGGTCTTGTTCTTGGCGTCTCAGCATCTGCCGAGCTCTCCGGCTGCCGGCGGCGAAGAAGCGGCTTTTTCGCGCACAGAGCTTTCTGCCGGTCGCGGTGCGCTCCGGACCGCGGCTTCTGCCGAAAGACGCCCGGAGACCGGCACCTACCCTCGGAGAGCTGCATATGCCCGCCTTCTGCGTCTCTTGCCGCCTACACCTTAGCGAAAAGCTTTTTCACGCTTTCTCTCAAAAAGAAACTGTGCCAGCACAGCAAGTGTCTCAGGACGATTTTCATGAATGTACTCGAGTTCTTACCATCTCCTGGAGAACACAAAAAGAAAGATTGGCCAGGGAGTGCTGCATAAGTCTTAGGAGGATGTAAAAGAATGTTGTTTGAGAACTTTTTCCCTACTTATGGTAATCTAAGTTTAAACTGTTGGAAAGTGGTTAGTTATCATTTTCTCTCATTTTAGGAGCTGCGCACTCAATCCCGATGCTGTGCGGTCTTGTTCTTGGCGTCTCAGCATCTGCCGAGCTCTCCGGCTGCCGGCGGCGAAGAAGCGGCTTTTTCGCGCACAGAGCTTTCTGCCGGTCGCGGTGCGCTCCGGACCGCGGCTTCTGCCGAAAGACGCCCGGAGACCGGCACCTACCCTCGGAGAGCTGCATATGCCCGTCTTCAGCATCTCTTGCCGCCTACACCTTAGCGAAAAGCTTTTTCACGCTTTCTCTCAAAAAGAAACTGTGCCAGCACAGCAAGCGTCTCAGGACGATTTTCATGAAGGTACTCGAGTTCTTACCATCTCCTGGAGAAAAGGAAAAGTAAGATTTCTCAGGGAGTGCTGCATAATTTTTACAAGGATGAAAAAGAATGTTGTTTGAAAACTTTTTCTCTACTTATGGTAATCTAAGTTTAAACTGTTGGAAAGTGGATAGTTATCATTTTCTCTCAGTTTGAGAGCTGCGCACTCAATCCCGATGCTGTGCGGTCTTGTTCTTGGCGTCTCTGCATCTGCCGAGCTCTCCGGCTGCTGGAGGCGAAGAAGCGGCTTTTTCGCGCACAGAGCTTTCTGCCGGTCGCGGTGCGCTCCGGACCGCGGCTTCTGCCGAAAGACGCCCGGAGACCGGCACCTACCCTCGGAGAGCTGCATATGCCCGTCTTCAGCGTCTCTTGCCGCCTACACCTTAGCGAAAAGCTTTTTCACGCTTTCTCTCAAAAAGAAACTGTGCCAGCACAGCAAGCGTCTCAGGACGATTTTCATGAAGGTACTCGAGTTCTTACCATCTCCTGGAGAAAAGGAAAAGTAAGATTTCTCAGGGAGTGCTGCATAATTTTTACAAGGATGAAAAAGAATGTTGTTTGAAAACTTTTTCTCTACTTATGGTAATCTAAGTTTAAACTGTTGGAAAGTGGTTAGTTCTCATTTTCTCTCACTTTGAGAGCTGCGCACTCAATCCCAATGCTCTGCGGTCTTGTTCTTGGCGTCTCAGCATCTGCCGAGCTCTCCGGCTGCTGGAGGCGAAGAAGCGGCTTTTTCGCGCACAGAGCTTTCTGCCGGTCGCGGGGCGCTCCGGACCGCGGCTTCTGCCGAAAGACGCCCGGAGACCGGCACCTACCCGCGGAGAGCTGCATATGCCCGCCTTCTGCGTCTCTTGCTGCCTACACCTTAGAGAAAAGCTTTTTCACGCTTTCTCTCAAAAAGAAACTGTGCCAGCACAGCAAGGGTCTCAGGACGATTTTCATGAAGGTACTCGAGTTCTTACCATCTCCTGGAGAAAAGGAAAAGTAAGATTTCTCAGGGAGTGCTGCATAATTTTTACAAGGATGAAAAAGAATGTTTTTTGAAAACTTTTTCTCTACTTATGGTAATCTAAGTTTAAACTGTTGGAAAGTGGTTAGTTCTCATTTTCTCTCACTTTGAGAGATGCGCACTCAATCCCAATGCTGTGCGGTCTTGTTCTTGGCGTCTCAGCATCTGCCGAGCTCTCCGGCTGCTGGAGGCGAAGAAGCGGCTTTTTCGCGCACAGAGCTTTCTGCCGGTCGCGGTGCGCTCCGGACCGCGGCTTCTGCCGAAAGACGCCCGGAGACCGGCACCTACCCTCGGAGAGCTGCATATGCCCGCCTTCTGCGTCTCTTGCCGCCTACACCTTAGAGAAAAGCTTTTTCACGCTTTCTCCCAAAAAGAAACTGTGCCAGCACAGCAAGCGTCTCAGGACGATTTTCATGAAGGTACTCGAGTTCTTACCATCTCCTGGAGAACACAAAAAGAATGATCGGCCAGGGAATGCTGCATAAGTTTTAGCAAGATGTAAAAGAAAGTTGTTTGAGAACTTTTTCCCTACTTATGGTAATCTAAGTTTAAACTGTTCAAAAGTGGTTAGTTATCATTTTCTTTCAGTTTCTGAGCTGCACACTCAATCCCGATGCTGTGCGGTCTTGTTCTTGGCGTCTCAGCATCTGCCGAGCTCTCCAGCTGCCGGCGGCGAAGAAGCGGCTTTTTCGCGCACAGAGCTTTCTGCCGGTCGCGGTGCGCTCCGGACCGCGGCTTCTGCCGAAAGACGCCCGGAGACCGGCACCTACCCTCGGAGAGCTGCATATGCCCGTCTTCAGCGTCTCTTGATACCTACACATTAGCGAAAAGCCTTTTCACGCTTTCCCTCAAAAAGAAACTGTGCCAGCACAGCAAGCGTCTCAGGACGATTTTCATGAAGGTACTCGAGTTCTTACCATCTCCTGGAGAACACAAAAAGAAAGATTGGCCGAAGAGTGCTGCATAAGTTTTAGAAGGATGTAAAAGAATGTTGTTTGAGAACTTTTTCCCTACTTATGGTAATCTAAGTTTAAACTGTTGGAAAGTGGTTAGTTATCATTTTCTCTCATTTTAGGAGCTGCGCACTCAATCCCGATGCTGTGCGGTCTTGTTCTTGGCGTCTCAGCATCTGCCGAGCTCTCCGGCTGCCGGCGGCGAAGAAGCGGCTTTTTCGCGCACAGAGCTTTCTGCCGGTCGCGGTGCGCTCCGGACCGCGGCTTCTGCCGAAAGACGCCCGGAGACCGGCACCTACCCTCGGAGAGCTGCATATGCCCGTCTTCAGCGTCTCTTGATACCTACACTTTAGCGAAAAGCTTTTTCACGCTTTCTCTCAAAAAGAAACTGTGCCAGCACAGCAAGCGTCTCAGGACGATTTTCATGAAGGTACTGGAGTTCTTACCATCTCCTGGAGAACACAAAAAGAAAGATTGGCCAAAGAGTGCTGCATAAGTTTTAGAAGGATGTAAAAGAAAGTTGTTTGAGAACATTTTCTCTACTTATGGTAATCTAAGTTTAAACTGTTGGAAAGTGGTTAGTTATCATTTTCTTTCAGTTTGAGAGCTGCGCACTCAATCCCGATGCTGTGCGGTCTTGTTCTTGGCGTCTCAGCATCTGCCGAGCTCTCCGGCTGCCGGCGGCGAAGAAGCGGCTTTTTCGCGCACAGAGCTTTCTGCCGGTCGCGGTGCGCTCCGGACCGCGGCTTCTGCCGAAAGACGCCCGGAGACCGGCACCTACCCTCGGAGAGCTGCATATGCCCGTCTTCTGCGTCTCTGGCCGCCTACACCTTAGCGAAAAGCTTTTTCACGCTTTCTCTCAAAAAGAAACTGTGCCAGCACAGCAAGCGTCTCAGGACGATTTTCATGAAGGTACTGGAGTTCTTACCATCTCCTGGAGAACACAAAAAGAAAGATTGGCCAAAGAGTGCTGCATAAGTTTTAGAAGGATGTAAAAGAAAGTTGTTTGAGAACATTTTCTCTACTTATGGTAATCTAAGTTTAAACTGTTGGAAAGTGGTTAGTTATCATTTTCTTTCAGTTTGAGAGCTGCGCACTCAATCCCGATGCTGTGCGGTCTTGTTCTTGGCGTCTCAGCATCTGCCGAGCTCTCCGGCTGCCGGCGGCGAAGAAGCGGCTTTTTCGCGCACAGAGCTTTCTGCCGGTCGCGGTGCGCTCCGGACCGCGGCTTCTGCCGAAAGACGCCCGGAGACCGGCACCTACCCTCGGAGAGCTGCATATGCCCGCCTTCTGCGTCTCTTGTCACCTACACCTTAGCGAAAAGCTTTTTCACGCTTTCTCTCAAAAAGAAACTGTGCCAGCACAGCAAGCGTCTCAGGACGATTTTCATGAAGGTACTCGAGTTCTTACCATCTCCTGGAGAAAAGGAAAAGTAAGATTTCTCAGGGAGTGCTGCATAATTTTTACAAGGATGAAAAAGAATGTTGTTTGAAAACTTTTTCTTTACTTATGGTAATCTAAGTTTAAACTGTTGGAAAGTGGTTAGTTCTCATTTTCTCTCAGTTTGAGAGCTGCGCACTCAATCCCGATGCTGTGCGGTCTTGTTCTTGGCGTCTCAGCATCTGCCGAGCTCTCCGGCTGCCGGCGGCGAAGAAGCGGCTTTTTCGCGCACAGAGCTTTCTGCCGGTCGCGGTGCGCTCCGGACCGCGGCTTCTGCCGAAAGACGCCCGGAGACCGGCACCTACCCTCGGAGAGCTGCATATGCCCGCCTTCTGCGTCTCTTGCCGCCTACACCTTAGTGAAAAGCTTTTTCACGCTTTCTCTCAAAAAGAAACTGTGCCAGCACAGCAAGTGTCTCAGGACGATTTTCATGAATCTACTCGAGTTCTTACCATCTCCTGGAGAACACAAAAAGAAAGATTGGCCAAAGAGTGCTGCATAACTTTTAGAAAGATGTAAAAGAAAGTTGTTTGAGAACTTTTTCCGTACCTATTGTAATTTAAGTTTAAACTGTTCAAAAGTGCTTAGTTATCATTTTCTTTCAGTTTCTGAGCTGCACACTCAATCCCGATGCTGTGCGGTCTTGTTCTTGGCGTCTCAGCATCTGCCGAGCTCTCCGGCTGCCGGCGGCGAAGAAGCGGCTTTTTCGCGCACAGAGCTTTCTGCCGGTCGCGGTGCGCTCCGGACCGCGGCTTCTGCCGAAAGACGCCCGGAGACCGGCACCTACCCTCGGAGAGCTGCATATGCCAGTCTTCTGCGTCTCTTGATACCTACACCTTAGCGAAAAGCCTTTTCACGCTTTCTCTCAAAAAGAAACTGTGCCAGCACAGCAAGCGTCTCAGGACGATTTTCATGAAGGTACTCGAGTTCTTACCATCTCCTGGAGAAAAGGAAAAGTAAGATTTCTCAGGGAGTGCTGCATAATTTTTACAAGGATGAAAAAGAATGTTGTTTGAAAACTTTTTCTCTACTTATGGTAATCTAAGTTTAAACTGTTGGAAAGTGGTTAGTTATCATTTTCTCTCACTTTGAGAGCTGCGCACTCAATCCCGATGCTGTGCGGTCTTGTTCTTGGCGTCTCAGCATCTGCCGAGCTCTCCGGCTGCTGGAGGCGAAGAAGCGGCTTTTTCGCGCACAGAGCTTTCTGCCGGTCGCGGGGCGCTCCGGACCGCGGCTTCTGCCGAAAGACGCCCGGAGACCGGCACCTACCCTCGGAGAGCTGCATATGCCCGCCTTCTGCGTCTCTTGCCGCCTACACCTTAGCGAAAAGCTTTTTCACGCTTTCTCTCAAAAAGAAACTGTGCCAGCACAGCAAGTGTCTCAGGACGATTTTCATGAATCTACTCGAGTTCTTACCATCTCCTGGAGAACACAAAAAGAAAGATTGGCCAAAGAGTGCTGCATAACTTTTAGAAAGATGTAAAAGAAAGTTGTTTGAGAACTTTTTCCGTACCTATTGTAATTTAGGTTTAAACTGTTCAAAAGTGCTTAGTTATCATTTTCTTTCAGTTTCTGAGCTGCACACTCAATCCCGATGCTGTGCGGTCTTGTTCTTGGCGTCTCAGCATCTGCCGAGCTCTCCAGCTGCCGGCGGCGAAGAAGCGGCTTTTTCGCGCACAGAGCTTTCTGCCGGTCGCGGTGCGCTCCGGACCGCGGCTTCTGCCGAAAGACGCCCGGAGACCGGCACCTACCCTCGGAGAGCTGCATATGCCAGTCTTCTGCGTCTCTTGATACCTACACCTTAGCGAAAAGCCTTTTCACGCTTTCTCTCAAAAAGAAACTGTGCCAGCACAGCAAGCGTCTCAGGACGATTTTCATGAAGGTACTCGAGTTCTTACCATCTCCTGGAGAAAAGGAAAAGTAAGATTTCTCAGGGAGTGCTGCATAATTTTTACAAGGATGAAAAAGAATGTTGTTTGAAAACTTTTTCTCTACTTATGGTAATCTAAGTTTAAACTGTTGGAAAGTGGTTAGTTATCATTTTCTCTCACTTTGAGAGCTGCGCACTCAATCCCGATGCTGTGCGGTCTTGTTCTTGGCGTCTCAGCATCTGCCGAGCTCTCCGGCTGCTGGAGGCGAAGAAGCGGCTTTTTCGCGCACAGAGCTTTCTGCCGGTCGCGGTGCGCTCCGGACCGCGGCTTCTGCCGAAAGACGCCCGGAGACCGGCACCTACCCTCGGAGAGCTGCATATGCCCGCCTTCTGCGTCTCTTGCCACCTACACCTTAGCGAGAAGCTTTTTCACGCTTTCTCTCAAAAAGAAACTGTGCCAGCACAGCAAGCGTCTCAGGACGATTTTCATGAAGGTACTCGAGTTCTTACCATCTCCTGGAGAAAAGGAAAAGTAAGATTTCTCAGGGAGTGCTGCATAATTTTTACAAGGATGAAAAAGAATGTTGTTTGAAAACTTTTTCTCTACTTATGGTAATCTAAGTTTAAACTGTTGGAAAGTGGTTAGTTATCATTTTCTTTCAGTTTGAGAGCTGCGCACTCAATCCCGATGCTGTGCGGTCTTGTTCTTGGCGTCTCAGCATCTGCCGAGCTCTCCGGCTGCCGGCGGCGAAGAAGCGGCTTTTTCGCGCACAGAGCTTTCTGCCGGTCGCGGTGCGCTCCGGACCGCGGCTTCTGCCGAAAGACGCCCGGAGACCGGCACCTACCCTCGGAGAGCTGCATATGCCCGCCTTCTGCGTCTCTTGCCACCTACACCTTAGCGAAAAGCTTTTTCACGCTTTCTCTCAAAAAGAAACTGTGCCAGCACAGCAAGCGTCTCAGGACGATTTTCATGAAGGTACTCGAGTTCTTACCATCTCCTGGAGAACACAAAAAGAAAGATTGGCCAGGGAGTGCTGCATAAGTTTTAGAAGGATGTAAAAGAATGTTGTTTGAGAACTTTTTCCCTACTTATGGTAATCTAAGTTTAAACTGTTGGAAAGTGGTTAGTTATCATTTTCTGTCAGTTTCTGAGCTGCACACTCAATCCCGATGCTGTGCGGTCTTGTTCTTGGCGTCTCAGCATCTGCCGAGCTCTCCGGCTGCCGGCGGCGAAGAAGCGGCTTTCTCGCGCACAGAGCTTTCTGCCGGTCGCGGTGCGCTCCGGACAGCGGCTTCTGCCGAAAGACGCCCGGAGACCGGCACCTACCCTCGGAGAGCTGCATATGCCCGCCTTCTGCGTCTCTTGCCACCTACACCTTAGCGAAAAGCCTTTTCACGCTTTCTCTCAAAAAGAAACTGTGCCAGCACAGCAAGCGTCTCAGGACGATTTTCATGAAGGTACTCGAGTTCTTACCATCTCCTGGAGAAAAGTAAAAGTAAGATTTCTCAGGGAGTGCTGCATAATTTTTACAAGGATGAAAAAGAATGTTGTTTGAAAACTTTTTCTCTACTTATGGTAATCTAAGTTTAAACTGTTGGAAAGTGGTTAGTTATCATTTTCTCTCAGTTTGAGAGCTGCGCACTCAATCCCGATGCTGTGCGGTCTTGTTCTTGGCGTCTCAGCATCTGCCGAGCTCTCCGGCTGCCGGCGGCGAAGAAGCGGCTTTTTCGCGCACAGAGCTTTCTGCCGGTCGCGGTGTCCTCCAGACCGGGGCTTCTGCCGAAAGACGCCCGGAGACCGGCATCTACCCTCGGAGAGCTGCATATGCCCGTCTTCAGCGTCTCTTGCCGCCTACACCTTAGTGAAAAGCTTTTTCACGCTTTCTCTCAAAAAGAAACTGTGCCAGCACAGCAAGCGTCTCAGGACGATTTTCATGAAGGTACTCGAGTTCTTACCATCTCCTGGAGAACACAAAAAGAAAGATTGGCCAAAGAGTGCTGCATAACTTTTAGAAAGATGTAAAAGAAAGTTGTTTGAGAACTTTTTCCGTAGCTATTGTAATTTAAGTTTAAACTGTTCAAAAGTGCTTAGTTATCATTTTCTTTCAGTTTCTGAGCTGCACACTCAATCCCGATGCTGTGCGGTCTTGTTCTTGGCGTCTCAGCATCTGCCGAGCTCTCCAGCTGCCGGCGGCGAAGAAGCGGCTTTTTCGCGCACAGAGCTTTCTGCCGGTCGCGGGGCGCTCCGGACCGCGGCTTCTGCCGAAAGACGCCCGGAGACCGGCACCTACCCTCGGAGAGCTGCATATGCCCGTCTTCAGCGTCTCTTGCCGCCTACACCTTAGCGAAAAGCTTTTTCACGCTTTCTCTCAAAAAGAAACTGTGCCAGCACAGCAAGCGTCTCAGGACGATTTTCATGAAGGTACTCGAGTTCTTACCATCTCCTGGAGAAAAGGAAAAGTAAGATTTCTCAGGGAGTGCTGCATAATTTTTACAAGGATGAAAAAGAATGTTTTTTGAAAACTTTTTCTCTACTTATGGTAATCTAAGTTTAAACTGTTGGAAAGTGGTTAGTTCTCATTTTCTCTCACTTTGAGAGCTGCGCACTCAATCCCGATGCTGTGCGGTCTAGTTCTTGGCGTCTCAGCATCTGCCGAGCTCTCCGGCTGCCGGCGGCGAAGAAGCGGCTTTTTCGCGCACAGAGCTTTCTGCCGGTCGCGGGGCGCTCCGGACCGCGGCTTCTGCCGAAAGACGCCCGGAGACCGGCACCTACCCTCGGAGAGCTGCATATGCCCGCCTTCTGCGTCTCTTGCCGCCTACACCTTAGCGAAAAGCTTTTTCACGCTTTCTCTCAAAAAGAAACTGTGCCAGCACAGCAAGTGTCTCAGTACGATTTTCATGAAGGTACTCGAGTTCTTACCATCTCCTGGAGAACACAAAAAGAAAGATTGGCCAAAGAGTGCTGCATAAGTTTTAGAAGGATGTAAAAGAATGTTGTTTGAGAACTTTTTCCCTACTTATGGTAATCTAAGTTTAAACTGTTGGAAAGTGGTTAGTTATCATTTTCTCTCAGTTTGAGAGCTGCACACTCAATCCCGATGCTGTGCGGTCTTGTTCTTGGCGTCTCAGCATCTGCCGAGCTCTCCGGCTGCCGGCGGCGAAGAAGCGGCTTTTTCGCGCACAGAGCTTTCTGCCTGTCGCGGTGCGCTCCGGCCTGCGGCTTCTGCCGAAAGACGCCCGGAGACCGGCACCTACCCTCGGAGAGCTGCATATGCCCGCCTTCTGCGTCTCTTGCCACCTACACCTTAGCGAAAAGCTTTTTCACGCTTTCTCTCAAAAAGAAACTGTGCCAGCACAGCAAGCGTCTCAGGACGATTTTCATGAAGGTACTCGAGTTCTTACCATCTCCTGGAGAAAAGGAAAAGTAAGATTTCTCAGGGAGTGCTGCATAATTTTTACAAGGATGAAAAAGAATGTTGTTTGAAAACTTTTTCTCTACTTATGGTAATCTAAGTTTAAACTGTTGGAAAGTGGTTAGTTCTCATTTTCTCTCAGTTTGAGAGCTGCGCACTCAATCCCGATGCTGTGCGGTCTTGTTCTTGGCGTCTCAGCATCTGCCGAGCTCTCCGGCTGCCGGCGGCGAAGAAGCGGCTTTTTCGCGCACAGAGCTTTCTGCCGGTCGCGGTGCGCTCCGGACCGCGGCTTCTGCCGAAAGACGCCCGGAGACCGGCACCTACCCTCGGAGAGCTGCATATGCCCGCCTTCTGCGTCTCTTGCCGCCTACACCTTAGCGAAAAGCTTTTTCACGCTTTCTCTCAAAAAGAAACTGTGCCAGCACAGCAAGTGTCTCAGGACGATTTTCATGAATCTACTCGAGTTCTTACCATCTCCTGGAGAACACAAAAAGAAAGATTGGCCAAAGAGTGCTGCATAACTTTTAGAAAGATGTAAAAGAAAGTTGTTTGAGAACTTTTTCCGTACCTATTGTAATTTAAGTTTAAACTGTTCAAAAGTGCTTAGTTATCATTTTCTTTCAGTTTCTGAGCTGCACACTCAATCCCGATGCTGTGCGGTCTTGTTCTTGGCGTCTCAGCATCTGCCGAGCTCTCCAGCTGCCGGCGGCGAAGAAGCGGCTTTTTCGCGCACAGAGCTTTCTGCCGGTCGCGGGGCGCTCCGGACCGCGGCTTCTGCCGAAAGACGCCCGGAGACCGGCACCTACCCTCGGAGAGCTGCATATGCCAGTCTTCTGCGTCTCTTGATACCTACACCTTAGCGAAAAGCCTTTTCACGCTTTCTCTCAAAAAGAAACTGTGCCAGCACAGCAAGCGTCTCAGGACGATTTTCATGAAGGTGCTCGAGTTCTTACCATCTCCTGGAGAAAAGGAAAAGTAAGATTTCTCAGGGAGTGCTGCATAATTTTTACAAGGATGAAAAAGAATGTTGTTTGAAAACTTTCTCTCTACTTATGGTAATCTAAGTTTAAACTGTTGGAAAGTGGTTAGTTATCATTTTCTCTCACTTTGAGAGCTGCGCACTCAATCCCGATGCTGTGCGGTCTTGTTCTTGGCGTCTCAGCATCTGCCGAGCTCTCCGGCTGCTGGAGGCGAAGAAGCGGCTTTTTCGCGCACAGAGCTTTCTGCCGGTCGCGGTGCGCTCCGGACCGCGGCTTCTGCCGAAAGACGCCCGGAGACCGGCACCTAGCCTCGGAGAGCTGCATATGCCCGTCTTCAGCGTCTCTTGCCGCCTACACCTTAGCGAAAAGCTTTTTCACGCTTTCTCTCAAAAAGAAACTGTGCCAGCACAGCAAGCGTCTCAGGACGATTTTCATGAAGGTACTCGAGTTCTTACCATCTCCTGGAGAAAAGGAAAAGTAAGATTTCTCAGGGAGTGCTGCATAATTTTTACAAGGATGAAAAAGAATGTTGTTTGAAAACTTTTTCTCTACTTATGGTAATCTAAGTTTAAACTGTTGGAAAGTGGTTAGTTCTCATTTTCTCTCAGTTTGAGAGCTGCGCACTCAATCCCGATGCTGTGCGGTCTTGTTCTTGGCGTCTCAGCATCTGCCGAGCTCTCCGGCTGCCCGCGGCGAAGAAGCGGCTTTTTCGCGCACAGAGCTTTCTGCCGGTCGCGGGGCGCTCCGGACCGCGGCTTCTGCCGAAAGACGCCCGGAGACCGGCACCTACCCTCGGAGAGCTGCATATGCCCGTCTTCTGCGTCTCTTGATACCTACACCTTAGAGAAAAGCTTTTTCACGCTTTCTCTCAAAAAGAAACTGTGCCAGCACAGCAAGCGTCTCAGGACGATTTTCATGAAGGTACTGGAGTTCTTACCATCTCCTGGAGAACACAAAAAGAAAGATTGGCCAAAGAGTGCTGCATAAGTTTTAGAAGGATGTAAAAGAATGTTGTTTGAGAACTTTTTCCCTACTTATGGTAATCTAAGTTTAAACTGTTCAAAAGTGGTTAGTTATCATTTTCTCTCAGTTTTTGAGCTGCACACTCAATCCCGATGCTGTGCGGTCTTGTTCTTGGCGTCTCAGCATCTGCCGAGCTCTCCGGCTGCCGGCGGCGAAGAAGCGGCTTTCTCGCGCACAGAGCTTTCTGCCGGTCGCGGTGCGCTCCGGACCGCGGCTTCTGCCGAAAGACGCCCGGAGACCGGCACCTACCCTCGGAGAGCTGCATATGCCCGCCTTCTGCGTCTCTTGCCACCTACACCTTAGCGAGAAGCTTTTTCACGCTTTCTCTCAAAAAGAAACTGTGCCAGCACAGCAAGCGTCTCAGGACGATTTTCATGAAGGTACTCGAGTTCTTACCATCTCCTGGAGAACACAAAAAGAAAGATTGGCCAAAGAGTGCTGCATAAGTTTTAGAAGGATGTAAAAGAAAGTTGTTTGAGAACTTTTTCTCTACTTATGGTAATCTAAGTTTAAACTGTTGGAAAGTGGTTAGTTATCATTTTCTTTCAGTTTGAGAGCTGCGCACTCAATCCCGATGCTGTGCGGTCTTGTTCTTGGCGTCTCAGCATCTGCCGAGCTCTCCGGCTGCCGGCGGCGAAGAAGCGGCTTTTTCGCGCACAGAGCTTTCTGCCGGTCGCGGTGCGCTCCGTACCGCGGCTTCTGCCGAAAGACGCCCGGAGACCGGCACCTACCCTCGGAGAGCTGCATATGCCCGTCTTCAGCGTCTCTTGCCGCCTACACCTTAGCGAAAAGCTTTTTCACGCTTTCTCTCAAAAAGAAACTGTGCCAGCACAGCAAGCGTCTCAGGACGATTTTCATGAAGGTACTGGAGTTCTTACCATCTCCTGGAGAACACAAAAAGAAAGATTGGCCAAAGAGTGCTGCATAAGTTTTAGAAGGATGTAAAAGAATGTTGTTTGAAAACTTTTTCTCTACTTATGGTAATCTAAGTTTAAACTGTTGGAAAGTGGTTAGTTCTCATTTTCTCTCAGTTTTTGAGCTGCACACTCAATCCCGATGCTGTGCGGTCTTGTTCTTGGCGTCTCAGCATCTGCCGAGCTCTCCGGCTGCCGGCGGCGAAGAAGCGGCTTTCTCGCGCACAGAGCTTTCTGCCGGTCGCGGTGCGCTCGGGACCGCGGCTTCTGCCGAAAGACGCCCGGAGACCGGCACCTACCCTCGGAGAGCTGCATATGCCCGTCTTCTGCGTCTCTTGCCACCTACACCTTAGCGAGAAGCTTTTTCACGCTTTCTCTCAAAAAGAAACTGTGCCAGCACAGCAAGTGTCTCAGGACGATTTTCATGAAGGTACTCGAGTTCTTACCATCTCCTGGAGAAAAGGAAAAGTAAGATTTCTCAGGGAGTGCTGCATAATTTTTACAAGGATGAAAAAGAATATTGTTTGAAAACTTTTTCTCTACTTATGGTAATCTAAGTTTAAACTGTTGGAAAGTGGTTAGTTATCATTTTCTCTCAGTTTGAGAGCTGCGCACTCAATCCCGATGCTGTGCGGTCTTGTTCTTGGCGTCTCAGCATCTGCCGAGCTCTCCGGCTGCCGGCGGCGAAGAAGCGGCTTTTTCGCGCACAGAGCTTTCTGCCGGTCGCGGGGCGCTCCGGACCGCGGCTTCTGCCGAAAGACGCCCGGAGACCGGCACCTACCCTCGGAGAGCTGCATATGCCCGCCTTCTGCGTCTCTTGCAACCTACACCTTAGCGAAAAGCCTTTTCACGCTTTCTCTCAAAAAGAAACTGTGCCAGCACAGCAAGCGTCTCAGGACGATTTTCATGAAGGTACTCGAGTTCTTACCATCTCCTGGAGAACACAAAAAGAAAGATTGGCCAGGGAGTGCTGCATAAGTTTTAGAAGGATGTAAAAGAATGTTGTTTGAGAACTTTTTCCCTACTTATGGTAATCTAAGTTTAAACTGTTGGAAAGTGGTTAGTTATCATTTTCTCTCAGTTTGAGAGCTGCGCACTCAATCCCGATGCTGTGCGGTCTTGTTCTTGGCGTCTCAGCATCTGCCGAGCTCTCCGGCTGCCGGCGGCGAAGAAGCGGCTTTTTCGCGCACAGAGCTTTCTGCCGGTCGCGGTGCGCTCCGGACCGCGGCTTCTGCCGAAAGACGCCCGGAGACCGGCACCTACCCTCGGAGAGCTGCATTTGCCCGTCTTCAGCGTCTCTTGCCGCCTACACCTTAGCGAAAAGCTTTTTCACGCTTTCTCTCAAAAAGAAACTGTGCCAGCACAGCAAGCGTCTCAGGACGATTTTCATGAAGGTACTCGAGTTCTTACCATCTCCTGGAGAAAAGGAAAAGTAAGATTTCTCAGGGAGTGCTGCATAACTTTTACAAGGATGAAAAAGAATGTTGTTTGAAAACTTTTTCTCTACTTATGGTAATCTAAGTTTAAACTGTTGGAAAGTGGTTAGTTATCATTTTCTCTCAGTTTGAGAGCTGCGCACTCAATCCCGATGCTGTGCGGTCTTGTTCTTGGCGTCTCAGTATCTGCCGAGCTCTCCGGCTGCTGGAGGCGAAGAAGCGTCTTTTTCGCGCACAGAGCTTTCTGCCGGTCGCGGGGCGCTCCGGACCGCGGCTTCTGCCGAAAGACGCCCGGAGACCGGCACCTACCCTCGGAGAGCTGCATATGCCCGCCTTCTGCGTCTCTTGCAACCTACACCTTAGCGAAAAGCCTTTTCACGCTTTCTCTCAAAAAGAAACTGTGCCAGCACAGCAAGCGTCTCAGGACGATTTTCATGAAGGTACTCGAGTTCTTACCATCTCCTGGAGAAAAGGAAAAGTAAGATTTCTCAGGGAGTGCTGCATAAGTTTTATAAGGATGTAAAGGAATGTTGTTTGAGAACTTTTTCCCTACTTATGGTAATCTAAGTTTAAACTGTTGGAAAGTGGTTAGTTATCATTTTCTCTCAGTTTGAGAGCTGCGCACTCAATCCCGATGCTGTGCGGTCTTGTTCTTGGCGTCTCAGCATCAGCCGAGATCTCCGGCTGCCGGCGGCGAAGAAGCGGCTTTTTCGCGCACAGAGCTTTCTGCCGGTCGCGGTGCCCTCCTGACCGCGGCTTCTGCCGAAAGACGCCCGGAGACCGGCTCCTACCCTCGGAGAGCTGCATATGCCCGTCTTCAGCGTCTCTTGCCGCCTACACCTTAGCGAAAAGCTTTTTCACGCTTTCTCCCAAAAAGAAACTGTGCCAGCACAGCAAGCGTCTCAGGACGATTTTCATGAAGGTACTCGAGTTCTTACCATCTCCTGGAGAACACAAAAAGAAAGATTGGCCAAAGAGTGCTGCATAGCTTTTAGAAAGATGTAAAAGAAAGTTGTTTGAGAACTTTTTCCGTACCTAGTTTAATTTAAGTTTAAACTTTTCAAAAGTGCTTAGTTATCATTTTCTTTCAGTTTCTGAGCTGCACACTCAATCCCGATGCTGTGCGGTCTTGTTCTTGGCGTCTCAGCATCTGCCGAGCTCTCCAGCTGACGGCGGCGAAGAAGCGGCTTTTTCGTGCACAGAGCTTTCTGCCGGTCGCGGTGGGCTCCGGACCGCGGCTTCTGCCGAAAGACGCCCGGAGACCGGCACCTACCCTCGGAGAGCTGCATATGCCCGTTTTCTGCGTCTCTTGATACCTACACCTTAGCGAAAACCTTTTTCACGCTTTCTCTCAAAAAGAAACTGTGACAGCACAGCAAGCGTCTCAGGACGATTTTCATGAAGGTACTCGAGTTCTTACCATCTCCTGGAGAAAAGGAAAAGTAAGATTTCTCAGGGAGTGCTGCATAATTTTTACAAGGATGAAAAAGAATGTTTTTTGAAAACTTTTTCTCTACTTATGGTAATCTAAGTTTAAACTGTTGGAAAGTGGTTAGTTCTCATTTTCTCTCACTTTGAGAGATGCGCACTCAATCCCAATGCTGTGCGGTCTTCTTCTTGGCGTCTCAGCATCTGCCGAGCTCTCCGGCTGCTGGAGGCGAAGAAGCGGCTTTTTCGCGCACAGAGCTTTCTGCCGGTCGCGGTGCGCTCCGGACCGCGGCTTCTGCCGAAAGACGCCCGGAGACCGGCACCTACCCTCGGAGAGCTGCATATGCCCGCCTTCTGCGTCTCTTGCCGCCTACACCTTAGAGAAAAGCTTTTTCACGCTTTCTCCCAAAAAGAAACTGTGCCAGCACAGCAAGCGTCTCAGGACGATTTTCATGAAGGTACTCGAGTTCTTACCATCTCCTGGAGAACACAAAAAGAAAGATCGGTCAGGGAATGCTGCATAAGTTTTAGAAAGATGTAAAAGAAAGTTGTTTAAGAACTTTTTCCCTACTTATGGTAATCTAAGTTTAAACTGTTGGAAAGTGGTTAGTTATCATTTTCTTTCAGTTTCTGAGCTGCACACTCAATCCCGATGCTGTGCGGTCTTGTTCTTGGCGTCTCAGCATCTGCCGAGCTCTCCAGCTGCCGGCGGCGAAGAAGCGGCTTTTTCGCGCACAGAGCTTTCTGCCTGTCGCGGGACGCTCCGGACCGCGGCTTCTGCCGAAAGACGCCCGGAGACCGGCACCTACCCTCGGAGAGCTGCATATGCCCGTCTTCAGCGTCTCTTGATACCTACACATTAGCGAAAAGCCTTTTCACGCTTTCCCTCAAAAAGAAACTGTGCCAGCACAGCAAGCGTCTCAGGACGATTTTCATGAAGGTACTCGAGTTCTTACCATCTCCTGGAGAAAAGGAAAAGTAAGATTTCGCAGGTAGTGCTGCATAATTTTTACAAGGATGAAAAAGAATGTTTTTTGAAAACTTTTTCTCTACTTATGGTAATCTAAGTTTAAACTGTTGGAAAGTGGTTAGTTCTCATTTTCTCTCAGTTTGAGAGCTGCGCACTCAATCCCGATGCTGTGCGGTCTTGTTCTTGGTGTCTCAGCATCTGCCGAGCTCTCCGGCTGCCGGCGGCGAAGAAGCGGCTTTTTCGCGCACAGAGCTTTCTGCCGGTCGCGGGGCGCTCCGGACCGCGGCTTCTGCCGAAAGACGCCCGGAGACCGGCACCTACCCTCGAAGAGCTGCATATGCCCGTCTTCTGCGTCTCTTGCCGCCTACACCTTAGCGAAAAGCTTTTTCACGCTTTCTCTCAAAAAGAAACTGTGCCAGCACAGCAAGCGTCTCAGGACGATTTTCATGAAGGTACTCGAGTTCTTACCATCTCCTGGAGAACACAAAAAGAAAGATTGGCCAAAGAGTGCTGCATAAGTTTTAGAAGGATGTAAAAGAAAGTTGTTTGAGACCTTTTTCTCTACTTATGGTTATCTAAGTTTAAACTGTTGGAAAGTGGTTAGTTATCATTTTCTTTCAGTTTGAGAGCTGCGCACTCAATCCCGATGCTGTGCGGTCTTGTTCTTGGCGTCTCAGCATCTGCCGAGCTCTCCGGCTGCCGGCGGCGAAGAAGCGGCTTTTTCGCGCACAGAGCTTTCTGCCGGTCGCGGTGCGCTCCGGACCGCGGCTTCTGCCGAAAGACGCCCGGAGACCGGCACCTACCCTCGGAGAGCTGCATATGCCCGCCTTCTGCGTCTCTTGCCGCCTACACCTTAGCGAAAAGCTTTTTCACGCTTTCTCTCAAAAAGAAACTGTGCCAGCACAGCAAGTGTCTCAGGACGATTTTCATGAATGTACTCGAGTTCTTACCATCTCCTGGAGAACACAAAAAGAAAGATTGGCCAGGGAGTGCTGCATAAGTCTTAGGAGGATGTAAAAGAAAGTTGTTTGAGAACTTTTTCCCTACTTATGGTAATCTAAGTTTAAACTGTTGGATAGTGGTTAGTTATCATTTTCTCTCATTTTAGGAGCTGCGCACTCAATCCCGATGCTGTGCGGTCTTGTTCTTGGCGTCTCAGCATCTGCCGAGCTCTCCGGCTGCCGGCGGCGAAGAAGCGGCTTTTTCGCGCACAGAGCTTTCTGCCGGTCGCGGTGCGCTCCGGACCGCGGCTTCTGCCGAAAGACGCCCGGAGACCGGCACCTAGCCTCGGAGAGCTGCATATGCCCGTCTTCAGCATCTCTTGCCGCCTACACCTTAGCGAAAAGCTTTTTCACGCTTTCTCTCAAAAAGAAACTGTGCCAGCACAGCAAGCGTCTCAGGACGATTTTCATGAAGGTACTCGAGTTCTTACCATCTCCTGGAGAAAAGGAAAAGTAAGATTTCTCAGGGAGTGCTGCATAATTTTTACAAGGATGAAAAAGAATGTTTTTTGAAAACTTTTTCTCTACTTATGGTAATCTAAGTTTAAACTGTTGGAAAGTGGTTAGTTCTCATTTTCTCTCACTTTGAGAGATGCGCACTCAATCCCAATGCTGTGCGGTCTTCTTCTTGGCGTCTCAGCATCTGCCGAGCTCTCCGGCTGCTGGAGGCGAAGAAGCGGCTTTTTCGCGCACAGAGCTTTCTGCCGGTCGCGGTGCGCTCCGGACCGCGGCTTCTGCCGAAAGACGCCCGGAGACCGGCACCTACCCTCGGAGAGCTGCATATGCCCGCCTTCTGCGTCTCTTGCCGCCTACACCTTAGAGAAAAGCTTTTTCACGCTTTCTCCCAAAAAGAAACTGTGCCAGCACAGCAAGCGTCTCAGGACGATTTTCATGAAGGTACTCGAGTTCTTACCATCTCCTGGAGAAAAGGAAAAGTAAGATTTCTCAGGGAGTGCTGCATAATTTTTACAAGGATGAAAAAGAATGTTTTTTGAAAACTTTTTCTCTACTTATGGTAATCTAAGTTTAAACTGTTGGAAAGTGGTTAGTTCTCATTTTCTCTCAGTTTGAGAGCTGCGCACTCAATCCCGATGCTGTGCGGTCTTGTTCTTGGCGTCTCAGCATCTGCCGAGCTCTCCGGCTGCTGGAGGCGAAGAAGCGGCTTTTTCGCGCACAGAGCTTTCTGCCGGTCGCGGTGCGCTCCGGACCGCGGCTTCTGCCGAAAGACGCCCGGAGACCGGCACCTACCCTCGGAGAGCTGCATATGCCCGCCTTCTGCGTCTCTTGCCGCCTACACCTTAGAGAAAAGCTTTTTCACGCTTTCTCCCAAAAAGAAACTGTGCCAGCACAGCAAGCGTCTCAGGACGATTTTCATGAAGGTACTCGAGTTCTTACCATCTCCTGGAGAACACAAAAAGAAAGATCGGTCAGGGAATGCTGCATAAGTTTTAGAAAGATGTAAAAGAAAGTTGTTTAAGAACTTTTTCCCTACTTATGGTAATCTAAGTTTAAACTGTTGGAAAGTGGTTAGTTCTCATTTTCTTTCAGTTTCTGAGCTGCACACTCAATCCCGATGCTGTGCGGTCTTGTTCTTGGCGTCTCAGCATCTGCCGAGCTCTCCAGCTGCCGGCGGCGAAGAAGCGGCTTTTTCGCGCACAGAGCTTTCTGCCTGTCGCGGGACGCTCCGGACCGCGGCTTCTGCCGAAAGACGCCCGGAGACCGGCACCTACCCTCGGAGAGCTGCATATGCCCGTCTTCAGCGTCTCTTGATACCTACACATTAGCGAAAAGCCTTTTCACGCTTTCCCTCAAAAAGAAACTGTGCCAGCACAGCAAGCGTCTCAGGACGATTTTCATGAAGGTACTCGAGTTCTTACCATCTCCTGGAGAAAAGGAAAAGTAAGATTTCGCAGGTAGTGCTGCATAATTTTTACAAGGATGAAAAAGAATGTTTTTTGAAAACTTTTTCTCTACTTATGGTAATCTAAGTTTAAACTGTTGGAAAGTGGTTAGTTCTCATTTTCTCTCAGTTTGAGAGCTGCGCACTCAATCCCGATGCTGTGCGGTCTTGTTCTTGGTGTCTCAGCATCTGCCGAGCTCTCCGGCTGCCGGCGGCGAAGAAGCGGCTTTTTCGCGCACAGAGCTTTCTGCCGGTCGCGGGGCGCTCCGGACCGCGGCTTCTGCCGAAAGACGCCCGGAGACCGGCACCTACCCTCGAAGAGCTGCATATGCCCGTCTTCTGCGTCTCTTGCCGCCTACACCTTAGCGAAAAGCTTTTTCACGCTTTCTCTCAAAAAGAAACTGTGCCAGCACAGCAAGTGTCTCAGGACGATTTTCATGAAGGTACTCGAGTTCTTACCATCTCCTGGAGAACACAAAAAGAAAGATTAGCCAAAGAGTGCTGCATAAGTTTTAGAAGGATGTAAAAGAATGTTGTTTGAGAACATTTTCCCTACTTATGGTAATCTAAGTTTAAACTGTTGGAAAGTGGTTAGTTATCATTTTCTCTCACTTTGAGAGCTGCGCACTCAATCCCGATGCTGTGCGGTCTAGTTCTTGGCGTCTCAGCATCTGCCGAGCTCTCCGGCTGCCGGCGGCGAAGAAGCGGCTTTTTCGCGCACAGAGCTTTCTGCCGGTCGCGGTGCGCTCCGGACCGCGGCTTCTGCCGAAAGACGCCCGGAGACCGGCACCTACCCTCGGAGAGCTGCATATGCCCGCCTTCAGCGTCTCTTGCCGCCTACACCTTAGCGAAAAGCTTTTTCACGCTTTCTCCCAAAAAGAAACTGTGCCAGCACAGCAACCGTCTCAGGACGATTTTCATGAAGGTACTCGAGTTCTTACCATCTCCTGGAGAACACAAAAAGAAAGATTGGCCGAAGAGTGCTGCATAAGTTTTAGCAGGATGTAAAAGAAAGTTGTTTGAGAACTTTTTCCCTACTTATGGTAATCTAAGTTTAAACTGTTGGAAAGTGGTTAGTTATCATTTTCTTTTAGTTTGAGAGCTGCGCACTCAATCCGAATGCTGTGCGGTCTTGTTCTTGGCGTCTCAGCATCTGCCGAGCTCTCCGGCTGCCGGCGGCGAAGAAGCGGCTTTTTCGCGCACAGAGCTTTCTGCCGGTCGCGGTGCGCTCCGGACCGCGGCTTCTGCCGAAAGACGCCCGGAGACCGGCACCTACCCTCGGAGAGCTGCATATGCCCGTCTTCAGCGTCTCTTGCCGCCTACACCTTAGCGAAAAGCTTTTTCACGCTTTCTCTCAAAAAGAAACTGTGCCAGCACAGCAAGCGTCTCAGGACGATTTTCATGAAGGTACTCGAGTTCTTACCATCTCCTGGAGAAAAGGAAAAGTAAGATTTCTCAGGGAGTGCTGCATAATTTTTACAAGGATGAAAAAGAATGTTGTTTGAAAACTTTTTCTCTACTTATCGTAATCTAAGTTTAAACTGTTGGAAAGTGGTTATTTCTCATTTTCTCTCACTTTGAGAGCTGCGCACTCAATCCCGATGCTGTGCGGTCTTGTTCTTGGCGTCTCAGCATCTGCCGAGCTCTCCGGCTGCTGGAGGCGAAGAAGCGGCTTTTTCGCGCACAGAGCTTTCTGCCGGTCGCGGTGCGCTCCGGACAGCGGCTTCTGCCGAAAGACGCCCGGAGACCGGCACCTACCCTCGGAGAGCTGCATATGCCCGCCTTCAGCGTCTCTTGCCGCCTACACCTTAGCGAAAAGCTTTTTCACGCTTTCTCTCAAAAAGAAACTGTGCCAGCACAGCAAGCGTCTCAGGACGATTTTCATGAAGGTACTAGAGTTCTTACCATCTCCTGGAGAAAAGGAAAAGTAAGATTTCGCAGGGAGTGCTGCATAATTTTTACAAGGATGAAAAAGAATGTTTTTTGAAACTTTTTCTCTACTTATGGTAATCTAAGTTTAAACTGTTGGAAAGTGGTTAGTTATCATTTTCTCTCACTTTGAGAGCTGCGCACTCAATCCCAATGCTGTGCGGTCTTGTTCTTGGCGTCTAAGCATCTGCCGAGCTCTCCGGCTGCCGGCGGCGAAGAAGCGGCTTTTTCGCGCACAGAGCTTTCTGCCGGTCGCGGTGCGCTCCGGACCGCGGCTTCTGCCGAAAGACGCCCGGAGACCGGCACCTACCCTCGGAGAGCTGCATATGCCCGCCTTCTGCGTCTCTTGCCGCCTACACCTTAGCGAAAAGCTTTTTCACGCTTTCTCCCAAAAAGAAACTGTGCCCGCACAGCAAGCGTCTCAGGACGATTTTCATGAAGGTACTCGAGTTCTTACCATCTCCTGGAGAACACAAAAAGAAAGATCGGCCAGGGAATGCTGCATAAGTTTTAGAAAGATGTAAAAGAAAGTTGTTTAAGAACTTTTTCCCTACTTATGGTAATCTAAGTTTAAACTGTTGGAAAGTGGTTAGTTATCATTTTCTTTCAGTTTGAGAGCTGCACACTCAATCCCGATGCTGTGCGGTCTTGTTCTTGGCGTCTCAGCATCTGCCGAGCTCTCCGGCTGCCGGCGGTGAAGAAGCGGCTCTTTCGCGCACAGAGCTTTCTGCCGGTCGCGGTGCGCTCCGGACAGCGGCTTCTGCCGGAAGACGCCCGGAGACCGGCACCTACCCTCGGAGAGCTGCATATGCCCGTCTTCAGCGTCTCTTGCCGCCTACACCTTAGCGAGAAGCTTTTTCACGCTTTCTCTCAAAAAGAAACTGTGCCAGCACAGCAAGCGTCTCAGGACGATTTTCATGAAGGTACTCGAGTTCTTACCATCTCCTGGAGAAAAGGAAAAGTAAGATTTCTCAGGGAGTGCTGCATAATTTTTACAAGGATGAAAAAGAATGTTTTTTGAAATCTTTTTCTCTACTTATGGTAATCTAAGTTTAAACTGTTGGAAAGTGGTTAGTTATCATTTTCTCTCACTTTGAGAGCTGCGCACTCAATCCCAATGCTGTGCGGTCTTGTTCTTGGCGTCTCAGCATCTGCCGAGCTCTCCAGCTGCCGGCGGCGAAGAAGCGGCTTTTTCGTGCACAGAGCTTTCTGCCGGTCGCGGTGCGCTCCGGACCGCGGCTTCTGCCGAAAGACGCCCGGAGACCGGCACCTACCCTCGGAGAGCTGCATATGCCCGCCTTCAGCGTCTCTTGCCGCCTACACCTTAGCGAAAAGCTTTTTCACGCTTTCTCCCAAAAAGAAACTGTGCCAGCACAGCAAGCGTCTCAGGACGATTTTCATGAAGGTACTCGAGTTCTTACCATCTCCTGGAGAACACAAAAAGAAAGATTGGCCAGGGAATGCTGCATAAGTTTTAGAAAGATGTAAAAGAAAGTTGTTTAAGAACTTTTTCCCTACTTATGGTAATCTAAGTTTAAACTGTTGGAAAGTGGTTAGTTATCATTTTCTTTCAGTTTCTGAGCTGCACACTCAATCCCGATGCTGTGCGGTCTTGTTCTTGGCGTCTCAGCATCTGCCGAGCTCTCCGGCTGCCGGAGGCGAAGAAGCGGCTTTTTCGCGCACAGAGCTTTCTGCCGGTCGCGGTGCGCTCCGGACCGCGGCTTCTGCCGAAAGACGCCCGGAGACCGGCACCTACCCTCGGAGAGCTGCATATGCCCGCCTTCAGCGTCTCTTGCCACCTACACCTTAGCGAAAAGCTTTTTCACGCTTTCTCTCAAAAAGAAACTGTACCAGCACAGCAAGCGTCTCAGGACGATTTTCATGAAGGTACTCGAGTTCTTACCATCTCCTTGAGAAAAGGAAAAGTAAGATTTCTCAGGGAGTGCTGCATAAGTTTTAGAAGGATGTAAAAGAATGTTGTTTGAGAACTTTTTCCGTACTTATGGTAATCTAAGTTTAAACTGTTGGAATGTGGTTAGTTATCATTTTCTTTCAGTTTCTGAGCTGCGCACTCAATCCCGATGCTGTGCGGCTTCGTTCTTGGCGTCTAAGCATCTGCCGAGCTCTCCGGCTGCCGGCGGCGAAGAAGCGGCTTTTTCGCGCACAGAGCTTTCTGCCGGTCGCGGGGAGCTCCGGACCGCGGCTTCTGCCGAGAGACGCCCGGAGACCGGCACCTACCCTCGGAGAGCTGCATATGCCCGTCTTCAGCGTCTCTTGCCGCCTACACCTTAGCGAAAAGCTTTTTCACGCTTTCTCTCAAAAAGAAACTGTGCCAGCACAACAAGCGTCTCAGGACGATTTTCATGAAGGTACTCGAGTTCTTACCATCTCCTGGAGAAAAGGAAAAGTAAGATTTCACAGGTAGTGCTGCATAATTTTTACAAGGATGTAAAAGAATGTTGTTTGAGAACTTTTTCCCTACCTATGTTAATATATGTTAAAACTGTTGGAAAGTGGTTAATTATCATTTTCTCTCAGTTTGAGAGCTGCGCACTCAATCCCGATGCTGTGCGGTCTTGTTCTTGGCGTCTAAGCATCTGCCGAGCTCTCCGGCTGCCGGAGGCGAAGAAGCGGCTTTTTCGCGCACAGAGCTTTCTGCCGGTCGCGGTGCCCTCCAGACCGCGGCTTCTGCCGAAAGACGCCCGGAGACCGGCACCTACCCTCGGAGAGCTGCATATGCCCGCCTTCTGCGTCTCTTGCCGCCTACACCTTAGCGAAAAGCTTTTTCACGCTTTCTCTCAAAAAGAAACTGTGCCAGCACAGCAAGCGTCTCAGGACGATTTTCATGAAGGTACTCGAGTTCTTACCATCTCCTGGAGAAAAGGAAAAGTAAGATTTCTCAGGGAGTGCTGCATAATTTTTACAAGGATGAAAAAGAATGTTGTTTGAAAACTTTTTCTCTACTTATGGAAATCTAAGTTTAAACAGTTGGAAAGTGGTTAGTTATCATTTTCTCTCACTTTGAGAGCTGCGCACTCAATCCCGATGCTGTGCGTTCTTGTTCTTGGCGTCTCAGCATCTGCCGAGCTCTCCGGCTGCCGGAGGCGAAGAAGCGGCTTTTTCGCGCACAGAGCTTTCTGCCGGTCGCGGTGCCCTCCAGACCGCGGCTTCTGCCGAAAGACGCCCGGAGACCGGCACCTACCCTCGGAGAGCTGCATATGCCCGTCTTCAGCGTCTCTTGCCGCCTACACCTTAGCGAAAAGCTTTTTCACGCTTTCTCCCAAAAAGAAACTGTGCCAGCACAGCAAGCGTCTCAGGACGATTTTCATGAAGGTACTCGAGTTCTTACCATCTCCTGGAGAAAAGGAAAAGTAAGATTTCTCAGGGAGTGCTGCATAATTTTTACAAGGATGAAAAAGAAAGTTTTTTGAATACTTTTTCTCTACTTATGGTAATCTAAGTTTAAACTGTTGGAAAGTGGTTAGTTATCATTTTCTCTCACTTTGAGAGCTGCGCACTCAATCCCGATGCTGTGCGGTCTTGTTCTTGGCGTCTCAGCATCTGCCAATCTCTCCGGCTGCCGGAGGCGAAGAAGCGGCTTTTTCGCGCACAGAGCTTTCTGCCGGTCGCGGTGCCCTCCAGACCGCGGCTTCTGCCGAAAGACGCCCGGAGACCGGCACCTACCCTCGGAGAGCTGCATATGCCCGCCTTCTGCGTCTCTTGCCGCCTACACCTTAGCGAAAAGCTTTTTCACGCTTTCTCTCAAAAAGAAACTGTGCCAGCACAGCAAGCGTCTCAGGACGATTTTCATGAAGGTACTCGAGTTCTTACCATCTCCTGGAGAAAAGGAAAAGTAAGATTTCTCAGGGAGTGCTGCATAATTTTTACAAGGATGAAAAAGAATGTTGTTTGAAAACTTTTTCTCTACTTATGGAAATCTAAGTTTAAACAGTTGGAAAGTGGTTAGTTATCATTTTCTCTCAGTTTGAGAGCTGCGCACTCAATCCCGATGCTGTGCGTTCTTGTTCTTGGCGTCTCAGCATCTGCCGAGCTCTCCGGCTGCCGGAGGCGAAGAAGCGGCTTTTTCGCGCACAGAGCTTTCTGCCGGTCGCGGTGCCCTCCAGACCGCGGCTTCTGCCGAAAGACGCCCGGAGACCGGCACCTACCCTCGGAGAGCTGCATATGCCCGTCTTCAGCGTCTCTTGCCGCCTACACCTTAGCGAAAAGCTTTTTCACGCTTTCTCTCAAAAAGAAACTGTGCCAGCACAGCAAGCGTCTCAGGACGATTTTCATGAAGGTACTCGAGTTCTTACCATCTCCTGGAGAAAAGGAAAAGTAAGATTTCTCAGGGAGTGCTGCATAATTTTTACAAGGATGAAAAAGAAAGTTTTTTGAAAACTTTTTCTCTACTTATGGTAATCTAAGTTTAAACTGTTGGAAAGTGGTTAGTTATCATTTTCTCTCAGTTTGAGAGCTGCGCACTCAATCCCGATGCTGTGCGGTCTTGTTCTTGGCGTCTCAGCATCTGCCAATCTCTCCGGCTGCCGGAGGCGAAGAAGCGGCTTTTTCGCGCACAGAGCTTTCTGCCGGTCGCGGGGCGCTCCGGACCGCGGCTTCTGCCGAAAGACGCCCGGAGACCGGCACCTACCCTCGGAGAGCTGCATATGCCCGCCTTCTGCGTCTCTTGCCACCTACACCTTAGCGAAAAGCTTTTTCACGCTTTCTCTCAAAAAGAAACTGTGCCAGCACAGCAAGCGTCTCAGGACGATTTTCATGAAGGTACCCGAGTTCTTACCATCTCCTGGAGAACACAAAAAGAAAGATCGGCCAGGGAATGCTGCATAAGTTTTAGCAAGATGTAAAAGAATGTTGTTTAAGAACTTTTTCTCTACTTATGGTAATCTAAGTTTAAACTGTTGGAAAGTGGTTAGTTATCACTTTCTTTCAGTTTGAGAGCTGGGCACTTACTCCCGTTGCTGTGCGGCTTCGTTCTTGGCGTCTCAGCATCTGCCGAGCTCTCCGGCTGACGGAGGCGAAGAAGCGGCTTTTTCGCGCACAGAGCTTTCTGCCGGTCGCGGTGCCCTCCAGACCGCGGCTTCTGCCGAAAGACGCCCGGAGACCGGCACCTACCCTCGGAGAGCTGCATATGCCCGCCTTCAGCGTCTCTTGCCGCCTACACCTTAGAGAAAAGCTTTTTCACGCTTTCTCTCAAAAAGAAACTGTGCCAGCACAGCAAGCGTCTCAGGACGATTTTCATGAAGGTACTCGAGTTCTTACCATCTCCTGGAGAAAACAAAAAGAAAGATTGGCCAAAGAGTGCTGCATAAGTTTTACAAGGATGAAAAAGAAAGATTTTGAAAACTTTTTCTCTACTTATGGTAATCTATGTTTAAACTGTTGGAAAGTGGTTAGTTCTCATTTTCTCTCAGTTTGAGAGCTGCGCACTCAATCCCGATGCTGTGCGGTCTTGTTCTTGGCGTCTCAGCATCTGCCGAGCTCTCCGGCTGCCGGCGGCGAAGAAGCGGCTTTTTCGCGCACAGAGCTTTCTGCCGGTCGCGGTGCCCTCCAGACCGCGGCTTCTGCCGAAAGACGCCCGGAGACCGGCACCTACCCTCGGAGAGCTGCATATGCCCGCCTTCTGCGTCTCTTGCCGCCTACACCTTAGCGAAAAGCTTTTTCACGCTTTCTCTCAAAAAGAAACTGTGCCAGCACAGCAAGCGTCTCAGGACGATTTTCATGAAGGTACTCGAGTTCTTACCATCTCCTGGAGAAAAGGAAAAGTAAGATTTCTCAGGGAGTGCTGCATAATTTTTACAAGGATGAAAAAGAAAGTTTTTTGAAAACTTTTTCTCTACTTATGGTAATCTAAGTTTAAACTGTTGGAAAGTGGTTAGTTATCATTTTCTCTCACTTTGAGAGCTGCGCACTCAATCCCGATGCTGTGCGGTCTTGTTCTTGGCTTCTCAGCATCTGCCGAGCTCTCCGGCTGCCGGAGGCGAAGAAGCGGCTTTTTCGCGCACAGAGCTTTCTGCCGGTCGCGGTGCGCTCCGGACCGCGGCTTCTGCCGAAAGACGCCCGGAGACCGGCACCTACCCTCGGAGAGCTGCATATGCCCGCCTTCTGCGTCTCTTGCCGCCTACACCTTAGCGAAAAGCTTTTTCACGCTTTCTCTCAAAAAGAAACTGTGCCAGCACAGCAAGCGTCTCAGGACGATTTTCATGAAGGTACTCGAGTTCTTACCATCTCCTGGAGAAAAGGAAAAGTAAGATTTCTCAGGGAGTTCTGCATAATTTTTACAAGGATGAAAAAGAAAGTTTTTTGAAAACTTTTTCTCTACTTATGGTAATCTAAGTTTAAACTGTTGGAAAGTGGTTAGTTATCATTTTCTCTCACTTTGAGAGCTGCGCACTCAATCCCGATGCTGTGCGGTCTTGTTCTTGGCGTCTCAGCATCTGCCGAGCTCTCCGGCTGCCGGCGGCGAAGAAGCGGCTTTTTCGCGCACAGAGCTTTCTGCCGGTCGCGGTGCGCTCCGGACCGCGGCTTCTGCCGAAAGACGCCCGGAGACCGGCACCTACCCTCGGAGAGCTGCATATGCCCGCCTTCTGCGTCTCTTGCCGCCTACACCTTAGCGAAAAGCTTTTTCACGCTTTCTCTCAAAAAGAAACTGTGCCAGCACAGCAAGCGTCTCAGGACGATTTTCATGAAGGTACTCGAGTTCTTACCATCTCCTGGAGAAAAGAAAAAGAAAGATTGGCCAGGGAATGCTGCATAAGTTTTAGAAAGATGTAAAAGAATGTTGTTTGAAAACTTTTTCTCTAATTATGGTAATCTAAGTTTAAACTGTTGGAAAGTGGTTAGTTATCATTTTCTCTCAGTTTGAGAGCTGCGCACTCAATCCCGATGCTGTGCGGTCTTGTTCTTGGCGTCTCAGCATCTGCCGAGCTCTCCGGCTGCCGGCGGCGAAGAAGCGGCTTTTTCGCGCACAGAGAGAGCTTTCTGCCGGTCGCGGTGCGCTCCGGACCGCGGCTTCTGCCGAAAGACGCCCGGAGACCGGCACCTACCCTCGGAGAGCTGCATATGCCCGCCTTCTGCGTCTCTTGCCGCCTACACCTTAGCGAAAAGCTTTTTCACGCTTTCTCTCAAAAAGAAACTGTGCCAGCACAGCAAACGTCTCAGGACGATTTTCATGAAGGTACTCGAGTTCTTACCATCTCCTGGAGAAAAGGAAAAGTAAGATTTCTCAGGGAGTGCTGCATAATTTTTACAAGGATGAAAAAGAATGTTGTTTGAAAACTTTTTCTCTACTTATGGTAATCTAAGTTTAAACTGTTGGAAAGTGGTTAGTTATCATTTTCTCTCACTTTGAGAGCTGCGCACTCAATCCCGATGCTGTGCGGTCTTGTTCTTGGCGTCTCAGCATCTGCCGAGCTCTCCGGCTGCTGGAGGCGAAGAAGCGGCTTTTTCGCGCACAGAGCTTTCTGCCGGTCGCGGTGCCCTCCAGACCGCGGCTTCTGCCGAAAGACGCCCGGAGACCGGCACCTACCCTCGGAGAGCTGCATATGCCCGCCTTCTGCGTCTCTTGCCGCCTACACCTTAGCGAAAAGCTTTTTCACGCTTTCTCCCAAAAAGAAACTGTGCCAGCACAGCAAGCGTCTCAGGACGATTTTCATGAAGGTACTCGAGTTCTTACCATCTCCTGGAGAACACAAAAAGAAAGATCGGCCAGGGAATGCTGCATAAGTTTTAGCAAGATGTAAAAGAAAGTTGTTTGAGAACTTTTTCCCTTACTTATGGTAATCTAAGTTTAAACTGTTGGAAAGTGGTTAGTTATCTTTTTCTTTCAGTTTGAGAGCTGGGCACTTACTCCCGATGCTGTGCGGCTTCGTTCTTTGCGTCTCAGCATCTGCCGAGCTCTCCGGCTGACGGAGGCGAAGAAGCGGCTTTTTCGCGCACAGAGCTTTCTGCCGGTCGCGGTGCCCTCCAGACCGCGGCTTCTGCCGAAAGACGCCCGGAGACCGGCACCTACCCTCGGAGAGCTGCATATGCCCGCCTTCAGCGTCTCTTGCCGCCTACACCTTAGAGAAAAGCTTTTTCACGCTTTCTCTCAAAAAGAAACTGTGCCAGCACAGCAAGCGTCTCAGGACGATTTTCATGAAGGTACTCGAGTTCTTACCATCTCCTGGAGAAAACAAAAAGAAAGATTGGAAAAAGAGTGCTGCATAAGTTTTACAAGGATGAAAAAGAAAGATTTTGAAAACTTTTTCTCTACTTATGGTAATCTAAGTTTAAACTGTTGGAAAGTGGTTAGTTATCATTTTCTCTCAGTTTGAGAGCTGCGCACTCAATCCCGATGCTGTGCGGTCTTGTTCTTGGCGTCTCAGCATCTGCCGAGCTCTCCGGCTGCTGGAGGCGAAGAAGCGGCTTTTTCGCGCACAGAGCTTTCTGCCGGTCGCGGTGCCCTCCAGACCGCGGCTTCTGCCGAAAGACGCCCGGAGACCGGCACCTACCCTCGGAGAGCTGCATATGCCCGTCTTCAGCGTCTCTTGCCGCCTACACCTTAGCGAAAAGCTTTTTCACGCTTTCTCCCAAAAAGAAACTGTGCCAGCACAGCAAGCGTCTCAGGACGATTTTCATGAAGGTACTCGAGTTCTTACCATCTCCTGGAGAAAGGGAAAAGTAAGATTTCTCAGGGAGTGCTGCATAATTTTTACAAGGATGAAAAAGAATGTTGTTTGAAAACTTTTTCTCTACTTATGGTAATCTAAGTTTAAACTGTTGGAAAGTGGTTAGTTATCATTTTCTCTCACTTTGAGAGCTGCGCACTCAATCCCGATGCTGTGCGGTCTTGTTCTTGGCGTCTCAGCATCTGCCGAGCTCTCCGGCTGCTGGAGGCGAAGAAGCGGCTTTTTCGCGCACAGAGCTTTCTGCCGGTCGCGGTGCGCTCCGGACCGCGGCTTCTGCCGAAAGACGCCCGGAGACCGGCACCTACCCTCGGAGAGCTGCATATGCCCGCCTTCTGCGTCTCTTGCCGCCTACATCTTAGCGAAAAGCTTTTTCACGCTTTCTCTCAAAAAGAAACTGTGCCAGCACAGCAAGCGTCTCAGGACGATTTTCATGAAGGTACTCGAGTTCTTACCATCTCCTGGAGAACACAAAAAGAAAGATCGGCCAGGGAATGCTGCATAAGTTTTAGCAAGATGTAAAAGAAAGTTGTTTGAGAACTTTTTCCCTACTTATGGTAATCTAAGTTTAAACTGTTGGAAAGTGGTTAGTTATCATTTTCTTTCAGTTTGAGAGCTGGGCACTTACTCCCGTTGCTGTGCGGCTTCGTTCTTGGCGTCTCAGCATCTGCCGAGCTCTCCGGCTGACGGAGGCGAAGAAGCGGCTTTTTCGCGCACAGAGCTTTCTGCCGGTCGCGGTGCGCTCCGGACCGCGGCTTCTGCCGAAAGACGTCCGGAGACCGGCACATACCTTCGGAGAGCTGCATATGCCCGTCTTCTGCGTCTCTTGCCGCCTACACCTTAGCGAAAAGCTTTTTCACGCTTTCTCTCAAAAAGAAACTGTGCCAGCACAGCAAGCGTCTCAGGACGATTTTCATGAAGGTACTCGAGTTCTTACCATCTCCTGGAGAAAACAAAAAGAAAGATTGGCCAAAGAGTGCTGCATAAGTTTTACAAGGATGAAAAAGAAAGATTTTGAAAACTTTTTCTCTACTTATGGTAATCTAAGTTTAAACTGTTGGAAAGTGGTTAGTTCTCATTTTCTCTCAGTTTGAGAGCTGCGCACTCAATCCCGATGCTGTGCGGTCTTGTTCTTGGCGTCTCAGCATCTGCCGAGCTCTCCGGCTGCTGGAGGCGAAGAAGCGGCTTTTTCGCGCACAGAGCTTTCTGCCGGTCGCGGTGCCCTCCAGACCGCGGCTTCTGCCGAAAGACGCCCGGAGACCGGCACCTACCCTCGGAGAGCTGCATATGCCCGTCTTCAGCGTCTCTTGCCGCCTACACCTTAGCGAAAAGCTTTTTCACGCTTTCTCCCAAAAAGAAACTGTGCCAGCACAGCAAGCGTCTCAGGACGATTTTTATGAAGGTACTCGAGTTCTTACCATCTCCTGGAGAAAGGGAAAAGTAAGATTTCTCAGGGAGTGCTGCATAATTTTTACAAGGATGAAAAAGAATGTTGTTTGAAAACTTTTTCTCTACTTATGGTAATCTAAGTTTAAACTGTTGGAAAGTGGTTAGTTATCATTTTCTCTCACTTTGAGAGCTGCGCACTCAATCCCGATGCTGTGCGGTCTTGTTCTTGGCGTCTCAGCATCTGCCGAGCTCTCCGGCTGCTGGAGGCGAAGAAGCGGCTTTTTCGCGCACAGAGCTTTCTGCCGGTCGCGGTGCCCTCCAGACCGCGGCTTCTGCCGAAAGACGCCCGGAGACCGGCACCTACCCTCGGAAAGCTGCATATGCCCGTCTTCAGCGTCTCTTGCCGCCTACACCTTAGCGAAAAGCTTTTTCACGCTTTCTCTCAAAAAGAAACTGTGCCAGCACAGCAAGCGTCTCAGGACGATTTTCATGAAGGTACTCGAGTTCTTACCATCTCCTGGAGAAAAGGAAAAGTAAGATTTCTCAGGGAGTGCTGCATAATTTTTACAAGGATGAAAAAGAAAGTTTTTTGAAAACTTTTTCTCTACTTATGGTAATCTAAGTTTAAACTGTTGGAAAGTGGTTAGTTATCATTTTCTCTCAGTTTGAGAGCTGCGCACTCAATCCCGATGCTGTGTGGTCTTGTTCTTGGCGTCTCAGCATCTGCCGAGCTCTCCGGCTGCCGGCGGCGAAGAAGCGGCTTTTTCGCGCACAGAGAGAGGTTTCTGCCGGTCGCGGTGCGCTCCGGACCGCGGCTTCTGCCGAAAGACGCCCGGAGACCGGCACCTACCCTCGGAGAGCTGCATATGCCCGCCTTCTGCGTCTCTTGCCGCCTACATCTTAGCGAAAAGCTTTTTCACGCTTTCTCTCAAAAAGAAACTGTGCCAGCACAGCAAGCGTCTCAGGACGATTTTCATGAAGGTACTCGAGTTCTTACCATCTCCTGGAGAACACAAAAAGAAAGATCGGCCAGGGAATGCTGCATAAGTTTTAGCAAGATGTAAAAGAAAGTTGTTTGAGAACTTTTTCCCTACTTATGGTAATCTAAGTTTAAACTGTTGGAAAGTGGTTAGTTATCATTTTCTTTCAGTTTGAGAGCTGGGCACTTACTCCCGTTGCTGTGCGGCTTCGTTCTTGGCGTCTCAGCATCTGCCGAGCTCTCCGGCTGACGGAGGCGAAGAAGCGGCTTTTTCGCGCACAGAGCTTTCTGCCGGTCGCGGTGCGCTCCGGACCGCGGCTTCTGCCGAAAGACGTCCGGAGACCGGCACATACCTTCGGAGAGCTGCATATGCCCGCCTTCTGCGTCTCTTGCCGCCTACACCTTAGCGAAAAGCTTTTTCACGCTTTCTCTCAAAAAGAAACTGTGCCAGCACAGCAAGCGTCTCAGGACGATTTTCATGAAGGTACTCGAGTTCTTACCATCTCCTGGAGAAAAGGAAAAGTAAGATTTCTCAGGGAGTTCTGCATAATTTTTACAAGGATGAAAAAGAAAGTTTTTTGAAAACTTTTTCTCTACTTATGGTAATCTAAGTTTAAACTGTTGGAAAGTGGTTAGTTATCATTTTCTCTCAGTTTGAGAGCTGCGCACTCAATCCCGATGCTGTGCGGTCTTGTTCTTGGCGTCTCAGCATCTGCCGAGCTCTCCGGCTGCCGGCGGCGAAGAAGCGGCTTTTTCGCGCACAGAGAGAGGTTTCTGCCGGTCGCGGTGCGCTCCGGACCGCGGCTTCTGCCGAAAGACGCCCGGAGACCGGCACCTACCCTCGGAGAGCTGCATATGCCCGCCTTCTGCGTCTCTTGCCGCCTACACCTTAGCGAAAAGCTTTTTCACGCTTTCTCTCAAAAAGAAACTGTGCCAGCACAGCAAGCGTCTCAGGACGATTTTCATGAAGGTACTCGAGTTCTTACCATCTCCTGGAGAACACAAAAAGAAAGATCGGCCAGGGAATGCTGCATAAGTTTTAGCAAGATGTAAAAGAAAGTTGTTTGAGAACTTTTTCCCTACTTATGGTAATCTAAGTTTAAACTGTTGGAAAGTGGTTAGTTATCATTTTCTTTCAGTTTGAGAGCTGGGCACTTACTCCCGTTGCTGTGCGGCTTCGTTCTTGGCGTCTCAGCATCTGCCGAGCTCTCCGGCTGACGGAGGCGAAGAAGCGGCTTTTTCGCGCACAGAGCTTTCTGCCGGTCGCGGTGCGCTCCAGACCGCGGCTTCTGCCGAAAGACGCCCGGAGACCGGCACCTACCCTCGGAGAGCTGCATATGCCCGCCTTCTGCGTCTCTTGCCGCCTACACCTTAGCGAAAAGCTTTTTCACGCTTTCTCCCAAAAAGAAACTGTGCCAGCACAGCAAGCGTCTCAGGACGATTTTCATGAAGGTACTCGAGTTCTTACCATCTCCTGGAGAACACAAAAAGAAAGATCGGCCAGGGAATGCTGCATAAGTTTTAGCAAGATGTAAAAGAAAGTTGTTTGAGAACTTTTTCCCTTACTTATGGTAATCTAAGTTTAAACTGTTGGAAAGTGGTTAGTTATCTTTTTCTTTCAGTTTGAGAGCTGGGCACTTACTCCCGATGCTGTGCGGCTTCGTTCTTTGCGTCTCAGCATCTGCCGAGCTCTCCGGCTGACGGAGGCGAAGAAGCGGCTTTTTCGCGCACAGAGCTTTCTGCCGGTCGCGGTGCCCTCCAGACCGCGGCTTCTGCCGAAAGACGCCCGGAGACCGGCACCTACCCTCGGAGAGCTGCATATGCCCGCCTTCAGCGTCTCTTGCCGCCTACACCTTAGAGAAAAGCTTTTTCACGCTTTCTCTCAAAAAGAAACTGTGCCAGCACAGCAAGCGTCTCAGGACGATTTTCATGAAGGTACTCGAGTTCTTACCATCTCCTGGAGAAAAGGAAAAGTAAGATTTCTCAGGGAGTTCTGCATAATTTTTACAAGGATGAAAAAGAAAGTTTTTTGAAAACTTTTTCTCTACTTATGGTAATCTAAGTTTAAACTGTTGGAAAGTGGTTAGTTATCATTTTCTCTCAGTTTGAGAGCTGCGCACTCAATCCCGATGCTGTGCGGTCTTGTTCTTGGCGTCTCAGCATCTGCCGAGCTCTCCGGCTGCCGGCGGCGAAGAAGCGGCTTTTTCGCGCACAGAGCTTTCTGCCGGTCGCGGTGCGCTCCGGACCGCGGCTTCTGCCGAAAGACGCCCGGAGACCGGCACCTACCCTCGGAGAGCTGCATATGCCCGCCTTCTGCGTCTCTTGCCGCCTACACCTTAGCGAAAAGCTTTTTCACGCTTTCTCTCAAAAAGAAACTGTGCCAGCACAGCAAGCGTCTCAGGACGATTTTCATGAAGGTACTCGAGTTCTTACCATCTCCTGGAGAACACAAAAAGAAAGATCGGCCAGGGAATGCTGCATAAGTTTTAGCAAGATGTAAAAGAAAGTTGTTTGAGAACTTTTTCCCTACTTATGGTAATCTAAGTTTAAACTGTTGGAAAGTGGTTAGTTATCATTTTCTTTCAGTTTGAGAGCTGGGCACTTACTCCCGTTGCTGTGCGGCTTCGTTCTTGGCGTCTCAGCATCTGCCGAGCTCTCCGGCTGACGGAGGCGAAGAAGCGGCTTTTTCGCGCACAGAGCTTTCTGCCGGTCGCGGTGCGCTCCGGACCGCGGCTTCTGCCGAAAGACGCCCGGAGACCGGCACCTACCCTCGGAGAGCTGCATATGCCCGCCTTCTGCGTCTCTTGCCGCCTACACCTTAGCGAAAAGCTTTTTCACGCTTTCTCTCAAAAAGAAACTGTGCCAGCACAGCAAGCGTCTCAGGACGATTTTCATGAAGGTACTCGAGTTCTTACCATCTCCTGGAGAACACAGAAAGAAAGATCGGCCAGGGAATGCTGCATAAGTTTTAGCAAGATGTAAAAGAAAGTTGTTTGAGAACTTTTTCCCTTACCTATGGTAATCTATGTTTAAACTGTTGGAAAGTGGTTAGTTATCTTTTTCTTTCAGTTTGAGAGCTGGGCACTTACTCCCGATGCTGTGCGGCTTCGTTCTTTGCGTCTCAGCATCTGCCGAGCTCTCCGGCTGACGGAGGCGAAGAAGCGGCTTTTTCGCGCACAGAGCTTTCTGCCGGTCGCGGTGCCCTCCAGACCGCGGCTTCTGCCGAAAGACGCCCGGAGACCGGCACCTACCCTCGGAGAGCTGCATATGCCCGCCTTCTGCGTCTCTTGCCGCCTACACCTTAGAGAAAAGCTTTTTCACGCTTTCTCTCAAAAAGAAACTGTGCCAGCACAGCAAGCGTCTCAGGACGATTTTCATGAAGGTACTCGAGTTCTTACCATCTCCTGGAGAAAACAAAAAGAAAGATTGGCCAAAGAGTGCTGCATAAGTTTTACAAGGATGAAAAAGAAAGATTTTGAAAACTTTTTCTCTACTTATGGTAATCTAAGTTTAAACTGTTGGAAAGTGGTTAGTTCTCATTTTCTCTCAGTTTGAGAGCTGCGCACTCAATCCCGATGCTGTGCGGTCTTGTTCTTGGCGTCTCAGCATCTGCCGAGCTCTCCGGCTGCTGGAGGCGAAGAAGCGGCTTTTTCGCGCACAGAGCTTTCTGCCGGTCGCGGTGCCCTCCAGACCGCGGCTTCTGCCGAAAGACGCCCGGAGACCGGCACCTACCCTCGGAGAGCTGCATATGCCCGTCTTCAGCGTCTCTTGCCGCCTACACCTTAGCGAAAAGCTTTTTCACGCTTTCTCCCAAAAAGAAACTGTGCCAGCACAGCAAGCGTCTCAGGACGATTTTCATGAAGGTACTCGAGTTCTTACCATCTCCTGGAGAAAGGGAAAAGTAAGATTTCTCAGGGAGTGCTGCATAATTTTTACAAGGATGAAAAAGAATGTTGTTTGAAAACTTTTTCTCTACTTATGGTAATCTAAGTTTAAACTGTTGGAAAGTGGTTAGTTATCATTTTCTCTCAGTTTGAGAGCTGCGCACTCAATCCCGATGCTGTGCGGTCTTGTTCTTGGCGTCTCAGCATCTGCCGAGCTCTCCGGCTGCTGGAGGCGAAGAAGCGGCTTTTTCGCGCACAGAGCTTTCTGCCGGTCGCGGTGCCCTCCAGACCGCGGCTTCTGCCGAAAGACGCCCGGAGACCGGCACCTACCCTCGGAGAGCTGCATATGCCCGTCTTCAGCGTCTCTTGCCGCCTACACCTTAGCGAAAAGCTTTTTCACGCTTTCTCTCAAAAAGAAACTGTGCCAGCACAGCAAGCGTCTCAGGACGATTTTCATGAAGGTACTCGAGTTCTTACCATCTCCTGGAGAAAAGGAAAAGTAAGATTTCTCAGGGAGTGCTGCATAATTTTTACAAGGATGAAAAAGAAAGTTTTTTGAAAACTTTTTCTCTACTTATGGTAATCTAAGTTTAAACTGTTGGAAAGTGGTTAGTTATCATTTTCTCTCAGTTTGAGAGCTGCGCACTCAATCCCGATGCTGTGTGGTCTTGTTCTTGGCGTCTCAGCATCTGCCGAGCTCTCCGGCTGCCGGCGGCGAAGAAGCGGCTTTTTCGCGCACAGAGCTTTCTGCCGGTCGCGGTGCGCTCCGGACCGCGGCTTCTGCCGAAAGACGCCCGGAGACCGGCACCTACCCTCGGAGAGCTGCATATGCCCGCCTTCTGCGTCTCTTGCCGCCTACACCTTAGCGAAAAGCTTTTTCACGCTTTCTCTCAAAAAGAAACTGTGCCAGCACAGCAAGCGTCTCAGGACGATTTTCATGAAGGTACTCGAGTTCTTACCATCTCCTGGAGAAAAGAACAAGAAAGATTGGCCAGGGAATGCTGCATAAGTTTTAGAAAGATGTAAAAGAATGTTTTTTGAAAACTTTTTCTCTAATTATGGTAATCTAAGTTTAAACTGTTGGAAAGTGGTTAGTTATCATTTTCTCTCAGTTTGAGAGCTGCGCACTCAATCCCGATGCTGTGCGGTCTTGTTCTTGGCGTCTCAGCATCTGCCGAGCTCTCCGGCTGCCGGCGGCGAAGAAGCGGCTTTTTCGCGCACAGAGAGAGCTTTCTGCCGGTCGCGGTGCGCTCCGGACCGCGGCTTCTGCCGAAAGACGCCCGGAGACCGGCACCTACCCTCGGAGAGCTGCATATGCCCGCCTTCTGCGTCTCTTGCCGCCTACATCTTAGCGAAAAGCTTTTTCACGCTTTCTCTCAAAAAGAAACTGTGCCAGCACAGCAAGCGTCTCAGGACGATTTTCATGAAGGTACTCGAGTTCTTACCATCTCCTGGAGAACACAAAAAGAAAGATCGGCCAGGGAATGCTGCATAAGTTTTAGCAAGATGTAAAAGAAAGTTGTTTGAGAACTTTTTCCCTACTTATGGTAATCTAAGTTTAAACTGTTGGAAAGTGGTTAGTTATCATTTTCTTTCAGTTTGAGAGCTGGGCACTTACTCCCGTTGCTGTGCGGCTTCGTTCTTGGCGTCTCAGCATCTGCCGAGCTCTCCGGCTGACGGAGGCGAAGAAGCGGCTTTTTCGCGCACAGAGCTTTCTGCCGGTCGCGGTGCGCTCCGGACCGCGGCTTCTGCCGAAAGACGTCCGGAGACCGGCACCTACCTTCGGAGAGCTGCATATGCCCGTCTTCTGCGTCTCTTGCCGCCTACACCTTAGCGAAAAGCTTTTTCACGCTTTCTCTCAAAAAGAAACTGTGCCAGCACAGCAAGCGTCTCAGGACGATTTTCATGAAGGTACTCGAGTTCTTACCATCTCCTGGAGAAAAGGAAAAGTAAGATTTCTCAGGGAGTTCTGCATAATTTTTACAAGGATGAAAAAGAAAGTTTTTTGAAAACTTTTTCTCTACTTATGGTAATCTAAGTTTAAACTGTTGGAAAGTGGTTAGTTATCATTTTCTCTCAGTTTGAGAGCTGCGCACTCAATCCCGATGCTGTGCGGTCTTGTTCTTGGCGTCTCAGCATCTGCCGAGCTCTCCGGCTGCCGGCGGCGAAGAAGCGGCTTTTTCGCGCACAGAGCTTTCTGCCGGTCGCGGTGCGCTCCGGACCGCGGCTTCTGCCGAAAGACGCCCGGAGACCGGCACCTACCCTCGGAGAGCTGCATATGCCCGCCTTCTGCGTCTCTTGCCGCCTACACCTTAGCGAAAAGCTTTTTCACGCTTTCTCTCAAAAAGAAACTGTGCCAGCACAGCAAGCGTCTCAGGACGATTTTCATGAAGGTACTCGAGTTCTTACCATCTCCTGGAGAACACAAAAAGAAAGATCGGCCAGGGAATGCTGCATAAGTTTTAGCAAGATGTAAAAGAAAGTTGTTTGAGAACTTTTTCCCTACTTATGGTAATCTAAGTTTAAACTGTTGGAAAGTGGTTAGTTATCATTTTCTTTCAGTTTGAGAGCTGGGCACTTACTCCCGTTGCTGTGCGGCTTCGTTCTTGGCGTCTCAGCATCTGCCGAGCTCTCCGGCTGACGGAGGCGAAGAAGCGGCTTTTTCGCGCACAGAGCTTTCTGCCGGTCGCGGTGCGCTCCGGACCGCGGCTTCTGCCGAAAGACGCCCGGAGACCGGCACCTACCCTCGGAGAGCTGCATATGCCCGCCTTCTGCGTCTCTTGCCGCCTACACCTTAGCGAAAAGCTTTTTCACGCTTTCTCTCAAAAAGAAACTGTGCCAGCACAGCAAGCGTCTCAGGACGATTTTCATGAAGGTACTCGAGTTCTTACCATCTCCTGGAGAAAAGGAAAAGTAAGATTTCTCAGGGAGTGCTGCATAATTTTTACAAGGATGGAAAAGAATGTTGTTTGAAAACTTTTTCTCTACTTATGGTAATCTAAGTTTAAACTGTTGGAAAGTGGTTAGTTCTCATTTTCTCTCACTTTGAGAGCTGCGCACTCAATCCCGATGCTGTGCGGTCTTGTTCTTGGCGTCTCAGCATCTGCCGAGCTCTCCGGCTGCTGGAGGCGAAGAAGCGGCTTTTTCGCGCACAGAGCTTTCTGCCGGTCGCGGTGCCCTCCAGACCGCGGCTTCTGCCGAAAGACGCCCGGAGACCGGCACCTACCCTCGGAGAGCTGCATATGCCCGTCTTCAGCGTCTCTTGCCGCCTACACCTTAGCGAAAAGCTTTTTCACGCTTTCTCCCAAAAAGAAACTGTGCCAGCACAGCAAGCGTCTCAGGACGATTTTCATGAAGGTACTCGAGTTCTTACCATCTCCTGGAGAACACAAAAAGAAAGATCGGCCAGGGAATGCTGCATAAGTTTTAGCAAGATGTAAAAGAAAGTTGTTTGAGAACTTTTTCCCTTACTTATGGTAATCTAAGTTTAAACTGTTGGAAAGTGGTTAGTTATCATTTTCTTTCAGTTTGAGAGCTGGGCACTTACTCCCGTTGCTGTGCGGCTTCGTTCTTGGCGTCTCAGCATCTGCCGAGCTCTCCGGCTGACGGAGGCGAAGAAGCGGCTTTTTCGCGCACAGAGCTTTCTGCCGGTCGCGGTGCGCTCCGGACCGCGGCTTCTGCCGAAAGACGCCCGGAGACCGGCACCTACCCTCGGAGAGCTGCATATGCCCGCCTTCTGCGTCTCTTGCCGCCTACACCTTAGCGAAAAGCTTTTTCACGCTTTCTCTCAAAAAGAAACTGTGCCAGCACAGCAAGCGTCTCAGGACGATTTTCATGAAGGTACTCGAGTTCTTACCATCTCCTGGAGAAAAGGAAAAGTAAGATTTCTCAGGGAGTGCTGCATAATTTTTACAAGGATGGAAAAGAATGTTGTTTGAAAACTTTTTCTCTACTTATGGTAATCTAAGTTTAAACTGTTGGAAAGTGGTTAGTTATCATTTTCTCTCAGTTTGAGAGCTGCGCACTCAATCCCGATGCTGTGCGGTCTTGTTCTTGGCGTCTCAGCATCTGCCGAGCTCTCCGGCTGCTGGAGGCGAAGAAGCGGCTTTTTCGCGCACAGAGCTTTCTGCCGGTCGCGGTGCCCTCCAGACCGCGGCTTCTGCCGAAAGACGCCCGGAGACCGGCACCTACCCTCGGAGAGCTGCATATGCCCGTCTTCAGCGTCTCTTGCCGCCTACACCTTAGCGAAAAGCTTTTTCACGCTTTCTCCCAAAAAGAAACTGTGCCAGCACAGCAAGCGTCTCAGGACGATTTTCATGAAGGTACTCGAGTTCTTACCATCTCCTGGAGAAAAGGAAAAGTAAGATTTCTCAGGGAGTGCTGCATAATTTTTACAAGGATGAAAAAGAAAGTTTTTTGAAAACTTTTTCTCTACTTATGGTAATCTAAGTTTAAACTGTTGGAAAGTGGTTAGTTATCATTTTCTCTCAGTTTGAGAGCTGCGCACTCAATCCCGATGCTGTGCGGTCTTGTTCTTGGCGTCTCAGCATCTGCCGAGCTCTCCGGCTGCCGGCGGCGAAGAAGCGGCTTTTTCGCGCACAGAGCTTTCTGCCGGTCGCGGTGCCCTCCAGACCGCGGCTTCTGCCGAAAGACGCCCGGAGACCGGCACCTACCCTCGGAGAGCTGCATATGCCCGCCTTCTGCGTCTCTTGCCGCCTACACCTTAGCGAAAAGCTTTTTCACGCTTTCTCTCAAAAAGAAACTGTGCCAGCACAGCAAGCGTCTCAGGACGATTTTCATGAAGGTACTCGAGTTCTTACCATCTCCTGGAGAAAAGGAAAAGTAAGATTTCTCAGGGAGTTCTGCATAATTTTTACAAGGATGAAAAAGAAAGTTTTTTGAAAACTTTTTCTCTACTTATGGTAATCTAAGTTTAAACTGTTGGAAAGTGGTTAGTTATCATTTTCTCTCAGTTTGAGAGCTGCGCACTCAATCCCGATGCTGTGCGGTCTTGTTCTTGGCGTCTCAGCATCTGCCGAGCTCTCCGGCTGCCGGCGGCGAAGAAGCGGCTTTTTCGCGCACAGAGCTTTCTGCCGGTCGCGGTGCGCTCCGGACCGCGGCTTCTGCCGAAAGACGCCCGGAGACCGGCACCTACCCTCGGAGAGCTGCATATGCCCGCCTTCTGCGTCTCTTGCCGCCTACACCTTAGCGAAAAGCTTTTTCACGCTTTCTCTCAAAAAGAAACTGTGCCAGCACAGCAAGCGTCTCAGGACGATTTTCATGAAGGTACTCGAGTTCTTACCATCTCCTGGAGAACACAAAAAGAAAGATCGGCCAGGGAATGCTGCATAAGTTTTAGCAAGATGTAAAAGAAAGTTGTTTGAGAACTTTTTCCCTACTTATGGTAATCTAAGTTTAAACTGTTGGAAAGTGGTTAGTTATCATTTTCTTTCAGTTTGAGAGCTGGGCACTTACTCCCGTTGCTGTGCGGCTTCGTTCTTGGCGTCTCAGCATCTGCCGAGCTCTCCGGCTGACGGAGGCGAAGAAGCGGCTTTTTCGCGCACAGAGCTTTCTGCCGGTCGCGGTGCGCTCCGGACCGCGGCTTCTGCCGAAAGACGCCCGGAGACCGGCACCTACCCTCGGAGAGCTGCATATGCCCGCCTTCTGCGTCTCTTGCCGCCTACACCTTAGCGAAAAGCTTTTTCACGCTTTCTCCCAAAAAGAAACTGTGCCAGCACAGCAAGCGTCTCAGGACGATTTTCATGAAGGTACTCGAGTTCTTACCATCTCCTGGAGAACACAGAAAGAAAGATCGGCCAGGGAATGCTGCATAAGTTTTAGCAAGATGTAAAAGAAAGTTGTTTGAGAACTTTTTCCCTTACTTATGGTAATCTATGTTTAAACTGTTGGAAAGTGGTTAGTTATCTTTTTCTTTCAGTTTGAGAGCTGGGCACTTACTCCCGATGCTGTGCGGCTTCGTTCTTTGCGTCTCAGCATCTGCCGAGCTCTCCGGCTGACGGAGGCGAAGAAGCGGCTTTTTCGCGCACAGAGCTTTCTGCCGGTCGCGGTGCCCTCCAGACCGCGGCTTCTGCCGAAAGACGCCCGGAGACCGGCACCTACCCTCGGAGAGCTGCATATGCCCGCCTTCTGCGTCTCTTGCCGCCTACATCTTAGCGAAAAGCTTTTTCACGCTTTCTCTCAAAAAGAAACTGTGCCAGCACAGCAAGCGTCTCAGGACGATTTTCATGAAGGTACTCGAGTTCTTACCATCTCCTGGAGAACACAAAAAGAAAGATCGGCCAGGGAATGCTGCATAAGTTTTAGCAAGATGTAAAAGAAAGTTGTTTGAGAACTTTTTCCCTACTTATGGTAATCTAAGTTTAAACTGTTGGAAAGTGGTTAGTTATCATTTTCTTTCAGTTTGAGAGCTGGGCACTTACTCCCGTTGCTGTGCGGCTTCGTTCTTGGCGTCTCAGCATCTGCCGAGCTCTCCGGCTGACGGAGGCGAAGAAGCGGCTTTTTCGCGCACAGAGCTTTCTGCCGGTCGCGGTGCGCTCCGGACCGCGGCTTCTGCCGAAAGACGTCCGGAGACCGGCACCTACCTTCGGAGAGCTGCATATGCCCGTCTTCTGCGTCTCTTGCCGCCTACACCTTAGCGAAAAGCTTTTTCACGCTTTCTCTCAAAAAGAAACTGTGCCAGCACAGCAAGCGTCTCAGGACGATTTTCATGAAGGTACTCGAGTTCTTACCATCTCCTGGAGAAAAGGAAAAGTAAGATTTCTCAGGGAGTTCTGCATAATTTTTACAAGGATGAAAAAGAAAGTTTTTTGAAAACTTTTTCTCTACTTATGGTAATCTAAGTTTAAACTGTTGGAAAGTGGTTAGTTATCATTTTCTCTCAGTTTGAGAGCTGCGCACTCAATCCCGATGCTGTGCGGTCTTGTTCTTGGCGTCTCAGCATCTGCCGAGCTCTCCGGCTGCCGGCGGCGAAGAAGCGGCTTTTTCGCGCACAGAGCTTTCTGCCGGTCGCGGTGCGCTCCGGACCGCGGCTTCTGCCGAAAGACGCCCGGAGACCGGCACCTACCCTCGGAGAGCTGCATATGCCCGCCTTCTGCGTCTCTTGCCGCCTACACCTTAGCGAAAAGCTTTTTCACGCTTTCTCTCAAAAAGAAACTGTGCCAGCACAGCAAGCGTCTCAGGACGATTTTCATGAAGGTACTCGAGTTCTTACCATCTCCTGGAGAACACAAAAAGAAAGATCGGCCAGGGAATGCTGCATAAGTTTTAGCAAGATGTAAAAGAAAGTTGTTTGAGAACTTTTTCCCTACTTATGGTAATCTAAGTTTAAACTGTTGGAAAGTGGTTAGTTATCATTTTCTTTCAGTTTGAGAGCTGGGCACTTACTCCCGTTGCTGTGCGGCTTCGTTCTTGGCGTCTCAGCATCTGCCGAGCTCTCCGGCTGACGGAGGCGAAGAAGCGGCTTTTTCGCGCACAGAGCTTTCTGCCGGTCGCGGTGCGCTCCGGACCGCGGCTTCTGCCGAAAGACGCCCGGAGACCGGCACCTACCCTCGGAGAGCTGCATATGCCCGCCTTCTGCGTCTCTTGCCGCCTACACCTTAGCGAAAAGCTTTTTCACGCTTTCTCTCAAAAAGAAACTGTGCCAGCACAGCAAGCGTCTCAGGACGATTTTCATGAAGGTACTCGAGTTCTTACCATCTCCTGGAGAAAAGGAAAAGTAAGATTTCTCAGGGAGTGCTGCATAATTTTTACAAGGATGGAAAAGAATGTTGTTTGAAAACTTTTTCTCTACTTATGGTAATCTAAGTTTAAACTGTTGGAAAGTGGTTAGTTCTCATTTTCTCTCACTTTGAGAGCTGCGCACTCAATCCCGATGCTGTGCGGTCTTGTTCTTGGCGTCTCAGCATCTGCCGAGCTCTCCGGCTGCTGGAGGCGAAGAAGCGGCTTTTTCGCGCACAGAGCTTTCTGCCGGTCGCGGTGCCCTCCAGACCGCGGCTTCTGCCGAAAGACGCCCGGAGACCGGCACCTACCCTCGGAGAGCTGCATATGCCCGTCTTCAGCGTCTCTTGCCGCCTACACCTTAGCGAAAAGCTTTTTCACGCTTTCTCCCAAAAAGAAACTGTGCCAGCACAGCAAGCGTCTCAGGACGATTTTCATGAAGGTACTCGAGTTCTTACCATCTCCTGGAGAACACAAAAAGAAAGATCGGCCAGGGAATGCTGCATAAGTTTTAGCAAGATGTAAAAGAAAGTTGTTTGAGAACTTTTTCCCTTACTTATGGTAATCTAAGTTTAAACTGTTGGAAAGTGGTTAGTTATCATTTTCTTTCAGTTTGAGAGCTGGGCACTTACTCCCGTTGCTGTGCGGCTTCGTTCTTGGCGTCTCAGCATCTGCCGAGCTCTCCGGCTGACGGAGGCGAAGAAGCGGCTTTTTCGCGCACAGAGCTTTCTGCCGGTCGCGGTGCGCTCCGGACCGCGGCTTCTGCCGAAAGACGCCCGGAGACCGGCACCTACCCTCGGAGAGCTGCATATGCCCGCCTTCTGCGTCTCTTGCCGCCTACACCTTAGCGAAAAGCTTTTTCACGCTTTCTCTCAAAAAGAAACTGTGCCAGCACAGCAAGCGTCTCAGGACGATTTTCATGAAGGTACTCGAGTTCTTACCATCTCCTGGAGAAAAGGAAAAGTAAGATTTCTCAGGGAGTGCTGCATAATTTTTACAAGGATGGAAAAGAATGTTGTTTGAAAACTTTTTCTCTACTTATGGTAATCTAAGTTTAAACTGTTGGAAAGTGGTTAGTTATCATTTTCTCTCAGTTTGAGAGCTGCGCACTCAATCCCGATGCTGTGCGGTCTTGTTCTTGGCGTCTCAGCATCTGCCGAGCTCTCCGGCTGCTGGAGGCGAAGAAGCGGCTTTTTCGCGCACAGAGCTTTCTGCCGGTCGCGGTGCCCTCCAGACCGCGGCTTCTGCCGAAAGACGCCCGGAGACCGGCACCTACCCTCGGAGAGCTGCATATGCCCGTCTTCAGCGTCTCTTGCCGCCTACACCTTAGCGAAAAGCTTTTTCACGCTTTCTCCCAAAAAGAAACTGTGCCAGCACAGCAAGCGTCTCAGGACGATTTTCATGAAGGTACTCGAGTTCTTACCATCTCCTGGAGAAAAGGAAAAGTAAGATTTCTCAGGGAGTGCTGCATAATTTTTACAAGGATGAAAAAGAAAGTTTTTTGAAAACTTTTTCTCTACTTATGGTAATCTAAGTTTAAACTGTTGGAAAGTGGTTAGTTATCATTTTCTCTCAGTTTGAGAGCTGCGCACTCAATCCCGATGCTGTGCGGTCTTGTTCTTGGCGTCTCAGCATCTGCCGAGCTCTCCGGCTGCCGGCGGCGAAGAAGCGGCTTTTTCGCGCACAGAGCTTTCTGCCGGTCGCGGTGCCCTCCAGACCGCGGCTTCTGCCGAAAGACGCCCGGAGACCGGCACCTACCCTCGGAGAGCTGCATATGCCCGCCTTCTGCGTCTCTTGCCGCCTACACCTTAGCGAAAAGCTTTTTCACGCTTTCTCTCAAAAAGAAACTGTGCCAGCACAGCAAGCGTCTCAGGACGATTTTCATGAAGGTACTCGAGTTCTTACCATCTCCTGGAGAAAAGGAAAAGTAAGATTTCTCAGGGAGTTCTGCATAATTTTTACAAGGATGAAAAAGAAAGTTTTTTGAAAACTTTTTCTCTACTTATGGTAATCTAAGTTTAAACTGTTGGAAAGTGGTTAGTTATCATTTTCTCTCAGTTTGAGAGCTGCGCACTCAATCCCGATGCTGTGCGGTCTTGTTCTTGGCGTCTCAGCATCTGCCGAGCTCTCCGGCTGCCGGCGGCGAAGAAGCGGCTTTTTCGCGCACAGAGCTTTCTGCCGGTCGCGGTGCGCTCCGGACCGCGGCTTCTGCCGAAAGACGCCCGGAGACCGGCACCTACCCTCGGAGAGCTGCATATGCCCGCCTTCTGCGTCTCTTGCCGCCTACACCTTAGCGAAAAGCTTTTTCACGCTTTCTCTCAAAAAGAAACTGTGCCAGCACAGCAAGCGTCTCAGGACGATTTTCATGAAGGTACTCGAGTTCTTACCATCTCCTGGAGAACACAAAAAGAAAGATCGGCCAGGGAATGCTGCATAAGTTTTAGCAAGATGTAAAAGAAAGTTGTTTGAGAACTTTTTCCCTACTTATGGTAATCTAAGTTTAAACTGTTGGAAAGTGGTTAGTTATCATTTTCTTTCAGTTTGAGAGCTGGGCACTTACTCCCGTTGCTGTGCGGCTTCGTTCTTGGCGTCTCAGCATCTGCCGAGCTCTCCGGCTGACGGAGGCGAAGAAGCGGCTTTTTCGCGCACAGAGCTTTCTGCCGGTCGCGGTGCGCTCCGGACCGCGGCTTCTGCCGAAAGACGCCCGGAGACCGGCACCTACCCTCGGAGAGCTGCATATGCCCGCCTTCTGCGTCTCTTGCCGCCTACACCTTAGCGAAAAGCTTTTTCACGCTTTCTCCCAAAAAGAAACTGTGCCAGCACAGCAAGCGTCTCAGGACGATTTTCATGAAGGTACTCGAGTTCTTACCATCTCCTGGAGAACACAGAAAGAAAGATCGGCCAGGGAATGCTGCATAAGTTTTAGCAAGATGTAAAAGAAAGTTGTTTGAGAACTTTTTCCCTTACTTATGGTAATCTATGTTTAAACTGTTGGAAAGTGGTTAGTTATCTTTTTCTTTCAGTTTGAGAGCTGGGCACTTACTCCCGATGCTGTGCGGCTTCGTTCTTTGCGTCTCAGCATCTGCCGAGCTCTCCGGCTGACGGAGGCGAAGAAGCGGCTTTTTCGCGCACAGAGCTTTCTGCCGGTCGCGGTGCCCTCCAGACCGCGGCTTCTGCCGAAAGACGCCCGGAGACCGGCACCTACCCTCGGAGAGCTGCATATGCCCGCCTTCTGCGTCTCTTGCCGCCTACATCTTAGCGAAAAGCTTTTTCACGCTTTCTCTCAAAAAGAAACTGTGCCAGCACAGCAAGCGTCTCAGGACGATTTTCATGAAGGTACTCGAGTTCTTACCATCTCCTGGAGAACACAAAAAGAAAGATCGGCCAGGGAATGCTGCATAAGTTTTAGCAAGATGTAAAAGAAAGTTGTTTGAGAACTTTTTCCCTACTTATGGTAATCTAAGTTTAAACTGTTGGAAAGTGGTTAGTTATCATTTTCTTTCAGTTTGAGAGCTGGGCACTTACTCCCGTTGCTGTGCGGCTTCGTTCTTGGCGTCTCAGCATCTGCCGAGCTCTCCGGCTGACGGAGGCGAAGAAGCGGCTTTTTCGCGCACAGAGCTTTCTGCCGGTCGCGGTGCGCTCCGGACCGCGGCTTCTGCCGAAAGACGCCCGGAGACCGGCACCTACCCTCGGAGAGCTGCATATGCCCGCCTTCTGCGTCTCTTGCCGCCTACACCTTAGCGAAAAGCTTTTTCACGCTTTCTCTCAAAAAGAAACTGTGCCAGCACAGCAAGCGTCTCAGGACGATTTTCATGAAGGTACTCGAGTTCTTACCATCTCCTGGAGAAAAGGAAAAGTAAGATTTCTCAGGGAGTGCTGCATAATTTTTACAAGGATGAAAAAGAATGTTGTTTGAAAACTTTTTCTCTACTTATGGTAATCTAAGTTTAAACTGTTGGAAAGTGGTTAGTTATCATTTTCTCTCACTTTGAGAGCTGCGCACTCAATCCCGATGCTGTGCGGTCTTGTTCTTGGCGTCTCAGCATCTGCCGAGCTCTCCGGCTGCTGGAGGCGAAGAAGCGGCTTTTTCGCGCACAGAGCTTTCTGCCGGTCGCGGTGCCCTCCAGACCGCGGCTTCTGCCGAAAGACGCCCGGAGACCGGCACCTACCCTCGGAGAGCTGCATATGCCCGTCTTCAGCGTCTCTTGCCGCCTACACCTTAGCGAAAAGCTTTTTCACGCTTTCTCTCAAAAAGAAACTGTGCCAGCACAGCAAGCGTCTCAGGACGATTTTCATGAAGGTACTCGAGTTCTTACCATCTCCTGGAGAAAAGGAAAAGTAAGATTTCTCAGGGAGTGCTGCATAATTTTTACAAGGATGAAAAAGAAAGTTTTTTGAAAACTTTTTCTCTACTTATGGTAATCTAAGTTTAAACTGTTGGAAAGTGGTTAGTTATCATTTTCTCTCAGTTTGAGAGCTGCGCACTCAATCCCGATGCTGTGTGGTCTTGTTCTTGGCGTCTCAGCATCTGCCGAGCTCTCCGGCTGCCGGCGGCGAAGAAGCGGCTTTTTCGCGCACAGAGCTTTCTGCCGGTCGCGGTGCGCTCCGGACCGCGGCTTCTGCCGAAAGACGCCCGGAGACCGGCACCTACCCTCGGAGAGCTGCATATGCCCGCCTTCTGCGTCTCTTGCCGCCTACACCTTAGCGAAAAGCTTTTTCACGCTTTCTCTCAAAAAGAAACTGTGCCAGCACAGCAAGCGTCTCAGGACGATTTTCATGAAGGTACTCGAGTTCTTACCATCTCCTGGAGAAAAGGAAAAGAAAGATTGGCCAGGGAATGCTGCATAAGTTTTAGAAAGATGTAAAAGAATGTTTTTTGAAAACTTTTTCTCTAATTATGGTAATCTAAGTTTAAACTGTTGGAAAGTGGTTAGTTATCATTTTCTCTCAGTTTGAGAGCTGCGCACTCAATCCCGATGCTGTGCGGTCTTGTTCTTGGCGTCTCAGCATCTGCCGAGCTCTCCGGCTGCCGGCGGCGAAGAAGCGGCTTTTTCGCGCACAGAGAGACCTTTCTGCCGGTCGCGGTGCGCTCCGGACCGCGGCTTCTGCCGAAAGACGCCCGGAGACCGGCACCTACCCTCGGAGAGCTGCATATGCCCGCCTTCTGCGTCTCTTGCCGCCTACATCTTAGCGAAAAGCTTTTTCACGCTTTCTCTCAAAAAGAAACTGTGCCAGCACAGCAAGCGTCTCAGGACGATTTTCATGAAGGTACTCGAGTTCTTACCATCTCCTGGAGAACACAAAAAGAAAGATCGGCCAGGGAATGCTGCATAAGTTTTAGCAAGATGTAAAAGAAAGTTGTTTGAGAACTTTTTCCCTACTTATGGTAATCTAAGTTTAAACTGTTGGAAAGTGGTTAGTTATCATTTTCTTTCAGTTTGAGAGCTGGGCACTTACTCCCGTTGCTGTGCGGCTTCGTTCTTGGCGTCTCAGCATCTGCCGAGCTCTCCGGCTGACGGAGGCGAAGAAGCGGCTTTTTCGCGCACAGAGCTTTCTGCCGGTCGCGGTGCGCTCCGGACCGCGGCTTCTGCCGAAAGACGTCCGGAGACCGGCACCTACCTTCGGAGAGCTGCATATGCCCGTCTTCTGCGTCTCTTGCCGCCTACACCTTAGCGAAAAGCTTTTTCACGCTTTCTCTCAAAAAGAAACTGTGCCAGCACAGCAAGCGTCTCAGGACGATTTTCATGAAGGTACTCGAGTTCTTACCATCTCCTGGAGAAAAGGAAAAGTAAGATTTCTCAGGGAGTTCTGCATAATTTTTACAAGGATGAAAAAGAAAGTTATTTGAAAACTTTTTCTCTACTTATGGTAATCTAAGTTTAAACTGTTGGAAAGTGGTTAGTTATCATTTTCTCTCAGTTTGAGAGCTGCGCACTCAATCCCGATGCTGTGCGGTCTTGTTCTTGGCGTCTCAGCATCTGCCGAGCTCTCCAGCTGCCGGCGGCGAAGAAGCGGCTTTTTCGCGCACAGAGAGAGCTTTCTGCCGGTCGCGGTGCGCTCCGGACCGCGGCTTCTGCCGAAAGACGCCCGGAGACCGGCACCTACCCTCGGAGAGCTGCATATGCCCGCCTTCTGCGTCTCTTGCCGCCTACACCTTAGCGAAAAGCTTTTTCACGCTTTCTCTCAAAAAGAAACTGTGCCAGCACAGCAAGCGTCTCAGGACGATTTTCATGAAGGTACTCGAGTTCTTACCATCTCCTGGAGAACACAAAAAGAAAGATCGGCCAGGGAATGCTGCATAAGTTTTAGCAAGATGTAAAAGAAAGTTGTTTGAGAACTTTTTCCCTACTTACGGTAATCTAAGTTTAAACTGTTGGAAAGTGGTTAGTTATCATTTTCTTTCAGTTTGAGAGCTGGGCACTTACTCCCGTTGCTGTGCGGCTTCGTTCTTGGCGTCTCAGCATCTGCCGAGCTCTCCGGCTGACGGAGGCGAAGAAGCGGCTTTTTCGCGCACAGAGCTTTCTGCCGGTCGCGGTGCGCTCCGGACCGCGGCTTCTGCCGAAAGACGCCCGGAGACCGGCACCTACCCTCGGAGAGCTGCATATGCCCGCCTTCTGCGTCTCTTGCCGCCTACACCTTAGCGAAAAGCTTTTTCACGCTTTCTCCCAAAAAGAAACTGTGCCAGCACAGCAAGCGTCTCAGGACGATTTTCATGAAGGTACTCGAGTTCTTACCATCTCCTGGAGAACACAAAAAGAAAGATCGGCCAGGGAATGCTGCATAAGTTTTAGCAAGATGTAAAAGAAAGTTGTTTGAGAACTTTTTCCCTTACTTATGGTAATCTAAGTTTAAACTGTTGGAAAGTGGTTAGTTATCTTTTTCTTTCAGTTTGAGAGCTGGGCACTTACTCCCGATGCTGTGCGGCTTCGTTCTTTGCGTCTCAGCATCTGCCGAGCTCTCCGGCTGACGGAGGCGAAGAAGCGGCTTTTTCGCGCACAGAGCTTTCTGCCGGTCGCGGTGCCCTCCAGACCGCGGCTTCTGCCGAAAGACGCCCGGAGACCGGCACCTACCCTCGGAGAGCTGCATATGCCCGCCTTCTGCGTCTCTTGCCGCCTACACCTTAGAGAAAAGCTTTTTCACGCTTTCTCTCAAAAAGAAACTGTGCCAGCACAGCAAGCGTCTCAGGACGATTTTCATGAAGGTACTCGAGTTCTTACCATCTCCTGGAGAAAAGGAAAAGTAAGATTTCTCAGGGAGTTCTGCATAATTTTTACAAGGATGAAAAAGAAAGTTATTTGAAAACTTTTTCTCTACTTATGGTAATCTAAGTTTAAACTGTTGGAAAGTGGTTAGTTATCATTTTCTCTCAGTTTGAGAGCTGCGCACTCAATCCCGATGCTGTGCGGTCTTGTTCTTGGCGTCTCAGCATCTGCCGAGCTCTCCGGCTGCCGGCGGCGAAGAAGCGGCTTTTTCGCGCACAGAGCTTTCTGCCGGTCGCGGTGCGCTCCGGACCGCGGCTTCTGCCGAAAGACGCCCGGAGACCGGCACCTACCCTCGGACAGCTGCATATGCCCGCCTTCTGCGTCTCTTGCCGCCTACATCTTAGCGAAAAGCTTTTTCACGCTTTCTCTCAAAAAGAAACTGTGCCAGCACAGCAAGCGTCTCAGGACGATTTTCATGAAGGTACTCGAGTTCTTACCATCTCCTGGAGAACACAAAAAGAAAGATCGGCCAGGGAATGCTGCATAAGTTTTAGCAAGATGTAAAAGAAAGTTGTTTGAGAACTTTTTCCCTACTTATGGTAATCTAAGTTTAAACTGTTGGAAAGTGGTTAGTTATCATTTTCTTTCAGTTTGAGAGCTGGGCACTTACTCCCGTTGCTGTGCGGCTTCGTTCTTGGCGTCTCAGCATCTGCCGAGCTCTCCGGCTGACGGAGGCGAAGAAGCGGCTTTTTCGCGCACAGAGCTTTCTGCCGGTCGCGGTGCGCTCCGGACCGCGGCTTCTGCCGAAAGACGCCCGGAGACCGGCACCTACCCTCGGAGAGCTGCATATGCCCGCCTTCTGCGTCTCTTGCCGCCTACACCTTAGCGAAAAGCTTTTTCACGCTTTCTCTCAAAAAGAAACTGTGCCAGCACAGCAAGCGTCTCAGGACGATTTTCATGAAGGTACTCGAGTTCTTACCATCTCCTGGAGAACACAAAAAGAAAGATCGGCCAGGGAATGCTGCATAAGTTTTAGCAAGATGTAAAAGAAAGTTGTTTGAGAACTTTTTCCCTTACTTATGGTAATCTAAGTTTAAACTGTTGGAAAGTGGTTAGTTATCTTTTTCTTTCAGTTTGAGAGCTGGGCACTTACTCCCGATGCTGTGCGGCTTCGTTCTTTGCGTCTCAGCATCTGCCGAGCTCTCCGGCTGCCGGCGGCGAAGAAGCGGCTTTTTCGCGCACAGAGCTTTCTGCCGGTCGCGGTGCCCTCCAGACCGCGGCTTCTGCCGAAAGACGCCCGGAGACCGGCACCTACCCTCGGAGAGCTGCATATGCCCGCCTTCAGCGTCTCTTGCCGCCTACACCTTAGAGAAAAGCTTTTTCACGCTTTCTCTCAAAAAGAAACTGTGCCAGCACAGCAAGCGTCTCAGGACGATTTTCATGAAGGTACTCGAGTTCTTACCATCTCCTGGAGAAAACAAAAAGAAAGATTGGCCAAAGAGTGCTGCATAAGTTTTACAAGGATGAAAAAGAAAGATTTTGAAAACTTTTTCTCTACTTATGGTAATCTAAGTTTAAACTGTTGGAAAGTGGTTAGTTCTCATTTTCTCTCAGTTTGAGAGCTGCGCACTCAATCCCGATGCTGTGCGGTCTTGTTCTTGGCGTCTCAGCATCTGCCGAGCTCTCCGGCTGCTGGAGGCGAAGAAGCGGCTTTTTCGCGCACAGAGCTTTCTGCCGGTCGCGGTGCCCTCCAGACCGCGGCTTCTGCCGAAAGACGCCCGGAGACCGGCACCTACCCTCGGAGAGCTGCATATGCCCGTCTTCAGCGTCTCTTGCCGCCTACACCTTAGCGAAAAGCTTTTTCACGCTTTCTCCCAAAAAGAAACTGTGCCAGCACAGCAAGCGTCTCAGGACGATTTTCATGAAGGTACTCGAGTTCTTACCATCTCCTGGAGAAAGGGAAAAGTAAGATTTCTCAGGGAGTGCTGCATAATTTTTACAAGGATGAAAAAGAATGTTGTTTGAAAACTTTTTCTCTACTTATGGTAATCTAAGTTTAAACTGTTGGAAAGTGGTTAGTTATCATTTTCTCTCACTTTGAGAGCTGCGCACTCAATCCCGATGCTGTGCGGTCTTGTTCTTGGCGTCTCAGCATCTGCCGAGCTCTCCGGCTGCTGGAGGCGAAGAAGCGGCTTTTTCGCGCACAGAGCTTTCTGCCGGTCGCGGTGCCCTCCAGACCGCGGCTTCTGCCGAAAGACGCCCGGAGACCGGCACCTACCCTCGGAGAGCTGCATATGCCCGTCTTCAGCGTCTCTTGCCGCCTACACCTTAGCGAAAAGCTTTTTCACGCTTTCTCTCAAAAAGAAACTGTGCCAGCACAGCAAGCGTCTCAGGACGATTTTCATGAAGGTACTCGAGTTCTTACCATCTCCTGGAGAAAAGAAAAAGAAAGATTGGCCAGGGAATGCTGCATAAGTTTTAGAAAGATGTAAAAGAATGTTTTTTGAAAACTTTTTCTCTAATTATGGTAATCTAAGTTTAAACTGTTGGAAAGTGGTTAGTTATCATTTTCTCTCAGTTTGAGAGCTGCGCACTCAATCCCGATGCTGTGCGGTCTTGTTCTTGGCGTCTCAGCATCTGCCGAGCTCTCCAGCTGCCGGCGGCGAAGAAGCGGCTTTTTCGCGCACAGAGAGAGCTTTCTGCCGGTCGCGGTGCGCTCCGGACCGCGGCTTCTGCCGAAAGACGCCCGGAGACCGGCACCTACCCTCGGAGAGCTGCATATGCCCGCCTTCTGCGTCTCTTGCCGCCTACATCTTAGCGAAAAGCTTTTTCACGCTTTCTCTCAAAAAGAAACTGTGCCAGCACAGCAAGCGTCTCAGGACGATTTTCATGAAGGTACTCGAGTTCTTACCATCTCCTGGAGAACACAAAAAGAAAGATCGGCCAGGGAATGCTGCATAAGTTTTAGCAAGATGTAAAAGAAAGTTGTTTGAGAACTTTTTCCCTACTTATGGTAATCTAAGTTTAAACTGTTGGAAAGTGGTTAGTTATCATTTTCTTTCAGTTTGAGAGCTGGGCACTTACTCCCGTTGCTGTGCGGCTTCGTTCTTGGCGTCTCAGCATCTGCCGAGCTCTCCGGCTGACGGAGGCGAAGAAGCGGCTTTTTCGCGCACAGAGCTTTCTGCCGGTCGCGGTGCGCTCCGGACCGCGGCTTCTGCCGAAAGACGCCCGGAGACCGGCACCTACCCTCGGAGAGCTGCATATGCCCGCCTTCTGCGTCTCTTGCCGCCTACACCTTAGCGAAAAGCTTTTTCACGCTTTCTCTCAAAAAGAAACTGTGCCAGCACAGCAAGCGTCTCAGGACGATTTTCATGAAGGTACTCGAGTTCTTACCATCTCCTGGAGAAAAGGAAAAGTAAGATTTCTCAGGGAGTGCTGCATAATTTTTACAAGGATGAAAAAGAATGTTGTTTGAAAACTTTTTCTCTACTTATGGTAATCTAAGTTTAAACTGTTGGAAAGTGGTTAGTTATCATTTTCTCTCACTTTGAGAGCTGCGCACTCAATCCCGATGCTGTGCGGTCTTGTTCTTGGCGTCTCAGCATCTGCCGAGCTCTCCGGCTGCTGGAGGCGAAGAAGCGGCTTTTTCGCGCACAGAGCTTTCTGCCGGTCGCGGTGCCCTCCAGACCGCGGCTTCTGCCGAAAGACGCCCGGAGACCGGCACCTACCCTCGGAGAGCTGCATATGCCCGCCTTCAGCGTCTCTTGCCGCCTACACCTTAGCGAAAAGCTTTTTCACGCTTTCTCTCAAAAAGAAACTGTGCCAGCACAGCAAGCGTCTCAGGACGATTTTCATGAAGGTACTCGAGTTCTTACCATCTCCTGGAGAAAAGGAAAAGTAAGATTTCTCAGGGAGTGCTGCATAATTTTTACAAGGATGAAAAAGAAAGTTTTTTGAAAACTTTTTCTCTACTTATGGTAATCTAAGTTTAAACTGTTGGAAAGTGGTTAGTTATCATTTTCTCTCAGTTTGAGAGCTGCGCACTCAATCCCGATGCTGTGTGGTCTTGTTCTTGGCGTCTCAGCATCTGCCGAGCTCTCCGGCTGCCGGCGGCGAAGAAGCGGCTTTTTCGCGCACAGAGCTTTCTGCCGGTCGCGGTGCGCTCCGGACCGCGGCTTCTGCCGAAAGACGCCCGGAGACCGGCACCTACCCTCGGAGAGCTGCATATGCCCGCCTTCTGCGTCTCTTGCCGCCTACACCTTAGCGAAAAGCTTTTTCACGCTTTCTCTCAAAAAGAAACTGTGCCAGCACAGCAAGCGTCTCAGGACGATTTTCATGAAGGTACTCGAGTTCTTACCATCTCCTGGAGAAAAGGAAAAGAAAGATTGGCCAGGGAATGCTGCATAAGTTTTAGAAAGATGTAAAAGAATGTTTTTTGAAAACTTTTTCTCTAATTATGGTAATCTAAGTTTAAACTGTTGGAAAGTGGTTAGTTATCATTTTCTCTCAGTTTGAGAGCTGCGCACTCAATCCCGATGCTGTGCGGTCTTGTTCTTGGCGTCTCAGCATCTGCCGAGCTCTCCGGCTGCCGGCGGCGAAGAAGCGGCTTTTTCGCGCACAGAGAGACCTTTCTGCCGGTCGCGGTGCGCTCCGGACCGCGGCTTCTGCCGAAAGACGCCCGGAGACCGGCACCTACCCTCGGAGAGCTGCATATGCCCGCCTTCTGCGTCTCTTGCCGCCTACATCTTAGCGAAAAGCTTTTTCACGCTTTCTCTCAAAAAGAAACTGTGCCAGCACAGCAAGCGTCTCAGGACGATTTTCATGAAGGTACTCGAGTTCTTACCATCTCCTGGAGAACACAAAAAGAAAGATCGGCCAGGGAATGCTGCATAAGTTTTAGCAAGATGTAAAAGAAAGTTGTTTGAGAACTTTTTCCCTACTTATGGTAATCTAAGTTTAAACTGTTGGAAAGTGGTTAGTTATCATTTTCTTTCAGTTTGAGAGCTGGGCACTTACTCCCGTTGCTGTGCGGCTTCGTTCTTGGCGTCTCAGCATCTGCCGAGCTCTCCGGCTGCTGGAGGCGAAGAAGCGGCTTTTTCGCGCACAGAGCTTTCTGCCGGTCGCGGTGCGCTCCGGACCGCGGCTTCTGCCGAAAGACGTCCGGAGACCGGCACCTACCTTCGGAGAGCTGCATATGCCCGTCTTCTGCGTCTCTTGCCGCCTACACCTTAGCGAAAAGCTTTTTCACGCTTTCTCTCAAAAAGAAACTGTGCCAGCACAGCAAGCGTCTCAGGACGATTTTCATGAAGGTACTCGAGTTCTTACCATCTCCTGGAGAAAAGGAAAAGTAAGATTTCTCAGGGAGTTCTGCATAATTTTTACAAGGATGAAAAAGAAAGTTATTTGAAAACTTTTTCTCTACTTATGGTAATCTAAGTTTAAACTGTTGGAAAGTGGTTAGTTATCATTTTCTCTCAGTTTGAGAGCTGCGCACTCAATCCCGATGCTGTGCGGTCTTGTTCTTGGCGTCTCAGCATCTGCCGAGCTCTCCAGCTGCCGGCGGCGAAGAAGCGGCTTTTTCGCGCACAGAGAGAGCTTTCTGCCGGTCGCGGTGCGCTCCGGACCGCGGCTTCTGCCGAAAGACGCCCGGAGACCGGCACCTACCCTCGGAGAGCTGCATATGCCCGCCTTCTGCGTCTCTTGCCGCCTACACCTTAGCGAAAAGCTTTTTCACGCTTTCTCTCAAAAAGAAACTGTGCCAGCACAGCAAGCGTCTCAGGACGATTTTCATGAAGGTACTCGAGTTCTTACCATCTCCTGGAGAACACAAAAAGAAAGATCGGCCAGGGAATGCTGCATAAGTTTTAGCAAGATGTAAAAGAAAGTTGTTTGAGAACTTTTTCCCTACTTATGGTAATCTAAGTTTAAACTGTTGGAAAGTGGTTAGTTATCATTTTCTTTCAGTTTGAGAGCTGGGCACTTACTCCCGTTGCTGTGCGGCTTCGTTCTTGGCGTCTCAGCATCTGCCGAGCTCTCCGGCTGACGGAGGCGAAGAAGCGGCTTTTTCGCGCACAGAGCTTTCTGCCGGTCGCGGTGCGCTCCGGACCGCGGCTTCTGCCGAAAGACGCCCGGAGACCGGCACCTACCCTCGGAGAGCTGCATATGCCCGCCTTCTGCGTCTCTTGATACCTACACATTAGCGAAAAGCCTTTTCACGCTTTCTCTCAAAAAGAAACTGTGCCAGCACAGCAAGCATCTCAGGACGATTTTCATGAAGGTACTCAAGTTCTTACCATCTCCTGGAGAACACAAAAAGAAAGATTGGCCAAAGAGTGCTGCATAACTTTTTGAAAGATGTAAAAGAAAGTTGTTTGAGAACTTTTTCCGTACCTATGGTAATTTAAGTTTAAACTGTTCAAAAGTGCTTAGTTATCATTTTCTTTCAGTTTCAGAGCTGCACACTCAATCCCGATGCTGTGCGGTCTTGTTCTTGGCGTCTCAGCATCTGCCGAGCTCTCCAGCTGCTGGAGGCGAAGAAGCGGCTTTTTCGCGCACAGAGCTTTCTGCCGGTCGCGGGGCGCTCCGGACCGCGGCTTCTGCCGAAAGACGCCCGGAGACCGGCACCTACCCTCGGAGAGCTGCATATGCCCGCCTTCTGCATCTCTTGCAACCTACACCTTAGAGAAAAGCTTTTTCACGCTTTCTCCCAAAAAGAAACTGTGCCAGCACAGCAAGCGTCTCAGGACGATTTTCATGAAGGTACTCGAGTTCTTACCATCTCCTGGAGAACACAAAAAGAAAGATTGGCCAAAGAGTGCTGCATAAGTTTTAGAAGGATGCAAATGAAAGTTGTTTGGGAACTTTTTCTCTACTTATGGTAATCTAAGTTTAAACTGTTGGAAAGTGGTTAGTTATCATTTTCTCTCAGTTTGAGAGCTGCGCACTCAATCCCGATGCTGTGCGGTCTTGTTCTTGGCGTCTCAGCATCAGCCGAGCTCTCCGGCTGCCGGCGGCGAAGAAGCGGCTTTTTCGCGCACAGAGCTTTCTGCCGGTCGCGGTGCCCTCCGGACCGCGGCTTCTGCCGAAAGACGCCCGGAGACCGGCACCTACCCTCGGAGAGCTGCATATGCCCGTCTTCAGCGTCTCTTGCCGCCTACACCTTAGCGAAAAGCTTTTTCACGCTTTCTCTCAAAAAGAAACTGTGCCAGCACAGCAAGCGTCTCAGGACGATTTTCATGAAGGTACTCGAGTTCTTACCATCTCCTGGAGAACACAAAAAGAAAGATCGGCCAAAGAGTGCTGCATAAGTTTTAGAAGGATGAAAAAGAATGTTGTTTGAGAACTTTTTCCCTACTTATGGTAATCTAAGTTTAAACTGTTGGAAAGTGGTTAGTTATCATTTTATCTCAGTTTCTGAGCTGCACACTCAATCCCGTTGCTGTGCGGTCTTGTTCTTGGCGTCTCAGCATCTGCCGAGCTCTCCAGCTGCCGGCGGCAAAGAAGCGGCTTTTTCGCGCACAGAGCTTTCTGCCGGTCGCGGGGCGCTCCGGACCGCGGCTTCTGCTGAAAGACGCCCGGAGACCGGCACCTACCCTCGGAGAGCTGCATATGCCCGCCTTCTGCGTCTCTTGCCGCCTACACCTTAGCGAAAAGCTTTTTCACGCTTTCTCTCAAAAAGAAACTGTGCCAGCACAGCAAGCGTCTCAGGACGATTTTCATGAAGGTTACTCGAGTTCTTACCATCTCCTGGAGAAAAGGAAAAGTAAGATTTCTCTGGGAGTGCTGCATAATTTTTACAAGGATGAAAAAGAATGTTTTTTGAAAACTTTTTCCCTACTTATGGTAATCTAAGTTTAAACTGTTGGAAAGTGGTTAGTTATCATTTTCTCTCAGTTTGAGAGCTGCGCACTCAATCCCGATGCTGTGCGGTCTTGTTCTTGGCGTCTCAGCATCTGCCGAGCTCTCCGGCTGCCGGCGGCGAAGAAGCGGCTTTTTCGCGCACAGAGCTTTCTGCCGGTCGCGGTGCCCTCCAGACCGCGGCTTCTGCCGAAAGACCCCCGGAGACCGGCACCTACCCTCGGAGAGCTGCATATGCCCGCCTTCTGCATCTCTTGCCGCCTACACCTTAGAGAAAAGCTTTTTCACGCTTTCTCCCAAAAAGAAACTGTGCCAGCACAGCAAGCGTCTCAGGACGATTTTCATGAAGGTACTCGAGTTCTTACCATCTCCTGGAGAACACAACAAGAAAGATCGGCGAGGGAATGCTGCATAAGTTTTAGAAAGATGTAAAAGAAAGTTGTTTGAGAACTTTTTCCCTACTTATGGTAATCTAAGTTTAAACTGTTGGAAAGTGGTTAGTTATCATTTTCTTTCAGTTTGAGAGCTGGGCACTTACTCCCGTTGCTGTGCGGCTTCGTTCTTGGCGTCTCAGCATCTGCCGAGCTCTCCGGCTGCCGGAGGCGAAGAAGCGGCTTTTTCGCGCACAGAGCTTTCTGCCGGTCGCAGTGCGCTCCGGACCGCGGCTTCTGCCGAAAGACGCCCGGAGACCGGCACCTACCCTCGGAGAGCTGCATATGCCCGCCTTCTGCGTCTCTTGTCACCTACACCTTAGCGAAAAGCTTTTTCACGCTTTCTCTCAAAAAGAAACTGTGCCAGCACAGCAAGCGTCTCAGGACGATTTTCATGAAGGTACTCGAGTTCTTACCATCTCCTGGAGAAAAGGAAAAGTAAGATTTCTCAGGGAGTGCTGCATAATTTTTACAAGGATGAAAAATAATGTTTTTTGAAAACTTTTTCTCTACTTATGGTAATCTAAGTTTAAACTGTTGGAAAGTGGTTAGTTCTCATTTTCTCTCACTTTGAGAGCTGCGCACTCAATCCCGATGCTGTGCGGTCTTGTTCTTGGCGTCTCAGCATCTGCCGAGCTCTCCGGCTGCCGGAGGCGAAGAAGCGGCTTTTTCGCGCACAGAGCTTTCTGCCGGTCGCGGGGCGCTCCGGACCGCGGCTTCTGCCGAAAGACGCCCGGAGACCGGCACCTACCCTCGGAGAGCTGCATATGCCTGCCTTCTGCGTCTCTTGCAACCTACACCTTAGCGAAAAGCCTTTTTACGCTTTCTCTCAAAAAGAAACTTTGCCAGCACAGCAAGCGTCTCAGGACGATTTTCATGAAGGTACTCGAGTTCTTACCATCTCCTGGAGAACACAAAAAGAAAGATTGGCCAGGGAGTGCTGCATAAGTTTTAGAAGGATGTAAAAGAATGTTGTTTGAGAACTTTTTCCCTACTTATGGTAATCTAAGTTTAAACTGTTGGAAAGTGGTTAGTTATCATTTTCTTTCAGTTTGAGAGCTGGGCACTTACTCCCGTTGCTGTGCGGCTTCGTTCTTGGCGTCTCAGCATCTGCCGAGCTCTCCGGCTGCTGGAGGCGAAGAAGCGGCTTTTTCGCCCACAGAGCTTTCTGCCGGTCGCGGTGCGCTCCGGACCGCGGCTTCTGCTGAAAGATGCCCGGAGACCGGCACCTACCCTCGGAGAGCTGCATATGCCCGTCTTCTGCGTCTCTTGCCGCCTACACCTTAGCGAAAAGCTTTTTCACGCTTTCTCTCAAAAAGAAACTGTGCCAGCACAGCAAGCGTCTCAGGACGATTTTCATGAAGGTACTCGAGTTCTTACCATCTCCTGGAGAAAAGGAAAAGTAAGATTTCTCAGGGAGTGCTGCATAAGTTTTACAAGGATGAAAAAGAATGTTGTTTGAAAACTTTTTCTCTGCTTATGGTAATCTAAGTTTAAACTGTTTGAAAGTAGTTAGTTATCATTTTCTTTCAGTTTGAGAGCTGCGCACTCAATCCCGATGCTGTGCGGTCTTGTTCTTGGCGTCTCAGCATCTGCCGAGCTCTCCGGCTGCTGGAGGCGAAGAAGCGGCTTTTTCGCGCACAGAGCTTTCTGCCGGTCGCGGGACGCTCCGGACCGCGGCTTCTGCCGAAAGACGCCCGGAGACCGGCACCTACCCTCGGAGAGCTGCATATGCCCGCCTTCTGCGTCTCTTGATACCTACACCTTAGCGAAAAGCCTTTTCACGCTTTCTCTCAAAAAGAAACTGTGCCAGCACAGCAAGCGTCTCAGGACGATTTTCATGAAGGTACTCGAGTTCTTACCATCTCCTGGAGAACACAAAAAGAAAGATTGGCCAGGGAGTGCTGCATAAGTTTAGAAGGATGTAAAAGAATGTTGTTTGAGAACTTTTTCCCTACTTATGGTAATCTAAGTTTAAACTTTTAAAAAGTGCTTAGTTATCATTTTCTTTCAGTTTCTGAGCTGCACACTCAATCCCGATGCTGTGCGGTCTTGTTCTTGGCGTCTCAGCATCTGCCGAGCTCTCCGGCTGCCGGCGGCGAAGAAGCGGCTTTTTCGCGCACAGAGCTTTCTGCCGGTCGCGGGGCGCTCCGGACCGCGGCTTCTGCCGAAAGACGCCCGGAGACCGGCACCTACCCTCGGAGAGCTGCATATGCCCGTTTTCTGCGACTCTTGATACCTACACATTAGCGAAAAGCCTTTTCACGCTTTCTCTCAAAAAGAAACTGTGCCAGCACAGCAAGCGTCTCAGGACGATTTTCATGAAGGTACTCGAGTTCTTACCATCTCCTGGAGAAAAGGAAAAGTAAGATTTCTCAGGGAGTGCTGCATAACTTTTACAAGGATGAAAAAGAATGTTTTTTGAAAACTTTTTCTCTACTTATGGTAATCTAAGTTTAAACTGTTGGAAAGTGGTTAGTTATCATTTTCTCTCACTTTGAGAGCTGCGCACTCAATCCCGATGCTGTGCGGTCTTGTTCTTGGCGTCTCAGCATCAGCCGAGCTCTCCGGCTGCTGGAGGCGAAGAAGCGGCTTTTTCGCGCACAGAGCTTTCTGCCGGTCGCGGGGCGCTCCGGACCGCGGCTTCTGCCGAAAGACGCCCGGAGACCGGCACCTACCCTCGGAGAGCTGCATATGCCCGCCTTCTGCATCTCTTGCAACCTACACCTTAGCGAAAAGCTTTTTCACGCTTTCTCCCAAAAAGAAACTGTGCCAGCACAGCAAGCGTCTCAGGACGATTTTCATGAAGGTACTCGAGTTCTTACCATCTCCTGGAGAACACAAAAAGAAAGATTGGCCAGGGAGTGCTGCATAAGTTTAGAAGGATGTAAAAGAATGTTGTTTGAGAACTTTTTCCCTACTTATGGTAATCTAAGTTTAAACTTTTAAAAAGTGCTTAGTTATCATTTTCTTTCAGTTTCTGAGCTGCACACTCAATCCCGATGCTGTGCGGTCTTGTTCTTGGCGTCTCAGCATCTGCCGAGCTCTCCGGCTGCCGGCGGCGAAGAAGCGGCTTTTTCGCGCACAGAGCTTTCTGCCGGTCGCGGGGCGCTCCAGACCGCGGCTTCTGCCGAAAGACGCCCGGAGACCGGCACCTACCCTCGGAGAGCTGCATATGCCCGTTTTCTGCGACTCTTGATACCTACACATTAGCGAAAAGCCTTTTCACGCTTTCTCTCAAAAAGAAACTGTGCCAGCACAGCAAGCATCTCAGGACGATTTTCATGAAGGTACTCGAGTTCTTACCATCTCCTGGAGAAAAGGAAAAGTAAGATTTCTCAGGGAGTGCTGCATAACTTTTACAAGGATGAAAAAGAATGTTTTTTGAAAACTTTTTCTCTACTTATGGTAATCTAAGTTTAAACTGTTGGAAAGTGGTTAGTTATCATTTTCTCTCACTTTGAGAGCTGCGCACTCAATCCCGATGCTGTGCGGTCTTGTTCTTGGCGTCTCAGCATCAGCCGAGCTCTCCGGCTGCCGGCGGCGAAGAAGCGGCTTTTTCGCGCACAGAGCTTTCTGCCGGTCGCGGGGCGCTCCGGACCGCGGCTTCTGCCGAAAGACGCCCGGAGACCGGCACCTACCCTCGGAGAGCTGCATATGCCCGCCTTCTGCATCTCTTGCAACCTACACCTTAGCGAAAAGCTTTTTCACGCTTTCTCCCAAAAAGAAACTGTGCCAGCACAGCAAGCGTCTCAGGACGATTTTCATGAAGGTACTCGAGTTCTTACCATCTCCTGGAGAAAAGGAAAAGTAAGATTTCTCAGGGAGTGCTGCATAATTTTTACAAGGATGAAAAAGAATGTTGTTTGAAAACTTTTTCTCTACTTATGGTAATCTAAGTTTAAACTGTTGGAAAGTGGTTAGTTATCATTTTCTCTCAGTTTGAGAGCTGCGCACTCAACCCCGATGCTGTGCGGTCTTGTTCTTGGCGTCTCAGCATCTGCCGAGCTCTCCGGCTGCTGGAGGCGAAGAAGCGGCTTTTTCGCGCACAGAGCTTTCTGCCAGTCTCGGTGCGCTCCAGACCGCGGCTTCTGCCGAAAGACGCCCGGAGACCGGCACCTACCCTCGGAGAGCTGCATATGCCCGCCTTCTGCGTCTCTTGCCGCCTACACCTTAGCGAAAAGCTTTTTCACGCTTTCTCTCAAAAAGAAACTGTGCCAGCACAGCAAACGTCTCAGGACGATTTTCATGAAGGTACTCGAGTTCTTACCATCTCCTGGAGAAAAGGAAAAGTAAGATTTCTCAGGGAGTGCTGCATAATTTTTACAAGGATGAAAAAGAATGTTGTTTGAAAACTTTTTCTCTACTTATGGTAATCTAAGTTTAAACTGTTGGAAAGTGGTTAGTTATCATTTTCTCTCAGTTTGAGAGCTGCGCACTCAATCCCGATGCTGTGCGGTCTTGTTCTTGGCGTCTCAGCATCTGCCGAGCTCTCCGGCTGCCGGCGGCGAAGAAGCGGCTTTTTCGCGCACAGAGCTTTCTGCCGGTCGCAGTGCGCTCCGGACCGCGGCTTCTGCCGAAAGACGCCCGGAGACCGGCACCTACCCTCGGAGAGCTGCATATGCCCGCCTTCTGCATCTCTTGCCGCCTACACCTTAGAGAAAAGCTTTTTCACGCTTTCTCTCCAAAAGAAACTGTGCCAGCACAGCAAGCGTCTCAGGACGATTTTCATGAAGGTACTGGAGTTCTTGCCATCTCTTGGAGAAAAGGAAAAGTAAGATTTCTCAGGGAGTGCTGCATAATTTTTACAAGGATGAAAAAGAATGTTGTTTGAGAACTTTTTCCCTACTTATGGTAATCTAAGTTTAAACTGTTGGAAAGTGGTTAGTTATCATTTTCTTTCAGTTTGAGAGCTGCGCACTCAATCCCGATGCTGTGCGGTCTTGTTCTTGGCGTCTCAGCATCTGCCGAGCTCTCCGGCTGCTGGAGGCGAAGAAGCGGCTTTTTCGCGCACAGAGCTTTCTGCCGGTCGCGGGACGCTCCGGACCGCGGCTTCTGCCGAAAGACGCCCGGAGACCGGCACCTACCCTCGGAGAGCTGCATATGCCCGCCTTCTGCATCTCTTGCAACCTACACCTTAGCGAAAAGCCTTTTCACGCTTTCTCTCAAAAAGAAACTGTGCCAGCACAGCAAGCGTCTCAGGACGATTTTCATGAAGGTACTCGAGTTCTTACCATCTCCTGGAGAAAAGGAAAAGTAAGATTTCTCTGGGAGTGCTGCATAAGTTTTAGAAGGATGTAAAAGAATGTTGTTTGAGAACTTTTTCCCTACTTATGGTAATCTAAGTTTAAACTGTTGGAAAGTGGTTAGTTATCATTTTCTCTCACTTTGAGAGCTGCGCACTCAATCCCGATGCTGTGCGGTCTTGTTCTTGGCGTCTCAGCATCTGCCGAGCTCTCCGGCTGCCGGCGGCGAAGAAGCGGCTTTTTCGCGCACAGAGCTTTCTGCCGGTCGCGGTGCGCTCCGGACCGCGGCTTCTGCCGAAAGACGCCCGGAGACCGGCACCTACCCTCGGAGAGCTGCATATGCCCGTCTTCAGCGTCTCTTGCCGCCTACACCTTAGCGAAAAGCTTTTTCACGCTTTCTCTCAAAAAGAAACTGTGCCAGCACAGCAAGCGTCTCAGGACGATTTTCATGAAGGTACTCGAGTTCTTACCATCTCCTGGAGAACACAAAAAGAAAGATTGGCCAAAGAGTGCTGCATAACTTTTAGAAAGATGTAAAAGAAAGTTGTTTGAGAACTTTTTCCGTACCTATGATAATTTAAGTTTAAACTTATCAAAAGTGCTTAGTTATCATTTTCTTTCAGTTTCTGAGCTGCACACTCAATCCCGATGCTGTGCGGCTTCGTTCTTGGCGTCTCAGCATCTGCCGAGCTCTCCGGCTGCCGGAGGCGAAGAAGCGGCTTTTTCGCGCACAGAGCTTTCTGCCGGTCGCGTGGCGCTCCAGACCGCGGCTTCTGCCGAAAGACGCCCGGAGACCGGCACCTACCCTCAGAGAGCTGCATATGCCCGTTTTCTGCGTCTCTTGATACCTACACATTAGCGAAAAGCCTTTTCACGCTTTCTCTCAAAAAGAAACTGTGCCAGCACAGCAAGCGTCTCAGGACAATTTTCATGAAGGTACTCGAGTTCTTACCATCTCCTGGAGAAAAGGAAAAGTAAGATTTCTCAGGGAGTGCTGCATAATTTTTACAAGGATGAAAAAGAATGTTGTTTGAAAACTTTTTCTCTACTTATGGTAATCTAAGTTTAAACTGTTGGAAAGTGGTTAGTTATCATTTTCTCTCAGTTTGAGAGCTGCGCACTCAATCCCGATGCTGTGCGGTCTTGTTCTTGGCGTCTCAGCATCTGCCGAGCTCTCCGGCTGCCGGAGGCGAAGAAGCGGCTTTTTCGCGCACAGAGCTTTCTGCCGGTCGCGGGGCGCTCCGGACCGCGGCTTCTGCCGAAAGACGCCCGGAGACCGGCACCTACCCTCGGAGAGCTGCATATGCCCGCCTTCTGCGTCTCTTGCCGCCTACACCTTAGCGAAAAGCTTTTTCACGCTTTCTCTCAAAAAAAACTATGCCAGCACAGCAAGCGTCTCAGGACGATTTTCATGAAGGTACTGGAGTTCTTACATCTCCTGGAGAAAAGGAAAAGTAAGATTTCTCAGGGAGTGCTGCATAATTTTTACAAGGATGTAAAAGAATGTTGTTTGAGAACTTTTTCCCTACTTATGGTAATCTAAGTTTAAACTGTTGGAAAGTGGTTAGTTATCATTTTCTCTCAGTTTGAGAGCTGCGCACTCAATCCCGATGCTGTGCGGTCTTGTTCTTGGCGTCTCAGCATCTGCCAAGCTCTCCAGCTGCCGGCGGCGAAGAAGCGGCTTTTTCGCGCACAGAGCTTTCTGCCGGTCGCGGTGCGCTCCGGACCGCGGCTTCTGCCGAAAGACGCCCGGAGACCGGCACCTACCCTCGGAGAGCTGCATTTGCCCGTCTCCAGCGTCTCTTGCCGCCTACACCTTAGCGAAAAGCTTTTTCACGCTTTCTCTCAAAAAGAAACTGTGCCAGCACAGCAAGCGTCTCAGGACGATTTTCATGAAGGTACTCGAGTTCTTACCATCTCCTGGAGAAAAGGAAAAGTAAGATTTCTCAGGGAGTGCTGCATAACTTTTACAAGGATGAAAAAGAATGTTGTTTGAAAACTTTTTCTCTACTTATGGTAATCTAAGTTTAAACTGTTGGAAAGTGGTTAGTTCTCATTTTCTCTCACTTTGAGAGCTGCGCACTCAATCCCAATGCTGTGCGGTCTTATTCTTGGCGTCTCAGTATCTGCCGAGCTCTCCGGCTGCTGGAGGCGAAGAAGCGGCTTTTTCGCGCACAGAGCTTTCTGCCGGTCGCGGGGCGCTCCGGACCGCGGCTTCTGCCGAAAGACGCCCGGAGACCGGCACCTACCCTCGGAGAGCTGCATATGCCCGCCTTCTGCGTCTCTTGCAACCTACACCTTAGCGAAAAGCCTTTTCACGCTTTCTCTCAAAAAGAAACTGTGCCAGCACAGCAAGCGTCTCAGGACGATTTTCATGAAGGTACTCGAGTTCTTACCATCTCCTGGAGAACACAAAAAGAAAGATTGGCCAGGGAGTGCTGCATAAGTTTTAGAAGGATGTAAAAGAATGTTGTTTGAGAACTTTTTCCCTACTTATGGTAATCTAAGTTTAAACTGTTGGAAAGTGGTTAGTTATCATTTTCTCTCAGTTTGAGAGCTGCGCACTCAATCCCGATGCTGTGCGGTCTTGTTCTTGGCGTCTCAGCATCTGCCGAGCTCTCCGGCTGCCGGCGGCGAAGAAGCGGCTTTTTCGCGCACAGAGCTTTCTGCCGGTCGCGGTGCGCTCCGGACCGCGGCTTCTGCCGAAAGACGCCCGGAGACCGGCACCTACCCTCGGAGAGCTGCATTTGCCCGCCTTCAGCGTCTCTTGCCGCCTACACCTTAGCGAAAAGCTTTTTCACGCTTTCTCTCAAAAAGAAACTGTGCCAGCACAGCCAGCGTCTCAGGACGATTTTCATGAAGGTACTCGAGTTCTTACCATCTCCTGGAGAAAAGGAAAAGTAAGATTTCTCAGGGAGTGCTGCATAACTTTTACAAGGATGAAAAAGAATGTTGTTTGAAAACTTTTTCTCTACTTATGGTAATCTAAGTTTAAACTGTTGGAAAGTGGTTAGTTATCATTTTCTCTCAGTTTGAGAGCTGCGCACTCAATCCCGATGCTGTGCGGTCTTGTTCTTGGCGTCTCAGTATCTGCCGAGCTCTCCGGCTGCTGGAGGCGAAGAAGCGTCTTTTTCGCGCACAGAGCTTTCTGCCGGTCGCGGGGCGCTCCGGACCGCGGCTTCTGCCGAAAGACGCCCGGAGACCGGCACCTACCCTCGGAGAGCTGCATATGCCCGCCTTCTGCGTCTCTTGCAACCTACACCTTAGCGAAAAGCCTTTTCACGCTTTCTCTCAAAAAGAAACTGTGCCAGCACAGCAAGCGTCTCAGGACGATTTTCATGAAGGTACTCGAGTTCTTACTATCTCCTGGAGAAAAGGAAAAGTAAGATTTCTCAGGGAGTGCTGCATAAGTTTTACAAGGATGTAAAGGAATGTTGTTTGAGAACTTTTTCCCTACTTATGGTAATCTAAGTTTAAACTGTTGGAAAGTGGTTAGTTATCATTTTCTCTCAGTTTGAGAGCTGCGCACTCAATCCCGATGCTGTGCGGTCTTGTTCTTGGCGTCTCAGCATCTGCCGAGCTCTCCGGCTGCCGGCGGCGAAGAAGCGGCTTTTTCGCGCACAGAGCTTTCTGCCGGTCGCGGTGCCCTCCAGACCGCGGCTTCTGCCGAAAGACGCCCGGAGACCGGCTCCTACCCTCGGAGAGCTGCATATGCCCGTCTTCAGCGTCTCTTGCCGCCTACACCTTAGCGAAAAGCTTTTTCACGCTTTCTCCCAAAAAGAAACTGTGCCAGCACAGCAAGCGTCTCAGGACGATTTTCATGAAGGTACTCGAGTTCTTACCATCTCCTGGAGAACACAAAAAGAAAGATTGGCCAAAGAGTGCTGCATAGCTTTTAGAAAGATGTAAAAGAAAGTTGTTTGAGAACTTTTTCCGTACCTAGTTTAATTTAAGTTTAAACTTTTCAAAAGTGCTTAGTTATCATTTTCTTTCAGTTTCTGAGCTGCACACTCAATCCCGATGCTGTGCGGTCTTGTTCTTGGCGTCTCAGCATCTGCCGAGCTCTCCAGCTGACGGCGGCGAAGAAGCGGCTTTTTCGTGCACAGAGCTTTCTGCCGGTCGCGGTGCGCTCCGGACCGCGGCTTCTGCCGAAAGACGCCCGGAGACCGGCACCTACCCTCGGAGAGCTGCATATGCCCGTTTTCTGCGTCTCTTGATACCTACACCTTAGCGAAAACCTTTTTCACGCTTTCTCTCAAAAAGAAACTGTGACAGCACAGCAAGCGTCTCAGGACGATTTTCATGAAGGTACTCGAGTTCTTACCATCTCCTGGAGAACACAAAAAGAAAGATCGGCCAAAGAGTGCTGCAAAGTTTTAGCAAGATGTAAAAGAAAGTTGTTTGAGAACTTTTTCCCTACTTATGGTAATCTAAGTTTAAACTGTTGGAAAGTGGTTAGTTATCATTTTCTCTCACTTTGAGAGCTGCGCACTCAATCCCAATGCTGTGCGGTCTTGTTCTTGGCGTCTCAGCATCTGCCGAGCTCTCCGGCTGCTGGAGGCGAAGAAGCGGCTTTTTCGTGCACAGAGCTTTCTGCCGGTCGCGGTGCGCTCCGGACCGCGGCTTCTGCTGAAAGACGCCCGGAGACCGGCACCTACCCTCGGAGAGCTGAATATGCCCGCCTTCTGCGTCTCTTGATACCTACACATTAGCGAAAAGCTTTTTCACGCTTTCTCTCAAAAAGAAACTGTGCCAGCACAGCAAGCGTCTCAGGACGATTTTCATGAAGGTACTCGAGTTCTTACCATCTCCTGGAGAAAAGGAAAAGTAAGATTTCTCAGGGAGTGCTGCATAATTTTTACAAGGATGAAAAAGAATGTTGTTTGAAAACTTTTTCTCTACTTATGGTAATCTAAGTTTAAACTGTTGGAAAGTGGTTAGTTATCATTTTCTCTCAGTTTGAGAGCTGCGCACTCAATCCCGATGCTGTGCGGTCTTGTTCTTGGCGTCTCAGCATCAGCCGAGCTCTCCGGCTGCCGGCGGAGAAGAAGCGGCTTTTTCGCGCACAGAGCTTTCTGCCGGTCGCGGTGCGCTCCGGACCGCGGCTTCTGCCGAAAGACGCCCGGAGACCGGCACCTACCCTCGGAGAGCTGCATATGCCCGCCTTCTGCGTTTCTTGCCGCCTACACCTTAGCGAAAAGCTTTTTCACGCTTTCTCCCAAAAAGAAACTGTGCCAGCACAGCAAGCGTCTCAGGACGATTTTCATGAAGGTACTCGAGTTCTTACCATCTCCTGGAGAAAAGGAAAAGTAAGATTTCTCAGGGAGTGCTGCATAATTTTTACAAGGATGAAAAAGAATGTTGTTTGAAAACTTTTTCTCTACTTATGGTAATCTAAGTTTAAACTGTTGGAAAGTGGTTAGTTATCATTTTCTCTCACTTTGAGAGCTGCGCACTCAATCCCAATGCTGTGAGGTCTTGTTCTTGGCGTCTCAGTATCTGCCGAGCTCTCCGGCTGCTGGAGGCGAAGAAGCGGCTTTTTCGCGCACAGAGCTTTCTGCCGGTCGCGGGGCGCTCCGGACCGCGGCTTCTGCCGAAAGACGCCCGGAGACCGGCACCTACCCTCGGAGAGCTGCATATGCCCGCCTTCTGCGTCTCTTGCAACCTACACCTTAGCGAAAAGCCTTTTCACGCTTTCTCTCAAAAAGAAACTGTGCCAGCACAGCAAGCGTCTCAGGACGATTTTCATGAAGGTACTCGAGTTCTTACCATCTCCTGGAGAACACAAAAAGAAAGATTGGCCAAAGAGTGCTGCATAAGTTTTAGAAGGATGTAAATGAAAGTTGTTTGGGAACTTTTTCTCTACTTATGGTAATCTAAGTTTAAACTGTTGGAAAGTGGTTAGTTATCATTTTCTCTCAGTTTGAGAGCTGCGCACTCAATCCCGATGCTGTGCGGTCTTGTTCTTGGCGTCTCAGCATCTGCCGAGCTCTCCGGCTGCCGGCGGCGAAGAAGCGGCTTTTTCGCGCACAGAGCTTTCTGCCGGTCGCGGTGCGCTCCGGACCGCGGCTTCTGCCGAAAGACGCCCGGAGACCGGCACCTACCCTCGGAGAGCTGCATATGCCCGTCTTCAGCGTCTCTTGCCGCCTACACCTTAGCGAAAAGCTTTTTCACGCTTTCTCTCAAAAAGAAACTGTGCCAGCACAGCAAGCGTCTCAGGACGATTTTCATGAAGGTACTCGAGTTCTTACCATCTCCTGGAGAAAAGGAAAAGTAAGATTTCTCAGGGAGTGCTGCATAATTTTTACAAGGATGAAAAAGAATGTTGTTTGAAAACTTTTTCTCTACTTATGGTAATCTAAGTTTAAACTGTTGGAAAGTGGTTAGTTATCATTTTCTCTCAGTTTGAGAGCTGCGCACTCAATCCCGATGCTGTGCGGTCTTGTTCTTGGCGTCTCAGCATCAGCCGAGCTCTCCGGCTGCCGGCGGAGAAGAAGCGGCTTTTTCGCGCACAGAGCTTTCTGCCGGTCGCGGTGCGCTCCGGACCGCGGCTTCTGCCGAAAGACGCCCGGAGACCGGCACCTACCCTCGGAGAGCTGCATATGCCCGCCTTCTGCGTTTCTTGCCGCCTACACCTTAGCGAAAAGCTTTTTCACGCTTTCTCCCAAAAAGAAACTGTGCCAGCACAGCAAGCGTCTCAGGACGATTTTCATGAAGGTACTCGAGTTCTTACCATCTCCTGGAGAAAAGGAAAAGTAAGATTTCTCAGGGAGTGCTGCATAATTTTTACAAGGATGAAAAAGAATGTTGTTTGAAAACTTTTTCTCTACTTATGGTAATCTAAGTTTAAACTGTTGGAAAGTGGTTAGTTATCATTTTCTCTCACTTTGAGAGCTGCGCACTCAATCCCAATGCTGTGAGGTCTTGTTCTTGGCGTCTCAGTATCTGCCGAGCTCTCCGGCTGCTGGAGGCGAAGAAGCGGCTTTTTCGCGCACAGAGCTTTCTGCCGGTCGCGGGGCGCTCCGGACCGCGGCTTCTGCCGAAAGACGCCCGGAGACCGGCACCTACCCTCGGAGAGCTGCATATGCCCGCCTTCTGCGTCTCTTGCAACCTACACCTTAGCGAAAAGCCTTTTCACGCTTTCTCTCAAAAAGAAACTGTGCCAGCACAGCAAGCGTCTCAGGACGATTTTCATGAAGGTACTCGAGTTCTTACCATCTCCTGGAGAACACAAAAAGAAAGATTGGCCAAAGAGTGCTGCATAAGTTTTAGAAGGATGTAAATGAAAGTTGTTTGGGAACTTTTTCTCTACTTATGGTAATCTAAGTTTAAACTGTTGGAAAGTGGTTAGTTATCATTTTCTCTCAGTTTGAGAGCTGCGCACTCAATCCCGATGCTGTGCGGTCTTGTTCTTGGCGTCTCAGCATCTGCCGAGCTCTCCGGCTGCCGGCGGCGAAGAAGCGGCTTTTTCGCGCACAGAGCTTTCTGCCGGTCGCGGTGCGCTCCGGACCGCGGCTTCTGCCGAAAGACGCCCGGAGACCGGCACCTACCCTCGGAGAGCTGCATATGCCCGTCTTCAGCGTCTCTTGCCGCCTACACCTTAGCGAAAAGCTTTTTCACGCTTTCTCTCAAAAAGAAACTGTGCCAGCACAGCAAGCGTCTCAGGACGATTTTCATGAAGGTACTCGAGTTCTTACCATCTCCTGGAGAACACAACAAGAAAGATCGGCGAGGAAATGCTGCATAAGTTTTAGAAAGATGTAAAAGAAAGTTGTTTGAGAACTTTTTCCCTACTTATGGTAATCTAAGTTTAAACTGTTGGAAAGTGGTTAGTTATCATTTTCTTTCAGTTTGAGAGCTGGGCACTCACTCCCGTTGCTGTGCGGCTTCGTTCTTGGCGTCTCAGCATCTGCCGAGCTCTCCGGCTGCCGGAGGCGAAGAAGCGGCTTTTTCGCGCACAGAGCTTTCTGCCGGTCGCAGTGCGCTCCGGACCGCGGCTTCTGCCGAAAGACGCCCGGAGACCGGCACCTACCCTCGGAGAGCTGCATATGCCCGCCTTCTGCGTCTCTTGCAACCTACACCTTAGCGAAAAGCCTTTTCACGCTTTCTCTCAAAAAGAAACTGTGCCAGCACAGCAAGCATCTCAGGACGATTTTCATGAAGGTACTCGAGTTCTTACCATCTCCTGGAGAAAAGGAAAAGTAAGATTTCTCAGGGAGCGCTGCATAATTTTTACAAGGATGAAAAAGAATGTTGTTTGAAAACTTTTTCTCTACTTATGGTAATCTAAGTTTAAACTGTTGGAAAGTGGTTAGTTATCATTTTCTCTCAGTTTGAGAGCTGCGCACTCAATCCCGATGCTGTGCGGTCTTGTTCTTGGCGTCTCAGCATCTGCCGAGCTCTCCGGCTGCTGGAGGCGAAGAAGCGGCTTTTTCGCGCACAGAGCTTTCTGCCGGTCGCGGGACGCTCCGGACCGCGGCTTCTGCCGAAAGACGCCCGGAGACCGGCACCTACCCTCGGAGAGCTGCATATGCCCGCCTTCTGCGTCTCTTGCCGCCTACACCTTAGCGAAAAGCTTTTTCACGCTTTCTCTCAAAAAAAACTATGCCAGCACAGCAAGCGTCTCAGGACGATTTTCATGAAGGTACTGGAGTTCTTACATCTCCTGGAGAAAAGGAAAAGTAAGATTTCTCAGGGAGTGCTGCATAATTTTTACAAGGATGTAAAAGAATGTTGTTTGAGAACTTTTTCCCTACTTATGGTAATCTAAGTTTAAACTGTTGGAAAGTGGTTAGTTATCATTTTCTCTCAGTTTGAGAGCTGCGCACTCAATCCCGATGCTGTGCGGTCTTGTTCTTGGCGTCTCAGCATCTGCCGAGCTCTCCGGCTGCCGGCGGCGAAGAAGCGGCTTTTTCGCGCACAGAGCTTTCTGCCGGTCGCGGTGCGCTCCGGACCGCGGCTTCTGCCGAAAGACGCCCGGAGACCGGCACCTACCCTCGGAGAGCTGCATTTGCCCGTCTCCAGCGTCTCTTGCCGCCTACACCTTAGCGAAAAGCTTTTTCACGCTTTCTCTCAAAAAGAAACTGTGCCAGCACAGCAAGCGTCTCAGGACGATTTTCATGAAGGTACTCGAGTTCTTACCATCTCCTGGAGAAAAGGAAAAGTAAGATTTCTCAGGGAGTGCTGCATAACTTTTACAAGGATGAAAAAGAATGTTGTTTGAAAACTTTTTCTCTACTTATGGTAATCTAAGTTTAAACTGTTGGAAAGTGGTTAGTTCTCATTTTCTCTCACTTTGAGAGCTGCGCACTCAATCCCAATGCTGTGCGGTCTTATTCTTGGCGTCTCAGTATCTGCCGAGCTCTCCGGCTGCTGGAGGCGAAGAAGCGGCTTTTTCGCGCACAGAGCTTTCTGCCGGTCGCGGGGCGCTCCGGACCGCGGCTTCTGCCGAAAGACGCCCGGAGACCGGCACCTACCCTCGGAGAGCTGCATATGCCCGCCTTCTGCGTCTCTTGCAACCTACACCTTAGCGAAAAGCCTTTTCACGCTTTCTCTCAAAAAGAAACTGTGCCAGCACAGCAAGCGTCTCAGGACGATTTTCATGAAGGTACTCGAGTTCTTACCATCTCCTGGAGAACACAAAAAGAAAGATTTCTCAGGGAGTGCTGCATAAGTTTTAGAAGGATGTAAAAGAATGTTGTTTGAGAACTTTTTCCCTACTTATGGTAATCTAAGTTTAAACTGTTGGAAAGTGGTTAGTTATCATTTTCTCTCAGTTTGAGAGCTGCGCACTCAATCCCGATGCTGTGCGGTCTTGTTCTTGGCGTCTCAGCATCTGCCGAGCTCTCCGGCTGCCGGCGGCGAAGAAGCGGCTTTTTCGCGCACAGAGCTTTCTGCCGGTCGCGGTGCGCTCCGGACCGCGGCTTCTGCCGAAAGACGCCCGGAGACCGGCACCTACCCTCGGAGAGCTGCATTTGCCCGTCTTCAGCGTCTCTTGCCGCCTACACCTTAGCGAAAAGCTTTTTCACGCTTTCTCTCAAAAAGAAACTGTGCCAGCACAGCAAGCGTCTCAGGACGATTTTCATGAAGGTACTCGAGTTCTTACCATCTCCTGGAGAAAAGGAAAAGTAAGATTTCTCAGGGAGTGCTGCATAAGTTTTATAAGGATGTAAAGGAATGTTGTTTGAGAACTTTTTCCCTACTTATGGTAATCTAAGTTTAAACTGTTGGAAAGTGGTTAGTTATCATTTTCTCTCAGTTTGAGAGCTGCGCACTCAATCCCGATGCTGTGCGGTCTTGTTCTTGGCGTCTCAGCATCAGCCGAGCTCTCCGGCTGCCGGCGGCGAAGAAGCGGCTTTTTCGCGCACAGAGCTTTCTGCCGGTCGCGGTGCCCTCCAGACCGCGGCTTCTGCCGAAAGACGCCCGGAGACCGGCTCCTACCCTCGGAGAGCTGCATATGCCCGTCTTCAGCGTCTCTTGCCGCCTACACCTTAGCGAAAAGCTTTTTCACGCTTTCTCCCAAAAAGAAACTGTGCCAGCACAGCAAGCGTCTCAGGACGATTTTCATGAAGGTACTCGAGTTCTTACCATCTCCTGGAGAACACAAAAAGAAAGATCGGCCAAAGAGTGCTGCATAAGTTTTAGCAAGATGTAAAAGAAAGTTGTTTGAGAACTTTTTCCCTACTTATGGTAATCTAAGTTTAAACTGTTGGAAAGTGGTTAGTTATCATTTTCTCTCACTTTGAGAGCTGCGCACTCAATCCCAATGCTGTGCGGTCTTGTTCTTGACGTCTCAGCATCTGCCGAGCTCTCCGGCTGCTGGAGGCGAAGAAGCGGCTTTTTCGTGCACAGAGCTTTCTGCCGGTCGCGGTGCGCTCCGGACCGCGGCTTCTGCTGAAAGACGCCCGGAGACCGGCACCTACCCTCGGAGAGCTGAATATGCCCGCCTTCTGCGTCTCTTGATACCTACACATTAGCGAAAAGCTTTTTCACGCTTTCTCTCAAAAAGAAACTGTGCCAGCACAGCAAGCGTCTCAGGACGATTTTCATGAAGGTACTCGAGTTCTTACCATCTCCTGGAGAAAAGGAAAAGTAAGATTTCTCAGGGAGTGCTGCATAATTTTTACAAGGATGAAAAAGAATGTTGTTTGAAAACTTTTTCTCTACTTATGGTAATCTAAGTTTAAACTGTTGGAAAGTGGTTAGTTATCATTTTCTCTCAGTTTGAGAGCTGCGCACTCAATCCCGATGCTGTGCGGTCTTGTTCTTGGCGTCTCAGCATCAGCCGAGCTCTCCGGCTGCCGGCGGAGAAGAAGCGGCTTTTTCGCGCACAGAGCTTTCTGCCGGTCGCGGTGCGCTCCGGACCGCGGCTTCTGCCGAAAGACGCCCGGAGACCGGCACCTACCCTCGGAGAGCTGCATATGCCCGCCTTCTGCGTTTCTTGCCGCCTACACCTTAGCGAAAAGCTTTTTCACGCTTTCTCCCAAAAAGAAACTGTGCCAGCACAGCAAGCGTCTCAGGACGATTTTCATGAAGGTACTCGAGTTCTTACCATCTCCTGGAGAAAAGGAAAAGTAAGATTTCTCAGGGAGTGCTGCATAATTTTTACAAGGATGAAAAAGAATGTTGTTTGAAAACTTTTTCTCTACTTATGGTAATCTAAGTTTAAACTGTTGGAAAGTGGTTAGTTCTCATTTTCTCTCACTTTGAGAGCTGCGCACTCAATCCCAATGCTGTGAGGTCTTGTTCTTGGCGTCTCAGTATCTGCCGAGCTCTCCGGCTGCTGGAGGCGAAGAAGCGGCTTTTTCGCGCACAGAGCTTTCTGCCGGTCGCGGGGCGCTCCGGACCGCGGCTTCTGCCGAAAGACGCCCGGAGACCGGCACCTACCCTCGGAGAGCTGCATATGCCCGCCTTCTGCGTCTCTTGCAACCTACACCTTAGCGAAAAGCCTTTTCACGCTTTCTCTCAAAAAGAAACTGTGCCAGCACAGCAAGCGTCTCAGGACGATTTTCATGAAGGTACTCGAGTTCTTACCATCTCCTGGAGAACACAAAAAGAAAGATTGGCCAAAGAGTGCTGCATAAGTTTTAGAAGGATGTAAATGAAAGTTGTTTGGGAACTTTTTCTCTACTTATGGTAATCTAAGTTTAAACTGTTGGAAAGTGGTTAGTTATCATTTTCTCTCAGTTTGAGAGCTGCGCACTCAATCCCGATGCTGTGCGGTCTTGTTCTTGGCGTCTCAGCATCTGCCGAGCTCTCCGGCTGCCGGCGGCGAAGAAGCGGCTTTTTCGCGCACAGAGCTTTCTGCCGGTCGCGGTGCGCTCCGGACCGCGGCTTCTGCCGAAAGACGCCCGGAGACCGGCACCTACCCTCGGAGAGCTGCATATGCCCGTCTTCAGCGTCTCTTGCCGCCTACACCTTAGCGAAAAGCTTTTTCACGCTTTCTCTCAAAAAGAAACTGTGCCAGCACAGCAAGCGTCTCAGGACGATTTTCATGAAGGTACTCGAGTTCTTACCATCTCCTGGAGAACACAACAAGAAAGATCGGCGAGGAAATGCTGCATAAGTTTTAGAAAGATGTAAAAGAAAGTTGTTTGAGAACTTTTTCCCTACTTATGGTAATCTAAGTTTAAACTGTTGGAAAGTGGTTAGTTATCATTTTCTTTCAGTTTGAGAGCTGGGCACTTACTCCCGTTGCTGTGCGGCTTCGTTCTTGGCGTCTCAGCATCTGCCGAGCTCTCCGGCTGCCGGAGGCGAAGAAGCGGCTTTTTCGCGCACAGAGCTTTCTGCCGGTCGCAGTGCGCTCCGGACCGCGGCTTCTGCCGAAAGACGCCCGGAGACCGGCACCTACCCTCGGAGAGCTGCATATGCCCGTCTTCAGCGTCTCTTGCCGCCTACACCTTAGCGAAAAGCTTTTTCACGCTTTCTCTCAAAAAGAAACTGTGCCAGCACAGCAAGCATCTCAGGACGATTTTCATGAAGGTACTCGAGTTCTTACATCTCCTGGAGAAAAGGAAAAGTAAGATTTCTCAGGGAGTGCTGCATAATTTTTACAAGGATGTAAAAGAATGTTGTTTGAGAACTTTTTCCCTACTTATGGTAATCTAAGTTTAAACTGTTGGAAAGTGGTTAGTTATCATTTTCTCTCAGTTTGAGAGCTGCGCACTCAATCCCGATGCTGTGCGGTCTTGTTCTTGGCGTCTCAGCATCTGCCGAGCTCTCCGGCTGCCGGCGGCGAAGAAGCGGCTTTTTCGCGCACAGAGCTTTCTGCCGGTCGCGGTGCGCTCCGGACCGCGGCTTCTGCCGAAAGACGCCCGGAGACCGGCACCTACCCTCGGAGAGCTGCATTTGCCCGTCTCCAGCGTCTCTTGCCGCCTACACCTTAGCGAAAAGCTTTTTCACGCTTTCTCTCAAAAAGAAACTGTGCCAGCACAGCAAGCGTCTCAGGACGATTTTCATGAAGGTACTCGAGTTCTTACCATCTCCTGGAGAAAAGGAAAAGTAAGATTTCTCAGGGAGTGCTGCATAACTTTTACAAGGATGAAAAAGAATGTTGTTTGAAAACTTTTTCTCTACTTATGGTAATCTAAGTTTAAACTGTTGGAAAGTGGTTAGTTCTCATTTTCTCTCACTTTGAGAGCTGCGCACTCAATCCCAATGCTGTGCGGTCTTATTCTTGGCGTCTCAGTATCTGCCGAGCTCTCCGGCTGCTGGAGGCGAAGAAGCGGCTTTTTCGCGCACAGAGCTTTCTGCCGGTCGCGGGGCGCTCCGGACCGCGGCTTCTGCCGAAAGACGCCCGGAGACCGGCACCTACCCTCGGAGAGCTGCATATGCCCGCCTTCTGCGTCTCTTGCAACCTACACCTTAGCGAAAAGCCTTTTCACGCTTTCTCTCAAAAAGAAACTGTGCCAGCACAGCAAGCGTCTCAGGACGATTTTCATGAAGGTACTCGAGTTCTTACCATCTCCTGGAGAACACAAAAAGAAAGATTTCTCAGGGAGTGCTGCATAAGTTTTAGAAGGATGTAAAAGCATGTTGTTTGAGAACTTTTTCCCTACTTATGGTAATCTAAGTTTAAACTGTTGGAAAGTGGTTAGTTATCATTTTCTCTCAGTTTGAGAGCTGCGCACTCAATCCCGATGCTGTGCGGTCTTGTTCTTGGCGTCTCAGCATCTGCCGAGCTCTCCGGCTGCCGGCGGCGAAGAAGCGGCTTTTTCGCGCACAGAGCTTTCTGCCGGTCGCGGTGCGCTCCGGACCGCGGCTTCTGCCGAAAGACGCCCGGAGACCGGCACCTACCCTCGGAGAGCTGCATTTGCCCGTCTTCAGCGTCTCTTGCCGCCTACACCTTAGCGAAAAGCTTTTTCACGCTTTCTCTCAAAAAGAAACTGTGCCAGCACAGCAAGCGTCTCAGGACGATTTTCATGAAGGTACTCGAGTTCTTACCATCTCCTGGAGAAAAGGAAAAGTAAGATTTCTCAGGGAGTGCTGCATAAGTTTTATAAGGATGTAAAGGAATGTTGTTTGAGAACTTTTTCCCTACTTATGGTAATCTAAGTTTAAACTGTTGGAAAGTGGTTAGTTATCATTTTCTCTCAGTTTGAGAGCTGCGCACTCAATCCCGATGCTGTGCGGTCTTGTTCTTGGCGTCTCAGCATCAGCCGAGCTCTCCGGCTGCCGGCGGCGAAGAAGCGGCTTTTTCGCGCACAGAGCTTTCTGCCGGTCGCGGTGCCCTCCAGACCGCGGCTTCTGCCGAAAGACGCCCGGAGACCGGCTCCTACCCTCGGAGAGCTGCATATGCCCGTCTTCAGCGTCTCTTGCCGCCTACACCTTAGCGAAAAGCTTTTTCACGCTTTCTCCCAAAAAGAAACTGTGCCAGCACAGCAAGCGTCTCAGGACGATTTTCATGAAGGTACTCGAGTTCTTACCATCTCCTGGAGAACACAAAAAGAAAGATTGGCCAAAGAGTGCTGCATAGCTTTTAGAAAGATGTAAAAGAAAGTTGTTTGAGAACTTTTTCCGTACCTAGTTTAATTTAAGTTTAAACTTTTCAAAAGTGCTTAGTTATCATTTTCTTTCAGTTTCTGAGCTGCACAATCAATCCCGATGCTGTGCGGTCTTGTTCTTGGCGTCTCAGCATCTGCCGAGCTCTCCAGCTGACGGCGGCGAAGAAGCGGCTTTTTCGTGCACAGAGCTTTCTGCCGGTCGCGGGGCGCTCCGGACCGCGGCTTCTGCCGAAAGACGCCCGGAGACCGGCACCTACCCTCGGAGAGCTGCATATGCCCGTTTTCTGCGTCTCTTGATACCTACACATTAGCGAAAAGCCTTTTCACGCTTTCTCTCAAAAAGAAACTGTGCCAGCACAGCAAGCGTCTCAGGACAATTTTCATGAAGGTACTCGAGTTCTTACCATCTCCTGGAGAAAAGGAAAAGTAAGATTTCTCAGGGAGTGCTGCATAATTTTTACAAGGATGAAAAAGAATGTTGTTTGAAAACTTTTTCTCTACTTATGGTAATCTAAGTTTAAACTGTTGGAAAGTGGTTAGTTATCATTTTCTCTCAGTTTGAGAGCTGCGCACTCAATCCCGATGCTGTGCGGTCTTGTTCTTGGCGTCTCAGCATCTGCCGAGCTCTCCAGGTGCCGGAGGCGAAGAAGCGGCTTTTTCGCGCACAGAGCTTTCTGCCGGTCGCGGGGCGCTCCGGACCGCGGCTTCTGCCGAAAGACGCCCGGAGACCGGCACCTACCCTCGGAGAGCTGCATATGCCCGCCTTCTGCGTCTCTTGCCGCCTACACCTTAGCGAAAAGCTTTTTCACGCTTTCTCTCAAAAAAAACTATGCCAGCACAGCAAGCGTCTCAGGACGATTTTCATGAAGGTACTGGAGTTCTTACATCTCCTGGAGAAAAGGAAAAGTAAGATTTCTCAGGGAGTGCTGCATAATTTTTACAAGGATGTAAAAGAATGTTGTTTGAGAACTTTTTCCCTACTTATGGTAATCTAAGTTTAAACTGTTGGAAAGTGGTTAGTTATCATTTTCTCTCAGTTTGAGAGCTGCGCACTCAATCCCGATGCTGTGCGGTCTTGTTCTTGGCGTCTCAGCATCTGCCGAGCTCTCCGGCTGCCGGCGGCGAAGAAGCGGCTTTTTCGCGCACAGAGCTTTCTGCCGGTCGCGGTGCGCTCCGGACCGCGACTTCTGCCGAAAGACGCCCGGAGACCGGCACCTACCCTCGGAGAGCTGCATTTGCCCGTCTCCAGCGTCTCTTGCCGCCTACACCTTAGCGAAAAGCTTTTTCACGCTTTCTCTCAAAAAGAAACTGTGCCAGCACAGCAAGCGTCTCAGGACGATTTTCATGAAGGTACTCGAGTTCTTACCATCTCCTGGAGAAAAGGAAAAGTAAGATTTCTCAGGGAGTGCTGCATAACTTTTACAAGGATGAAAAAGAATGTTGTTTGAAAACTTTTTCTCTACTTATGGTAATCTAAGTTTAAACTGTTGGAAAGTGGTTAGTTATCATTTTCTCTCAGTTTGAGAGCTGCGCACTCAATCCCGATGCTGTGCGGTCTTGTTCTTGGCGTCTCAGTATCTGCCGAGCTCTCCGGCTGCTGGAGGCGAAGAAGCGGCTTTTTCGCGCACAGAGCTTTCTGCCGGTCGCGGGGCGCTCCGGACCGCGGCTTCTGCCGAAAGACGCCCGGAGACCGGCACCTACCCTCGGAGAGCTGCATATGCCCGCCTTCTGCGTCTCTTGCAACCTACACCTTAGCGAAAAGCCTTTTCACGCTTTCTCTCAAAAAGAAACTGTGCCAGCACAGCAAGCGTCTCAGGACGATTTTCATGAAGGTACTCGAGTTCTTACTATCTCCTGGAGAAAAGGAAAAGTAAGATTTCTCAGGGAGTGCTGCATAAGTTTTAGAAGGATGTAAAGGAATGTTGTTTGAGAACTTTTTCCCTACTTATGGTAATCTAAGTTTAAACTGTTGGAAAGTGGTTAGTTATCATTTTCTCTCAGTTTGAGAGCTGCGCACTCAATCCCGATGCTGTGCGGTCTTGTTCTTGGCGTCTCAGCATCTGCCGAGCTCTCCGGCTGCCGGCGGCGAAGAAGCGGCTTTTTCGCGCACAGAGCTTTCTGCCGGTCGCGGTGCCCTCCAGACCGCGGCTTCTGCCGAAAGACGCCCGGAGACCGGCACCTACCCTCGGAGAGCTGCATATGCCCGTCTTCAGCGTCTCTTGCCGCCTACACCTTAGCGAAAAGCTTTTTCACGCTTTCTCCCAAAAAGAAACTGTGCCAGCACAGCAAGCGTCTCAGGACGATTTTCATGAAGGTACTCGAGTTCTTACCATCTCCTGGAGAACACAAAAAGAAAGATTGGCCAAAGAGTGCTGCATAGCTTTTAGAAAGATGTAAAAGAAAGTTGTTTGAGAACTTTTTCCGTACCTAGTTTAATTTAAGTTTAAACTTTTCAAAAGTGCTTAGTTATCATTTTCTTTCAGTTTCTGAGCTGCACACTCAATCCCGATGCTGTGCGGTCTTGTTCTTGGCGTCTCAGCATCTGCCGAGCTCTCCAGCTGACGGCGGCGAAGAAGCGGCTTTTTCGTGCACAGAGCTTTCTGCCGGTCGCGGTGCGCTCCGGACCGCGGCTTCTGCCGAAAGACGCCCGGAGACCGGCACCTACCCTCGGAGAGCTGCATATGCCCGTTTTCTGCGTCTCTTGATACCTACACCTTAGCGAAAACCTTTTTCACGCTTTCTCTCAAAAAGAAACTGTGACAGCACAGCAAGCGTCTCAGGACGATTTTCATGAAGGTACTTGAGTTCTTACCATCTCCTGGAGAACACAAAAAGAAAGATTGGCCAAAGAGTGCTGCATAACTTTTAGAATGATGTAAAAGAAAGTTGTTTGAGAACTTTTTCCGTACCTATGGTAATCTAAGTTTAAACTTTTCAAAAGTGCTTAGTTATCATTTTCTTTCAGTTTCTGAGCTGCACACTCAATCCCGATGCTGTGCGGTCTTGTTCTTGGCGCCTCAGCATCTGCCGAGCTCTCCAGCTGCCGGCGGCGAAGAAGCGGCTTTTTCGCGCACAGAGCTTTCTGCCGGTCGCGGGGCGCTCCGGACCGCGGCTTCTGCCGAAAGACGCCCGGAGACCGGCACCTACCCTCGGAGAGCTGCATATGCCCGCCTTCTGCGTCTCTTGCCGCCTACACCTTAGCGAAAAGCTTTTTCACGCTTTCTCTCAAAAAAAACTATGCCAGCACAGCAAGCGTCTCAGGACGATTTTCATGAAGGTACTGGAGTTCTTACATCTCCTGGAGAAAAGGAAAAGTAAGATTTCTCAGGGAGTGCTGCATAATTTTTACAAGGATGTAAAAGAATGTTGTTTGAGAACTTTTTCCCTACTTATGGTAATCTAAGTTTAAACTGTTGGAAAGTGGTTAGTTATCATTTTCTCTCAGTTTGAGAGCTGCGCACTCAATCCCGATGCTGTGCGGTCTTGTTCTTGGCGTCTCAGCATCTGCCGAGCTCTCCGGCTGCCGGCGGCGAAGAAGCGGCTTTTTCGCGCACAGAGCTTTCTGCCGGTCGCGGTGCGCTCCGGACCGCGGCTTCTGCCGAAAGACGCCCGGAGACTGGCACCTACCCTCGGAGAGCTGCATTTGCCCGTCTCCAGCGTCTCTTGCCGCCTACACCTTAGCGAAAAGCTTTTTCACGCTTTCTCTCAAAAAGAAACTGTGCCAGCACAGCAAGCGTCTCAGGACGATTTTCATGAAGGTACTCGAGTTCTTACCATCTCCTGGAGAAAAGGAAAAGTAAGATTTCTCAGGGAGTGCTGCATAACTTTTACAAGGATGAAAAAGAATGTTGTTTGAAAACTTTTTCTCTACTTATGGTAATCTAAGTTTAAACTGTTGGAAAGTGGTTAGTTCTCATTTTCTCTCACTTTGAGAGCTGCGCACTCAATCCCAATGCTGTGCGGTCTTATTCTTGGCGTCTCAGTATCTGCCGAGCTCTCCGGCTGCTGGAGGCGAAGAAGCGGCTTTTTCGCGCACAGAGCTTTCTGCCGGTCGCGGGGCGCTCCGGACCGCGGCTTCTGCCGAAAGACGCCCGGAGACCGGCACCTACCCTCGGAGAGCTGCATATGCCCGCCTTCTGCGTCTCTTGCAACCTACACCTTAGCGAAAAGCCTTTTCACGCTTTCTCTCAAAAAGAAACTGTGCCAGCACAGCAAGCGTCTCAGGACGATTTTCATGAAGGTACTCGAGTTCTTACCATCTCCTGGAGAACACAAAAAGAAAGATTGGCCAAAGAGTGCTGCATAAGTTTTAGAAGGATGTAAAAGAATGTTGTTTGAGAACTTTTTCCCTACTTATGGTAATCTAAGTTTAAACTGTTGGAAAGTGGTTAGTTATCATTTTCTCTCAGTTTGAGAGCTGCGCACTCAATCCCGATGCTGTGCGGTCTTGTTCTTGGCGTCTCAGCATCTGCCGAGCTCTCCGGCTGCCGGCGGCGAAGAAGCGGCTTTTTCGCGCACAGAGCTTTCTGCCGGTCGCGGTGCGCTCCGGACCGCGGCTTCTGCCGAAAGACGCCCGGAGACCGGCACCTACCCTCGGAGAGCTGCATTTGCCCGTCTTCAGCGTCTCTTGCCGCCTACACCTTAGCGAAAAGCTTTTTCACGCCTTCTCTCAAAAAGAAACTGTGCCAGCACAGCAAGCGTCTCAGGACGATTTTCATGAAGGTACTCGAGTTCTTACCATCTCCTGGAGAAAAGGAAAAGTAAGATTTCTCAGGGAGTGCTGCATAACTTTTACAAGGATGAAAAAGAATGTTGTTTGAAAACTTTTTCTCTACTTATGGTAATCTAAGTTTAAACTGTTGGAAAGTGGTTAGTTATCATTTTCTCTCAGTTTGAGAGCTGCGCACTCAATCCCGATGCTGTGCGGTCTTGTTCTTGGCGTCTCAGTATCTGCCGAGCTCTCCGGCTGCTGGAGGCGAAGAAGCGTCTTTTTCGCGCACAGAGCTTTCTGCCGGTCGCGGGGCGCTCCGGACCGCGGCTTCTGCCGAAAGACGCCCGGAGACCGGCACCTACCCTCGGAGAGCTGCATATGCCCGCCTTCTGCGTCTCTTGCAACCTACACCTTAGCGAAAAGCCTTTTCACGCTTTCTCTCAAAAAGAAATTGTGCCAGCACAGCAAGCGTCTCAGGACGATTTTCATGAAGGTACTCGAGTTCTTACTATCTCCTGGAGAAAAGGAAAAGTAAGATTTCTCAGGGAGTGCTGCATAAGTTTTAGAAGGATGTAAAGGAATGTTGTTTGAGAACTTTTTCCCTACTTATGGTAATCTAAGTTTAAACTGTTGGAAAGTGGTTAGTTATCATTTTCTCTCAGTTTGAGAGCTGCGCACTCAATCCCGATGCTGTGCGGTCTTGTTCTTGGCGTCTCAGCATCTGCCGAGCTCTCCGGCTGCCGGCGGCGAAGAAGCGGCTTTTTCGCGCACAGAGCTTTCTGCCGGTCGCGGTGCCCTCCAGACCGCGGCTTCTGCCGAAAGACGCCCGGAGACCGGCTCCTACCCTCGGAGAGCTGCATATGCCCGTCTTCAGCGTCTCTTGCCGCCTACACCTTAGCGAAAAGCTTTTTCACGCTTTCTCCCAAAAAGAAACTGTGCCAGCACAACAAGCGTCTCAGGACGATTTTCATGAAGGTACTCGAGTTCTTACCATCTCCTGGAGAACACAAAAAGAAAGATTGGCCAAAGAGTGCTGCATAGCTTTTAGAAAGATGTAAAAGAAAGTTGTTTGAGAACTTTTTCCGTACCTAGTTTAATTTAAGTTTAAACTTTTCAAAAGTGCTTAGTTATCATTTTCTTTCAGTTTCTGAGCTGCACACTCAATCCCGATGCTGTGCGGTCTTGTTCTTGGCGTCTCAGCATCTGCCGAGCTCTCCAGCTGACGGCGGCGAAGAAGCGGCTTTTTCGTGCACAGAGCTTTCTGCCGGTCGCGGTGCGCTCCGGACCGCGGCTTCTGCCGAAAGACGCCCGGAGACCGGCACCTACCGTCGGAGAGCTGCATATGCCCGTTTTCTGCGTCTCTTGATACCTACACCTTAGCGAAAAGCTTTTTCACGCTTTCTCTCAAAAAGAAACTGTGCCAGCACAGCAAGCGTCTCAGGACGATTTTCATGAAGGTACTCGAGTTCTTACCATCTCCTGGAGAAAAGGAAAAGTAAGATTTCTCAGGGAGTGCTGCATAATTTTTACAAGGATGAAAAAGAATGTTTTTTTAAAACTTTTTCTCTACTTATGGTAATCTAAGTTTAAACTGTTGGAAAGTGGTTAGTTATCATTTTCTCTCAGTTTGAGAGCTGCGCACTCAATCCCGATGCTGTGCGGTCTTGTTCTTGGCGTCTCAGCATCTGCCGAGCTCTCCGGCTGCTGGAGGCGAAGAAGCGGCTTTTTCGCGCACAGAGCTTTCTGCCGGTCGCGGTGCGCTCCGGACCGCGGCTTCTGCCGAAAGACGCCCGGAGACCGGCACCTACCCTCGGAGAGCTGCATATGCCCGCCTTCTGCATCTCTTGCCGCCTACACCGTAGAGAAAAGCTTTTTCACGCTTTCTCCCAAAAAGAAACTGTGCCAGCACAGCAAGCGTCTCAGGACGATTTTCATGAAGGTACTCGAGTTCTTACCATCTCCTGGAGAACACAAAAAGAAAGATCGGCCAGGGAATGCTGCATAAGTTTTAGAAAGATGTAAAAGAAAGTTGTTTGAGAACTTTTTCCCTACTTATGGTAATCTAAGTTTAAACTGTTGGAAAGTGGTTAGTTATCATTTTCTCTCAGTTTGAGAGCTGCGCACTCAATCCCGATGCTGTGCGGTCTTGTTCTTGGCGTCTCAGCATCTGCCGAGCTCTCCGGCTGCTGGAGGCGAAGAAGCGGCTTTTTCGTGCACAGAGCTTTCTGCCGGTCGCGGTGCGCTCCGGACCGCGGCTTCTGCTGAAAGACGCCCGGAGACCGGCACCTACCCTCGGAGAGCTGAATATGCCCGCCTTCTACGTCTCTTGATACCTACACATTAGCGAAAAGCTTTTTCACGCTTTCTCTCAAAAAGAAACTGTGCCAGCACAGCAAGCGTCTCAGGACGATTTTCATGAAGGTACTCGAGTTCTTACCATCTCCTGGAGAAAAGGAAAAGTAAGATTTCTCAGGGAGTGCTGCATAACTTTTACAAGGATGAAAAAGAATGTTCTTTGAAAACTTTTTCTCTACTTATGGTAATCTAAGTTTAAACTGTTGGAAAGTGGTTAGTTATCATTTTCTCTCAGTTTGAGAGCTGCGCACTCAATCCCGATGCTGTGCGGTCTTGTTCTTGGCGTCTCAGCATCAGCCGAGCTCTCCGGCTGCCGGCGGAGAAGAAGCGGCTTTTTCGCGCACAGAGCTTTCTGCCGGTCGCGGGGCGCTCCAGACCGCGGCTTCTGCCGAAAGACGCCCGGAGACCGGCACCTACCCTCGGAGAGCTGCATATGCCCGTTTTCTGCGTTTCTTGCCGCCTACACCTTAGCGAAAAGCTTTTTCACGCTTTCTCCCAAAAAGAAACTGTGCCAGCACAGCAAGCGTCTCAGGACGATTTTCATGAAGGTACTCGAGTTCTTACCATCTCCTGGAGAAAAGGAAAAGTAAGATTTCTCAGGGAGTGCTGCATAATTTTTACAAGGATGAAAAAGAATGTTGTTTGAAAACTTTTTCTCTACTTATGGTAATCTAAGTTTAAACTGTTGGAAAGTGGATAGTTATCATTTTCTCTCACTTTGAGAGCTGCGCACTCAATCCCAATGCTGTGCGGTCTTGTTCTTGGCGTCTCAGCATCTGCCGAGCTCTCCGGCTGCCGGCGGCGAAGTAGCGGCTTTTTCGCGCACAGAGCTTTCTGCCGGTCGCGGTGCCCTCCAGACCGGGGCTTCTGCCGAAAGACGCCCGGAGACCGGCACCTACCCTCGGAGAGCTGCATATGCCCGTCTTCTGCGTCTCTTGATACCTACACATTAGCGAAAAGCCTTTTCACGCTTTCTCTCAAAAAGAAACTGTGCCAGCACAGCAAGCATCTCAGGACGATTTTCATGAAGGTACTCAAGTTCTTACCATCTCCTGGAGAACACAAAAAGAAAGATTGGCCAAAGAGTGCTGCATAAGTTTTAGAAAGATGTAAAAGAAAGTTGTTTGAGAACTTTTTCCGTACCTATGGTAATTTAAGTTTAAACTGTTCAAAAGTGCTTAGTTATCATTTTCTTTCAGTTTCTGAGCTGCACACTCAATCCCGATGCTGTGCGGTCTTGTTCTTGGCGTCTCAGCATCTGCCGAGCTCTCCAGCTGCCGGCGGCGAAGAAGCGGCTTTTTCGCGCACAGAGCTTTCTGCCGGTCGCGGGGCGCTCCGGACCGCGGCTTCTGCCGAAAGACGCCCGGAGACCGGCACCTACCCTCGGAGAGCTGCATATGCCCGTTTTCTGCGTCTCTTGATACCTACACATTAGCGAAAAGCCTTTTCACGCTTTCTCTCAAAAAGAAACGGTGCCAGCACAGCAAGCGTCTCAGGACGATTTTCATGAAGGTACTCGAGTTCTTACCATCTCCTGGAGAACACAACAAGAAAGATCGGCGAGGAAATGCTGCATAAGTTTTAGAAAGATGTAAAAGAAAGTTGTTTGAGAACTTTTTCCCTACTTATGGTAATCTAAGTTTAAACTGTTGGAAAGTGGTTAGTTATCATTTTCTTTCAGTTTGAGAGCTGGGCACTTACTCCCGTTGCTGTGCGGCTTCGTTCTTGGCGTCTCAGCATCTGCCGAGCTCTCCGGCTGCCGGAGGCGAAGAAGCGGCTTTTTCGCGCACAGAGCTTTCTGCCGGTCGCAGTGCGCTCCGGACCGCGGCTTCTGCCGAAAGACGCCCGGAGACCGGCACCTACCCTCGGAGAGCTGCATATGCCCGCCTTCTGCGTCTCTTGCAACCTACACCTTAGCGAAAAGCCTTTTCACGCTTTCTCTCAAAAAGAAACTGTGCCAGCACAGCAAGCGTCTCAGGACGATTTTCATGAAGGTACTCGAGTTCTTACCATCTCCTGGAGAAAAGGAAAAGTAAGATTTCTCAGGGAGTGCTGCATAATTTTTACAAGGATGAAAAAGAATGTTGTTTGAAAACTTTTTCTCTACTTATGGTAATCTAAGTTTAAACTGTTGGAAAGTGGTTAGTTATCATTTTCTCTCACTTTGAGAGCTGCGCACTCAATCCCGATGCTGTGCGGTCTTGTTCTTGGCGTCTCAGCATCTGCCGAGCTCTCCGGCTGCTGGAGGCGAAGAAGCGGCTTTTTCGCGCACAGAGCTTTCTGCCGGTCGCGGGACGCTCCGGACCGCGGCTTCTGCCGAAAGACGCCCGGAGACCGGCACCTACCCTCGGAGAGCTGCATATGCCCGTCTTCTGCGTCTCTTGATACCTACACATTAGCGAAAAGCCTTTTCACGCTTTCTCTCAAAAAGAAACTATGCCAGCACAGCAAGCGTCTCAGGACGATTTTCATGAAGGTACTGGAGTTCTTACATCTCCTGGAGAAAAGGAAAAGTAACATTTCTCAGGGAGTGCTGCATAATTTTTACAAGGATGTAAAAGAATGTTGTTTGAGAACTTTTTCCCTACTTATGGTAATCTAAGTTTAAACTGTTGGAAAGTGGTTAGTTATCATTTTCTCTCAGTTTGAGAGCTGCGCACTCAATCCCGATGCTGTGCGGTCTTGTTCTTGGCGTCTCAGCATCTGCCGAGCTCTCCGGCTGCCGGCGGCGAAGAAGCGGCTTTTTCGCGCACAGAGCTTTCTGCCGGTCGCGGTGCGCTCCGGACCGCGGCTTCTGCCGAAAGACGCCCGGAGACCGGCACCTACCCTCGGAGAGCTGCATTTGCCCGTCTCCAGCGTCTCTTGCCGCCTACACCTTAGCGAAAAGCTTTTTCACGCTTTCTCTCAAAAAGAAACTGTGCCAGCACAGCAAGCGTCTCAGGACGATTTTCATGAAGGTACTCGAGTTCTTACCATCTCCTGGAGAAAAGGAAAAGTAAGATTTCTCAGGGAGTGCTGCATAACTTTTACAAGGATGAAAAAGAATGTTGTTTGAAAACTTTTTCTCTACTTATGGTAATCTAAGTTTAAACTGTTGGAAAGTGGTTAGTTCTCATTTTCTCTCACTTTGAGAGCTGCGCACTCAATCCCAATGCTGTGCGGTCTTATTCTTGGCGTCTCAGTATCTGCCGAGCTCTCCGGCTGCTGGAGGCGAAGAAGCGGCTTTTTCGCGCACAGAGCTTTCTGCCGGTCGCGGGGCGCTCCGGACCGCGGCTTCTGCCGAAAGACGCCCGGAGACCGGCACCTACCCTCGGAGAGCTGCATATGCCCGCCTTCTGCGTCTCTTGCAACCTACACCTTAGCGAAAAGCCTTTTCACGCTTTCTCTCAAAAAGAAACTGTGCCAGCACAGCAAGCGTCTCAGGACGATTTTCATGAAGGTACTCGAGTTCTTACCATCTCCTGGAGAACACAAAAAGAAAGATTGGCCAGGGAGTGCTGCATAAGTTTTAGAAGGATGTAAAAGAATGTTGTTTGAGAACTTTTTCCCTACTTATGGTAATCTAAGTTTAAACTGTTGGAAAGTGGTTAGTTATCATTTTCTCTCAGTTTGAGAGCTGCGCACTCAATCCCGATGCTGTGCGGACTTGTTCTTGGCGTCTCAGCATCTGCCGAGCTCTCCGGCTGCCGGCGGCGAAGAAGCGGCTTTTTCGCGCACAGAGCTTTCTGCCGGTCGCGGTGCGCTCCGGACCGCGGCTTCTGCCGAAAGACGCCCGGAGACCGGCACCTACCCTCGGAGAGCTGCATTTGCCCGTCTTCAGCGTCTCTTGCCGCCTACACCTTAGCGAAAAGCTTTTTCACGCTTTCTCTCAAAAAGAAACTGTGCCAGCACAGCAAGCGTCTCAGGACGATTTTCATGAAGGTACTCGAGTTCTTACCATCTCCTGGAGAAAAGGAAAAGTAAGATTTCTCAGGGAGTGCTGCATAATTTTTACAAGGATGAAAAAGAATGTTGTTTGAAAACTTTTTCTCTACTTATGGTAATCTAAGTTTAAACTGTTGGAAAGTGGTTAGTTATCATTTTCTCTCAGTTTGAGAGCTGCGCACTCAATCCCGATGCTGTGCGGTCTTGTTCTTGGCGTCTCAGTATCTGCCGAGCTCTCCGGCTGCTGGAGGCGAAGAAGCGTCTTTTTCGCGCACAGAGCTTTCTGCCGGTCGCGGTGCGCTCCGGACCGCGGCTTCTGCCGAAAGACGCCCGGAGACCGGCACCTACCCTCGGAGAGCTGCATATGCCCGCCTTCTGCGTCTCTTGCAACCTACACCTTAGCGAAAAGCCTTTTCACGCTTTCTCTCAAAAAGAAACTGTGCCAGCACAGCAAGCGTCTCAGGACGATTTTCATGAAGGTACTCGAGTTCTTACCATCTCCTGGAGAAAAGGAAAAGTAAGATTTCTCAGGGAGTGCTGCATAAGTTTTATAAGGATGTAAAGGAAAGTTGTTTGAGAACTTTTTCCCTACTTATGGTAATCTAAGTTTAAACTGTTGGAAAGTGGTTAGTTATCATTTTCTCTCAGTTTGAGAGCTGCGCACTCAATCCCGATGCTGTGCGGTCTTGTTCTTGGCGTCTCAGCATCAGCCGAGCTCTCCGGCTGCCGGCGGCGAAGAAGCGGCTTTTTCGCGCACAGAGCTTTCTGCCGGTCGCGGTGCCCTCCTGACCGCGGCTTCTGCCGAAAGACGCCCGGAGACCGGCTCCTACCCTCGGAGAGCTGCATATGCCCGTCTTCAGCGTCTCTTGCCGCCTACACCTTAGCGAAAAGCTTTTTCACGCTTTCTCCCAAAAAGAAACTGTGCCAGCACAGCAAGCGTCTCAGGACGATTTTCATGAAGGTACTCGAGTTCTTACCATCTCCTGGAGAACACAAAAAGAAAGATTGGCCAAAGAGTGCTGCATAGCTTTTAGAAAGATGTAAAAGAAAGTTGTTTGAGAACTTTTTCCGTACCTAGTTTAATTTAAGTTTAAACTTTTCAAAAGTGCTTAGTTATCATTTTCTTTCAGTTTCTGAGCTGCACACTCAATCCCGATGCTGTGCGGTCTTGTTCTTGGCGTCTCAGCATCTGCCGAGCTCTCCAGCTGACGGCGGCGAAGAAGCGGCTTTTTCGTGCACAGAGCTTTCTGCCGGTCGCGGTGGGCTCCGGACCGCGGCTTCTGCCGAAAGACGCCCGGAGACCGGCACCTACCCTCGGAGAGCTGCATATGCCCGTTTTCTGCGTCTCTTGATACCTACACCTTAGCGAAAACCTTTTTCACGCTTTCTCTCAAAAAGAAACTGTGACAGCACAGCAAGCGTCTCAGGACGATTTTCATGAAGGTACTCGAGTTCTTACCATCTCCTGGAGAAAAGGAAAAGTAAGATTTCTCAGGGAGTGCTGCATAATTTTTACAAGGATGAAAAAGAATGTTTTTTGAAAACTTTTTCTCTACTTATGGTAATCTAAGTTTAAACTGTTGGAAAGTGGTTAGTTCTCATTTTCTCTCACTTTGAGAGCTGCGCACTCAATCCCGATGCTGTGCGGTCTTGTTCTTGGCGTCTCAGCATCTGCCGAGCTCTCCGGCTGCCGGCGGCGAAGAAGCGGCTTTTTCGCGCACAGAGCTTTCTGCCGGTCGCGGTGCGCTCCGGACCGCGGCTTCTGCTGAAAGACGCCCGGAGACCGGCACCTACCCTCGGAGAGCTGCATATGCCCGCCTTCTGCATCTCTTGCCGCCTACACCTTAGAGAAAAGCTTTTTCACGCTTTCTCCCAAAAAGAAACTGTGCCAGCACAGCAAGCGTCTCAGGACGATTTTCATGAAGGTACTCGAGTTCTTACCATCTCCTGGAGAACACAAAAAGAAAGATCGGCAAGGGAATGCTGCATAAGTTTTAGAAAGATGTAAAAGAAAGTTGTTTGAGAACTTTTTCCGTACCTATGGTAATTTAAGTTTAAACTGTTCAAAAGTGCTTAGTTATCATTTTCTTTCAGTTTCAGAGCTGCACACTCAATCCCGATGCTGTGCGGTCTTGTTCTTGGCGTCTCAGCATCTGCCGAGCTCTCCAGCTGCTGGAGGCGAAGAAGCGGCTTTTTCGCGCACAGAGCTTTCTGCCGGTCGCGGGGCGCTCCGGACCGCGGCTTCTGCCGAAAGACGCCCGGAGACCGGCACCTACCCTCGGAGAGCTGCATATGCCCGCCTTCTGCATCTCTTGCAACCTACACCTTAGAGAAAAGCTTTTTCACGCTTTCTCCCAAAAAGAAACTGTGCCAGCACAGCAAGCGTCTCAGGACGATTTTCATGAAGGTACTCGAGTTCTTACCATCTCCTGGAGAACACAAAAAGAAAGATTGGCCAAAGAGTGCTGCGTAAGTTTTAGAAGGATGTAAATGAAAGTTGTTTGGGAACTTTTTCTCTACTTATGGTAATCTAAGTTTAAACTGTTGGAAAGTGGTTAGTTATCATTTTCTCTCAGTTTGAGAGCTGCGCACTCAATCCCGATGCTGTGCGGTCTTGTTCTTGGCGTCTCAGCATCAGCCGAGCTCTCCGGCTGCCGGCGGCGAAGAAGCGGCTTTTTCGCGCACAGAGCTTTCTGCCGGTCGCGGTGCCCTCCGGACCGCGGCTTCTGCCGAAAGACGCCCGGAGACCGGCACCTACCCTCGGAGAGCTGCATATGCCCGTCTTCAGCGTCTCTTGCCGCCTACACCTTAGCGAAAAGCTTTTTCACGCTTTCTCTCAAAAAGAAACTGTGCCAGCACAGCAAGCGTCTCAGGACGATTTTCATGAAGGTACTCGAGTTCTTACCATCTCCTGGAGAACACAAAAAGAAAGATCGGCCAAAGAGTGCTGCATAAGTTTTAGAAGGATGAAAAAGAATGTTGTTTGAGAACTTTTTCCCTACTTATGGTAATCTAAGTTTAAACTGTTGGAAAGTGGTTAGTTATCATTTTATCTCAGTTTCTGAGCTGCACACTCAATCCCGTTGCTGTGCGGTCTTGTTCTTGGCGTCTCAGCATCTGCCGAGCTCTCCAGCTGCCGGCGGCAAAGAAGCGGCTTTTTCGCGCACAGAGCTTTCTGCCGGTCGCGGGGCGCTCCGGACCGCGGCTTCTGCTGAAAGACGCCCGGAGACCGGCACCTACCCTCGGAGAGCTGCATATGCCCGCCTTCTGCGTCTCTTGCCGCCTACACCTTAGCGAAAAGCTTTTTCACGCTTTCTCTCAAAAAGAAACTGTGCCAGCACAGCAAGCGTCTCAGGACGATTTTCATGAAGGTTACTCGAGTTCTTACCATCTCCTGGAGAAAAGGAAAAGTAAGATTTCTCTGGGAGTGCTGCATAATTTTTACAAGGATGAAAAAGAATGTTTTTTGAAAACTTTTTCCCTACTTATGGTAATCTAAGTTTAAACTGTTGGAAAGTGGTTAGTTATCATTTTCTCTCAGTTTGAGAGCTGCGCACTCAATCCCGATGCTGTGCGGTCTTGTTCTTGGCGTCTCAGCATCTGCCGAGCTCTCCGGCTGCCGGCGGCGAAGAAGCGGCTTTTTCGCGCACAGAGCTTTCTGCCGGTCGCGGTGCCCTCCAGACCGCGGCTTCTGCCGAAAGACCCCCGGAGACCGGCACCTACCCTCGGAGAGCTGCATATGCCCGCCTTCTGCATCTCTTGCCGCCTACACCTTAGAGAAAAGCTTTTTCACGCTTTCTCCCAAAAAGAAACTGTGCCAGCACAGCAAGCGTCTCAGGACGATTTTCATGAAGGTACTCGAGTTCTTACCATCTCCTGGAGAACACAACAAGAAAGATCGGCGAGGGAATGCTGCATAAGTTTTAGAAAGATGTAAAAGAAAGTTGTTTGAGAACTTTTTCCCTACTTATGGTAATCTAAGTTTAAACTGTTGGAAAGTGGTTAGTTATCATTTTCTTTCAGTTTGAGAGCTGGGCACTTACTCCCGTTGCTGTGCGGCTTCGTTCTTGGCGTCTCAGCATCTGCCGAGCTCTCCGGCTGCCGGAGGCGAAGAAGCGGCTTTTTCGCGCACAGAGCTTTCTGCCGGTCGCAGTGCGCTCCGGACCGCGGCTTCTGCCGAAAGACGCCCGGAGACCGGCACCTACCCTCGGAGAGCTGCATATGCCCGCCTTCTGCGTCTCTTGTCACCTACACCTTAGCGAAAAGCTTTTTCACGCTTTCTCTCAAAAAGAAACTGTGCCAGCACAGCAAGCGTCTCAGGACGATTTTCATGAAGGTACTCGAGTTCTTACCATCTCCTGGAGAAAAGGAAAAGTAAGATTTCTCAGGGAGTGCTGCATAATTTTTACAAGGATGAAAAATAATGTTTTTTGAAAACTTTTTCTCTACTTATGGTAATCTAAGTTTAAACTGTTGGAAAGTGGTTAGTTCTCATTTTCTCTCAGTTTGAGAGCTGCGCACTCAATCCCGATGCTGTGCGGTCTTGTTCTTGGCGTCTCAGCATCTGCCGAGCTCTCCGGCTGCCGGAGGCGAAGAAGCGGCTTTTTCGCGCACAGAGCTTTCTGCCGGTCGCGGGGCGCTCCGGACCGCGGCTTCTGCCGAAAGACGCCCGGAGACCGGCACCTACCCTCGGAGAGCTGCATATGCCCGCCTTCTGCGTCTCTTGCAACCTACACCTTAGCGAAAAGCCTTTTTACGCTTTCTCTCAAAAAGAAACTTTGCCAGCACAGCAAGCGTCTCAGGACGATTTTCATGAAGGTACTCGAGTTCTTACCATCTCCTGGAGAACACAAAAAGAAAGATTGGCCAGGGAGTGCTGCATAAGTTTTAGAAGGATGTAAAAGAATGTTGTTTGAGAACTTTTTCCCTACTTATGGTAATCTAAGTTTAAACTGTTGGAAAGTGGTTAGTTATCATTTTCTCTCAGTTTGAGAGCTGCGCACTCAATCCCGATGCTGTGCGGTCTTGTTCTTGGCGTCTCAGCATCTGCCGAGCTCTCCGGCTGCCGGCGGCGAAGAAGCGGCTTTTTCGCGCACAGAGCTTTCTGCCGGTCGCGGTGCGCTCCGGACCGCGGCTTCTGCCGAAAGACGCCCGGAGATCGGCACGTACCCTCGGAGAGCTGCATATGCCCGTCTTCAGCGTCTCTTGCCGCCTACACCTTAGCGAAAAGCTTTTTCACGCTTTCTCTCAAAAAGAAACTGTGCCAGCACAGCAAGCGTCTCAGGACGATTTTCATGAAGGTACTCGAGTTCTTACCATCTCCTGGAGAACACAAAAAGAAAGATCGGCCAAAGAGTGCTGCATAAGTTTTAGAAGGATGAAAAAGAATGTTGTTTGAGAACTTTTTCCCTACTTATGGTAATCTAAGTTTAAACTGTTGGAAAGTGGTTAGTTATCATTTTCTCTCAGTTTCTGAGCTGCGCACTCAATCCCGATGCTGTGCGGTCTTGTTCTTGGCGTCTCAGCATCTGCCGAGCTCTCCGGCTGCCGGCGGCGAAGAAGCGGCTTTTTCGCGCACAGAGCTTTCTGCCGGTCGCGGTGCGCTCCGGACCGCGGCTTCTGCCGAAAGACGCCCGGAGATCGGCACGTACCTTCGGAGAGCTGCATATGCCCGTCTTCAGCGTCTCTTGCCGCCTACACCTTAGCGAAAAGCTTTTTCACGCTTTCTCTCAAAAAGAAACTGTGCCAGCACAGCAAGCGTCTCAGGACGATTTTCATGAAGGTACTCGAGTTCTTACCAACTCCTGGAGAACACAACAAGAAAGATCGGCGAGGAAATGCTGCATAAGTTTTAGAAAGATGTAAAAGAAAGTTGTTTGAGAACTTTTTCCCTACTTATGGTAATCTAAGTTTAAACTGTTGGAAAGTGGTTAGTTATCATTTTCTTTCAGTTTGAGAGCTGGGCACTTACTCCCGTTGCTGTGCGGCTTCGTTCTTGGCGTCTCAGCATCTGCCGAGCTCTCCGGCTGCCGGAGGCGAAGAAGCGGCTTTTTCGCGCACAGAGCTTTCTGCCGGTCGCAGTGCGCTCCGGACCGCGGCTTCTGCCGAAAGACGCCCGGAGACCGGCACCTACCCTCGGAGAGCTGCATATGCCCGCCTTCTGCGTCTCTTGCAACCTACACCTTAGCGAAAAGCCTTTTCACGCTTTCTCTCAAAAAGAAACTGTGCCAGCACAGCAAGCGTCTCAGGACGATTTTCATGAAGGTACTCGAGTTCTTACCATCTCCTGGAGAACACAAAAAGAAAGATCGGCAAGGGAATGCTGCATAAGTTTTAGAAAGATGTAAAAGAAAGTTGTTTGAGAACTTTTTCCCTACTTATGGTAATCTAAGTTTAAACTGTTGGAAAGTGGTTAGTTATCATTTTCTCTCACTTTGAGAGCTGCGCACTTACTCCCGTTGCTGTGCGGCTTCGTTCTTGGCGTCTCAGCATCTGCCGAGCTCTCCGGCTGACGGAGGCGAAGAAGCGGCTTTTTCGCGCACAGAGCTTTCTGCCGGTCGCGGTGCGCTCCGGACCGCGGCTTCTGCCGAAAGACGCCCGGAGACCGGCACCTACCCTCGGAGAGCTGCATATGCCCGCCTTCTGCGTCTCTTGCCGCCTACACCTTAGCGAAAAGCTTTTTCACGCTTTCTCTCAAAAAGCAACTGTGCCAGCACAGCAAGCGTCTCAGGACGATTTTCATGAAGGTACTCGAGTTCTTACCATCTCCTGGAGAAAAGGAAAAGTAAGATTTCTCAGGGAGTGCTGCATAATTTTTACAAGGATGAAAAAGAATGTTGTTTGAAAACTTTTTCTCTACTTATGGTAATCTAAGTTTAAACTGTTGGAAAGTGGTTAGTTATCATTTTCTCTCAGTTTGAGAGCTGCGCACTCAATCCCGATGCTGTGCGGTCTTGTTCTTGGCGTCTCAGCATCTGCCGAGCTCTCTGGCTGCCGGCGGCGAAGAAGCGGCTTTTTCGCGCACAGAGCTTTCTGCCGGTCGCGGTGCCCTCCAGACCGGGGCTTCTGCCGAAAGACGCCCGGAGACCGGCACCTACCCTCGGAGAGCTGCATATGCCCGTCTTCTGCGTCTCTTGATACCTACACATTAGCGAAAAGCCTTTTCACGCTTTCTCTCAAAAAGAAACTGTGCCAGCACAGCAAGCATCTCAGGACGATTTTCATGAAGGTACTCAAGTTCTTACCATCTCCTGGAGAACACAAAAAGAAAGATTGGCCAAAGAGTGCTGCATAACTTTTTGAAAGATGTAAAAGAAAGTTGTTTGAGAACTTTTTCCGTACCTATGGTAATTTAAGTTTAAACTGTTCAAAAGTGCTTAGTTATCATTTTCTTTCAGTTTCAGAGCTGCACACTCAATCCCGATGCTGTGCGGTCTTGTTCTTGGCGTCTCAGCATCTGCCGAGCTCTCCAGCTGCTGGAGGCGAAGAAGCGGCTTTTTCGCGCACAGAGCTTTCTGCCGGTCGCGGGGCGCTCCGGACCGCGGCTTCTGCCGAAAGACGCCCGGAGACCGGCACCTACCCTCGGAGAGCTGCATATGCCCGCCTTCTGCATCTCTTGCAACCTACACCTTAGAGAAAAGCTTTTTCACGCTTTCTTCCAAAAAGAAACTGTGCCAGCACAGCAAGCGTCTCAGGACGATTTTCATGAAGGTACTCGAGTTCTTACCATCTCCTGGAGAACACAAAAAGAAAGATTGGCCAAAGAGTGCTGCATAAGTTTTAGAAGGATGTAAATGAAAGTTGTTTGGGAACTTTTTCCCTACTTATGGTAATCTAAGTTTAAACTGTTGGAAAGTGGTTAGTTATCATTTTCTCTCAGTTTGAGAGCTGCGCACTCAATCCCGATGCTGTGCGGTCTTGTTCTTGGCGTCTCAGCATCAGCCGAGCTCTCCGGCTGCCGGCGGCGAAGAAGCGGCTTTTTCGCGCACAGAGCTTTCTGCCGGTCGCGGTGCCCTCCGGACCGCGGCTTCTGCCGAAAGACGCCCGGAGACCGGCACCTACCCTCGGAGAGCTGCATATGCCCGTCTTCAGCGTCTCTTGCCGCCTACACCTTAGCGAAAAGCTTTTTCACGCTTTCTCTCAAAAAGAAACTGTGCCAGCACAGCAAGCGTCTCAGGACGATTTTCATGAAGGTACTCGAGTTCTTACCATCTCCTGGAGAACACAAAAAGAAAGATCGGCCAAAGAGTGCTGCATAAGTTTTAGAAGGATGAAAAAGAATGTTGTTTGAGAACTTTTTCCCTACTTATGGTAATCTAAGTTTAAACTGTTGGAAAGTGGTTAGTTATCATTTTATCTCAGTTTCTGAGCTGCACACTCAATCCCGTTGCTGTGCGGTCTTGTTCTTGGCGTCTCAGCATCTGCCGAGCTCTCCAGCTGCCGGCGGCAAAGAAGCGGCTTTTTCGCGCACAGAGCTTTCTGCCGGTCGCGGGGCGCTCCGGACCGCGGCTTCTGCTGAAAGACGCCCGGAGACCGGCACCTACCCTCGGAGAGCTGCATATGCCCGCCTTCTGCGTCTCTTGCCGCCTACACCTTAGCGAAAAGCTTTTTCACGCTTTCTCTCAAAAAGAAACTGTGCCAGCACAGCAAGCGTCTCAGGACGATTTTCATGAAGGTTACTCGAGTTCTTACCATCTCCTGGAGAAAAGGAAAAGTAAGATTTCTCTGGGAGTGCTGCATAATTTTTACAAGGATGAAAAAGAATGTTTTTTGAAAACTTTTTCCCTACTTATGGTAATCTAAGTTTAAACTGTTGGAAAGTGGTTAGTTATCATTTTCTCTCAGTTTGAGAGCTGCGCACTCAATCCCGATGCTGTGCGGTCTTGTTCTTGGCGTCTCAGCATCTGCCGAGCTCTCCGGCTGCCGGCGGCGAAGAAGCGGCTTTTTCGCGCACAGAGCTTTCTGCCGGTCGCGGTGCCCTCCAGACCGCGGCTTCTGCCGAAAGACCCCCGGAGACCGGCACCTACCCTCGGAGAGCTGCATATGCCCGCCTTCTGCATCTCTTGCCGCCTACACCTTAGAGAAAAGCTTTTTCACGCTTTCTCCCAAAAAGAAACTGTGCCAGCACAGCAAGCGTCTCAGGACGATTTTCATGAAGGTACTCGAGTTCTTACCATCTCCTGGAGAACACAACAAGAAAGATCGGCGAGGGAATGCTGCATAAGTTTTAGAAAGATGTAAAAGAAAGTTGTTTGAGAACTTTTTCCCTACTTATGGTAATCTAAGTTTAAACTGTTGGAAAGTGGTTAGTTATCATTTTCTTTCAGTTTGAGAGCTGGGCACTTACTCCCGTTGCTGTGCGGCTTCGTTCTTGGCGTCTCAGCATCTGCCAAGCTCTCCGGCTGCCGGAGGCGAAGAAGCGGCTTTTTCGCGCACAGAGCTTTCTGCCGGTCGCAGTGCGCTCCGGACCGCGGCTTCTGCCGAAAGACGCCCGGAGACCGGCACCTACCCTCGGAGAGCTGCATATGCCCGCCTTCTGCGTCTCTTGTCACCTACACCTTAGCGAAAAGCTTTTTCACGCTTTCTCTCAAAAAGAAACTGTGCCAGCACAGCAAGCGTCTCAGGACGATTTTCATGAAGGTACTCGAGTTCTTACCATCTCCTGGAGAAAAGGAAAAGTAAGATTTCTCAGGGAGTGCTGCATAATTTTTACAAGGATGAAAAAGAATGTTGTTTGAAAACTTTTTCTCTACTTATGGTAATCTAAGTTTAAACTGTTGGAAAGTGGTTAGTTATCATTTTCTCTCAGTTTGAGAGCTGCGCACTCAATCCCGATGCTGTGCGGTCTTGTTCTCGGCGTCTCAGCATCAGCCGAGCTCTCCGGCTGCCGGCGGCGAAGAAGCGGCTTTTTCGCGCACAGAGCTTTCTGCCGGTCGCGGTGCCCTCCGGACCGCGGCTTCTGCCGAAAGACGCCCGGAGACCGGCACCTACCCTCGGAGAGCTGCATATGCCCGTCTTCAGCGTCTCTTGCCGCCTACACCTTAGCGAAAAGCTTTTTCACGCTTTCTCTCAAAAAGAAACTGTGCCAGCACAGCAAGCGTCTCAGGACGATTTTCATGAAGGTACTCGAGTTCTTACCATCTCCTGGAGAACACAAAAAGAAAGATCGGCCAAAGAGTGCTGCATAAGTTTTAGAAGGATGAAAAAGAATGTTGTTTGAGAACTTTTTCCCTACTTATGGTAATCTAAGTTTAAACTGTTGGAAAGTGGTTAGTTATCATTTTCTCTCAGTTTCTGAGCTGCGCACTCAATCCCGATGCTGTGCGGTCTTGTTCTTGGCGTCTCAGCATCTGCCGAGCTCTCCGGCTGCCGGCGGCGAAGAAGCGGCTTTTTCGCGCACAGAGCTTTCTGCCGGTCGCGGTGCGCTCCGGACCGCGGCTTCTGCCGAAAGACGCCCGGAGACCGGCACCTACCCTCGGAGAGCTGCATATGCCCGTCTTCAGCGTCTCTTGCCGCCTACACCTTAGCGAAAAGCTTTTTCACGCTTTCTCTCAAAAAGAAACTGTGCCAGCACAGCAAGCGTCTCAGGACGATTTTCATGAAGGTACTCGAGTTCTTACCAACTCCTGGAGAACACAACAAGAAAGATCGGCGAGGAAATGCTGCATAAGTTTTAGAAAGATGTAAAAGAAAGTTGTTTGAGAACTTTTTCCCTACTTATGGTAATCTAAGTTTAAACTGTTGGAAAGTGGTTAGTTATCATTTTCTTTCAGTTTGAGTGCTGGGCACTTACTCCCGTTGCTGTGCGGCTTCGTTCTTGGCGTCTCAGCATCTGCCGAGCTCTCCGGCTGCCGGAGGCGAAGAAGCGGCTTTTTCGCGCACAGAGCTTTCTGCCGGTCGCAGTGCGCTCCGGACCGCGGCTTCTGCCGAAAGACGCCCGGAGACCGGCACCTACCCTCGGAGAGCTGCATATGCCCGCCTTCTGCGTCTCTTGCAACCTACACCTTAGCGAAAAGCCTTTTCACGCTTTCTCTCAAAAAGAAACTGTGCCAGCACAGCAAGCGTCTCAGGACGATTTTCATGAAGGTACTCGAGTTCTTACCATCTCCTGGAGAAAAGGAAAAGTAAGATTTCTCAGGGAGTGCTGCATAATTTTTACAAGGATGAAAAAGAATGTTGTTTGAAAACTTTTTCTCTACTTATGGTAATCTAAGTTTAAACTGTTGGAAAGTGGTTAGTTATCATTTTCTCTCAGTTTGAGAGCTGCGCACTCAATCCCGATGCTGTGCGGTCTTGTTCTTGGCGTCTCAGCATCTGCCGAGCTCTCCGGCTGCTGGAGGCGAAGAAGCGGCTTTTTCGCACACAGAGCTTTCTGCCGGTCGCGGGACGCTCCGGACCGCGGCTTCTGCCGAAAGACGCCCGGAGACCGGCACCTACCCTCGGAGAGCTGCATATGCCCGTCTTCTGCGTCTCTTGATACCTACACATTAGCGAAAAGCCTTTTCACGCTTTCTCTCAAAAAGAAACTATGCCAGCACAGCAAGCGTCTCAGGACGATTTTCATGAAGGTACTGGAGTTCTTACATCTCCTCGAGAAAAGGAAAAGTAACATTTCTCAGGGAGTGCTGCATAATTTTTACAAGGATGTAAAAGAATGTTGTTTGAGAACTTTTTCCCTACTTATGGTAATCTAAGTTTAAACTGTTGGAAAGTGGTTAGTTATCATTTTCTCTCAGTTTGAGAGCTGCGCACTCAATCCCGATGCTGTGCGGTCTTGTTCTTGGCGTCTCAGCATCTGCCGAGCTCTCCGGCTGCCGGCGGCGAAGAAGCGGCTTTTTCGCGCACAGAGCTTTCTGCCGGTCGCAGTGCGCTCCGGACCGCGGCTTCTGCCGAAAGACGCCCGGAGACCGGCACCTACCCTCGGAGAGCTGCATTTGCCCGTCTCCAGCGTCTCTTGCCGCCTACACCTTAGCGAAAAGCTTTTTCACGCTTTCTCTCAAAAAGAAACTGTGCCAGCACAGCAAGCGTCTCAGGACGATTTTCATGAAGGTACTCGAGTTCTTACCATCTCCTGGAGAAAAGGAAAAGTAAGATTTCTCAGGGAGTGCTGCATAACTTTTACAAGGATGAAAAAGAATGTTGTTTGAAAACTTTTTCTCTACTTATGGTAATCTAAGTTTAAACTGTTGGAAAGTGGTTAGTTCTCATTTTCTCTCACCCTGAGAGCTGCGCACTCAATCCCAATGCTGTGCGGTCTTATTCTTGGCGTCTCAGTATCTGCCGAGCTCTCCGGCTGCTGGAGTCGAAGAAGCGGCTTTTTCGCGCACAGAGCTTTCTGCCGGTCGCGGGGCGCTCCGGACCGCGGCTTCTGCCGAAAGACGCCCGGAGACCGGCACCTACCCTCGGAGAGCTGCATATGCCCGCCTTCTGCGTCTCTTGCAACCTACACCTTAGCGAAAAGCCTTTTCACGCTTTCTCTCAAAAAGAAACTGTGCCAGCACAGCAAGCGTCTCAGGACGATTTTCATGAAGGTACTCGAGTTCTTACCATCTCCTGGAGAACACAAAAAGAAAGATTGGCCAGGGAGTGCTGCATAAGTTTTAGAAGGATGTAAAAGAATGTTGTTTGAGAACTTTTTCCCTACTTATGGTAATCTAAGTTTAAACTGTTGGAAAGTGGTTAGTTATCATTTTCTCTCAGTTTGAGAGCTGCGCACTCAATCCCGATGCTGTGCGGTCTTGTTCTTGGCGTCTCAGCATCTGCCGAGCTCTCCGGCTGCCGGCGGCGAAGAAGCGGCTTTTTCGCGCACAGAGCTTTCTGCCGGTCGCGGTGCGCTCCGGACCGCGGCTTCTGCCGAAAGACGCCCGGAGACCGGCACCTACCCTCGGAGAGCTGCATTTGCCCGTCTTCAGCGTCTCTTGCCGCCTACACCTTAGCGAAAAGCTTTTTCACGCTTTCTCTCAAAAAGAAACTGTGCCAGCACAGCAAGCGTCTCAGGACGATTTTCATGAAGGTACTCGAGTTCTTACCATCTCCTGGAGAAAAGGAAAAGTAAGATTTCTCAGGGAGTGCTGCATAACTTTTACAAGGATGAAAAAGAATGTTGTTTGAAAACTTTTTCTCTACTTATGGTAATCTAAGTTTAAACTGTTGGAAAGTGGTTAGTTATCATTTTCTCTCAGTTTGAGAGCTGCGCACTCAATCCCGATGCTGTGCGGTCTTGTTCTTGGCGTCTCAGTATCTGCCGAGCTCTCCGGCTGCTGGAGGCGAAGAAGCGTCTTTTTCGCGCACAGAGCTTTCTGCCGGTCGCGGGGCGCTCCGGACCGCGGCTTCTGCCGAAAGACGCCCGGAGACCGGCACCTACCCTCGGAGAGCTGCATATGCCCGCCTTCTGCGTCTCTTGCAACCTACACCTTAGCGAAAAGCCTTTTCACGCTTTCTCTCAAAAAGAAACTGTGCCAGCACAGCAAGCGTCTCAGGACGATTTTCATGAAGGTACTCGAGTTCTTACCATCTCCTGGAGAAAAGGAAAAGTAAGATTTCTCAGGGAGTGCTGCATAAGTTTTATAAGGATGTAAAGGAATGTTGTTTGAGAACTTTTTCCCTACTTATGGTAATCTAAGTTTAAACTGTTGGAAAGTGGTTAGTTATCATTTTCTCTCAGTTTGAGAGCTGCGCACTCAATCCCGATGCTGTGCGGTCTTGTTCTTGGCGTCTCAGCATCAGCCGAGATCTCCGGCTGCCGGCGGCGAAGAAGCGGCTTTTTCGCGCACAGAGCTTTCTGCCGGTCGCGGTGCCCTCCTGACCGCGGCTTCTGCCGAAAGACGCCCGGAGACCGGCTCCTACCCTCGGAGAGCTGCATATGCCCGTCTTCAGCGTCTCTTGCCGCCTACACCTTAGCGAAAAGCTTTTTCACGCTTTCTCCCAAAAAGAAACTGTGCCAGCACAGCAAGCGTCTCAGGACGATTTTCATGAAGGTACTCGAGTTCTTACCATCTCCTGGAGAACACAAAAAGAAAGATTGGCCAAAGAGTGCTGCATAGCTTTTAGAAAGATGTAAAAGAAAGTTGTTTGAGAACTTTTTCCGTACCTAGTTTAATTTAAGTTTAAACTTTTCAAAAGTGCTTAGTTATCATTTTCTTTCAGTTTCTGAGCTGCACACTCAATCCCGATGCTGTGCGGTCTTGTTCTTGGCGTCTCAGCATCTGCCGAGCTCTCCAGCTGACGGCGGCGAAGAAGCGGCTTTTTCGTGCACAGAGCTTTCTGCCGGTCGCGGTGGGCTCCGGACCGCGGCTTCTGCCGAAAGACGCCCGGAGACCGGCACCTACCCTCGGAGAGCTGCATATGCCCGTTTTCTGCGTCTCTTGATACCTACACCTTAGCGAAAACCTTTTTCACGCTTTCTCTCAAAAAGAAACTGTGACAGCACAGCAAGCGTCTCAGGACGATTTTCATGAAGGTACTCGAGTTCTTACCATCTCCTGGAGAAAAGGAAAAGTAAGATTTCTCAGGGAGTGCTGCATAATTTTTACAAGGATGAAAAAGAATGTTTTTTGAAAACTTTTTCTCTACTTATGGTAATCTAAGTTTAAACTGTTGGAAAGTGGTTAGTTCTCATTTTCTCTCACTTTGAGAGCTGCGCACTCAATCCCGATGCTGTGCGGTCTTGTTCTTGGCGTCTCAGCATCTGCCGAGCTCTCCGGCTGCCGGCGGCGAAGAAGCGGCTTTTTCGCGCACAGAGCTTTCTGCCGGTCGCGGTGCGCTCCGGACCGCGGCTTCTGCCGAAAGACGCCCGGAGACCGGCACCTACCCTCGGAGAGCTGCATATGCCCGCCTTCTGCGTCTCTTGCCGCCTACACCTTAGAGAAAAGCTTTTTCACGCTTTCTCCCAAAAAGAAACTGTGCCAGCACAGCAAGCGTCTCAGGACGATTTTCATGAAGGTACTCGAGTTCTTACCATCTCCTGGAGAACACAAAAAGAAAGATCGGCAAGGGAATGCTGCATAAGTTTTAGAAAGATGTAAAAGAAAGTTGTTTGAGAACTTTTTCCCTACTTATGGTAATCTAAGTTTAAACTGTTGGAAAGTGGTTAGTTATCATTTTCTCTCACTTTGAGAGCTGCGCACTTACTCCCGTTGCTGTGCGGCTTCGTTCTTGGCGTCTCAGCATCTGCCGAGCTCTCCGGCTGACGGAGGCGAAGAAGCGGCTTTTTCGCGCACAGAGCTTTCTGCCGGTCGCGGTGCGCTCCGGACCGCGGCTTCTGCCGAAAGACGCCCGGAGACCGGCACCTACCCTCGGAGAGCTGCATATGCCCGCCTTCTGCGTCTCTTGCCGCCTACACCTTAGCGAAAAGCTTTTTCACGCTTTCTCTCAAAAAGCAACTGTGCCAGCACAGCAAGCGTCTCAGGACGATTTTCATGAAGGTACTCGAGTTCTTACCATCTCCTGGAGAAAAGGAAAAGTAAGATTTCTCAGGGAGTGCTGCATAATTTTTACAAGGATGAAAAAGAATGTTGTTTGAAAACTTTTTCTCTACTTATGGTAATCTAAGTTTAAACTGTTGGAAAGTGGTTAGTTATCATTTTCTCTCAGTTTGAGAGCTGCGCACTCAATCCCGATGCTGTGCGGTCTTGTTCTTGGCGTCTCAGCATCTGCCGAGCTCTCTGGCTGCCGGCGGCGAAGAAGCGGCTTTTTCGCGCACAGAGCTTTCTGCCGGTCGCGGTGCCCTCCAGACCGGGGCTTCTGCCGAAAGACGCCCGGAGACCGGCACCTACCCTCGGAGAGCTGCATATGCCCGTCTTCTGCGTCTCTTGATACCTACACATTAGCGAAAAGCCTTTTCACGCTTTCTCTCAAAAAGAAACTGTGCCAGCACAGCAAGCATCTCAGGACGATTTTCATGAAGGTACTCAAGTTCTTACCATCTCCTGGAGAACACAAAAAGAAAGATTGGCCAAAGAGTGCTGCATAACTTTTTGAAAGATGTAAAAGAAAGTTGTTTGAGAACTTTTTCCGTACCTATGGTAATTTAAGTTTAAACTGTTCAAAAGTGCTTAGTTATCATTTTCTTTCAGTTTCAGAGCTGCACACTCAATCCCGATGCTGTGCGGTCTTGTTCTTGGCGTCTCAGCATCTGCCGAGCTCTCCAGCTCCTGGAGGCGAAGAAGCGGCTTTTTCGCGCACAGAGCTTTCTGCCGGTCGCGGGGCGCTCCGGACCGCGGCTTCTGCCGAAAGACGCCCGGAGACCGGCACCTACCCTCGGAGAGCTGCATATGCCCGCCTTCTGCATCTCTTGCAACCTACACCTTAGAGAAAAGCTTTTTCACGCTTTCTCCCAAAAAGAAACTGTGCCAGCACAGCAAGCGTCTCAGGACGATTTTCATGAAGGTACTCGAGTTCTTACCATCTCCTGGAGAACACAAAAAGAAAGATTGGCCAAAGAGTGCTGCATAAGTTTTAGAAGGATGTAAATGAAAGTTGTTTGGGAACTTTTTCTCTACTTATGGTAATCTAAGTTTAAACTGTTGGAAAGTGGTTAGTTATCATTTTCTCTCAGTTTGAGAGCTGCGCACTCAATCCCGATGCTGTGCGGTCTTGTTCTTGGCGTCTCAGCATCAGCCGAGCTCTCCGGCTGCCGGCGGCGAAGAAGCGGCTTTTTCGCGCACAGAGCTTTCTGCCGGTCGCGGTGCCCTCCGGACCGCGGCTTCTGCCGAAAGACGCCCGGAGACCGGCACCTACCCTCGGAGAGCTGCATATGCCCGTCTTCAGCGTCTCTTGCCGCCTACACCTTAGCGAAAAGCTTTTTCACGCTTTCTCTCAAAAAGAAACTGTGCCAGCACAGCAAGCGTCTCAGGACGATTTTCATGAAGGTACTCGAGTTCTTACCATCTCCTGGAGAACACAAAAAGAAAGATCGGCCAAAGAGTGCTGCATAAGTTTTAGAAGGATGAAAAAGAATGTTGTTTGAGAACTTTTTCCCTACTTATGGTAATCTAAGTTTAAACTGTTGGAAAGTGGTTAGTTATCATTTTCTCTCAGTTTGAGAGCTGCGCACTCAATCCCGATGCTGTGCGGTCTTGTTCTTGGCGTCTCAGCATCTGCCGAGCTCTCCAGCTGCCGGCGGCGAAGAAGCGGCTTTTTCGCGCACAGAGCTTTCTGCCGGTCGCGGGACGCTCCGGACCGCGGCTTCTGCCGAAAGACGCCCGGAGACCGGCACCTACCCTCGGAGAGCTGCATATGCCCGTCTTCTGCGTCTCTTGCCGCCTACACCTTAGCGAAAAGCTTTTTCACGCTTTCTCTCAAAAAGAAACTGTGCCAGCACAGCAAGCGTCTCAGGACGATTTTCATGAAGGTACTCGAGTTCTTACCATCTCCTGGAGAAAAGGAAAAGTAAGATTTCTCAGGGAGTGCTGCATAATTTTTACGAGGATGAAAAAGAATGTTGTTTGAAAACTTTTTCTCTACTTATGGTAATCTAAGTTTAAACTGTTGGAAAGTGGTTAGTTATCATTTTCTTTCAGTTTGAGAGCTGCGCACTCAATCCCGATGCTGTGCGGTCTTGTTCTTGGCGTCTCAGCATCTGCCGAGCTCTCCGGCTGCTGGAGGCGAAGAAGCGGCTTTTTCGCGCACAGAGCTTTCTGCCGGTCGCGGGACGCTCCGGACCGCGGCTTCTGCCGAAAGACGCCCGGAGACCGGCACCTACCCTCGGAGAGCTGCATATGCCCGCCTTCTGCGTCTCTTGCAACCTACACCTTAGCGAAAAGCCTTTTCACGCTTTCTCTCAAAAAGAAACTGTGCCAGCACAGCAAGCGTCTCAGGACGATTTTCATGAAGGTACTCGAGTTCTTACCATCTCCTGGAGAAAAGGAAAAGTAAGATTTCTCAGGGAGTGCTGCATAAGTTTTAGAAGGATGTAAAAGAATGTTGTTTGAGAACTTTTTCCCTACTTATGGTAATCTAAGTTTAAACTGTTGGAAAGTGGTTAGTTATCATTTTCTCTCACTTTGAGAGCTGCGCACTCAATCCCGATGCTGTGCGGTCTTGTTCTTGGCGTCTCAGCATCTGCCGAGCTCTCCGGCTGCCGGCGGCGAAGAAGCGGCTTTTTCGCGCACAGAGCTTTCTGCCGGTCGCGGGACGCTCCGGACCGCGGCTTCTGCCGAAAGACGCCCGGAGACCGGCACCTACCCTCGGAGAGCTGCATATGCCCGCCTTCTGCGTCTCTTGCAACCTACACCTTAGCGAAAAGCCTTTTCACGCTTTCTCTCAAAAAGAAACTGTGCCAGCACAGCAAGCGTCTCAGGACGATTTTCATGAAGGTACTCGAGTTCTTACAATCTCCTGGAGAAAAGGAAAAGTAAGATTTCTCAGGGAGTGCTGCATAACTTTTACAAGGATGTAAAAGAATGTTGTTTGAGAACTTTTTCCCTACTTATGGTAATCTAAGTTTAAACTGTTGGAAAGTGGTTAGTTATCATTTTCTCTCAGTTTGAGAGCTGCGCACTCAATCCCGATGCTGTGCGGTCTTGTTCTTGGCGTCTCAGCATCTGCCGAGCTCTCCGGCTGCCGGCGGCGAAGAAGCGGCTTTTTCGCGCACAGAGCTTTCTGCCGGTCGCGGTGCCCTCCGGACCGCGGCTTCTGCCGAAAGACGCCCGGAGACCGGCACCTACCCTCGGAGAGCTGCATATGCCCGTCTTCAGCGTCTCTTGCCACCTACACCTTAGCGAAAAGCTTTTTCACGCTTTCTCTCAAAAAGAAACTGTGCCAGCACAGCAAGCGTCTCAGGACGATTTTCATGAAGGTACTCGAGTTCTTACCATCTCCTGGAGAAAAGGAAAAGTAAGATTTCTCAGGGAGTGCTGCATAATTTTTACAAGGATGAAAAAGAAAGTTTTTTGAAAACTTTTTCTCTACTTATGGTAATCTAAGTTTAAACTGTTGGAAAGTGGTTAGTTATCATTTTCTCTCAGTTTGAGAGCTGCGCACTCAATCCCGATGCTGTGCGGTCTTGTTCTTGGCGTCTCAGCATCTGCCGAGCTCTCCGGCTGCCGGCGGCGAAGAAGCGGCTTTTTCGCCCACAGAGCTTTCTGCCGGTCGCAGTGCGCTTCGGACCGCGGCTTCTGCCGAAAGACGCCCGGAGACCGGCACCTACCCTCGGAGAGCTGCATATGCCCGCCTTCTGCATCTCTTGCCGCCTACACCTTAGAGAAAAGCTTTTTCACGCTTTCTCTCAAAAAGAAACTGTGCCAGCACAGCAAGCGTCTCAGGACGATTTTCATGAAGGTACTCGAGTTCTTACCATCTCCTGGAGAACACAAAAAGAAAGATTGGCCAGGGAGTGCTGCATAAGTTTAGAAGGATGTAAAAGAATGTTGTTTGAGAACTTTTTCCCTACTTATGGTAATCTAAGTTTAAACTTTTAAAAAGTGCTTAGTTATCATTTTCTTTCAGTTTCTGAGCTGCACACTCAATCCCGATGCTGTGCGGTCTTGTTCTTGGCGTCTCAGCATCTGCCGAGCTCTCCGGCTGCCGGCGGCGAAGAAGCGGCTTTTTCGCGCACAGAGCTTTCTGCCGGTCGCGGTGCGCTCCAGACCGCGGCTTCTGCCGAAAGACGCCCGGAGACCGGCACCTACCCTCGGAGAGCTGCATATGCCCGTTTTCTGCGACTCTTGATACCTACACATTAGCGAAAAGCCTTTTCACGCTTTCTCTCAAAAAGAAACTGTGCCAGCACAGCAAGCGTCTCAGGACGATTTTCATGAAGGTACTCGAGTTCTTACCATCTCCTGGAGAAAAGGAAAAGTAAGATTTCTCAGGGAGTGCTGCATAACTTTTACAAGGATGAAAAAGAATGTTGTTTGAGAACTTTTTCCCTACTTATGGTAATCTAAGTTTAAACTGTTGGAAAGTGGTTAGTTATCATTTTCTTTCAGTTTGAGAGCTGCGCACTCAATCCCGATGCTGTGCGGTCTTGTTCTTGGCGTCTCAGCATCTGCCGAGCTCTCCGGCTGCTGGAGGCGAAGAAGCGGCTTTTTCGCGCACAGAGCTTTCTGCCGGTCGCGGGACGCTCCGGACCGCGGCTTCTGCCGAAAGACGCCCGGAGACCGGCACCTACCCTCGGAGAGCTGCATATGCCCGCCTTCTGCATCTCTTGCAACCTACACCTTAGCGAAAAGCCTTTTCACGCTTTCTCTCAAAAAGAAACTGTGCCAGCACAGCAAGCGTCTCAGGACGATTTTCATGAAGGTACTCGAGTTCTTACCATCTCCTGGAGAAAAGGAAAAGTAAGATTTCTCAGGGAGTGCTGCATAAGTTTTAGAAGGATGTAAAAGAATGTTGTTTGAGAACTTTTTCCCTACTTATGGTAATCTAAGTTTAAACTGTTGGAAAGTGGTTAGTTATCATTTTCTCTCACTTTGAGAGCTGCGCACTCAATCCCGATGCTGTGCGGTCTTGTTCTTGGCGTCTCAGCATCTGCCGAGCTCTCCGGCTGCCGGCGGCGAAGAAGCGGCTTTTTCGCGCACAGAGCTTTCTGCCGGTCGCGGTGCCCTCCGCACCGCGGCTTCTGCCGAAAGACGCCCGGAGACCGGCACCTACCCTCGGAGAGCTGCATATGCCCGTCTTCAGCGTCTCTTGCCGCCTACACCTTAGCGAAAAGCTTTTTCACGCTTTCTCTCAAAAAGAAACTGTGCCAGCACAGCAAGCGTCTCAGGACGATTTTCATGAAGGTACTGGAGTTCTTACCATCTCCTGGAGAACACAAAAAGAAAGATTGGCCAAAGAGTGCTGCATAACTTTTAGAAAGATGTAAAAGAAAGTTGTTTGAGAACTTTTTCCGTACCTATGATAATTTAAGTTTAAACTTTTCAAAAGTGCTTAGTTATCATTTTCTTTCAGTTTCTGAGCTGCACACTCAATCCCGATGCTGTGCGGCTTCGTTCTTGGCGTCTCAGCATCTGCCGAGCTCTCCGGCTGCCGGAGGCGAAGAAGCGGCTTTTTCGCGCACAGAGCTTTCTGCCGGTCGCAGTGCGCTCCGGACCGCGGCTTCTGCCGAAAGACGCCCGGAGACCGGCACCTACCCTCGGAGAGCTGCATATGCCCGCCTTCTGCGTCTCTTGTCACCTACACCTTAGCGAAAAGCTTTTTCACGCTTTCTCTCAAAAAGAAACTGTGCCAGCACAGCAAGCGTCTCAGGACGATTTTCATGAAGGTACTCGAGTTCTTACCATCTCCTGGAGAAAAGGAAAAGTAAGATTTCTCAGGGAGTGCTGCATAATTTTTACAAGGATGAAAAAGAATGTTGTTTGAAAACTTTTTCCCTACTTATGGTAATCTAAGTTTAAACTGTTGGAAAGTGGTTAGTTATCATTTTCTCTCACTTTGAGAGCTGCGCACTCAATCCCGATGCTGTGCGGTCTTGTTCTTGGCGTCTCAGCATCTGCCGAGCTCTCCGGCTGCTGGAGGCGAAGAAGCGGCTTTTTCGCGCACAGAGCTTTCTGCCGGTCGCGGGACGCTCCGGACCGCGGCTTCTGCCGAAAGACGCCCGGAGACCGGCACCTACCCTCGGAGAGCTGCATATGCCCGCCTTCTGCGTCTCTTGCCGCCTACACCTTAGCGAAAAGCTTTTTCACGCTTTCTCTCAAAAAGAAACTATGCCAGCACAGCAAGCGTCTCAGGACGATTTTCATGAAGGTACTCGAGTTCTTACCATCTCCTGGAGAACACAAAAAGAAAGATTGGCCAGGGAGTGCTGCATAAGTTTAGAAGGATGTAAAAGAATGTTGTTTGAGAACTTTTTCCCTACTTATGGTAATCTAAGTTTAAACTTTTAAAAAGTGCTTAGTTATCATTTTCTTTCAGTTTCTGAGCTGCACACTCAATCCCGATGCTGTGCGGTCTTGTTCTTGGCGTCTCAGCATCTGCCGAGCTCTCCGGCTGCCGGCGGCGAAGAAGCGGCTTTTTCGCGCACAGAGCTTTCTGCCGGTCGCGGGGCGCTCCAGACCGCGGCTTCTGCCGAAAGACGCCCGGAGACCGGCACCTACCCTCGGAGAGCTGCATATGCCCGTTTTCTGCGACTCTTGATACCTACACATTAGCGAAAAGCCTTTTCACGCTTTCTCTCAAAAAGAAACTGTGCCAGCACAGCAAGCGTCTCAGGACGATTTTCATGAAGGTACTCGAGTTCTTACCATCTCCTGGAGAAAAGGAAAAGTAAGATTTCTCAGGGAGTGCTGCATAACTTTTACAAGGATGAAAAAGAATGTTGTTTGAGAACTTTTTCCCTACTTATGGTAATCTAAGTTTAAACTGTTGGAAAGTGGTTAGTTATCATTTTCTTTCAGTTTGAGAGCTGCGCACTCAATCCCGATGCTGTGCGGTCTTGTTCTTGGCGTCTCAGCATCTGCCGAGCTCTCCGGCTGCTGGAGGCGAAGAAGCGGCTTTTTCGCGCACAGAGCTTTCTGCCGGTCGCGGGACGCTCCGGACCGCGGCTTCTGCCGAAAGACGCCCGGAGACCGGCACCTACCCTCGGAGAGCTGCATATGCCCGCCTTCTGCATCTCTTGCAACCTACACCTTAGCGAAAAGCTTTTTCACGCTTTCTCTCAAAAAGAAACTGTGCCAGCACAGCAAGCATCTCAGGACGATTTTCATGAAGGTACTCGAGTTCTTACCATCTCCTGGAGAAAAGGAAAAGTAAGATTTCTCAGGGAGTGCTGCATAAGTTTTAGAAGGATGTAAAAGAATGTTGTTTGAGAACTTTTTCCCTACTTATGGTAATCTAAGTTTAAACTGTTGGAAAGTGATTAGTTATCATTTTCTCTCACTTTGAGAGCTGCGCACTCAATCCCGATGCTGTGCGGTCTTGTTCTTGGCGTCTCAGCATCTGCCGAGCTCTCCGGCTGCCGGCGGCGAAGAAGCGGCTTTTTCGCGCACAGAGCTTTCTGCCGGTCGCGGTGCCCTCCGGACCGCGGCTTCTGCCGAAAGACGCCCGGAGACCGGCACCTACCCTCGGAGAGCTGCATATGCCCGTCTTCAGCGTCTCTTGCCGCCTACACCTTAGCGAAAAGCTTTTTCACGCTTTCTCTCAAAAAGAAACTGTGCCAGCACAGCAAGCGTCTCAGGACGATTTTCATGAAGGTACTCGAGTTCTTACCATCTCCTGGAGAACACAAAAAGAAAGATTGGCCAAAGAGTGCTGCATAACTTTTAGAAAGATGTAAAAGAAAGTTGTTTGAGAACTTTTTCCGTACCTATGATAATTTAAGTTTAAACTTTTCAAAAGTGCTTAGTTATCATTTTCTTTCAGTTTCTGAGCTGCACACTCAATCCCGATGCTGTGCGGCTTCGTTCTTGGCGTCTCAGCATCTGCCGAGCTCTCCGGCTGCCGGAGGCGAAGAAGCGGCTTTTTCGCGCACAGAGCTTTCTGCCGGTCGCAGTGCGCTCCGGACCGCGGCTTCTGCCGAAAGACACCCGGAGACCGGCACCTACCCTCGGAGAGCTGCATATGCCCGCCTTCTGCGTCTCTTGTCACCTACACCTTAGCGAAAAGCTTTTTCACGCATTCTCTCAAAAAGAAACTGTGCCAGCACAGCAAGCGTCTCAGGACGATTTTCATGAAGGTACTCGAGTTCTTACCATCTCCTGGAGAAAAGGAAAAGTAAGATTTCTCAGGGAGTGCTGCATAATTTTTACAAGGATGAAAAAGAATGTTGTTTGAAAACTTTTTCCCTACTTATGGTAATCTAAGTTTAAACTGTTGGAAAGTGGTTAGTTATCATTTTCTCTCACTTTGAGAGCTGCGCACTCAATCCCGATGCTGTGCGGTCTTGTTCTTGGCGTCTCAGCATCTGCCGAGCTCTCCGGCTGCTGGAGGCGAAGAAGCGGCTTTTTCGCGCACAGAGCTTTCTGCCGGTCGCGGGACGCTCCGGACCGCGGCTTCTGCCGAAAGACGCCCGGAGACCGGCACCTACCCTCGGAGAGCTGCATATGCCCGCCTTCTGCGTCTCTTGCCGCCTACACCTTAGCGAAAAGCTTTTTCACGCTTTCTCTCAAAAAGAAACTATGCCAGCACAGCAAGCGTCTCAGGACGATTTTCATGAAGGTACTGGAGTTCTTACCATCTCCTGGAGAAAAGGAAAAGTAAGATTTCTCAGGGAGTGCTGCATAATTTTTACAAGGATGAAAAATAATGTTTTTTGAAAACTTTTTCTCTACTTATGGTAATCTAAGTTTAAACTGTTGGAAAGTGGTTAGTTCTCATTTTCTCTCAGTTTGAGAGCTGCGCACTCAATCCCGATGCTGTGCGGTCTTGTTCTTGGCGTCTCAGCATCTGCCGAGCTCTCCGGCTGCCGGAGGCGAAGAAGCGGCTTTTTCGCGCACAGAGCGTTCTGCCGGTCGCGGGGCGCGCCGGACCGCGGCTACTGCCGAAAGACGCCCGGAGACCGGCACCTACCCTCGGAGAGCTGCATATGCCCGCCTTCTGCGTCTCTTGCAACCTACACCTTAGCGAAAAGCCTTTTTACGCTTTCTCTCAAAAAGAAACTTTGCCAGCACAGCAAGCGTCTCAGGACGATTTTCATGAAGGTACTCGAGTTCTTACCATCTCCTGGAGAACACAAAAAGAAAGATTGGCCAGGGAGTGCTGCATAAGTTTTAGAAGGATGTAAAAGAATGTTGTTTGAGAACTTTTTCCCTACTTATGGTAATCTAAGTTTAAACTGTTGGAAAGTGGTTAGTTATCATTTTCTCTCACTTTGAGAGCTGCGCACTCAATCCCGATGCTGTGCGGTCTTGTTCTTGGCGTCTCAGCATCTGCCGAGCTCTCCGGCTGCCGGCGGCGAAGAAGCGGCTTTTTCGCCCACAGAGCTTTCTGCCGGTCGCAGTGCGCTCCGGACCGCGGCTTCTGCCGAAAGACGCCCGGAGACCGGCACCTACCCTCGGAGAGCTGCATATGCCCGCCTTCTGCATCTCTTGCCGCCTACACCTTAGAGAAAAGCTTTTTCACGCTTTCTCTCAAAAAGAAACTGTGCCAGCACAGCAAGCGTCTCAGGACGATTTTCATGAAGGTACTCGAGTTCTTACCATCTCCTGGAGAACACAAAAAGAAAGATTGGCCAGGGAATGCTGCATAAGTTTTAGAAGGATGTAAAAGAAAGTTGTTTGAGAACTTTTTCCCTACTTATGGTAATCTAAGTTTAAACTGTTGGAAAGTGGTTAGTTATCATTTTCTTTCAGTTTGAGAGCTGGGCACTTACTCCCGTTGCTGTGCGGCTTCGTTCTTGGCGTCTCAGCATCTGCCGAGCTCTCCGGCTGACGGAGGCGAAGAAGCGGCTTTTTCGCCCACAGAGCTTTCTGCCGGTCGCGGTGCGCTCCGGACCGCGGCTTCTGCTGAAAGACGCCCGGAGACCTGCACCTACCCTCGGAGAGCTGCATATGCCCGTCTTCTGCGTCTCTTGCCGCCTACACCTTAGCGAAAAGCTTTTTCACGCTTTCTTTCAAAAAGAAACTGTGCCAGCACAGCAAGCGTCTCAGGACGATTTTCATGAAGGTACTCGAGTTCTTACCATCTCCTGGAGAAAAGGAAAAGTAAGATTTCTCAGGGAGTGCTGCATAATTTTTACGAGGATGAAAAAGAATGTTGTTTGAAAACTTTTTCTCTACTTATGGTAATCTAAGTTTAAACTGTTGGAAAGTGGTTAGTTATCATTTTCTTTCAGTTTGAGAGCTGCGCACTCAATCCCGATGCTGTGCGGTCTTGTTCTTGGCGTCTCAGCATCTGCCGAGCTCTCCGGCTGCTGGAGGCGAAGAAGCGGCTTTTTCGCGCACAGAGCTTTCTGCCGTTCGCGGGACGCTCCGGACCGCGGCTTCTGCCGAAAGACGCCCGGAGACCGGCACCTACCCTCGGAGAGCTGCATATGCCCGCCTTCTGCGTCTCTTGCCGCCTACACCTTAGCGAAAAGCCTTTTCACGCTTTCTCTCAAAAAGAAACTGTGCCAGCACAGCAAGCGTCTCAGGACGATTTTCATGAAGGTACTCGAGTTCTTACCATCTCCTGGAGAACACAAAAAGAAAGATTGGCCAGGGAGTGCTGCATAAGTTTTAGAAGGATGTAAAAGAATGTTGTTTGAGAACTTTTTCCCTACTTATGGTAATCTAAGTTTAAACTTTTAAAAAGTACTTAGTTATCATTTTCTTTCAGTTTCTGAGCTGCACACTCAATCCCGATGCTGTGCGGTCTTGTTCTTGGCGTCTCAGCATCTGCCGAGCTCTCCGGCTGCCGGCGGCGAAGAAGCGGCTTTTTCGCGCACAGAGCTTTCTGCCGGTCGCGGGGCGCTCCAGACCGTGGCTTCTGCCGAAAGACGCCCGGAGACCGGCACCTACCCTCGGAGAGCTGCATATGCCCGTTTTCTGCGACTCTTGATACCTACAAATTAGCGAAAAGCCTTTTCACGCTTTCTCTCAAAAAGAAACTGTGCCAGCACAGCAAGCGTCTCAGGACGATTTTCATGAAGGTACTCGAGTTCTTACCATCTCCTGGAGAAAAGGAAAAGTAAGATTTCTCAGGGAGTGCTGCATAACTTTTACAAGGATGAAAAAGAATGTTTTTTGAAAACTTTTTCTCTACTTATGGTAATCAAAGTTTAAACTGTTGGAAAGTGGTTAGTTATCATTTTCTCTCAGTTTGAGAGCTGCGCACTCAATCCCGATGCTGTGCGGTCTTGTTCTTGGCGTCTCAGCATCAGCCGAGCTCTCCGGCTGCTGGAGGCGAAGAAGCGGCTTTTTCGTGCACAGAGCTTTCTGCCGGTCGCGGGACGCTCCGGACCACGGCTTCTGCCGAAAGACGCCCGGAGACCGGCACCTACCCTCGGAGAGCTGCATATGCCCGCCTTCTGCATCTCTTGCAACCTACACCTTAGCGAAAAGCCTTTTCACGCTTTCTCTCAAAAAGAAACTGTGCCAGCACAGCAAGCGTCTCAGGACGATTTTCATGAAGGTACTCGAGTTCTTACCATCTCCTGGAGAAAAGGAAAAGTAAGATTTCTCAGGGAGTGCTGCATAAGTTTTAGAAGGATGTAAAAGAATGTTGTTTGAGAACTTTTTCCCTACTTATGGTAATCTAAGTTTAAACTGTTGGAAAGTGGTTAGTTATCATTTTCTCTCACTTTGAGAGCTGCGCACTCAATCCCGATGCTGTGCGGTCTTGTTCTTGGCGTCTCAGCATCTGCCGAGCTCTCCGGCTGCCGGCGGCGAAGAAGCGGCTTTTTCGCGCACAGAGCTTTCTGCCGGTCGCGGTGCCCTCCGGACCGCGGCTTCTGCCGAAAGACGCCCGGAGACCGGCACCTACCCTCGGAGAGCTGCATATGCCCGTCTTCAGCGTCTCTTGCCGCCTACACCTTAGCGAAAAGCTTTTTCACGCTTTCTCTCAAAAAGAAACTGTGCCAGCACAGCAAGCGTCTCAGGACGATTTTCATGAAGGTACTCGAGTTCTTACCATCTCCTGGAGAACACAAAAAGAAAGATTGGCCAAAGAGTGCTGCATAACTTTTAGAAAGATGTAAAAGAAAGTTGTTTGAGAACTTTTTCCGTACCTATGATAATTTAAGTTTAAACTTTTCAAAAGTGCTTAGTTATCATTTTCTTTCAGTTTCTGAGCTGCACACTCAATCCCGTTGCTGTGCGGCTTCGTTCTTGGCGTCTCAGCATCTGCCGAGCTCTCCGGCTGCCGGAGGCGAAGAAGCGGCTTTTTCGCGCACAGAGCTTTCTGCCGGTCGCAGTGCGCTCCGGACCGCGGCTTCTGCCGAAAGACGCCCGGAGACCGGCACCTACCCTCGGAGAGCTGCATATGCCCGCCTTCTGCGTCTCTTGTCACCTACACCTTAGCGAAAAGCTTTTTCACGCTTTCTCTCAAAAAGAAACTGTGCCAGCACAGCAAGCGTCTCAGGACGATTTTCATGAAGGTACTCGAGTTCTTACCATCTCCTGGAGAAAAGGAAAAGTAAGATTTCTCAGGGAGTGCTGCATAATTTTTACAAGGATGAAAAAGAATGTTGTTTGAAAACTTTTTCCCTACTTATGGTAATCTAAGTTTAAACTGTTGGAAAGTGGTTAGTTATCATTTTCTCTCAGTTTGAGAGCTGCGCACTCAATCCCGATGCTGTGCGGTCTTGTTCTTGGCGTCTCAGCATCTGCCGAGCTCTCCGGCTGCTGGAGGCGAAGAAGCGGCTTTTTCGCGCACAGAGCTTTCTGCCGGTCGCGGGACGCTCCGGACCGCGGCTTCTGCCGAAAGACGCCCGGAGACCGGCACCTACCCTCGGAGAGCTGCATATGCCCGCCTTCTGCGTCTCTTGCCGCCTACACCTTAGCGAAAAGCTTTTTCACGCTTTCTCTCAAAAAGAAACTATGCCAGCACAGCAAGCGTCTCAGGACGATTTTCATGAAGGTACTGGAGTTCTTACCATCTCCTGGAGAAAAGGAAAAGTAAGATTTCTCAGGGAGTGCTGCATAATTTTTACAAGGATGAAAAATAATGTTTTTTGAAAACTTTTTCTCTACTTATGGTAATCTAAGTTTAAACTGTTGGAAAGTGGTTAGTTCTCATTTTCTCTCACTTTGAGAGCTGCGCACTCAATCCCGATGCTGTGCGGTCTTGTTCTTGGCGTCTCAGCATCTGCCGAGCTCTCCGGCTGCCGGAGGCGAAGAAGCGGCTTTTTCGCGCACAGAGCGTTCTGCCGGTCGCGGGGCGCTCCGGACCGCGGCTACTGCCGAAAGACGCCCGGAGACCGGCACCTACCCTCGGAGAGCTGCATATGCCCGCCTTCTGCGTCTCTTGCAACCTACACCTTAGCGAAAAGCCTTTTTACGCTTTCTCTCAAAAAGAAACTTTGCCAGCACAGCAAGCGTCTCAGGACGATTTTCATGAAGGTACTCGAGTTCTTACCATCTCCTGGAGAACACAAAAAGAAAGATTGGCCAGGGAGTGCTGCATAAGTTTTAGAAGGATGTAAAAGAATGTTGTTTGAGAACTTTTTCCCTACTTATGGTAATCTAAGTTTAAACTGTTGGAATGTGGTTAGTTATCATTTTCTCACACTTTGAGAGCTGCGCACTCAATCCCGATGCTGTGCGGTCTTGTTCTTGGCGTCTCAGCATCTGCCGAGCTCTCCGGCTGCCGGCGGCGAAGAAGCGGCTTTTTCGCGCACAGAGCTTTCTGCCGGTTGCGGTGCCCTCCGGACCGCGGCTTCTGCCGAAAGACGCCCGGAGACCGGCACCTACCCTCGGAGAGCTGCATATGCCCGTCTTCAGCGTCTCTTGCCACCTACACCTTAGCGAAAAGCTTTTTCACGCTTTCTCTCAAAAAGAAACTGTGCCAGCACAGCAAGCGTCTCAGGACGATTTTCATGAAGGTACTCGAGTTCTTACCATCTCCTGGAGAAAAGGAAAAGTAAGATTTCTCAGGGAGTGCTGCATAATTTTTACGAGGATGAAAAAGAAAGTTTTTTGAAAACTTTTTCTCTACTTATGGTAATCTAAGTTTAAACTGTTGGAAAGTGGTTAGTTATCATTTTCTCTCAGTTTGAGAGCTGCGCACTCAATCCCGATGCTGTGCGGTCTTGTTCTTGGCGTCTCAGCATCTGCCGAGCTCTCCGGCTGCTGGAGGCGAAGAAGCGGCTTTTTCGCGCACAGAGCTTTCTGCCGTTCGCGGGACGCTCCGGACCGCGGCTTCTGCCGAAAGACGCCCGGAGACCGGCACCTACCCTCGGAGAGCTGCATATGCCCGCCTTCTGCGTCTCTTGCCGCCTACACCTTAGCGAAAAGCCTTTTCACGCTTTCTCTCAAAAAGAAACTGTGCCAGCACAGCAAGCGTCTCAGGACGATTTTCATGAAGGTACTCGAGTTCTTACCATCTCCTGGAGAAAAGGAAAAGTAAGATTTCTCAGGGAGTGCTGCATAATTTTTACAAGGATGTAAAAGAATGTTGTTTGAAAACTTTTTCCCTACTTATGGTAATCTAAGTTTAAACTGTTGGAAAGTGGTTAGTTATCATTTTCTCTCAGTTTGAGAGCTGCGCACTCAATCCCGATGCTGTGCGGTCTTGTTCTTGGCGTCTCAGCATCTGCCGAGCTCTCCGGCTGCCGGCGGCGAAGAAGCGGCTTTTTCGCGCACAGAGCTTTCTGCCGGTCGCGGTGCGCTCCAGACCGCGGCTTCTGCCGAAAGACGCCCGGAGACCGGCACCTACCCTCGGAGAGCTGCATATGCCCGCCTTCTGCGTCTCTTGCCGCCTACACCTTAGAGAAAAGCTTTTTCACGCTTTCTCCCAAAAAGAAACTGTGCCAGCACAGCAAGCGTCTCAGGACGATTTTCATGAAGGTACTCGAGTTCTTACCATCTCCTGGAGAAAAGGAAAAGTAAGATTTCTCAGGGAGTGCTGCATAATTTTTACAAGGATGAAAAAGAATGTTGTTTGAAAACTTTTTCTCTACTTATGGTAATCTAAGTTTAAACTGTTGGAAAGTGGTTAGTTATCATTTTCTCTCACTTTGAGAGCTGCGCACTCAATCCCGATGCTGTGCGGTCTTGTTCTTGGCGTCTCAGCATCTGCCGAGCTCTCCGGCTGCCGGCGGCGAAGAAGCGGCTTTTTCGCGCACAGAGCTTTCTGCCGGTCGCGGGGCGCTCCAGACCGCGGCTTCTGCCGAAAGACGCCCGGAGACCGGCACCTACCCTCGGAGAGCTGCATATGCCCGTTTTCTGCGACTCTTAATACCTACACATTAGCGAAAAGCCTTTTCACGCTTTCTCTCAAAAAGAAACTGTGCCAGCACAGCAAGCGTCTCAGGACGATTTTCATGAAGGTACTCGAGTTCTTACCATCTCCTGGAGAACACAAAAAGAAAGATTGGCCAAAGAGTGCTGCATAACTTTTAGAAAGATGTAAAAGAAAGTTGTTTGAGAACTTTTTCCGTACCTATGATAATTTAAGTTTAAACTTTTCAAAAGTGCTTAGTTATCATTTTCTTTCAGTTTCTGAGCTGCACACTCAATCCCGATGCTGTGCGGCTTCGTTCTTGGCGTCTCAGCATCTGCCGAGCTCTCCAGCTGCCGGCGGCGAAGAAGCGGCTTTTTCGCGCACAGAGCTTTCTGCCGGTCGCGGGGCGCTCCGGACCACGGCTTCTGCCGAAAGACGCCCGGAGACCGGCACCTACCCTCGGAGAGCTGCATATGCCCGTTTTCTGCGTCTCTTGATACCTACACATTAGCGAAAAGCCTTTTCACGCTTTCTCTCAAAAAGAAACTGTGCCAGCACAGCAAGCGTCTCAGGACGATTTTCATGAAGGTACTCGAGTTCTTACCATCTCCTGGAGAAAAGGAAAAGTAAGATTTCTCAGGGAGTGCTGCATAATTTTTACAAGGATGAAAAAGAAAGTTTTTTGAAAACTTTTTCTCTACTTATGGTAATCTAAGTTTAAACTGTTGGAAAGTGGTTAGTTATCATTTTCTCTCAGTTTCTGAGCTGCGCACTCAATCCCGATGCTGTGCGGTCTTGTTCTTGGCGTCTCAGCATCTGCCGAGCTCTCCGGCTGCCGGCGGCGAAGAAGCGGCTTTTTCGCGCACAGAGCTTTCTGCCGGTCGCGGTGCGCTCCGGACCGCGGCTTCTGCCGAAAGACGCCCGGAGACCGGCACCTACCCTCGGAGAGCTGCATATGCCCGTCTTCAGCGTCTCTTGCCGCCTACACCTTAGAGAAAAGCTTTTTCACGCTTTCTCTCAAAAAGAAACTGTGCCAGCACAGCAAGCGTCTCAGGACGATTTTCATGAAGGTACTCGAGTTCTTACCATCTCCTGGAGAACACAAAAAGAAAGATCGGCCAGGGAATGCTGCATAAGTTTTAGCAAGATGTAAAAGAAAGTTGTTTGAGAACTTTTTCCCTACTTATGGTAATCTAAGTTTAAACTGTTGGAAAGTGGTTAGTTATCATTTTCTTTCAGTTTGAGAGCTGCGCACTCACTCCCGATGCTGTGCGGTCTTGTTCTTGGCTTCTCAGCATCTGCCGAGCTCTCCGGCTGCTGGAGGCGAAGAAGCGGCTTTTTCGCGCACAGAGCTTTCTGCCGGTCGCGGTGCGCTCCAGACCGCGGCTTCTGCCGAAAGACGCCCGGAGACCGGCACCTACCCTCGGAGAGCTGCATATGCCCGTCTTCAGCGTCTCTTGCCGCCTACACCTTAGCGAAAAGCTTTTTCACGCTTTCTCTCAAAAAGAAACTGTGCCAGCACAGCAAGCGTCTCAGGACGATTTTCATGAAGGTACTCGAGTTCTTACCATCTCCTGGAGAAAAGGAAAAGAAAGATTTCTCAGGGAGTGCTGCATAATTTTTACAAGGATGAAAAAGAATGTTGTTTGAAAACTTTTTCTCTACTTATGGTAATCTAAGTTTAAACTGTTGGAAAGTGGTTAGTTATCATTTTCTCTCAGTTTGAGAGCTGCGCACTCAATCCCGATGCTGTGCGGTCTTGTTCTTGGCGTCTCAGCATCTGCCGAGCTCTCCGGCTGCTGGAGGCGAAGAAGCGGCTTTTTCGCGCACAGAGCTTTCTGCCGGTCGCGGTGCGCTCCGGACCGCGGCTTCTGCCGAAAGACGCCCGGAGACCGGCACCTACCCTCGGAGAGCTGCATATGCCCGCCTTCTGCGTCTCTTGCCGCCTACACCTTAGCGAAAAGATTTTCACGCTTTCTCTCAAAAAGAAACTGTGCCAGCACAGCAAGCGTCTCAGGACGATTTTCATGAAGGTACTCGAGTTCTTACCATCTCCTGGAGAAAAGGAAAAGTAAGATTTCTCAGGGAGTGCTGCATAATTATTACAAGGATGAAAAAGAATGTTTTTTGAAAACTTTTTCCCTACTTATGGTAATCTAAGTTTAAACTGTTGGAAAGTGGTTAGTTATCATTTTCTCTCAGTTTGAGAGCTGCGCACTCAATCCCGATGCTGTGCGGTCTTGTTCTTGGCGTCTCAGCATCTGCCGAGCTCTCCGGCTGCTGGAGGCGAAGAAGCGGCTTTTTCGCGCACAGAGCTTTCTGCCGGTCGCGGGACGCTCCGGACCGCGGCTTCTGCCGAAAGACGCCCGGAGACCGGCACCTACCCTCGGAGAGCTGCATATGCCCGCCTTCTGCGTCTCTTGCCGCCTACACCTTAGAGAAAAGCTTTTTCACGCTTTCTCTCAAAAAGAAGCTGTGCCAGCACAGCAAGCGTCTCAGGACGATTTTCATGAAGGTACTCGAGTTCTTACCATCTCCTGGAGAAAAGGAAAAGTAAGATTTCTCAGGGAGTGCTGCATAATTTTTACAAGGATGAAAAAGAATGTTGTTTGAAAACTTTTTCTCTACTTATGGTAATCTAAGTTTAAACTGTTGGAAAGTGGTTAGCTATCATTTTCTCTCACTTTGAGAGCTGCGCACTCAATCCCGATGCTGTGCGGTCTTGTTCTTGGCGTCTCAGCATCTGCCGAGCTCTCCGGCTGCTGGAGGCGAAGAAGCGGCTTTTTCGCGCACAGAGCTTTCTGCCGGTCGCGGTGCCCTCCAGACCGCGGCTTCTGCCGAAAGACGCCCGGAGACCGGCACCTACCCTCGGAGAGCTGCATATGCCCGTCTTCAGCGTCTCTTGCCGCCTACACATTAGAGAAAAGCTTTTTCACGCTTTCTCTCAAAAAGAAACTGTGCCAGCACAGCAAGCGTCTCAGGACGATTTTCATGAAGGTACTCGAGTTCTTACCATCTCCTGGAGAACACAAAAAGAAAGATCGGCCAGGGAATGCTGCATAAGTTTTAGCAAGATGTAAAAGAAAGTTGTTTGAGAACTTTTTCCCTACTTATGGTAATCTAAGTTTAAACTGTTGGAAAGTGGTTAGTTATCATTTTCTTTCAGTTTGAGAGCTGGGCACTTACTCCCGTTGCTGGGCGGCTTCGTTCTTGGCGTCTCAGCATCTGCCGAGGTCTCTGGCTGACGGAGGCGAAGAAGCGGCTTTTTCGCGCACAGAGCTTTCTGCCGGTCGCGGTGCGCTCCGGACCGCGGCTTCTGCCGAAAGACGCCCGGAGACCGGCACCTACCCTCGGAGAGCTGCATATGCCCGCCTTCTGCGTCTCTTGCCGCCTACACCTTAGCGAAAAGCTTTTTCACGCTTTCTCTCAAAAAGAAACTGTGCCAGCACAGCAAGCGTCTCAGGACGATTTTCATGAAGGTACTCGAGTTCTTACCATCTCCTGGAGAAAAGGAAAAGTAAGATTTCTCAGGGAGTGCTGCATAATTTTTACAAGGATGAAAAAGAATGTTGTTTGAAAACTTTTTCTCTACTTATGGTAATCTAAGTTTAAACTGTTGGAAAGTGGTTAGTTATCATTTTCTCTCACTTTGAGAGCTGCGCACGCAATCCCGATGCTGTGCGGTCTTGTTCTTGGCGTCTCAGCATCTGCCGAGCTCTCCGGCTGCTGTAGGCGAAGAAGCGGCTTTTTCGCGCACAGAGCTTTCTGCCGGTCGCGGTGCGCTCCGGACCTCGGCTTCTGCCGAAAGACGCCAGGAGACCGGCACCTACCCTCGGAGAGCTGCATATGCCCGCCTTCTGCGTCTCTTGCCGCCTACACCTTAGCGAAAAGCTTTTTCACGCTTTCTCTCAAAAAGAAACTGTGCCAGCACAGCAAGCGTCTCAGGACGATTTTCATGAAGGTACTCGAGTTCTTACCATCTCCTGGAGAAAAGGAAAAGTAAGATTTCTCAGGGAGTGCTGCATAATTTTTACAAGGATGAAAAAGAATGTTGTTTGAAAACTTTTTCTCTACTTATGGTAATCTAAGTTTAAACTGTTGGAAAGTGGTTAGTTATCATTTTCTCTCACTTTGAGAGCTGCGCACTCAATCCCGATGCTGTGCGGTCTTGTTCTTGGCGTCTCAGCATCTGCCGAGCTCTCCGGCTGACGGAGGCGAAGAAGCGGCTTTTTCGCGCACAGAGCTTTCTGCCGGTCGCGGTGCCCTCCAGACCGCGGCTTCTGCCGAAAGACGCCCGGAGACCGGCACCTACCCTCGGAGAGCTGCATATGGCCGCCTTCTGCGTCTCTTGCCGCCTACACCTTAGAGAAAAGCTTTTTCACGCTTTCTCCCAAAAAGAAACTGTGCCAGCACAGCAAGCGTCTCAGGACGATTTTCATGAAGGTACTCGAGTTCTTACCATCTCCTGGAGAACACAAAAAGAAAGATCGGCCAGGGAATGCTGCATAAATTTTAGCAAGATGTAAAAGAAAGTTGTTTGAGAACTTTTTCCCAACTTATGGTAATCTAAGTTTAAACTGTTGGAAAGTGGTTAGTTATCATTTTCTTTCAGTTTGAGAGCTGGGCACTTACTCCCGTTGCTTTGCGGCTTCGTTTTTGGCGTCTCAGCATCTGCCGAGCTCTCCGGCTGACGGAGGCGAAGAAGCGTCTTTTTCGCGCACAGAGCTTTCTGCCGGTCGCGGTGCGCTCCGGACCGCGGCTTCTGCCGAAAGACGCCCGGAGACCGGCACCTACCCTCGGAGAGCTGCATATGCCCGCCTTCTGCGTCTCTTGCCGCCTACACCTTAGCGAAAAGCTTTTTCACGCTTTCTCTCAAAAAGAAACTGTGCCAGCACAGCAAGCGTCTCAGGACGATTTTCATGAAGGTACTCGAGTTCTTACCATCTCCTGGAGAAAAGGAAAAGTAAGATTTCTCAGGGAGTGCTGCATAATTTTTACAAGGATGAAAAAGAATGTTGTTTGAAAACTTTTTCTCTACTTATGGTAATCTAAGTTTAAACTGTTGGAAAGTGGTTAGTTATCATTTTCTCTCACTTTGAGAGCTGCGCACTCAATCCCGATGCTGTGCGGTCTTGTTCTTGGCGTCTCAGCATCTGCCGAGTTCTCCGGCTGCTGGAGGCGAAGAAGCGGCTTTTTCGCGCACAGAGCTTTCTGCCGGTCGCGGTGCGCTCCGGACCGCGGCTTCTGCCGAAAGACGCCCGGAGACCGGCACCTACCCTCGGAGAGCTGCATATGCCCGCCTTCTGCGTCTCTTGCCGCCTACACCTCAGCGAAAAGATTTTCACGCTTTCTCTCAAAAAGAAACTGTGCCAGCACAGCAAGCGTCTCAGGACGATTTTCATGAAGGTACTCGAGTTCTTACCATCTCCTGGAGAAAAGGAAAAGTAAGATTTCTCAGGGAGTGCTGCATAATTTTTACAAGGATGAAAAAGAATGTTGTTTGAAAACTTTTTCTCTACTTATGGTAATCTAAGTTTAAACTGTTGGAAAGTGGTTAGTTATCATTTTCTCTCACTTTGAGAGCTGCGCACTCAATCCCGATGCTGTGCGGTCTTGTTCTTGGCGTCTCAGCATCTGCCGAGCTCTCCGGCTGCTGGAGGCGAAGAAGCGGCTTTTTCGCGCACAGAGCTTTCTGCCGGTCGCGGGACGCTCCGGACCGCGGCTTCTGCCGAAAGACGCCCGGAGACCGGCACCTACCCTCGGAGAGCTGCATATGCCCGCCTTCTGCGTCTCTTGCCGCCTACACCTTAGAGAAAAGCTTTTTCACGCTTTCTCCCAAAAAGAAACTGTGCCAGCACAGCAAGCGTCTCAGGACGATTTTCATGAAGGTACTCGAGTTCTTACCATCTCCTGGAGAACACAAAAAGAAAGATCGGCCAGGGAATGCTGCATAAGTTTTAGCAAGATGTAAAAGAAAGTTGTTTGAGAACTTTTTCCCTACTTATGGTAATCTAAGTTTAAACTGTTGGAAAGTGGTTAGTTATCATTTTCTTTCAGTTTGAGAGCTGGGCACTTACTCCCGTTGCTGTGCGGCTTTGTTCTTGGCGTCTCAGCATCTGCCGAGCTCTCCGGCTGACGGAGGCGAAGAAGCGGCTTTTTCGCGCACAGAGCTTTCTGCCGGTCGCGGTGCCCTCCAGACCGCGGCTTCTGCCGAAAGACGCCCGGAGACCGGCACCTACCCTCGGAGAGCTGCATATGCCCGCCTTCTGCGTCTCTTGCCGCCTACACCTTAGCGAAAAGCTTTTTCACGCTTTCTCTCAAAAAGAAACTGTGCCAGCACAGCAAGCGTCTCAGGACGATTTTCATGAAGGTACTCGAGTTCTTACCATCTCCTGGAGAAAAGGAAAAGTAAGATTTCTCAGGGAGTGCTGCATAATTTTTACAAGGATGAAAAAGAATGTTGTTTGAAAACTTTTTCTCTACTTATGGTAATCTAAGTTTAAACTGTTGGAAAGTGGTTAGTTATCATTTTCTCTCACTTTGAGAGCTGCGCACTCAATCCCGATGCTGTGCGGACTTGTTCTTGGCTTCTCAGCATCTGCCGAGCTCTCCGGCTGCTGGAGGCGAAGAAGCGGCTTTTTCGCGCACAGAGCTTTCTGCCGGTCGCGGTGCGCTCCAGACCGCGGCTTCTGCCGAAAGACGCCCGGAGACCGGCCCCTACCCTCGGAGAGCTGCATATGCCCGCCTTCTGCGTCTCTTGCCGCCTACACCTTAGCGAAAAGCTTTTTCACGCTTTCTCTCAAAAAGAAACTGTGCCAGCACAGCAAGCGTCTCAGGACGATTTTCATGAAGGTACTCGAGTTCTTACCATCTCCTGGAGAAAAGGAAAAGTAAGATTTCTCAGGGAGTGCTGCATAATTTTTACAAGGATGAAAAAGAAAGTTTTTTGAAAACTTTTTCTCTACTTATGGTAATCTAAGTTTAAACTGTTGGAAAGTGGTTAGTTATCATTTTCTCTCAGTTTGAGAGCTGCGCACTCAATCCCGATGCTGTGCGGTCTTGTTCTTGGCGTCTCAGCATCTGCCGAGCTCTCCGGCTGCTGGAGGCGAAGAAGCGGCTTTTTCGCGCACAGAGATTTCTGCCGGTCGCGGGACGCTCCGGACCGCGGCTTCTGCCGAAAGACGCCCGGAGACCGGCACCTACCCTCGGAGAGCTGCATATGCCCGCCTTCTGCGTCTCTTGCAACCTACACCTTAGCGAAAAGCCTTTTCACGCTTTCTCTCAAAAAGAAACTGTGCCAGCACAGCAAGCGTCTCAGGACGATTTTCATGAAGGTACTGGAGTTCTCACCATCTCCTGGAGAAAAGGAAAAGTAAGATTTCTCAGGGAGTGCTGCATAAGTTTTAGAAGGATGTAAAAGAATGTTGTTTGAGAACTTTTTCCCTACTTATGGTAATCTAAGTTTAAACTGTTGGAAAGTGGTTAGTTATCATTTTCTCTCACTTTGAGAGCTGCGCACTCAATCCCGATGCTGTGCGGTCTTGTTCTTGGCGTCTCAGCATCTGCCGAGCTCTCCGGCTGCCGGCGGCGAAGAAGCGGCTTTTTCGCGCACAGAGCTTTCTGCCGGTCGCGGTGCCCTCCAGACCGCGGCTTCTGCCGAAAGACGCCCGGAGACCGGCACCTACCCTCGGAGAGCTGCATATGCCCGTCTTCAGCGTCTCTTGCCGCCTACACCTTAGCGAAAAGCTTTTTCACGCTTTCTCTCAAAAAGAAACTGTGCCAGCACAGCAAGCGTCTCAGGACGATTTTCATGAAGGTACTCGAGTTCTTACCATCTCCTGGAGAACACAAAAAGAAAGATTGGCCAAAGAGTGCTGCATAACTTTTAGAAAGATGTAAAAGAAAGTTGTTTGAGAACTTTTTCCGTACCTATGGTAATTTAAGTTTAAACTTTTCAAAAGTGCTTAGTTATCATTTTCTTTCAGTTTCTGAGCTGCACACTCAATCCCGATGCTGTGCGGCTTCGTTCTTGGCGTCTCAGCATCTGCCGAGCTCTCCAGCTGCCGGCAGCGAAGAAGCGGCTTTTTCGCGCACAGAGCTTTCTGCCGGTCGCGGGGCGCTCCGGACCGCGGCTTCTGCCGAAAGACGCCCGGAGACCGGCACCTACCCTCGGAGAGCTGCATATGCCCGTTTTCTGCGTCTCTTGATACCTACACATTAGCGAAAAGCCTTTTCACGCTTTCTCTCAAAAAGAAACTGTGCCAGCACAGCAAGCGTCTCAGGACGATTTTCATGAAGGTACTCGAGTTCTTACCATCTCCTGGAGAAAAGGAAAAGTAAGATTTCTCAGGGAGTGCTGCATAATTTTTACAAGGATGAAAAAGAAAGTTTTTTGAAAACTTTTTCTCTACTTATGGTAATCTAAGTTTAAACTGTTGGAAAGTGGTTAGTTATCATTTTCTCTCAGTTTGAGAGCTGCGCACTCAATCCCGATGCTGTGCGGTCTTGTTCTTGGCGTCTCAGCATCTGCCGAGCTCTCCGGCTGCCGGCGGCGAAGAAGCGGCTTTTTCGCGCACAGAGCTTTCTGCCGGTCGCGGTGCCCTCCAGACCGCGGCTTCTGCCGAAAGACGCCCGGAGACCGGCACCTACCCTCGGAGAGCTGCATATGCCCGCCTTCTGCGTCTCTTGCCGCCTACACCTTAGAGAAAAGCTTTTTCACGCTTTCTCTCAAAAAGAAACTGTGCCAGCACAGCAAGCGTCTCAGGACGATTTTCATGAAGGTACTCGAGTTCTTACCATCTCCTGGAGAACACAAAAAGAAAGATCGGCCAGGGAATGCTGCATAAGTTTTAGCAAGATGTAAAAGAAAGTTTTTTGAGAACTTTTTCCCTACTTATGGTAATCTAAGTTTAAACTGTTGGAAAGTGGTTAGTTATCATTTTCTCTCACTTTGAGAGCTGCGCACTCAATCCCGATGCTGTGCGGTCTTGTTCTTGGCGTCTCAGCATCTGCCGAGCTCTCCGGCTGCTGGAGGCGAAGAAGCGGCTTTTTCGCGCACAGAGCTTTCTGCCGGTCGCGGGACGCTCCGGACCGCGGCTTCTGCCGAAAGACGCCCGGAGACCGGCACCTACCCTCGGAGAGCTGCATATGCCCGCCTTCTGCGTCTCTTGCCGCCTACACCTTAGAGAAAAGCTTTTTCACGCTTTCTCTCAAAAAGAAGCTGTGCCAGCACAGCAAGCGTCTCAGGACGATTTTCATGAAGGTACTCGAGTTCTTACCATCTCCTGGAGAAAAGGAAAAGTAAGATTTCTCAGGGAGTGCTGCATAATTTTTACAAGGATGAAAAAGAATGTTGTTTGAAAACTTTTTCTCTACTTATGGTAATCTAAGTTTAAACTGTTGGAAAGTGGTTAGCTATCATTTTCTCTCAGTTTGAGAGCTGCGCACTCAATCCCGATGCTGTGCGGTCTTGTTCTTGGCGTCTCAGCATCTGCCGAGCTCTCCGGCTGCTGGAGGCGAAGAAGCGGCTTTTTCGCGCACAGAGCTTTCTGCCGGTCGCGGTGCCCTCCAGACCGCGGCTTCTGCCGAAAGACGCCCGGAGACCGGCACCTACCCTCGGAGAGCTGCATATGCCCGTCTTCAGCGTCTCTTGCCGCCTACACATTAGAGAAAAGCTTTTTCACGCTTTCTCTCAAAAAGAAACTGTGCCAGCACAGCAAGCGTCTCAGGACGATTTTCATGAAGGTACTCGAGTTCTTACCATCTCCTGGAGAACACAAAAAGAAAGATCGGCCAGGGAATGCTGCATAAGGTTTAGCAAGATGTAAAAGAAAGTTGTTTGAGAACTTTTTCCCTACTTATGGTAATCTAAGTTTAAACTGTTGGAAAGTGGTTAGTTATCATTTTCTTTCAGTTTGAGAGCTGGGCACTTACTCCCGTTGCTGGGCGGCTTCGTTCTTGGCGTCTCAGCATCTGCCGAGCTCTCCGGCTGACGGAGGCGAAGAAGCGGCTTTTTCGCGCACAGAGCTTTCTGCCGGTCGCGGTGCCCTCCAGACCGCGGCTTCTGCCGAAAGACGCCCGGAGACCGGCACCTACCCTCGGAGAGCTGCATATGCCCGCCTTCTGCGTCTCTTGCCGCCTACACCTTAGCGAAAAGCTTTTTCACGCTTTCTCTCAAAAAGAAACTGTGCCAGCACAGCAAGCGTCTCAGGACGATTTTCATGAAGGTACTCGAGTTCTTACCATCTCCTGGAGAAAAGGAAAAGTAAGATTTCTCAGGGAGTGCTGCATAATTTTTACAAGGATGAAAAAGAATGTTGTTTGAAAACTTTTTCTCTACTTATGGTAATCTAAGTTTAAACTGTTGGAAAGTGGTTAGTTATCATTTTCTCTCACTTTGAGAGCTGCGCACGCAATCCCGATGCTGTGCGGTCTTGTTCTTGGCGTCTCAGCATCTGCCGAGCTCTCCGGCTGCTGTAGGCGAAGAAGCGGCTTTTTCGCGCACAGAGCTTTCTGCCGGTCGCGGTGCGCTCCGGACCTCGGCTTCTGCCGAAAGACGCCAGGAGACCGGCACCTACCCTCGGAGAGCTGCATATGCCCGCCTTCTGCGTCTCTTGCCGCCTACACCTTAGCGAAAAGCTTTTTCACGCTTTCTCTCAAAAAGAAACTGTGCCAGCACAGCAAGCGTCTCAGGACGATTTTCATGAAGGTACTCGAGTTCTTACCATCTCCTGGAGAAAAGGAAAAGTAAGATTTCTCAGGGAGTGCTGCATAATTTTTACAAGGATGAAAAAGAATGTTGTTTGAAAACTTTTTCTCTACTTATGGTAATCTAAGTTTAAACTGTTGGAAAGTGGTTAGTTATCATTTTCTCTCAGTTTGAGAGCTGCGCACTCAATCCCGATGCTGTGCGGTCTTGTTCTTGGCGTCTCAGCATCTGCCGAGCTCTCCGGCTGACGGAGGCGAAGAAGCGGCTTTTTCGCGCACAGAGCTTTCTGCCGGTCGCGGTGCCCTCCAGACCGCGGCTTCTGCCGAAAGACGCCCGGAGACCGGCACCTACCCTCGGAGAGCTGCATATGCCCGCCTTCTGCGTCTCTTGCCGCCTACACCTTAGAGAAAAGCTTTTTCACGCTTTCTCCCAAAAAGAAACTGTGCCAGCACAGCAAGCGTCTCAGGACGATTTTCATGAAGGTACTCGAGTTCTTACCATCTCCTGGAGAAAAGGAAAAGTAAGATTTCTCAGGGAGTGCTGCATAATTTTTACAAGGATGAAAAAGAATGTTGTTTGAAAACTTTTTCTCTACTTATGGTAATCTAAGTTTAAACTGTTGGAAAGTGGTTAGTTATCATTTTCTTTCAGTTTGAGAGCTGGGCACTTACTCCCGTTGCTTTGCGGCTTCGTTTTTGGCGTCTCAGCATCTGCCGAGCTCTCCGGCTGACGGAGGCGAAGAAGCGTCTTTTTCGCGCACAGAGCTTTCTGCCGGTCGCGGTGCGCTCCGGACCGCGGCTTCTCCCGAAAGACGCCCGGAGACCGGCACCTACCCTCGGAGAGCTGCATATGCCCGCCTTCTGCGTCTCTTGCCGCCTACACCTTAGCGAAAAGCTTTTTCACGCTTTCTCTCAAAAAGAAACTGTGCCAGCACAGCAAGCGTCTCAGGACGATTTTCATGAAGGTACTCGAGTTCTTACCATCTCCTGGAGAAAAGGAAAAGTAAGATTTCTCAGGGAGTGCTGCATAATTTTTACAAGGATGAAAAAGAATGTTGTTTGAAAACTTTTTCTCTACTTATGGTAATCTAAGTTTAAACTGTTGGAAAGTGGTTAGTTATCATTTTCTCTCACTTTGAGAGCTGCGCACTCAATCCCGATGCTGTGCGGTCTTGTTCTTGGCGTCTCAGCATCTGCCGAGCTCTCCGGCTGCTGGAGGCGAAGAAGCGGCTTTTTCGCGCACAGAGCTTTCTGCCGGTCGCGGGACGCTCCGGACCGCGGCTTCTGCCGAAAGACGCCCGGAGACCGGCACCTACCCTCGGAGAGCTGCATATGCCCGCCTTCTGCGTCTCTTGCAACCTACACCTTAGCGAAAAGCCTTTTCACGCTTTCTCTCAAAAAGAAACTGTGCCAGCACAGCAAGCGTCTCAGGACGATTTTCATGAAGGTACTGGAGTTCTCACCATCTCCTGGAGAAAAGGAAAAGTAAGATTTCTCAGGGAGTGCTGCATAAGTTTTAGAAGGATGTAAAAGAATGTTGTTTGAGAACTTTTTCCCTACTTATGGTAATCTAAGTTTAAACTGTTGGAAAGTGGTTAGTTATCATTTTCTCTCACTTTGAGAGCTGCGCACTCAATCCCGATGCTGTGCGGTCTTGTTCTTGGCGTCTCAGCATCTGCCGAGCTCTCCGGCTGCCGGCGGCGAAGAAGCGGCTTTTTCGCGCACAGAGCTTTCTGCCGGTCGCGGTGCCCTCCAGACCGCGGCTTCTGCCGAAAGACGCCCGGAGACCGGCACCTACCCTCGGAGAGCTGCATATGCCCGTCTTCAGCGTCTCTTGCCGCCTACACCTTAGCGAAAAGCTTTTTCACGCTTTCTCTCAAAAAGAAACTGTGCCAGCACAGCAAGCGTCTCAGGACGATTTTCATGAAGGTACTCGAGTTCTTACCATCTCCTGGAGACCACAAAAAGAAAGACTGGCCAAAGAGTTCTGCATAACTTTTAGAAAGATGTAAAAGAAAGTTGTTTGAGAACTTTTTCCGTACCTATGGTAATTTAAGTTCAAACTTTTCAAAAGTGCTTAGTTATCATTTTCTTTCAGTTTCTGAGCTGCACACTCAATCCCGATGCTGTGCGGCTTCGTTCTTGGCGTCTCAGCATCTGCCGAGCTCTCCAGCTGCCGGCGGCGAAGAAGCGGCTTTTTCGCGCACAGAGCTTTCTGCCGGTCGCGGGGCGCTCCGGACCGCGGCTTCTGCCGAAAGACGCCCGGAGACCGGCACCTACCCTCGGAGAGCTGCATATGCCCGTTTTCTGCGTCTCTTGATACCTACACATTAGCGAAAAGCCTTTTCACGCTTTCTCTCAAAAAGAAACTGTGCCAGCACAGCAAGCGTCTCAGGACGATTTTCATGAAGGTACTCGAGTTCTTACCATCTCCTGGAGAAAAGGAAAAGTAAGATTTCTCAGGGAGTGCTGCATAATTTTTACAAGGATGAAAAAGAAAGTTTTTTGAAAACTTTTTCTCTACTTATGGTAATCTAAGTTTAAACTGTTGGAAAGTGGTTAGTTATCATTTTCTCTCAGTTTGAGAGCTGCGCACTCAATCCCGATGCTGTGCGGTCTTGTTCTTGGCGTCTCAGCATCTGCCGAGCTCTCCGGCTGCCGGAGGCGAAGAAGCGGCTTTTTCGCGCACAGAGCTTTCTGCCGGTCGCGGTGCGCTCCGGACCGCGGCTTCAGCCGAAAGACGCCCGGAGACCGGCACCTACCCTCGGAGAGCTGCATATGCCCGCCTTCTGCGTCTCTTGCCGCCTACACCTTAGAGAAAAGCTTTTTCACGCTTTCTCTCAAAAAGAAACTGTGCCAGCACAGCAAGCGTCTCAGGACGATTTTCATGAAGGTACTCGAGTTCTTACCATCTCCTGGAGAACACAAAAAGAAAGATCGGCCAGGGAATGCTGCATAAGTTTTAGCAAGATGTAAAAGAAAGTTGTTTGAGAACTTTTTCCCTACTTATGGTAATCTAAGTTTAAACTGTTGGAAAGTGGTTAGTTATCATTTTCTTTCAGTTTGAGAGCTGCGCACTCACTCCCGATGCTGTGCGGTCTTGTTCTTGGCTTCTCAGCATCTGCCGAGCTCTCCGGCTGCTGGAGGCGAAGAAGCGGCTTTTTCGCGCACAGAGCTTTCTGCCGGTCGCGGTGCGCTCCGGACCGCGGCTTCTGCCGAAAGACGCCCGGAGACCGGCACCTACCCTCGGAGAGCTGCATATGCCCGCCTTCTGCGTCTCTTGCCGCCTACACCTTAGCGGAAAGCTTTTTCACGCTTTCTCTCAAAAAGAATCTGTGACAGCACAGCAAGCGTCTCAGGACGATTTTCATGAAGGTACTCGAGTTCTTACCATCTCCTGGAGAACACAAAAAGAAAGATTGGCCAAAGAGTGCTGCATAAGTTTAGAAGGATGTAAAAGAATGTTGTTTGAAAACTTTTTCCCTACTTATGGTAATCTAAGTTTAAACTGTTGGAAAGTGGTTAGTTATCATTTTCTTTCAGTTTGAGAGCTGCGCACTCACTCCCGATGCTGTGCGGTCTTGTTCTTGGCTTCTCAGCATCTGCCGAGCTCTCCGGCTGCTGGAGGCGAAGAAGCGGCTTTTTCGCGCACAGAGCTTTCTGCCGGTCGCGGTGCGCTCCGGACCGCGGCTTCTGCCGAAAGACGCCCAGAGACCGGCACCTACCCTCGGAGAGCTGCATATGCCCGTCTTCAGCGTCTCTTGCCGCCTACACCTTAGCGAAAAGCTTTTTCACGCTTTCTCTCAAAAAGAAACTGTGCCAGCACAGCAAGCGTCTCAGGACGATTTTCATGAAGGTACTCGAGTTCTTACCATCTCCTGGAGAAAAGGAAAAGTAAGATTTCCCAGGGAGTGCTGCATAATTTTTACAAGGATGAAAAAGAATGTTGTTTGAAAACTTTTTCTCTACTTATGGTAATCTAAGTTTAAACTGTTGGAAAGTGGTTAGCTATCATTTTCTCTCAGTTTGAGAGCTGCGCACTCAATCCCGATGCTGTGCGGTCTTGTTCTTGGTGTCTCAGCATCTGCCGAGCTCTCCGGCTGCTGGAGGCGAAGAAGCGGCTTTTTCGCGCACAGAGCTTTCTGCCGGTCGCGGTGCGCTCCGGACCTCGGCTTCTGCCGAAAGACGCCAGGAGACCGGCACCTACCCTCGGAGAGCTGCATATGCCCGCCTTCTGCGTCTCTTGCCGCCTACACCTTAGCGAAAAGCTTTTTCACGCTTTCTCTCAAAAAGAAACTGTGCCAGCACAGCAAGCGTCTCAGGACGATTTTCATGAAGGTACTCGAGTTCTTACCATCTCCTGGAGAAAAGGAAAAGTAAGATTTCTCAGGGAGTGCTGCATAATTTTTACAAGGATGAAAAAGAATGTTGTTTGAAAACTTTTTCTCTACTTATGGTAATCTAAGTTTAAACTGTTGGAAAGTGGTTAGTTATCATTTTCTCTCAGTTTGAGAGCTGCGCACTCAATCCCGATGCTGTGCGGTCTTGTTCTTGGCGTCTCAGCATCTGCCGAGCTCTCCGGCTGACGGAGGCGAAGAAGCGGCTTTTTCGCGCACAGAGCTTTCTGCCGGTCGCGGTGCCCTCCAGACCGCGGCTTCTGCCGAAAGACGCCCGGAGACCGGCACCTACCCTCGGAGAGCTGCATATGCCCGCCTTCTGCGTCTCTTGCCGCCTACACCTTAGAGAAAAGCTTTTTCACGCTTTCTCCCAAAAAGAAACTGTGCCAGCACAGCAAGCGTCTCAGGACGATTTTCATGAAGGTACTCGAGTTCTTACCATCTCCTGGAGAACACAAAAAGAAAGATTGGCCAAAGAGTGCTGCATAAGTTTAGAAGGATGTAAAAGAATGTTGTTTGAAAACTTTTTCCCTACTTATGGTAATCTAAGTTTAAACTGTTGGAAAGTGGTTAGTTATCATTTTCTTTCAGTTTGAGAGCTGCGCACTCACTCCCGATGCTGTGCGGTCTTGTTCTTGGCTTCTCAGCATCTGCCGAGCTCTCCGGCTGCTGGAGGCGAAGAAGCGGCTTTTTCGCGCACAGAGCTTTCTGCCGGTCGCGGTGCGCTCCGGACCGCGGCTTCTGCCGAAAGACGCCCAGAGACCGGCACCTACCCTCGGAGAGCTGCATATGCCCGTCTTCAGCGTCTCTTGCCGCCTACACCTTAGCGAAAAGCTTTTTCACGCTTTCTCTCAAAAAGAAACTGTGCCAGCACAGCAAGCGTCTCAGGACGATTTTCATGAAGGTACTCGAGTTCTTACCATCTCCTGGAGAAAAGGAAAAGTAAGATTTCTCAGGGAGTGCTGCATAATTTTTACAAGGATGAAAAAGAATGTTGTTTGAAAACTTTTTCTCTACTTATGGTAATCTAAGTTTAAACTGTTGGAAAGTGGTTAGTTATCATTTTCTCTCACTTTGAGAGCTGCGCACGCAATCCCGATGCTGTGCGGTCTTGTTCTTGGCGTCTCAGCATCTGCCGAGCTCTCCGGCTGCTGTAGGCGAAGAAGCGGCTTTTTCGCGCACAGAGCTTTCTGCCGGTCGCGGTGCGCTCCGGACCGCGGCTTCTGCCGAAAGACGCCAGGAGACCGGCACCTACCCTCGGAGAGCTGCATATGCCCGCCTTCTGCGTCTCTTGCCGCCTACACCTTAGCGAAAAGCTTTTTCACGCTTTCTCTCAAAAAGAAACTGTGCCAGCACAGCAAGCGTCTCAGGACGATTTTCATGAAGGTACTCGAGTTCTTACCATCTCCTGGAGAAAAGGAAAAGTAAGATTTCTCAGGGAGTGCTGCATAATTTTTACAAGGATGAAAAAGAATGTTGTTTGAAAACTTTTTCTCTACTTATGGTAATCTAAGTTTAAACTGTTGGAAAGTGGTTAGTTATCATTTTCTCTCAGTTTGAGAGCTGCGCACTCAATCCCGATGCTGTGCGGTCTTGTTCTTGGCGTCTCAGCATCTGCCGAGCTCTCCGGCTGCTGTAGGCGAAGAAGCGGCTTTTTCGCGCACAGAGCTTTCTGCCGGTCGCGGTGCGCTCCGGACCGCGGCTTCTGCCGAAAGACGCCAGGAGACCGGCACCTACCCTCGGAGAGCTGCATATGCCCGCCTTCTGCGTCTCTTGCCGCCTACACCTTAGCGAAAAGCTTTTTCACGCTTTCTCTCAAAAAGAAACTGTGCCAGCACAGCAAGCGTCTCAGGACGATTTTCATGAAGGTACTCGAGTTCTTACCATCTCCTGGAGAAAAGGAAAAGTAAGATTTCTCAGGGAGTGCTGCATAAGTTTTAGAAGGATGAAAAAGAATGTTGTTTGAAAACTTTTTCTCTACTTATGGTAATCTAAGTTTAAACTGTTGGAAAGTGGTTAGTTATCATTTTCTCTCAGTTTGAGAGCTGCGCACTCAATCCCGATGCTGTGCGGTCTTGTTCTTGGCGTCTCAGCATCTGCCGAGCTCTCCGGCTGACGGAGGCGAAGAAGCGGCTTTTTCGCGCACAGAGCTTTCTGCTGGTCGCGGTGCCCTCCAGACCGCGGCTTCTGCCGAAAGACGCCCGGAGACCGGCACCTACCCTCGGAGAGCTGCATATGGCCGCCTTCTGCGTCTCTTGCCGCCTACACCTTAGAGAAAAGCTTTTTCACGCTTTCTCCCAAAAAGAAACTGTGCCAGCACAGCAAGCGTCTCAGGACGATTTTCATGAAGGTACTCGAGTTCTTACCATCTCCTGGAGAACACAAAAAGAAAGATCGGCCAGGGAATGCTGCATAAGTTTTAGCAAGATGTAAAAGAAAGTTGTTTGAGAACTTTTTCCCAACTTATGGTAATCTAAGTTTAAACTGTTGGAAAGTGGTTAGTTATCATTTTCTTTCAGTTTGAGAGCTGGGCACTTACTCCCGTTGCTGTGCGGCTTCGTTTTTGGCGTCTCAGCATCTGCCGAGCTCTCCGGCTGACGGAGGCGAAGAAGCGTCTTTTTCGCGCACAGAGCTTTCTGCCGGTCGCGGTGCGCTCCGGACCGCGGCTTCTGCCGAAAGACGCCCGGAGACCGGCACCTACCCTCGGAGAGCTGCATATGCCCGCCTTCTGCGTCTCTTGCCGCCTACACCTTAGCGAAAAGCTTTTTCACGCTTTCTCTCAAAAAGAAACTGTGCCAGCACAGCAAGCGTCTCAGGACGATTTTCATGAAGGTACTCGAGTTCTTACCATCTCCTGGAGAACACAAAAAGAAAGATTGGCCAAAGAGTGCTGCATAAGTTTAGAAGGATGTAAAAGAATGTTGTTTGAAAACTTTTTCCCTACTTATGGTAATCTAAGTTTAAACTGTTGGAAAGTGGTTAGTTATCATTTTCTTTCAGTTTGAGAGCTGCGCACTCACTCCCGATGCTGTGCGGTCTTGTTCTTGGCTTCTCAGCATCTGCCGAGCTCTCCGGCTGCTGGAGGCGAAGAAGCGGCTTTTTCGCGCACAGAGCTTTCTGCCGGTCGCGGTGCGCTCCGGACCGCGGCTTCTGCCGAAAGACGCCCAGAGACCGGCACCTACCCTCGGAGAGCTGCATATGCCCGTCTTCAGCGTCTCTTGCCGCCTACACCTTAGCGAAAAGCTTTTTCACGCTTTCTCTCAAAAAGAAACTGTGCCAGCACAGCAAGCGTCTCAGGACGATTTTCATGAAGGTACTCGAGTTCTTACCATCTCCTGGAGAAAAGGAAAAGTAAGATTTCTCAGGGAGTGCTGCATAATTTTTACAAGGATGAAAAAGAATGTTGTTTGAAAACTTTTTCTCTACTTATGGTAATCTAAGTTTAAACTGTTGGAAAGTGGTTAGTTATCATTTTCTCTCACTTTGAGAGCTGCGCACGCAATCCCGATGCTGTGCGGTCTTGTTCTTGGCGTCTCAGCATCTGCCGAGCTCTCCGGCTGCTGTAGGCGAAGAAGCGGCTTTTTCGCGCACAGAGCTTTCTGCCGGTCGCGGTGCGCTCCGGACCGCGGCTTCTGCCGAAAGACGCCAGGAGACCGGCACCTACCCTCGGAGAGCTGCATATGCCCGCCTTCTGCGTCTCTTGCCGCCTACACCTTAGCGAAAAGCTTTTTCACGCTTTCTCTCAAAAAGAAACTGTGCCAGCACAGCAAGCGTCTCAGGACGATTTTCATGAAGGTACTCGAGTTCTTACCATCTCCTGGAGAAAAGGAAAAGTAAGATTTCTCAGGGAGTGCTGCATAATTTTTACAAGGATGAAAAAGAATGTTGTTTGAAAACTTTTTCTCTACTTATGGTAATCTAAGTTTAAACTGTTGGAAAGTGGTTAGTTATCATTTTCTCTCAGTTTGAGAGCTGCGCACTCAATCCCGATGCTGTGCGGTCTTGTTCTTGGCGTCTCAGCATCTGCCGAGCTCTCCGGCTGCTGTAGGCGAAGAAGCGGCTTTTTCGCGCACAGAGCTTTCTGCCGGTCGCGGTGCGCTCCGGACCGCGGCTTCTGCCGAAAGACGCCAGGAGACCGGCACCTACCCTCGGAGAGCTGCATATGCCCGCCTTCTGCGTCTCTTGCCGCCTACACCTTAGCGAAAAGCTTTTTCACGCTTTCTCTCAAAAAGAAACTGTGCCAGCACAGCAAGCGTCTCAGGACGATTTTCATGAAGGTACTCGAGTTCTTACCATCTCCTGGAGAAAAGGAAAAGTAAGATTTCTCAGGGAGTGCTGCATAAGTTTTAGAAGGATGAAAAAGAATGTTGTTTGAAAACTTTTTCTCTACTTATGGTAATCTAAGTTTAAACTGTTGGAAAGTGGTTAGTTATCATTTTCTCTCAGTTTGAGAGCTGCGCACTCAATCCCGATGCTGTGCGGTCTTGTTCTTGGCGTCTCAGCATCTGCCGAGCTCTCCGGCTGACGGAGGCGAAGAAGCGGCTTTTTCGCGCACAGAGCTTTCTGCTGGTCGCGGTGCCCTCCAGACCGCGGCTTCTGCCGAAAGACGCCCGGAGACCGGCACCTACCCTCGGAGAGCTGCATATGGCCGCCTTCTGCGTCTCTTGCCGCCTACACCTTAGAGAAAAGCTTTTTCACGCTTTCTCCCAAAAAGAAACTGTGCCAGCACAGCAAGCGTCTCAGGACGATTTTCATGAAGGTACTCGAGTTCTTACCATCTCCTGGAGAACACAAAAAGAAAGATCGGCCAGGGAATGCTGCATAAGTTTTAGCAAGATGTAAAAGAAAGTTGTTTGAGAACTTTTTCCCAACTTATGGTAATCTAAGTTTAAACTGTTGGAAAGTGGTTAGTTATCATTTTCTTTCAGTTTGAGAGCTGGGCACTTACTCCCGTTGCTGTGCGGCTTCGTTTTTGGCGTCTCAGCATCTGCCGAGCTCTCCGGCTGACGGAGGCGAAGAAGCGTCTTTTTCGCGCACAGAGCTTTCTGCCGGTCGCGGTGCGCTCCGGACCGCGGCTTCTGCCGAAAGACGCCCGGAGACCGGCACCTACCCTCGGAGAGCTGCATATGCCCGCCTTCTGCGTCTCTTGCCGCCTACACCTTAGCGAAAAGCTTTTTCACGCTTTCTCTCAAAAAGAAACTGTGCCAGCACAGCAAGCGTCTCAGGACGATTTTCATGAAGGTACTCGAGTTCTTACCATCTCCTGGAGAAAAGGAAAAGTAAGATTTCTCAGGGAGTGCTGCATAATTTTTACAAGGATGAAAAAGAATGTTGTTTGAAAACTTTTTCTCTACTTATGGTAATCTAAGTTTAAACTGTTGGAAAGTGGTTAGTTATCATTTTCTCTCACTTTGAGAGCTGCGCACTCAATCCCGATGCTGTGCGGTCTTGTTCTTGGCGTCTCAGCAAATGCCCAGCTCTCCGGCTGCTGGAGGCGAAGAAGCGGCTTTTTCGCGCACAGAGCTTTCTGCCGGTCGCGGTGCGCTCCGGACCGCGGCTTCTGCCGAAAGACGCCCGGAGACCGGCACCTACCCTCGGAGAGCTGCATATGCCCGCCTTCTGCGTCTCTTGCCGCCTACACCTTAGAGAAAAGCTTTTTCACGCTTTCTCCCAAAAAGAAACTGTGCCAGCACAGCAAGCGTCTCAGGACGATTTTCATGAAGGTACTCGAGTTCTTACCATCTCCTGGAGAACACAAAAAGAAAGATCGGCCAGGGAATGCTGCATAAGTTTTAGCAAGATGTAAAAGAAAGTTGTTTGAGAACTTTTTCCCTACTTATGGTAATCTAAGTTTAAACTGTTGGAAAGTGGTTAGTTATCATTTTCTTTCAGTTTGAGAGCTGGGCACTTACTCCCGTTGCTGTGCGGCTTTGTTCTTGGCGTCTCAGCATCTGCCGAGGTCTCCGGCTGACGGAGGCGAAGAAGCGGCTTTTTCGCGCACAGAGCTTTCTGCCGGTCGCGGTGCCCTCCAGACCGCGGCTTCTGCCGAAAGACGCCCGGAGACCGGCACCTACCCTCGGAGAGCTGCATATGCCCGCCTTCTGCGTCTCTTGCCGCCTACACCTTAGCGAAAAGCTTTTTCACGCTTTCTCTCAAAAAGAAACTGTGCCAGCACAGCAAGCGTCTCAGGACGATTTTCATGAAGGTACTCGAGTTCTTACCATCTCCTGGAGAAAAGGAAAAGTAAGATTTCTCAGGGAGTGCTGCATAATTTTTACAAGGATGAAAAAGAATGTTGTTTGAGAACTTTTTCTCTACTTATGGTAATCTAAGTTTAAACTGTTGGAAAGTGGTTAGTTATCATTTTCTCTCAGTTTGAGAGCTGCGCACTCAATCCCGATGCTGTGCGGACTTGTTCTTGGCTTCTCAGCATCTGCCGAGCTCTCCGGCTGCTGGAGGCGAAGAAGCGGCTTTTTCGCGCACAGAGCTTTCTGCCGGTCGCGGTGCGCTCCAGACCGCGGCTTCTGCCGAAAGACGCCCGGAGACCGGCACCTACCCTCGGAGAGCTGCATATGCCCGCCTTCTGCGTCTCTTGCCGCCTACACCTTAGCGAAAAGCTTTTTCACGCTTTCTCTCAAAAAGAAACTGTGCCAGCACAGCAAGCGTCTCAGGACGATTTTCATGAAGGTACTCGAGTTCTTACCATCTCCTGGAGAAAAGGAAAAGTAAGATTTCTCAGGGAGTGCTGCATAATTTTTACAAGGATGAAAAAGAAAGTTTTTTTAAAACTTTTTCTCTACTTATGGTAATCTAAGTTTAAACTGTTGGAAAGTGGTTAGTTATCATTTTCTCTCAGTTTGAGAGCTGCGCACTCAATCCCGATGCTGTGCGGTCTTGTTCTTGGCGTCTCAGCATCTGCCGAGCTCTCCGGCTGCTGGAGGCGAAGAAGCGGCTTTTTCGCGCACAGAGATTTCTGCCGGTCGCGGGACGCTCCGGACCGCGGCTTCTGCCGAAAGACGCCCGGAGACCGGCACCTACCCTCGGAGAGCTGCATATGCCCGCCTTCTGCGTCTCTTGCAACCTACACCTTAGCGAAAAGCCTTTTCACGCTTTCTCTCAAAAAGAAACTGTGCCAGCACAGCAAGCGTCTCAGGACGATTTTCATGAAGGTACTGGAGTTCTCACCATCTCCTGGAGAAAAGGAAAAGTAAGATTTCTCAGGGAGTGCTGCATAAGTTTTAGAAGGATGTAAAAGAATGTTGTTTGAGAACTTTTTCCCTACTTATGGTAATCTAAGTTTAAACTGTTGGAAAGTGGTTAGTTATCATTTTCTCTCACTTTGAGAGCTGCGCACTCAATCCCGATGCTGTGCGGTCTTGTTCTTGGCGTCTCAGCATCTGCCGAGCTCTCCGGCTGCCGGCGGCGAAGAAGCGGCTTTTTCGCGCACAGAGCTTTCTGCCGGTCGCGGTGCCCTCCAGACCGCGGCTTCTGCCGAAAGACGCCCGGAGACCGGCACCTACCCTCGGAGAGCTGCATATGCCCGTCTTCAGCGTCTCTTGCCGCCTACACCTTAGCGAAAAGCTTTTTCACGCTTTCTCTCAAAAAGAAACTGTGCCAGCACAGCAAGCGTCTCAGGACGATTTTCATGAAGGTACTCGAGTTCTTACCATCTCCTGGAGAACACAAAAAGAAAGATTGGCCAAAGAGTGCTGCATAACTTTTAGAAAGATGTAAAAGAAAGTTGTTTGAGAACTTTTTCCGTACCTATGGTAATTTAAGTTCAAACTTTTCAAAAGTGCTTAGTTATCATTTTCTTTCAGTTTCTGAGCTGCACACTCAATCCCGATGCTGTGCGGCTTCGTTCTTGGCGTCTCAGCATCTGCCGAGCTCTCCAGCTGCCGGCGGCGAAGAAGCGGCTTTTTCGCGCACAGAGCTTTCTGCCGGTCGCGGGGCGCTCCGGACCGCGGCTTCTGCCGAAAGACGCCCGGAGACCGGCACCTACCCTCGGAGAGCTGCATATGCCCGTTTTCTGCGTCTCTTGATACCTACACATTAGCGAAAAGCCTTTTCACGCTTTCTCTCAAAAAGAAACTGTGCCAGCACAGCAAGCGTCTCAGGACGATTTTCATGAAGGTACTCGAGTTCTTACCATCTCCTGGAGAAAAGGAAAAGTAAGATTTCTCAGGGAGTGCTGCATAATTTTTACAAGGATGAAAAAGAAAGTTTTTTGAAAACTTTTTCTCTACTTATGGTAATCTAAGTTTAAACTGTTGGAAAGTGGTTAGTTATCATTTTCTCTCAGTTTGAGAGCTGCGCACTCAATCCCGATGCTGTGCGGTCTTGTTCTTGGCGTCTCAGCATCTGCCGAGCTCTCCGGCTGCCGGAGGCGAAGAAGCGGCTTTTTCGCGCACAGAGCTTTCTGCCGGTCGCGGTGCGCTCCGGACCGCGGCTTCAGCCGAAAGACGCCCGGAGACCGGCACCTACCCTCGGAGAGCTGCATATGCCCGCCTTCTGCGTCTCTTGCCGCCTACACCTTAGAGAAAAGCTTTTTCACGCTTTCTCTCAAAAAGAAACTGTGCCAGCACAGCAAGCGTCTCAGGACGATTTTCATGAAGGTACTCGAGTTCTTACCATCTCCTGGAGAACACAAAAAGAAAGATCGGCCAGGGAATGCTGCATAAGTTTTAGCAAGATGTAAAAGAAAGTTGTTTGAGAACTTTTTCCCTACTTATGGTAATCTAAGTTTAAACTGTTGGAAAGTGGTTAGTTATCATTTTCTTTCAGTTTGAGAGCTGCGCACTCACTCCCGATGCTGTGCGGTCTTGTTCTTGGCTTCTCAGCATCTGCCGAGCTCTCCGGCTGCTGGAGGCGAAGAAGCGGCTTTTTCGCGCACAGAGCTTTCTGCCGGTCGCGGTGCGCTCCGGACCGCGGCTTCTGCCGAAAGACGCCCGGAGACCGGCACCTACCCTCGGAGAGCTGCATATGCCCGTCTTCAGCGTCTCTTGCCGCCTACACCTTAGCGAAAAGCTTTTTCACGCTTTCTCTCAAAAAGAAACTGTGCCAGCACAGCAAGCGTCTCAGGACGATTTTCATGAAGGTACTCGAGTTCTTACCATCTCCTGGAGAACACAAAAAGAAAGATCGGCCAGGGAATGCTGCATAAGTTTTAGCAAGATGTAAAAGAAAGTTTTTTGAGAACTTTTTCCCTACTTATGGTAATCTAAGTTTAAACTGTTGGAAAGTGGTTAGTTATCATTTTCTTTCAGTTTGAGAGCTGGGCACTTACTCCCGTTGCTGTGCGGCTTTGTTCTTGGCGTCTCAGCATCTGCCGAGCTCTCCGGCTGCTGGAGGCGAAGAAGCGGCTTTTTCGCGCACAGAGCTTTCTGCCGGTCGCGGTGCCCTCCAGACCGCGGCTTCTGCCGAAAGACGCCCGGAGACCGGCACCTACCCTCGGAGAGCTGCATATGCCCGCCTTCTGCGTCTCTTGCCGCCTACACCTTAGCGGAAAGCTTTTTCACGCTTTCTCTCAAAAAGAATCTGTGACAGCACAGCAAGCGTCTCAGGACGATTTTCATGAAGGTACTCGAGTTCTTACCATCTCCTGGAGAACACAAAAAGAAAGATTGGCCAAAGAGTGCTGCATAAGTTTAGAAGGATGTAAAAGAATGTTGTTTGAAAACTTTTTCCCTACTTATGGTAATCTAAGTTTAAACTGTTCAAAAGTGGTTAGTTATCATTTTCTCTCAGTTTCTGAGCTGCACACTCAATCCCGATGCTGTGCGGTCTTGTTCTTGGCGTCTCAGCATCTGCCGAGCTCTCCGGCTGCTGGAGGCGAAGAAGCGGCTTTTTCGCGCACAGAGCTTTCTGCCGGTCGCGGGGCGCTCCAGACCGCGGCTTCTGCCGAAAGACGCCCGGAGACCGGCACCTACCCTCGGAGAGCTGCATATGCCCGTCTTCAGCGTCTCTTGCCGCCTACACCTTAGCGAAAAGCTTTTTCACGCTTTCTCCCAAAAAGAAACTGTGCCAGCACAGCAAGCGTCTCAGGACGATTTTCATGAAGGTACTCGAGTTCTTACCATCCCCTGGAGAACACAAAAAGAAAGATCGGCCAGGGAATGCTGCATAAGTTTTAGCAAGATGTAAAAGAAAGTTGTTTGAGAACTTTTTCCCTACTTATGGTAATCTAAGTTTAAACTGTTGGAAAGTGGTTAGTTATCATTTTCTTTCAGTTTGAGAGCTGGGCACTTACTCCCGTTGCTGGGCGGCTTCGTTCTTGGCGTCTCAGCATCTGCCGAGGTCTCCGGCTGACGGAGGCGAAGAAGCGGCTTTTTCGCGCACAGAGCTTTCTGCCGGTCGCGGTGCGCTCCGGACCGCGGCTTCTGCCGAAAGACGCCAGGAGACCGGCACCTACCCTCGGAGAGCTGCATATGCCCGCCTTCTGCGTCTCTTGCCGCCTACACCTTAGCGAAAAGCTTTTTCACGCTTTCTCTCAAAAAGAAACTGTGCCAGCACAGCAAGCGTCTCAGGACGATTTTCATGAAGGTACTCGAGTTCTTACCATCTCCTGGAGAAAAGGAAAAGTAAGATTTCTCAGGGAGTGCTGCATAATTTTTACAAGGATGAAAAAGAATGTTGTTTGAAAACTTTTTCTCTACTTATGGTAATCTAAGTTTAAACTGTTGGAAAGTGATTAGTTATCATTTTCTCTCACTTTGAGAGCTGCGCACTCAATCCCGATGCTGTGCGGTCTTGTTCTTGGCGTCTCAGCATCTGCCGAGCTCTCCGGCTGCTGGAGGCGAAGAAGCGGCTTTTTCGCGCACAGAGCTTTCTGCCGGTCGCGGTGCGCTCCGGACCGCGGCTTCTGCCGAAAGACGCCCGGAGACCGGCACCTACCCTCGGAGAGCTGCATATGCCCGCCTTCTGCGTCTCTTGCCGCCTACACCTTAGAGAAAAGCTTTTTCACGCTTTCTCTCAAAAAGAAGCTGTGCCAGCACAGCAAGCATCTCAGGACGATTTTCATGAAGGTACTCGAGTTCTTACCATCTCCTGGAGAAAAGGAAAAGTAAGATTTCTCAGGGAGTGCTGCATAATTTTTACAAGGATGAAAAAGAATGTTGTTTGAAAACTTTTTCTCTACTTATGGTAATCTAAGTTTAAACTGTTGGAAAGTGGTTAGTTATCATTTTCTCACACTTTGAGAGCTGCGCACTCAATCCCGATGCTGTGCGGTCTTGTTCTTGGCGTCTCAGCATCTGCCGAGCTCTCCGGCTGCTGGAGGCGAAGAAGCGGCTTTTTCGCGCACAGAGCTTTCTGCTGGTCGCGGTGCCCTCCAGACCGCGGCTTCTGCCGAAAGACGCCCGGAGACCGGCACCTACCCTCGGAGAGCTGCATATGCCCGTCTTCAGCGTCTCTTGCCGCCTACACCTTAGAGAAAAGCTTTTTCACGCTTTCTCCCAAAAAGAAACTGTGCCAGCACAGCAAGCGTCTCAGGACGATTTTCATGAAGGTACTCGAGTTCTTACCATCTCCTGGAGAAAAGGAAAAGTAAGATTTCTCAGGGAGTGCTGCATAATTTTTACAAGGATGAAAAAGAATGTTTTTTGAAAACTTTTTCTCTACTTATGGTAATCTAAGTTTAAACTGTTGGAAAGTGGTTGGTTATCATTTTCTCTCACTTTGAGAGCTGCGCACTCAATCCCGATGCTGTGCGGTCTTGTTCTTGGCGTCTCAGCATCTGCCGAGCTCTCTGGCTGCCGGCGGCGAAGAAGCGGCTTTTTCGCGCACAGAGCTTTCTGCCGGTCGCGGGGCGCTCCGGACCGCGGCTTCTGCCGAAAGACGCCCGGAGACCGGCACCTACCCTCGGAGAGCTGCATATGCCCGCCTTCTGCGTCTCTTGCCGCCTACACCTTAGCGAAAAGCTTTTTCACGCTTTCTCCCAAAAAGAAACTGTGCCAGCACAGCAAGCGTCTCAGGACGATTTTCATGAAGGTACTCGAGTTCTTACCATCTCCTGGAGAACACAAAAAGAAAGATCGGCCAGGGAATGCTGCATAAGTTTTAGCAAGATGTAAAAGAAAGTTGTTTGAGAACTTTTTCCCTACTTATGGTAATCTAAGTTTAAACTGTTGGAAAGTGGTTAGTTATCATTTTCTTTCAGTTTGAGAGCTGGGCACTTACTCCCGTTGCTGTGCGGCTTTGTTCTTGGCGTCTCAGCATCTGCCGAGGTCTCCGGCTGACGGAGGCGAAGAAGCGGCTTTTTCGCGCACAGAGCTTTCTGCCGGTCGCGGTGCCCTCCAGACCGCGGCTTCTGCCGAAAGACGCCCGGAGACCGGCACCTACCCTCGGAGAGCTGCATATGCCCGCCTTCTGCGTCTCTTGCCGCCTACACCTTAGCGGAAAGCTTTTTCACGCTTTCTCTCAAAAAGAATCTGTGACAGCACAGCAAGCGTCTCAGGACGATTTTCATGAAGGTACTCGAGTTCTTACCATCTCCTGGAGAACACAAAAAGAAAGATTGGCCAAAGAGTGCTGCATAAGTTTAGAAGGATGTAAAAGAATGTTGTTTGAAAACTTTTTCCCTACTTATGGTAATCTAAGTTTAAACTGTTCAAAAGTGGTTAGTTATCATTTTCTCTCAGTTTCTGAGCTGCACACTCAATCCCGATGCTGTGCGGTCTTGTTCTTGGCGTCTCAGCATCTGCCGAGCTCTCCGGCTGCTGGAGGCGAAGAAGCGGCTTTTTCGCGCACAGAGCTTTCTGCCGGTCGCGGTGCGCTCCAGACCGCGGCTTCTGCCGAAAGACTCCCGGAGACCGGCACCTACCCTCGGAGAGCTGCATATGCCCGTCTTCAGCGTCTCTTGCCGCCTACACCTTAGCGAAAAGCTTTTTCACGCTTTCTCCCAAAAAGAAACTGTGCCAGCACAGCAAGCGTCTCAGGACGATTTTCATGAAGGTACTCGAGTTCTTACCATCCCCTGGAGAACACAAAAAGAAAGATCGGCCAGGGAATGCTGCATAAGTTTTAGCAAGATGTAAAAGAAAGTTTTTTGAGAACTTTTTCCCTACTTATGGTAATCTAAGTTTAAACTGTTGGAAAGTTGTTAGTTATCATTTTCTTTCAGTTTGAGAGCTGGGCACTTACTCCCGTTGCTGGGCGGCTTCGTTCTTGGCGTCTCAGCATCTGCCGAGGTCTCCGGCTGACGGAGGCGAAGAAGCGGCTTTTTCGCGCACAGAGCTTTCTGCCGGTCGCGGTGCGCTCCGGACCGCGGCTTCTGCCGAAAGACGCCAGGAGACCGGCACCTACCCTCGGAGAGCTGCATATGCCCGCCTTCTGCGTCTCTTGCCGCCTACACCTTAGCGAAAAGCTTTTTCACGCTTTCTCTCAAAAAGAAACTGTGCCAGCACAGCAAGCGTCTCAGGACGATTTTCATGAAGGTACTCGAGTTCTTACCATCTCCTGGAGAAAAGGAAAAGTAAGATTTCTCAGGGAGTGCTGCATAATTTTTACAAGGATGAAAAAGAATGTTGTTTGAAAACTTTTTCTCTACTTATGGTAATCTAAGTTTAAACTGTTGGAAAGTGGTTAGTTATCATTTTCTCTCACTTTGAGAGCTGCGCACTCAATCCCGATGCTGTGCGGTCTTGTTCTTGGCGTCTCAGCATCTGCCGAGCTCTCCGGCTGCTGGAGGCGAAGAAGCGGCTTTTTCGCGCACAGAGCTTTCTGCCGGTCGCGGTGCGCTCCGGACCGCGGCTTCTGCCGAAAGACGCCCGGAGACCGGCACCTACCCTCGGAGAGCTGCATATGCCCGCCTTCTGCGTCTCTTGCCGCCTACACCTTAGCGAGAAGCTTTTTCACGCTTTCTCTCAAAAAGAAGCTGTGCCAGCACAGCAAGCATCTCAGGACGATTTTCATGAAGGTACTCGAGTTCTTACCATCTCCTGGAGAAAAGGAAAAGTAAGATTTCTCAGGGAGTGCTGCATAATTTTTACAAGGATGAAAAAGAATGTTGTTTGAAAACTTTTTCTCTACTTATGGTAATCTAAGTTTAAACTGTTGGAAAGTGGTTAGTTATCATTTTCTCACACTTTGAGAGCTGCGCACTCAATCCCGATGCTGTGCGGTCTTGTTCTTGGCGTCTCAGCATCTGCCGAGCTCTCCGGCTGCTGGAGGCGAAGAAGCGGCTTTTTCGCGCACAGAGCTTTCTGCTGGTCGCGGTGCCCTCCAGACCGCGGCTTCTGCCGAAAGACGCCCGGAGACCGGCACCTACCCTCGGAGAGCTGCATATGCCCGTCTTCAGCGTCTCTTGCCGCCTACACCTTAGAGAAAAGCTTTTTCACGCTTTCTCCCAAAAAGAAACTGTGCCAGCACAGCAAGCGTCTCAGGACGATTTTCATGAAGGTACTCGAGTTCTTACCATCTCCTGGAGAAAAGGAAAAGTAAGATTTCTCAGGGAGTGCTGCATAATTTTTACAAGGATGAAAAAGAATGTTTTTTGAAAACTTTTTCTCTACTTATGGTAATCTAAGTTTAAACTGTTGGAAAGTGGTTGGTTATCATTTTCTCTCACTTTGAGAGCTGCGCACTCAATCCCGATGCTGTGCGGTCTTGTTCTTGGCGTCTCAGCATCTGCCGAGCTCTCCGGCTGCCGGCGGCGAAGAAGCGGCTTTTTCGCGCACAGAGCTTTCTGCCGGTCGCGGGGCGCTCCGGACCGCGGCTTCTGCCGAAAGACGCCCGGAGACCGGCACCTACCCTCGGAGAGCTGCATATGCCCGCCTTCTGCGTCTCTTGCCGCCTACACCTTAGCGAAAAGCTTTTTCACGCTTTCTCCCAAAAAGAAACTGTGCCAGCACAGCAAGCGTCTCAGGACGATTTTCATGAAGGTACTCGAGTTCTTACCATCTCCTGGAGAACACAAAAAGAAAGATCGGCCAGGGAATGCTGCATAAGTTTTAGCAAGATGTAAAAGAAAGTTGTTTGAGAACTTTTTCCCTACTTATGGTAATCTAAGTTTAAACTGTTGGAAAGTGGTTAGTTATCATTTTCTTTCAGTTTGAGAGCTGGGCACTTACTCCCGTTGCTGTGCGGCTTTGTTCTTGGCGTCTCAGCATCTGCCGAGCTCTCCGGCTGACGGAGGCGAAGAAGCGGCTTTTTCGCGCACAGAGCTTTCTGCCGGTCGCGGTGCCCTCCAGACCGCGGCTTCTGCCGAAAGACGCCCGGAGACCGGCACCTACCCTCGGAGAGCTGCATATGCCCGCCTTCTGCGTCTCTTGCCGCCTACACCTTAGCGGAAAGCTTTTTCACGCTTTCTCTCAAAAAGAATCTGTGACAGCACAGCAAGCGTCTCAGGACGATTTTCATGAAGGTACTCGAGTTCTTACCATCTCCTGGAGAACACAAAAAGAAAGATTGGCCAAAGAGTGCTGCATAAGTTTAGAAGGATGTAAAAGAATGTTGTTTGAAAACTTTTTCCCTACTTATGGTAATCTAAGTTTAAACTGTTCAAAAGTGGTTAGTTATCATTTTCTCTCAGTTTCTGAGCTGCACACTCAATCCCGATGCTGTGCGGACTTGTTCTTGGCTTCTCAGCATCTGCCGAGCTCTCCGGCTGCTGGAGGCGAAGAAGCGGCTTTTTCGCGCACAGAGCTTTCTGCCGGTCGCGGTGCGCTCCAGACCGCGGCTTCTGCCGAAAGACGCCCGGAGACCGGCACCTACCCTCGGAGAGCTGCATATGCCCGTCTTCAGCGTCTCTTGCCGCCTACACCTTAGCGAAAAGCTTTTTCACGCTTTCTCCCAAAAAGAAACTGTGCCAGCACAGCAAGCGTCTCAGGACGATTTTCATGAAGGTACTCGAGTTCTTACCATCCCCTGGAGAACACAAAAAGAAAGATCGGCCAGGGAATGCTGCATAAGTTTTAGCAAGTTGTAAAAGAAAGTTGTTTGAGAACTTTTTCCCTACTTATGGTAATCTAAGTTTAAACTGTTGGAAAGTTGTTAGTTATCATTTTCTTTCAGTTTGAGAGCTGGGCACTTACTCCCGTTGCTGGGCGGCTTCGTTCTTGGCGTCTCAGCATCTGCCGAGGTCTCCGGCTGACGGAGGCGAAGAAGCGGCTTTTTCGCGCACAGAGCTTTCTGCCGGTCGCGGTGCGCTCCGGACCGCGGCTTCTGCCGAAAGACGCCAGGAGACCGGCACCTACCCTCGGAGAGCTGCATATGCCCGCCTTCTGCGTCTCTTGCCGCCTACACCTTAGCGAAAAGCTTTTTCACGCTTTCTCTCAAAAAGAAACTGTGCCAGCACAGCAAGCGTCTCAGGACGATTTTCATGAAGGTACTCGAGTTCTTACCATCTCCTGGAGAAAAGGAAAAGTAAGATTTCTCAGGGAGTGCTGCATAATTTTTACAAGGATGAAAAAGAATGTTGTTTGAAAACTTTTTCTCTACTTATGGTAATCTAAGTTTAAACTGTTGGAAAGTGGTTAGTTATCATTTTCTCTCACTTTGAGAGCTGCGCACTCAATCCCGATGCTGTGCGGTCTTGTTCTTGGCGTCTCAGCATCTGCCGAGCTCTCCGGCTGCTGGAGGCGAAGAAGCGGCTTTTTCGCGCACAGAGCTTTCTGCCGGTCGCGGTGCGCTCCGGACCGCGGCTTCTGCCGAAAGACGCCCGGAGACCGGCACCTACCCTCGGAGAGCTGCATATGCCCGCCTTCTGCGTCTCTTGCCGCCTACACCTTAGCGAAAAGCTTTTTCACGCTTTCTCTCAAAAAGAAACTGTGCCAGCACAGCAAGCGTCTCAGGACGATTTTCATGAAGGTACTCGAGTTCTTACCATCTCCTGGAGAAAAGGAAAAGTAAGATTTCTCAGGGAGTGCTGCATAATTTTTAGCAAGATGTAAAAGAATGTTGTTTGAAAACTTTTTCTCTACTTATGGTAATCTAAGTTTAAACTGTTGGAAAGTGGTTAGTTATCATTTTCTCACACTTTGAGAGCTGCGCACTCAATCCCGATGCTGTGCGGTCTTGTTCTTGGCGTCTCAGCATCTGCCGAGCTCTCCGGCTGCTGGAGGCGAAGAAGCGGCTTTTTCGCGCACAGAGCTTTCTGCTGGTCGCGGTGCCCTCCAGACCGCGGCTTCTGCCGAAAGACGCCCGGAGACCGGCACCTACCCTCGGAGAGCTGCATATGCCCGTCTTCAGCGTCTCTTGCCGCCTACACCTTAGAGAAAAGCTTTTTCACGCTTTCTCCCAAAAAGAAACTGTGCCAGCACAGCAAGCGTCTCAGGACGATTTTCATGAAGGTACTCGAGTTCTTACCATCTCCTGGAGAAAAGGAAAAGTAAGATTTCTCAGGGAGTGCTGCATAATTTTTACAAGGATGAAAAAGAATGTTTTTTGAAAACTTTTTCTCTACTTATGGTAATCTAAGTTTAAACTGTTGGAAAGTGGTTGGTTATCATTTTCTCTCACTTTGAGAGCTGCGCACTCAATCCCGATGCTGTGCGGTCTTGTTCTTGGCGTCTCAGCATCTGCCGAGCTCTCCGGCTGCCGGCGGCGAAGAAGCGGCTTTTTCGCGCACAGAGCTTTCTGCCGGTCGCGGGGCGCTCCGGACCGCGGCTTCTGCCGAAAGACGCCCGGAGACCGGCACCTACCCTCGGAGAGCTGCATATGCCCGCCTTCTGCGTCTCTTGCCGCCTACACCTTAGCGAAAAGCTTTTTCACGCTTTCTCCCAAAAAGAAACTGTGCCAGCACAGCAAGCGTCTCAGGACGATTTTCATGAAGGTACTCGAGTTCTTACCATCTCCTGGAGAACACAAAAAGAAAGATCGGCCAGGGAATGCTGCATAAGTTTTAGCAAGATGTAAAAGAAAGTTGTTTGAGAACTTTTTCCCTACTTATGGTAATCTAAGTTTAAACTGTTGGAAAGTGGTTAGTTATCATTTTCTTTCAGTTTGAGAGCTGGGCACTTACTCCCGTTGCTGTGCGGCTTTGTTCTTGGCGTCTCAGCATCTGCCGAGCTCTCCGGCTGACGGAGGCGAAGAAGCGGCTTTTTCGCGCACAGAGCTTTCTGCCGGTCGCGGTGCCCTCCAGACCGCGGCTTCTGCCGAAAGACGCCCGGAGACCGGCACCTACCCTCGGAGAGCTGCATATGCCCGCCTTCTGCGTCTCTTGCCGCCTACACCTTAGCGAAAAGCTTTTTAACGCTTTCTCTCAAAAAGAATCTGTGACAGCACAGCAAGCGTCTCAGGACGATTTTCATGAAGGTACTCGAGTTCTTACCATCTCCTGGAGAACACAAAAAGAAAGATTGGCCAAAGAGTGCTGCATAAGTTTTAGAAGGATGTAAAAGAAAGTTGTTTGAGAACTTTTTCCCTACTTATGGTAATCTAAGTTTAAACTGTTCAAAAGTGGTTAGTTATCATTTTCTCTCAGTTTCTGAGCTGCACACTCAATCCCGATGCTGTGCGGTCTTGTTCTTGGCGTCTCAGCATCTGCCGAGCTCTCCGGCTGCTGGAGGCGAAGAAGCGGCTTTTTCGCGCACAGAGCTTTCTGCCGGTCGCGGTGCGCTCCGGACCGCGGCTTCTGCCGAAAGACGCCCGGAGACCGGCACCTACCCTCGGAGAGCTGCATATGCCCGCCTTCAGTGTCTCTTGCCGCCTACACCTTAGCGAAAAGCTTTTTCACGCTTTCTCTCAAAAAGAAACTGTGCCAGCACAGCAAGCGTCTCAGGACGATTTTCATGAAGGTACTCGAGTTCTTACCATCCCCTGGAGAACACAAAAAGAAAGATCGGCCAGGGAATGCTGCATAAGTTTTAGCAAGTTGTAAAAGAAAGTTGTTTGAGAACTTTTTCCCTACTTATGGTAATCTAAGTTTAAACTGTTGGAAAGTTGTTAGTTATCATTTTCTTTCAGTTTGAGAGCTGGGCACTTACTCCCGTTGCTGGGCGGCTTCGTTCTTGGCGTCTCAGCATCTGCCGAGGTCTCCGGCTGACGGAGGCGAAGAAGCGGCTTTTTCGCGCACAGAGCTTTCTGCCGGTCGCGGTGCGCTCCGGACCGCGGCTTCTGCCGAAAGACGCCAGGAGACCGGCACCTACCCTCGGAGAGCTGCATATGCCCGCCTTCTGCGTCTCTTGCCGCCTACACCTTAGCGAAAAGCTTTTTCACGCTTTCTCTCAAAAAGAAACTGTGCCAGCACAGCAAGCGTCTCAGGACGATTTTCATGAAGGTACTCGAGTTCTTACCATCTCCTGGAGAAAAGGAAAAGTAAGATTTCTCAGGGAGTGCTGCATAATTTTTACAAGGATGAAAAAGAATGTTGTTTGAAAACTTTTTCTCTACTTATGGTAATCTAAGTTTAAACTGTTGGAAAGTGGTTAGTTATCATTTTCTCTCACTTTGAGAGCTGCGCACTCAATCCCGATGCTGTGCGGTCTTGTTCTTGGCGTCTCAGCATCTGCCGAGCTCTCCGGCTGCTGGAGGCGAAGAAGCGGCTTTTTCGCGCACAGAGCTTTCTGCCGGTCGCGGTGCGCTCCGGACCGCGGCTTCTGCCGAAAGACGCCCGGAGACCGGCACCTACCCTCGGAGAGCTGCATATGCCCGCCTTCTGCGTCTCTTGCCGCCTACACCTTAGCGAAAAGCTTTTTCACGCTTTCTCTCAAAAAGAAACTGTGCCAGCACAGCAAGCGTCTCAGGACGATTTTCATGAAGGTACTCGAGTTCTTACCATCTCCTGGAGAAAAGGAAAAGTAAGATTTCTCAGGGAGTGCTGCATAATTTTTAGCAAGATGTAAAAGAATGTTGTTTGAAAACTTTTTCTCTACTTATGGTAATCTAAGTTTAAACTGTTGGAAAGTGGTTAGTTATCATTTTCTCACACTTTGAGAGCTGCGCACTCAATCCCGATGCTGTGCGGTCTTGTTCTTGGCGTCTCAGCATCTGCCGAGCTCTCCGGCTGCTGGAGGCGAAGAAGCGGCTTTTTCGCGCACAGAGCTTTCTGCTGGTCGCGGTGCCCTCCAGACCGCGGCTTCTGCCGAAAGACGCCCGGAGACCGGCACCTACCCTCGGAGAGCTGCATATGCCCGTCTTCAGCGTCTCTTGCCGCCTACACCTTAGAGAAAAGCTTTTTCACGCTTTCTCCCAAAAAGAAACTGTGCCAGCACAGCAAGCGTCTCAGGACGATTTTCATGAAGGTACTCGAGTTCTTACCATCTCCTGGAGAAAAGGAAAAGTAAGATTTCTCAGGGAGTGCTGCATAATTTTTACAAGGATGAAAAAGAATGTTTTTTGAAAACTTTTTCTCTACTTATGGTAATCTAAGTTTAAACTGTTGGAAAGTGGTTGGTTATCATTTTCTCTCACTTTGAGAGCTGCGCACTCAATCCCGATGCTGTGCGGTCTTGTTCTTGGCGTCTCAGCATCTGCCGAGCTCTCCGGCTGCCGGCGGCGAAGAAGCGGCTTTTTCGCGCACAGAGCTTTCTGCCGGTCGCGGGGCGCTCCGGACCGCGGCTTCTGCCGAAAGACGCCCGGAGACCGGCACCTACCCTCGGAGAGCTGCATATGCCCGCCTTCTGCGTCTCTTGCCGCCTACACCTTAGCGAAAAGCTTTTTCACGCTTTCTCCCAAAAAGAAACTGTGCCAGCACAGCAAGCGTCTCAGGACGATTTTCATGAAGGTACTCGAGTTCTTACCATCTCCTGGAGAACACAAAAAGAAAGATCGGCCAGGGAATGCTGCATAAGTTTTAGCAAGATGTAAAAGAAAGTTGTTTGAGAACTTTTTCCCTACTTATGGTAATCTAAGTTTAAACTGTTGGAAAGTGGTTAGTTATCATTTTCTTTCAGTTTGAGAGCTGGGCACTTACTCCCGTTGCTGTGCGGCTTTGTTCTTGGCGTCTCAGCATCTGCCGAGCTCTCCGGCTGACGGAGGCGAAGAAGCGGCTTTTTCGCGCACAGAGCTTTCTGCCGGTCGCGGTGCCCTCCAGACCGCGGCTTCTGCCGAAAGACGCCCGGAGACCGGCACCTACCCTCGGAGAGCTGCATATGCCCGCCTTCTGCGTCTCTTGCCGCCTACACCTTAGCGAAAAGCTTTTTAACGCTTTCTCTCAAAAAGAATCTGTGACAGCACAGCAAGCGTCTCAGGACGATTTTCATGAAGGTACTCGAGTTCTTACCATCTCCTGGAGAACACAAAAAGAAAGATTGGCCAAAGAGTGCTGCATAAGTTTTAGAAGGATGTAAAAGAAAGTTGTTTGAGAACTTTTTCCCTACTTATGGTAATCTAAGTTTAAACTGTTCAAAAGTGGTTAGTTATCATTTTCTCTCAGTTTCTGAGCTGCACACTCAATCCCGATGCTGTGCGGTCTTGTTCTTGGCGTCTCAGCATCTGCCGAGCTCTCCGGCTGCTGGAGGCGAAGAAGCGGCTTTTTCGCGCACAGAGCTTTCTGCCGGTCGCGGTGCGCTCCGGACCGCGGCTTCTGCCGAAAGACGCCCGGAGACCGGCACCTACCCTCGGAGAGCTGCATATGCCCGCCTTCAGTGTCTCTTGCCGCCTACACCTTAGCGAAAAGCTTTTTCACGCTTTCTCTCAAAAAGAAACTGTGCCAGCACAGCAAGCGTCTCAGGACGATTTTCATGAAGGTACTCGAGTTCTTACCATCTCCTGGAGAAAAGGAAAAGTAAGATTTCTCAGGGAGTGCTGCATAATTTTTACAAGGATGAAAAAGAATGTTGTTTGAAAACTTTTTCTCTACTTATGGTAATCTAAGTTTAAACTGTTGGAAAGTGGTTAGTTATCATTTTCTCTCAGTTTGAGAGCTGCGCACTCAATCCCGATGCTGTGCGGTCTTGTTCTTGGCGTCTCAGCATCTGCCGAGCTCTCCGGCTGCTGGAGGCGAAGAAGCGGCTTTTTCGCGCACAGAGCTTTCTGCCGGTCGCGGTGCGCTCCGGACCGCGGCTTCTGCCGAAAGACGCCCGGAGACCGGCACCTACCCTCGGAGAGCTGCATATGCCCGCCTTCTGCGTCTCTTGCCGCCTACACCTTAGAGAAAAGCTTTTTCACGCTTTCTCTCAAAAAGAAGCTGTGCCAGCACAGCAAGCATCTCAGGACGATTTTCATGAAGGTACTCGAGTTCTTACCATCTCCTGGAGAAAAGGAAAAGTAAGATTTCTCAGGGAGTGCTGCATAATTTTTACAAGGATGAAAAAGAATGTTGTTTGAAAACTTTTTCTCTACTTATGGTAATCTAAGTTTAAACTGTTGGAAAGTGGTTAGTTATCATTTTCTCACACTTTGAGAGCTGCGCACTCAATCCCGATGCTGTGCGGTCTTGTTCTTGGCGTCTCAGCATCTGCCGAGCTCTCCGGCTGCTGGAGGCGAAGAAGCGGCTTTTTCGCGCACAGAGCTTTCTGCTGGTCGCGGTGCCCTCCAGACCGCGGCTTCTGCCGAAAGACGCCCGGAGACCGGCACCTACCCTCGGAGAGCTGCATATGCCCGTCTTCAGCGTCTCTTGCCGCCTACACCTTAGAGAAAAGCTTTTTCACGCTTTCTCCCAAAAAGAAACTGTGCCAGCACAGCAAGCGTCTCAGGACGATTTTCATGAAGGTACTCGAGTTCTTACCATCTCCTGGAGAAAAGGAAAAGTAAGATTTCTCAGGGAGTGCTGCATAATTTTTACAAGGATGAAAAAGAATGTTTTTTGAAAACTTTTTCTCTACTTATGGTAATCTAAGTTTAAACTGTTGGAAAGTGGTTGGTTATCATTTTCTCTCACTTTGAGAGCTGCGCACTCAATCCCGATGCTGTGCGGTCTTGTTCTTGGCGTCTCAGCATCTGCCGAGCTCTCCGGCTGCCGGCGGCGAAGAAGCGGCTTTTTCGCGCACAGAGCTTTCTGCCGGTCGCGGGGCGCTCCGGACCGCGGCTTCTGCCGAAAGACGCCCGGAGACCGGCACCTACCCTCGGAGAGCTGCATATGCCCGCCTTCTGCGTCTCTTGCCGCCTACACCTTAGCGAAAAGCTTTTTCACGCTTTCTCCCAAAAAGAAACTGTGCCAGCACAGCAAGCGTCTCAGGACGATTTTCATGAAGGTACTCGAGTTCTTACCATCTCCTGGAGAACACAAAAAGAAAGATCGGCCAGGGAATGCTGCATAAGTTTTAGCAAGATGTAAAAGAAAGTTGTTTGAGAACTTTTTCCCTACTTATGGTAATCTAAGTTTAAACTGTTGGAAAGTGGTTAGTTATCATTTTCTTTCAGTTTGAGAGCTGGGCACTTACTCCCGTTGCTGTGCGGCTTTGTTCTTGGCGTCTCAGCATCTGCCGAGCTCTCCGGCTGACGGAGGCGAAGAAGCGGCTTTTTCGCGCACAGAGCTTTCTGCCGGTCGCGGTGCCCTCCAGACCGCGGCTTCTGCCGAAAGACGCCCGGAGACCGGCACCTACCCTCGGAGAGCTGCATATGCCCGCCTTCTGCGTCTCTTGCCGCCTACACCTTAGCGGAAAGCTTTTTCACGCTTTCTCTCAAAAAGAATCTGTGACAGCACAGCAAGCGTCTCAGGACGATTTTCATGAAGGTACTCGAGTTCTTACCATCTCCTGGAGAACACAAAAAGAAAGATTGGCCAAAGAGTGCTGCATAAGTTTAGAAGGATGTAAAAGAATGTTGTTTGAAAACTTTTTCCCTACTTATGGTAATCTAAGTTTAAACTGTTCAAAAGTGGTTAGTTATCATTTTCTCTCAGTTTCTGAGCTGCACACTCAATCCCGATGCTGTGCGGTCTTGTTCTTGGCGTCTCAGCATCTGCCGAGCTCTCCGGCTGCTGGAGGCGAAGAAGCGGCTTTTTCGCGCACAGAGCTTTCTGCCGGTCGCGGTGCGCTCCAGACCGCGGCTTCTGCCGAAAGACTCCCGGAGACCGGCACCTACCCTCGGAGAGCTGCATATGCCCGTCTTCAGCGTCTCTTGCCGCCTACACCTTAGCGAAAAGCTTTTTCACGCTTTCTCCCAAAAAGAAACTGTGCCAGCACAGCAAGCGTCTCAGGACGATTTTCATGAAGGTACTCGAGTTCTTACCATCCCCTGGAGAACACAAAAAGAAAGATCGGCCAGGGAATGCTGCATAAGTTTTAGCAAGATGTAAAAGAAAGTTGTTTGAGAACTTTTTCCCTACTTATGGTAATCTAAGTTTAAACTGTTGGAAAGTTGTTAGTTATCATTTTCTTTCAGTTTGAGAGCTGGGCACTTACTCCCGTTGCTGGGCGGCTTCGTTCTTGGCGTCTCAGCATCTGCCGAGGTCTCCGGCTGACGGAGGCGAAGAAGCGGCTTTTTCGCGCACAGAGCTTTCTGCCGGTCGCGGTGCGCTCCGGACCGCGGCTTCTGCCGAAAGACGCCAGGAGACCGGCACCTACCCTCGGAGAGCTGCATATGCCCGCCTTCTGCGTCTCTTGCCGCCTACACCTTAGCGAAAAGCTTTTTCACGCTTTCTCTCAAAAAGAAACTGTGCCAGCACAGCAAGCGTCTCAGGACGATTTTCATGAAGGTACTCGAGTTCTTACCATCTCCTGGAGAAAAGGAAAAGTAAGATTTCTCAGGGAGTGCTGCATAATTTTTACAAGGATGAAAAAGAATGTTGTTTGAAAACTTTTTCTCTACTTATGGTAATCTAAGTTTAAACTGTTGGAAAGTGGTTAGTTATCATTTTCTCTCAGTTTGAGAGCTGCGCACTCAATCCCGATGCTGTGCGGTCTTGTTCTTGGCGTCTCAGCATCTGCCGAGCTCTCCGGCTGCTGGAGGCGAAGAAGCGGCTTTTTCGCGCACAGAGCTTTCTGCCGGTCGCGGTGCGCTCCGGACCGCGGCTTCTGCCGAAAGACGCCCGGAGACCGGCACCTACCCTCGGAGAGCTGCATATGCCCGCCTTCTGCGTCTCTTGCCGCCTACACCTTAGAGAAAAGCTTTTTCACGCTTTCTCTCAAAAAGAAGCTGTGCCAGCACAGCAAGCATCTCAGGACGATTTTCATGAAGGTACTCGAGTTCTTACCATCTCCTGGAGAAAAGGAAAAGTAAGATTTCTCAGGGAGTGCTGCATAATTTTTACAAGGATGAAAAAGAATGTTGTTTGAAAACTTTTTCTCTACTTATGGTAATCTAAGTTTAAACTGTTGGAAAGTGGTTAGTTATCATTTTCTCACACTTTGAGAGCTGCGCACTCAATCCCGATGCTGTGCGGTCTTGTTCTTGGCGTCTCAGCATCTGCCGAGCTCTCCGGCTGCTGGAGGCGAAGAAGCGGCTTTTTCGCGCACAGAGCTTTCTGCTGGTCGCGGTGCCCTCCAGACCGCGGCTTCTGCCGAAAGACGCCCGGAGACCGGCACCTACCCTCGGAGAGCTGCATATGCCCGTCTTCAGCGTCTCTTGCCGCCTACACCTTAGAGAAAAGCTTTTTCACGCTTTCTCCCAAAAAGAAACTGTGCCAGCACAGCAAGCGTCTCAGGACGATTTTCATGAAGGTACTCGAGTTCTTACCATCTCCTGGAGAAAAGGAAAAGTAAGATTTCTCAGGGAGTGCTGCATAATTTTTACAAGGATGAAAAAGAATGTTTTTTGAAAACTTTTTCTCTACTTATGGTAATCTAAGTTTAAACTGTTGGAAAGTGGTTGGTTATCATTTTCTCTCACTTTGAGAGCTGCGCACTCAATCCCGATGCTGTGCGGTCTTGTTCTTGGCGTCTCAGCATCTGCCGAGCTCTCCGGCTGCCGGCGGCGAAGAAGCGGCTTTTTCGCGCACAGAGCTTTCTGCCGGTCGCGGGGCGCTCCGGACCGCGGCTTCTGCCGAAAGACGCCCGGAGACCGGCACCTACCCTCGGAGAGCTGCATATGCCCGCCTTCTGCGTCTCTTGCCGCCTACACCTTAGCGAAAAGCTTTTTCACGCTTTCTCCCAAAAAGAAACTGTGCCAGCACAGCAAGCGTCTCAGGACGATTTTCATGAAGGTACTCGAGTTCTTACCATCTCCTGGAGAACACAAAAAGAAAGATCGGCCAGGGAATGCTGCATAAGTTTTAGCAAGATGTAAAAGAAAGTTGTTTGAGAACTTTTTCCCTACTTATGGTAATCTAAGTTTAAACTGTTGGAAAGTGGTTAGTTATCATTTTCTTTCAGTTTGAGAGCTGGGCACTTACTCCCGTTGCTGTGCGGCTTTGTTCTTGGCGTCTCAGCATCTGCCGAGCTCTCCGGCTGACGGAGGCGAAGAAGCGGCTTTTTCGCGCACAGAGCTTTCTGCCGGTCGCGGTGCCCTCCAGACCGCGGCTTCTGCCGAAAGACGCCCGGAGACCGGCACCTACCCTCGGAGAGCTGCATATGCCCGCCTTCTGCGTCTCTTGCCGCCTACACCTTAGCGGAAAGCTTTTTCACGCTTTCTCTCAAAAAGAATCTGTGACAGCACAGCAAGCGTCTCAGGACGATTTTCATGAAGGTACTCGAGTTCTTACCATCTCCTGGAGAACACAAAAAGAAAGATTGGCCAAAGAGTGCTGCATAAGTTTAGAAGGATGTAAAAGAATGTTGTTTGAAAACTTTTTCCCTACTTATGGTAATCTAAGTTTAAACTGTTCAAAAGTGGTTAGTTATCATTTTCTCTCAGTTTCTGAGCTGCACACTCAATCCCGATGCTGTGCGGTCTTGTTCTTGGCGTCTCAGCATCTGCCGAGCTCTCCGGCTGCTGGAGGCGAAGAAGCGGCTTTTTCGCGCACAGAGCTTTCTGCCGGTCGCGGTGCGCTCCAGACCGCGGCTTCTGCCGAAAGACTCCCGGAGACCGGCACCTACCCTCGGAGAGCTGCATATGCCCGTCTTCAGCGTCTCTTGCCGCCTACACCTTAGCGAAAAGCTTTTTCACGCTTTCTCCCAAAAAGAAACTGTGCCAGCACAGCAAGCGTCTCAGGACGATTTTCATGAAGGTACTCGAGTTCTTACCATCCCCTGGAGAACACAAAAAGAAAGATCGGCCAGGGAATGCTGCATAAGTTTTAGCAAGATGTAAAAGAAAGTTGTTTGAGAACTTTTTCCCTACTTATGGTAATCTAAGTTTAAACTGTTGGAAAGTTGTTAGTTATCATTTTCTTTCAGTTTGAGAGCTGGGCACTTACTCCCGTTGCTGGGCGGCTTCGTTCTTGGCGTCTCAGCATCTGCCGAGGTCTCCGGCTGACGGAGGCGAAGAAGCGGCTTTTTCGCGCACAGAGCTTTCTGCCGGTCGCGGTGCGCTCCGGACCGCGGCTTCTGCCGAAAGACGCCAGGAGACCGGCACCTACCCTCGGAGAGCTGCATATGCCCGCCTTCTGCGTCTCTTGCCGCCTACACCTTAGCGAAAAGCTTTTTCACGCTTTCTCTCAAAAAGAAACTGTGCCAGCACAGCAAGCGTCTCAGGACGATTTTCATGAAGGTACTCGAGTTCTTACCATCTCCTGGAGAAAAGGAAAAGTAAGATTTCTCAGGGAGTGCTGCATAATTTTTACAAGGATGAAAAAGAATGTTGTTTGAAAACTTTTTCTCTACTTATGGTAATCTAAGTTTAAACTGTTGGAAAGTGGTTAGTTATCATTTTCTCTCACTTTGAGAGCTGCGCACTCAATCCCGATGCTGTGCGGTCTTGTTCTTGGCGTCTCAGCATCTGCCGAGCTCTCCGGCTGCTGGAGGCGAAGAAGCGGCTTTTTCGCGCACAGAGCTTTCTGCCGGTCGCGGTGCGCTCCGGACCGCGGCTTCTGCCGAAAGACGCCCGGAGACCGGCACCTACCCTCGGAGAGCTGCATATGCCCGCCTTCTGCGTCTCTTGCCGCCTACACCTTAGAGAAAAGCTTTTTCACGCTTTCTCTCAAAAAGAAGCTGTGCCAGCACAGCAAGCATCTCAGGACGATTTTCATGAAGGTACTCGAGTTCTTACCATCTCCTGGAGAAAAGGAAAAGTAAGATTTCTCAGGGAGTGCTGCATAATTTTTACAAGGATGAAAAAGAATGTTGTTTGAAAACTTTTTCTCTACTTATGGTAATCTAAGTTTAAACTGTTGGAAAGTGGTTAGTTATCATTTTCTCACACTTTGAGAGCTGCGCACTCAATCCCGATGCTGTGCGGTCTTGTTCTTGGCGTCTCAGCATCTGCCGAGCTCTCCGGCTGCTGGAGGCGAAGAAGCGGCTTTTTCGCGCACAGAGCTTTCTGCTGGTCGCGGTGCCCTCCAGACCGCGGCTTCTGCCGAAAGACGCCCGGAGACCGGCACCTACCCTCGGAGAGCTGCATATGCCCGTCTTCAGCGTCTCTTGCCGCCTACACCTTAGAGAAAAGCTTTTTCACGCTTTCTCCCAAAAAGAAACTGTGCCAGCACAGCAAGCGTCTCAGGACGATTTTCATGAAGGTACTCGAGTTCTTACCATCTCCTGGAGAAAAGGAAAAGTAAGATTTCTCAGGGAGTGCTGCATAATTTTTACAAGGATGAAAAAGAATGTTTTTTGAAAACTTTTTCTCTACTTATGGTAATCTAAGTTTAAACTGTTGGAAAGTGGTTGGTTATCATTTTCTCTCACTTTGAGAGCTGCGCACTCAATCCCGATGCTGTGCGGTCTTGTTCTTGGCGTCTCAGCATCTGCCGAGCTCTCCGGCTGCCGGCGGCGAAGAAGCGGCTTTTTCGCGCACAGAGCTTTCTGCCGGTCGCGGGGCGCTCCGGACCGCGGCTTCTGCCGAAAGACGCCCGGAGACCGGCACCTACCCTCGGAGAGCTGCATATGCCCGCCTTCTGCGTCTCTTGCCGCCTACACCTTAGAGAAAAGCTTTTTCACGCTTTCTCCCAAAAAGAAACTGTGCCAGCACAGCAAGCGTCTCAGGACGATTTTCATGAAGGTACTCGAGTTCTTACCATCTCCTGGAGAACACAAAAAGAAAGATCGGCCAGGGAATGCTGCATAAGTTTTAGCAAGATGTAAAAGAAAGTTGTTTGAGAACTTTTTCCCTACTTATGGTAATCTAAGTTTAAACTGTTGGAAAGTGGTTAGTTATCATTTTCTTTCAGTTTGAGAGCTGGGCACTTACTCCCGTTGCTGTGCGGCTTTGTTCTTGGCGTCTCAGCATCTGCCGAGCTCTCCGGCTGACGGAGGCGAAGAAGCGGCTTTTTCGCGCACAGAGCTTTCTGCCGGTCGCGGTGCCCTCCAGACCGCGGCTTCTGCCGAAAGACGCCCGGAGACCGGCACCTACCCTCGGAGAGCTGCATATGCCCGCCTTCTGCGTCTCTTGCCGCCTACACCTTAGCGGAAAGCTTTTTCACGCTTTCTCTCAAAAAGAAACTGTGACAGCACAGCAAGCGTCTCAGGACGATTTTCATGAAGGTACTCGAGTTCTTACCATCTCCTGGAGAACACAAAAAGAAAGATTGGCCAAAGAGTGCTTCATAAGTTTAGAAGGATGTAAAAGAATGTTGTTTGAAAACTTTTTCCCTACTTATGGTAATCTAAGTTTAAACTGTTCAAAAGTGGTTAGTTATCATTTTCTCTCAGTTTCTGAGCTGCACACTCAATCCCGATGCTGTGCGGACTTGTTCTTGGCTTCTCAGCATCTGCCGAGCTCTCCGGCTGCTGGAGGCGAAGAAGCGGCTTTTTCGCGCACAGAGCTTTCTGCCGGTCGCGGTGCGCTCCAGACCGCGGCTTCTGCCGAAAGACGCCCGGAGACCGGCACCTACCCTCGGAGAGCTGCATATGCCCGTCTTCAGCGTCTCTTGCCGCCTACACCTTAGCGAAAAGCTTTTTCACGCTTTCTCCCAAAAAGAAACTGTGCCAGCACAGCAAGCGTCTCAGGACGATTTTCATGAAGGTACTCGAGTTCTTACCATCCCCTGGAGAACACAAAAAGAAAGATCGGCCAGGGAATGCTGCATAAGTTTTAGCAAGATGTAAAAGAAAGTTGTTTGAGAACTTTTTCCCTACTTATGGTAATCTAAGTTTAAACTGTTGGAAAGTTGTTAGTTATCATTTTCTTTCAGTTTGAGAGCTGGGCACTTACTCCCGTTGCTGGGCGGCTTCGTTCTTGGCGTCTCAGCATCTGCCGAGGTCTCCGGCTGACGGAGGCGAAGAAGCGGCTTTTTCGCGCACAGAGCTTTCTGCCGGTCGCGGTGCGCTCCGGACCGCGGCTTCTGCCGAAAGACGCCAGGAGACCGGCACCTACCCTCGGAGAGCTGCATATGCCCGCCTTCTGCGTCTCTTGCCGCCTACACCTTAGCGAAAAGCTTTTTCACGCTTTCTCTCAAAAAGAAACTGTGCCAGCACAGCAAGCGTCTCAGGACGATTTTCATGAAGGTACTCGAGTTCTTACCATCTCCTGGAGAAAAGGAAAAGTAAGATTTCTCAGGGAGTGCTGCATAATTTTTACAAGGATGAAAAAGAATGTTGTTTGAAAACTTTTTCTCTACTTATGGTAATCTAAGTTTAAACTGTTGGAAAGTGGTTAGTTATCATTTTCTCTCACTTTGAGAGCTGCGCACTCAATCCCGATGCTGTGCGGTCTTGTTCTTGGCGTCTCAGCATCTGCCGAGCTCTCCGGCTGCTGGAGGCGAAGAAGCGGCTTTTTCGCGCACAGAGCTTTCTGCCGGTCGCGGTGCGCTCCGGACCGCGGCTTCTGCCGAAAGACGCCCGGAGACCGGCACCTACCCTCGGAGAGCTGCATATGCCCGCCTTCTGCGTCTCTTGCCGCCTACACCTTAGCGAAAAGCTTTTTCACGCTTTCTCTCAAAAAGAAACTGTGCCAGCACAGCAAGCGTCTCAGGACGATTTTCATGAAGGTACTCGAGTTCTTACCATCTCCTGGAGAAAAGGAAAAGTAAGATTTCTCAGGGAGTGCTGCATAATTTTTAGCAAGATGTAAAAGAATGTTGTTTGAAAACTTTTTCTCTACTTATGGTAATCTAAGTTTAAACTGTTGGAAAGTGGTTAGTTATCATTTTCTCACACTTTGAGAGCTGCGCACTCAATCCCGATGCTGTGCGGTCTTGTTCTTGGCGTCTCAGCATCTGCCGAGCTCTCCGGCTGCTGGAGGCGAAGAAGCGGCTTTTTCGCGCACAGAGCTTTCTGCTGGTCGCGGTGCCCTCCAGACCGCGGCTTCTGCCGAAAGACGCCCGGAGACCGGCACCTACCCTCGGAGAGCTGCATATGCCCGTCTTCAGCGTCTCTTGCCGCCTACACCTTAGAGAAAAGCTTTTTCACGCTTTCTCCCAAAAAGAAACTGTGCCAGCACAGCAAGCGTCTCAGGACGATTTTCATGAAGGTACTCGAGTTCTTACCATCTCCTGGAGAAAAGGAAAAGTAAGATTTCTCAGGGAGTGCTGCATAATTTTTACAAGGATGAAAAAGAATGTTTTTTGAAAACTTTTTCTCTACTTATGGTAATCTAAGTTTAAACTGTTGGAAAGTGGTTGGTTATCATTTTCTCTCACTTTGAGAGCTGCGCACTCAATCCCGATGCTGTGCGGTCTTGTTCTTGGCGTCTCAGCATCTGCCGAGCTCTCCGGCTGCCGGCGGCGAAGAAGCGGCTTTTTCGCGCACAGAGCTTTCTGCCGGTCGCGGGGCGCTCCGGACCGCGGCTTCTGCCGAAAGACGCCCGGAGACCGGCACCTACCCTCGGAGAGCTGCATATGCCCGCCTTCTGCGTCTCTTGCCGCCTACACCTTAGCGAAAAGCTTTTTCACGCTTTCTCCCAAAAAGAAACTGTGCCAGCACAGCAAGCGTCTCAGGACGATTTTCATGAAGGTACTCGAGTTCTTACCATCTCCTGGAGAACACAAAAAGAAAGATCGGCCAGGGAATGCTGCATAAGTTTTAGCAAGATGTAAAAGAAAGTTGTTTGAGAACTTTTTCCCTACTTATGGTAATCTAAGTTTAAACTGTTGGAAAGTGGTTAGTTATCATTTTCTTTCAGTTTGAGAGCTGGGCACTTACTCCCGTTGCTTTGCGGCTTCGTTTTTGGCGTCTCAGCATCTGCCGAGCTCTCCGGCTGCTGGAGGCGAAGAAGCGGCTTTTTCGCGCACAGAGCTTTCTGCCGGTCGCGGGGCGCTCCGGACCGCGGCTTCTGCCGAAAGACGCCCGGAGACCGGCACCTACCCTCGGAGAGCTGCATATGCCCGCCTTCTGCGTCTCTTGCCGCCTACACCTTAGAGAAAAGCTTTTTCACGCTTTCTCTCAAAAAGAAGCTGTGCCAGCACAGCAAGCGTCTCAGGACGATTTTCATGAAGGTACTCGAGTTCTTACCATCTCCTGGAGAAAAGGAAAAGTAAGATTTCTCAGAGAGTGCTGCATTATTTTTACAAGGATGAAAAAGAATGTTGTTTGAAAACTTTTTCTCTACTTATGGTAATCTAAGTTTAAACTGTTGGAAAGTGGTTAGTTATCATTTTCTCTCACTTTGAGAGCTGCGCACTCAATCCCGATGCTGTGCGGTCTTGTTCTTGGCGTCTCAGCATCTGCCGAGCTCTCCGGCTGCTGGAGGCGAAGAAGCGGCTTTTTCGCGCACAGAGCTTTCTGCCGGTCGCGGTGCCCTCCAGACCGCGGCTTCTGCCGAAAGACGCCCGGAGACCGGCACCTACCCTCGGAGAGCTGCATATGCCCGTCTTCAGCGTCTCTTGCCGCCTACACCTTAGCGAAAAGCTTTTTAACGCTTTCTCTCAAAAAGAATCTGTGACAGCACAGCAAGCGTCTCAGGACGATTTTCATGAAGGTACTCGAGTTCTTACCATCTCCTGGAGAACACAAAAAGAAAGATTGGCCAAAGAGTGCTGCATAAGTTTTAGAAGGATGTAAAAGAAAGTTGTTTGAGAACTTTTTCCCTACTTATGGTAATCTAAGTTTAAACTGTTCAAAAGTGGTTAGTTATCATTTTCTCTCAGTTTCTGAGCTGCACACTCAATCCCGATGCTGTGCGGTCTTGTTCTTGGCGTCTCAGCATCTGCCGAGCTCTCCGGCTGCTGGAGGCGAAGAAGCGGCTTTTTCGCGCACAGAGCTTTCTGCCGGTCACGGTGCCCTCCAGACCGCGGCTTCTGCCGAAAGACGCCCGGAGACCGGCACCTACCCTCGGAGAGCTGCATATGCCCGTCTTCAGCGTCTCTTGCCGCCTACACCTTAGCGAAAAGCTTTTTCACGCTTTCTCCCAAAAAGAAACTGTGCCAGCACAGCAAGCGTCTCAGGACGATTTTCATGAAGGTACTCGAGTTCTTACCATCTCCTGGAGAACACAAAAAGAAAGATCGGCCAGGGAATGCTGCATAAGTTTTAGCAAGATGTAAAAGAAAGTTGTTTGAGAACTTTTTCCCTACTTATGGTAATCTAAGTTTAAACTGTTGGAAAGTGGTTAGTTATCATTTTCTTTCAGTTTGAGAGCTGGGCACTTACTCCCGTTGCTGGGCGGCTTCGTTCTTGGCGTCTCAGCATCTGCCGAAGTCTCCGGCTGACGGAGGCGAAGAAGCGGCTTTTTCGCGCACAGAGCTTTCTGCCGGTCGCGGTGCGCTCCGGACCGCGGCTTCTGCCGAAAGACGCCCGGAGACCGGCACCTACCCTCGGAGAGCTGCATATGCCCGCCTTCAGTGTCTCTTGCCGCCTACACCTTAGCGAAAAGCTTTTTCACGCTTTCTCTCAAAAAGAAACTGTGCCAGCACAGCAAGCGTCTCAGGACGATTTTCATGAAGGTACTCGAGTTCTTACCATCTCCTGGAGAAAAGGAAAAGTAAGATTTCTCAGGGAGTGCTGCATAATTTTTACAAGGATGAAAAAGAATGTTGTTTGAAAACTTTTTCTCTACTTATGGTAATCTAAGTTTAAACTGTTGGAAAGTGGTTAGTTATCATTTTCTCTCAGTTTGAGAGCTGCGCACTCAATCCCGATGCTGTGCGGTCTTGTTCTTGGCGTCTCAGCATCTGCCGAGCTCTCCGGCTGCTGGAGGCGAAGAAGCGGCTTTTTCGCGCACAGAGCTTTCTGCCGGTCGCGGAGTGCTCCGGACCGCGGCTTCTGCCGAAAGACGCCCGGAGACCGGCACCTACCCTCGGAGAGCTGCATATGCCCGCCTTCTGCGTTTCTTGCCGCCTACACCTTAGAGAAAAGCTTTTTCACGCTTTCTCCCAAAAAGAAACTGTGCCAGCACAGCAAGCGTCTCAGGACGATTTTCATGAAGGTACTCGAGTTCTTACCATCTCCTGGAGAAAAGGAAAAGTAAGATTTCTCAGGGAGTGCTGCATAATTTTTACAAGGATGAAAAAGAATGTTGTTTGAAAACTTTTTCTCTACTTATGGTAATCTAAGTTTAAACTGTTGGAAAGTGGTTAGTTATCATTTTCTCTCACTTTGAGAGCTGCGCACTCAATCCCGATGCTGTGCGGTCTTGTTCTTGGCGTCTCAGCATCTGCCGAGCTCTCCGGCTGCTGGAGGCGAAGAAGCGGCTTTTTCGCGCACAGAGCTTTCTGCCGGTCGCGGTGCCCTCCAGACCGCGGCTTCTGCCGAAAGACGCCCGGAGACCGGCACCTACCCTCGGAGAGCTGCATGTGCCCGTCTTCAGCGTCTCTTGCCGCCTACACCTTAGAGAAAAGCTTTTTCACGCTTTCTCTCAAAAAGAAACTGTGCCAGCACAGCAAGCGTCTCAGGACGATTTTCATGAAGGTACTCGAGTTCTTACCATCTCCTGGAGAAAAGGAAAAGTAAGATTTCTCAGGGAGTGCTGCATAATTTTTACAAGGATGAAAAAGAATGTTTTTTGAAAACTTTTTCTCTACTTATGGTAATCTAAGTTTAAACTGTTGGAAAGTGGTTAGTTATCATTTTCTCTCAGTTTGAGAGCTGCGCACTCAATCCCGATGCTGTGCGGTCTTGTTCTTGGCTTCTCAGCATCTGCCAAGCTCTCCGGCTGCTGGAGGCGAAGAAGCGGCTTTTTCGCGCACAGAGCTTTCTGCCGGTCGCGGTGCACTCCGGACCGCGGCTTCTGCCGAAAGACGCCCGGAGACCGGCACCTACCCTCGGAGAGCTGCATATGCCCGTCTTCAGCGTCTCTTGCCGCCTACACCTTAGCGAAAAGCTTTTTCACGCTTTCTCTCAAAAAGAATCTGTGACAGCACAGCAAGCGTCTCAGGACGATTTTCATGAAGGTACTCGAGTTCTTACCATCTCCTGGAGAACACAAAAAGAAAGATTGGCCAAAGAGTGCTGCATAAGTTTTAGAAGGATGTAAAAGAATGTTGTTTGAGAACTTTTTCCCTACTTATGGTAATCTAAGTTTAAACTGTTCAAAAGTGGTTAGTTATCATTTTCTCTCAGTTTCTGAGCTGCACACTCAATCCCGATGCTGTGCGGTCTTGTTCTTGGCGTCTCAGCATCTGCCGAGCTCTCCGGCTGCTGGAGGCGAAGAAGCGGCTTTTTCGCGCACAGAGCTTTCTGCCGGTCGCGGTGCGCTCCAGACCGCGGCTTCTGCCGAAAGACGCCCGGAGACCGGCACCTACCCTCGGAGAGCTGCATATGCCCGTCTTCAGCGTCTCTTGCCGCCTACACCTTAGCGAAAAGCTTTTTCACGCTTTCTCCCAAAAAGAAACTGTGCCAGCACAGCAAGCGTCTCAGGACGATTTTCATGAAGGTACTCGAGTTCTTACCATCTCCTGGAGAACACAAAAAGAAAGATCGGCCAGGGAATGCTGCATAAGTTTTAGCAAGATGTAAAAGAAAGTTGTTTGAGAACTTTTTCCCTACTTATGGTAATCTAAGTTTAAACTGTTGGAAAGTGGTTAGTTATCATTTTCTTTCAGTTTGAGAGCTGGGCACTTACTCCCGTTGCTGGGCGGCTTCGTTCTTGGCGTCTCAGCATCTGCCGAAGTCTCCGGCTGACGGAGGCGAAGAAGCGGCTTTTTCGCGCACAGAGCTTTCTGCCGGTCGCGGTGCGCTCCGGACCGCGGCTTCTGCCGAAAGACGCCCGGAGACCGGCACCTACCCTCGGAGAGCTGCATATGCCCGCCTTCTGCGTCTCTTGCCGCCTACACCTTAGAGAAAAGCTTTTTCACGCTTTCTCCCAAAAAGAAACTGTGCCAGCACAGCAAGCGTCTCAGGACGATTTTCATGAAGGTACTCGAGTTCTTACCATCTCCTGGAGAAAAGGAAAAGTAAGATTGGCCAAAGAGTGCTGCATAATTTTTACAAGGATGAAAAAGAATGTTGTTTGAAAACTTTTTCTCTACTTATGGTAATCTAAGTTTAAACTGTTGGAAAGTGGTTAGTTATCATTTTCTCTCACTTTGAGAGCTGCGCACTCAATCCCGATGCTGTGCGGTCTTGTTCTTGGCGTCTCAGCATCTGCCGAGCTCTCCGGCTGCTGGAATCGAAGAAGCGGCTTTTTCGCGCACAGAGCTTTCTGCCGGTCGAGGGGCGCTCCGGACCGCGGCTTCTGCCGAAAGACGCCCGGAGACCGGCACCTACCCTCGGAGAGCTGCATATGCCCGCCTTCTGCGTTTCTTGCCGCCTACACCTTAGAGAAAAGCTTTTTCACGCTTTCTCCCAAAAAGAAACTGTGCCAGCACAGCAAGCGTCTCAGGACGATTTTCATGAAGGTACTCGAGTTCTTACCATCTCCTGGAGAACACAAAAAGAAAGATCGGCCAGGGAATGCTGCATAAGTTTTAGCAAGATGTAAAAGAAAGTTGTTTGAGAACTTTTTCCCTACTTATGGTAATCTAAGTTTAAACTGTTGGAAAGTGGTTAGTTATCATTTTCTCTCAGTTTGAGAGCTGCGCACTCACTCCCGATGCTGTGCGGTCTTGTTCTTGGCTTCTCAGCATCTGCCGAGCTCTCCGGCTGCTGGAGGCGAAGAAGCGGCTTTTTCGCGCACAGAGCTTTCTGCCGGTCGCGGGGCGCTCCGGACCGCGGCTTCTGCCGAAAGACGCCCGGAGACCGGCACCTACCCTCGGAGAGCTGCATATGCCCGCCTTCTGCGTCTCTTGCCGCCTACACCTTAGCGAAAAGCTTTTTCACGCTTTCTCTCAAAAAGAATCTGTGACAGCACAGCAAGCGTCTCAGGACGATTTTCATGAAGGTACTCGAGTTCTTACCATCTCCTGGAGAACACAAAAAGAAAGATTGGCCAGGGAGTGCTGCATAAGTTTTAGAAGGATGTAAAAGAATGTTGTTTGAGAACTTTTTCCCTACTTATGGTAATCTAAGTTTAAACTGTTCAAAAGTTGTTAGTTATCATTTTCTCTCAGTTTCTGAGCTGCACACTCAATCCCGATGCTGTGCGGTCTTGTTCTTGGCGTCTCAGCATCTGCCGAGCTCTCCGGCTGCTGGAGGCGAAGAAGCGGCTTTTTCGCGCACAGAGCTTTCTGCCGGTCGCGGTGCGCTCCAGACCGCGGCTTCTGCCGAAAGACGCCCGGAGACCGGCACCTACCCTCGGAGAGCTGCATATGCCCGCCTTCAGCGTCTCTTGCCGCCTACACCTTAGCGAAAAGCTTTTTCACGCTTTCTCTCAAAAAGAAACTGTGCCAGCACAGCAAGCGTCTCAGGACGATTTTCATGAAGGTACTCGAGTTCTTACAATCTCCTGGAGAAAAGGAAAAGTAAGATTTCTCAGGGAGTGCTGCATAATTTTTACAAGGATGAAAAAGAATGTTTTTTGAAAACTTTTTCTCTACTTATGGTAATCTAAGTTTAAACTGTTGGAAAGTGGTTAGTTATCATTTTCTCTCAGTTTGAGAGCTGCGCACTCAATCCCGATGCTGTGCGGTCTTGTTCTTGGCTTCTCAGCATCTGCCGAGCTCTCCGGCTGCTGGAGGCGAAGAAGCGGCTTTTTCGCGCACAGAGCTTTCTGCCGGTCGCGGTGCCCTCCAGACCGCGGCTTCTGCCGAAAGACGCCCGGAGACCGGCACCTACCCTCGGAGAGCTGCATATGCCCGTCTTCAGCGTCTCTTGCCGCCTACACCTTAGCGAAAAGCTTTTTCACGCTTTCTCTCAAAAAGAATCTGTGACAGCACAGCAAGCGTCTCAGGACGATTTTCATGAAGGTACTCGAGTTCTTACCATCTCCTGGAGAAAAGGAAAAGTAAGATTGGCCAAAGAGTGCTGCATAAGTTTTAGAAGGATGTAAAAGAATGTTGTTTGAGAACTTTTTCCCTACTTATGGTAATCTAAGTTTAAACTGTTCAAAAGTGGTTAGTTATCATTTTCTCTCAGTTTCTGAGCTGCACACTCAATCCCGATGCTGTGCGGTCTTGTTCTTGGCGTCTCAGCATCTGCCGAGCTCTCCGGCTGCTGGAGGCGAAGAAGCGGCTTTTTCGCGCACAGAGCTTTCTGCCGGTCGCGGTGCGCTCCAGACCGCGGCTTCTGCCGAAAGACGCCCGGAGACCGGCACCTACCCTCGGAGAGCTGCATATGCCCGTCTTCAGCGTCTCTTGCCGCCTACACCTTAGCGAAAAGCTTTTTCACGCTTTCTCCCAAAAAGAAACTGTGCCAGCACAGCAAGCGTCTCAGGACGATTTTCATGAAGGTACTCGAGTTCTTACCATCTCCTGGAGAACACAAAAAGAAAGATCGGCCAGGGAATGCTGCATAAGTTTTAGCAAGATGTAAAAGAAAGTTGTTTGAGAACTTTTTCCCTACTTATGGTAATCTAAGTTTAAACTGTTGGAAAGTGGTTAGTTATCATTTTCTTTCAGTTTGAGAGCTGTGCACTTACTCCCGTTGCTGGGCGGCTTCGTTCTTGGCGTCTCAGCATCTGCCGAAGTCTCCGGCTGACGGAGGCGAAGAAGCGGCTTTTTCGCGCACAGAGCTTTCTGCCGGTCGCGGTGCGCTCCGGACCGCGGCTTCTGCCGAAAGACGCCCGGAGACCGGCACCTACCCTCGGAGAGCTGCATATGCCCGCCTTCAGCGTCTCTTGCCGCCTACACCTTAGCGAAAAGCTTTTTCACGCTTTCTCTCAAAAAGAAACTGTGCCAGCACAGCAAGCGTCTCAGGACGATTTTCATGAAGGTACTCGAGTTCTTACCATCTCCTGGAGAAAAGGAAAAGTAAGATTGGCCAGGGAGTGCTGCATAATTTTTACAAGGATGAAAAAGAATGTTGTTTGAAAACTTTTTCTCTACTTATGGTAATCTAAGTTTAAACTGTTGGAAAGTGGTTAGTTATCATTTTCTCTCACTTTGAGAGCTGCGCACTCAATCCCGATGCTGTGCGGTCTTGTTCTTGGCGTCTCAGCATCTGCCGAGCTCTCCGGCTGCTGGAGGCGAAGAAGCGGCTTTTTCGCGCACAGAGCTTTCTGCCGGTCGCGGAGTGCTCCGGACCGCGGCTTCTGCCGAAAGACGCCAGGAGACCGGCACCTACCCTCGGAGAGCTGCATATGCCCGCCTTCTGCGTCTCTTGCCGCCTACACCTTAGCGAAAAGCTTTTTCACGCTTTCTCTCAAAAAGAAACTGTGCCAGCACAGCAAGCGTCTCAGGACGATTTTCATGAAGGTACTCGAGTTCTTACCATCTCCTGGAGAAAAGGAAAAGTAAGATTTCTCAGGGAGTGCGGCATAATTTTTACAAGGATGAAAAAGAATGTTTTTTGAAAACTTTTTCTCTACTTATGGTAATCTAAGTTTAAACTGTTGGAAAGTGGTTAGTTATCATTTTCTCTCAGTTTGAGAGCTGCGCACTCAATCCCGATGCTGTGCGGTCTTGTTCTTGGCGTCTCAGCATCTGCCGAGCTCTCCGGCTGCTGGAATCGAAGAAGCGGCTTTTTCGCGCACAGAGCTTTCTGCCGGTCGAGGGGCGCTCCGGACCGCGGCTTCTGCCGAAAGACGCCCGGAGACCGGCACCTACCCTCGGAGAGCTGCATATGCCCGCCTTCTGCGTTTCTTGCCGCCTACACCTTAGAGAAAAGCTTTTTCACGCTTTCTCCCAAAAAGAAACTGTGCCAGCACAGCAAGCGTCTCAGGACGATTTTCATGAAGGTACTCGAGTTCTTACCATCTCCTGGAGAACACAAAAAGAAAGATCGGCCAGGGAATGCTGCATAAGTTTTAGCAAGATGTAAAAGAAAGTTGTTTGAGAACTTTTTCCCTACTTATGGTAATCTAAGTTTAAACTGTTGGAAAGTGGTTAGTTATCATTTTCTTTCAGTTTGAGAGCTGGGCACTTACTCCCGTTGCTTTGCGGCTTCGTTTTTGGCGTCTCAGCATCTGCCGAGCTCTCCGGCTGCCGGAGGCGAAGAAGCGGCTTTTTCGCGCACAGAGCTTTCTGCCGGTCGCGGTGCGCTCCGGACCGCGGTTTCAGCCGAAAGACGCCCGGAGACCGGCACCTACCCTCGGAGAGCTGCATATGCCCGCCTTCTGCGTCTCTTGCCGCCTACACCTTAGCGAAAAGCTTTTTCACGCTTTCTCTCAAAAAGAAACTGTGCCAGCACAGCAAGCGTCTCAGGACGATTTTCATGAAGGTACTCGAGTTCTTACCATCTCCTGGAGAAAAGGAAAAGTAAGATTTCTCAGGGAGTGCTGCATAATTTTTACAAGGATGAAAAAGAATGTTGTTTGAAAACTTTTTCTCTACTTATGGTAATCTAAGTTTAAACTGTTGGAAAGTGGTTGGTTATCATTTTCTCTCACTTTGAGAGCTGCGCACTCAATCCCGATGCTGTGCGGTCTTGTTCTTGGCGTCTCAGCATCTGCCGAGCTCTCCGGCTGCCGGCGGCGAAGAAGCGGCTTTTTCGCGCACAGAGCTTTCTGCCGGTCGCGGGGCGCTCCGGACCGCGGCTTCTGCCGAAAGACGCCCGGAGACCGGCACCTACCCTCGGAGAGCTGCATATGCCCGCCTTCTGCGTCTCTTGCCGCCTACACCTTAGCGAAAAGCTTTTTCACGCTTTCTCCCAAAAAGAAACTGTGCCAGCACAGCAAGCGTCTCAGGACGATTTTCATGAAGGTACTCGAGTTCTTACCATCTCCTGGAGAACACAAAAAGAAAGATCGGCCAGGGAATGCTGCATAAGTTTTAGCAAGATGTAAAAGAAAGTTGTTTGAGAACTTTTTCCCTACTTATGGTAATCTAAGTTTAAACTGTTGGAAAGTGGTTAGTTATCATTTTCTTTCAGTTTGAGAGCTGGGCACTTACTCCCGTTGCTGTGCGGCTTTGTTCTTGGCGTCTCAGCATCTGCCGAGCTCTCCGGCTGACGGAGGCGAAGAAGCGGCTTTTTCGCGCACAGAGCTTTCTGCCGGTCGCGGTGCCCTCCAGACCGCGGCTTCTGCCGAAAGACGCCCGGAGACCGGCACCTACCCTCGGAGAGCTGCATATGCCCGCCTTCTGCGTCTCTTGCCGCCTACACCTTAGCGGAAAGCTTTTTCACGCTTTCTCTCAAAAAGAATCTGTGACAGCACAGCAAGCGTCTCAGGACGATTTTCATGAAGGTACTCGAGTTCTTACCATCTCCTGGAGAACACAAAAAGAAAGATTGGCCAAAGAGTGCTGCATAAGTTTAGAAGGATGTAAAAGAATGTTGTTTGAAAACTTTTTCCCTACTTATGGTAATCTAAGTTTAAACTGTTCAAAAGTGGTTAGTTATCATTTTCTCTCAGTTTCTGAGCTGCACACTCAATCCCGATGCTGTGCGGTCTTGTTCTTGGCGTCTCAGCATCTGCCGAGCTCTCTGGCTGCTGGAGGCGAAGAAGCGGCTTTTTCGCGCACAGAGCTTTCTGCCGGTCGCGGTGCGCTCCAGACCGCGGCTTCTGCCGAAAGACGCCCGGAGACCGGCACCTACCCTCGGAGAGCTGCATATGCCCGTCTTCAGCGTCTCTTGCCGCCTACACCTTAGCGAAAAGCTTTTTCACGCTTTCTCCCAAAAAGAAACTGTGCCAGCACAGCAAGCGTCTCAGGACGATTTTCATGAAGGTACTCGAGTTCTTACCATCCCCTGGAGAACACAAAAAGAAAGATCGGCCAGGGAATGCTGCATAAGTTTTAGCAAGATGTAAAAGAAAGTTGTTTGAGAACTTTTTCCCTACTTATGGTAATCTAAGTTTAAACTGTTGGAAAGTTGTTAGTTATCATTTTCTTTCAGTTTGAGAGCTGGGCACTTACTCCCGTTGCTGGGCGGCTTCGTTCTTGGCGTCTCAGCATCTGCCGAGGTCTCCGGCTGACGGAGGCGAAGAAGCGGCTTTTTCGCGCACAGAGCTTTCTGCCGGTCGCGGTGCGCTCCGGACCGCGGCTTCTGCCGAAAGACGCCCGGAGACCGGCACCTACCCTCGGAGAGCTGCATATGCCCGCCTTCTGCGTCTCTTGCCGCCTACACCTTAGCGAAAAGCTTTTTCACGCTTTCTCTCAAAAAGAAACTGTGCCAGCACAGCAAGCGTCTCAGGACGATTTTCATGAAGGTACTCGAGTTCTTACCATCTCCTGGAGAAAAGGAAAAGTAAGATTTCTCAGGGAGTGCTGCATAATTTTTACAAGGATGAAAAAGAATGTTGTTTGAAAACTTTTTCTCTACTTATGGTAATCTAAGTTTAAACTGTTGGAAAGTGGTTAGTTATCATTTTCTCTCACTTTGAGAGCTGCGCACTCAATCCCGATGCTGTGCGGTCTTGTTCTTGGCGTCTCAGCATCTGCCGAGCTCTCCGGCTGCTGGAGGCGAAGAAGCGGCTTTTTCGCGCACAGAGCTTTCTGCCGGTCGCGGTGCGCTCCGGACCGCGGCTTCTGCCGAAAGACGCCCGGAGACCGGCACCTACCCTCGGAGAGCTGCATATGCCCGCCTTCTGCGTCTCTTGCCGCCTACACCTTAGAGAAAAGCTTTTTCACGCTTTCTCTCAAAAAGAAGCTGTGCCAGCACAGCAAGCATCTCAGGACGATTTTCATGAAGGTACTCGAGTTCTTACCATCTCCTGGAGAAAAGGAAAAGTAAGATTTCTCAGGGAGTGCTGCATAATTTTTAGCAAGATGTAAAAGAATGTTGTTTGAAAACTTTTTCTCTACTTATGGTAATCTAAGTTTAAACTGTTGGAAAGTGGTTAGTTATCATTTTCTCACACTTTGAGAGCTGCGCACTCAATCCCGATGCTGTGCGGTCTTGTTCTTGGCGTCTCAGCATCTGCCGAGCTCTCCGGCTGCTGGAGGCGAAGAAGCGGCTTTTTCGCGCACAGAGCTTTCTGCTGGTCGCGGTGCCCTCCAGACCGCGGCTTCTGCCGAAAGACGCCCGGAGACCGGCACCTACCCTCGGAGAGCTGCATATGCCCGTCTTCAGCGTCTCTTGCCGCCTACACCTTAGAGAAAAGCTTTTTCACGCTTTCTCCCAAAAAGAAACTGTGCCAGCACAGCAAGCGTCTCAGGACGATTTTCATGAAGGTACTCGAGTTCTTACCATCTCCTGGAGAAAAGGAAAAGTAAGATTTCTCAGGGAGTGCTGCATAATTTTTACAAGGATGAAAAAGAATGTTTTTTGAAAACTTTTTCTCTACTTATGGTAATCTAAGTTTAAACTGTTGGAAAGTGGTTGGTTATCATTTTCTCTCACTTTGAGAGCTGCGCACTCAATCCCGATGCTGTGCGGTCTTGTTCTTGGCGTCTCAGCATCTGCCGAGCTCTCCGGCTGCCGGCGGCGAAGAAGCGGCTTTTTCGCGCACAGAGCTTTCTGCCGGTCGCGGGGCGCTCCGGACCGCGGCTTCTGCCGAAAGACGCCCGGAGACCGGCACCTACCCTCGGAGAGCTGCATATGCCCGCCTTCTGCGTCTCTTGCCGCCTACACCTTAGCGAAAAGCTTTTTCACGCTTTCTCCCAAAAAGAAACTGTGCCAGCACAGCAAGCGTCTCAGGACGATTTTCATGAAGGTACTCGAGTTCTTACCATCTCCTGGAGAACACAAAAAGAAAGATCGGCCAGGGAATGCTGCATAAGTTTTAGCAAGATGTAAAAGAAAGTTGTTTGAGAACTTTTTCCCTACTTATGGTAATCTAAGTTTAAACTGTTGGAAAGTGGTTAGTTATCATTTTCTTTCAGTTTGAGAGCTGGGCACTTACTCCCGTTGCTTTGCGGCTTCGTTTTTGGCGTCTCAGCATCTGCCGAGCTCTCCGGCTGCTGGAGGCGAAGAAGCGGCTTTTTCGCGCACAGAGCTTTCTGCCGGTCGCGGGGCGCTCCGGACCGCGGCTTCTGCCGAAAGACGCCCGGAGACCGGCACCTACCCTCGGAGAGCTGCATATGCCCGCCTTCTGCGTCTCTTGCCGCCTACACCTTAGAGAAAAGCTTTTTCACGCTTTCTCTCAAAAAGAAGCTGTGCCAGCACAGCAAGCGTCTCAGGACGATTTTCATGAAGGTACTCGAGTTCTTACCATCTCCTGGAGAAAAGGAAAAGTAAGATTTCTCAGAGAGTGCTGCATTATTTTTACAAGGATGAAAAAGAATGTTGTTTGAAAACTTTTTCTCTACTTATGGTAATCTAAGTTTAAACTGTTGGAAAGTGGTTAGTTATCATTTTCTCTCACTTTGAGAGCTGCGCACTCAATCCCGATGCTGTGCGGTCTTGTTCTTGGCGTCTCAGCATCTGCCGAGCTCTCCGGCTGCTGGAGGCGAAGAAGCGGCTTTTTCGCGCACAGAGCTTTCTGCCGGTCGCGGTGCCCTCCAGACCGCGGCTTCTGCCGAAAGACGCCCGGAGACCGGCACCTACCCTCAGAGAGCTGCATATGCCCGTCTTCAGCGTCTCTTGCCGCCTACACCTTAGCGAAAAGCTTTTTAACGCTTTCTCTCAAAAAGAATCTGTGACAGCACAGCAAGCGTCTCAGGACGATTTTCATGAAGGTACTCGAGTTCTTACCATCTCCTGGAGAACACAAAAAGAAAGATTGGCCAAAGAGTGCTGCATAAGTTTTAGAAGGATGTAAAAGAAAGTTGTTTGAGAACTTTTTCCCTACTTATGGTAATCTAAGTTTAAACTGTTCAAAAGTGGTTAGTTATCATTTTCTCTCAGTTTCTGAGCTGCACACTCAATCCCGATGCTGTGCGGTCTTGTTCTTGGCGTCTCAGCATCTGCCGAGCTCTCCGGCTGCTGGAGGCGAAGAAGCGGCTTTTTCGCGCACAGAGCTTTCTGCCGGTCGCGGTGCCCTCCAGACCGCGGCTTCTGCCGAAAGACGCCCGGAGACCGGCACCTACCCTCGGAGAGCTGCATATGCCCGTCTTCAGCGTCTCTTGCCGCCTACACCTTAGCGAAAAGCTTTTTCACGCTTTCTCCCAAAAAGAAACTGTGCCAGCACAGCAAGCGTCTCAGGACGATTTTCATGAAGGTACTCGAGTTCTTACCATCTCCTGGAGAACACAAAAAGAAAGATCGGCCAGGGAATGCTGCATAAGTTTTAGCAAGATGTAAAAGAAAGTTGTTTGAGAACTTTTTCCCTACTTATGGTAATCTAAGTTTAAACTGTTGGAAAGTGGTTAGTTATCATTTTCTTTCAGTTTGAGAGCTGGGCACTTACTCCCGTTGCTGGGCGGCTTCGTTCTTGGCGTCTCAGCATCTGCCGAAGTCTCCGGCTGACGGAGGCGAAGAAGCGGCTTTTTCGCGCACAGAGCTTTCTGCCGGTCGCGGTGCGCTCCGGACCGCGGCTTCTGCCGAAAGACGCCCGGAGACCGGCACCTACCCTCGGAGAGCTGCATATGCCCGCCTTCAGCGTCTCTTGCCGCCTACACCTTAGCGAAAAGCTTTTTCACGCTTTCTCTCAAAAAGAAACTGTGCCAGCACAGCAAGCGTCTCAGGACGATTTTCATGAAGGTACTCGAGTTCTTACCATCTCCTGGAGAAAAGGAAAAGTAAGATTGGCCAGGGAGTGCTGCATAATTTTTACAAGGATGAAAAAGAATGTTGTTTGAAAACTTTTTCTCTACTTATGGTAATCTAAGTTTAAACTGTTGGAAAGTGGTTAGTTATCATTTTCTCTCAGTTTGAGAGCTGCGCACTCAATCCCGATGCTGTGCGGTCTTGTTCTTGGCGTCTCAGCATCTGCCGAGCTCTCCGGCTGCTGGAGGCGAAGAAGCGGCTTTTTCGCGCACAGAGCTTTCTGCCGGTCGCGGAGTGCTCCGGACCGCGGCTTCTGCCGAAAGACGCCCGGAGACCGGCACCTACCCTCGGAGAGCTGCATATGCCCGCCTTCTGCGTTTCTTGCCGCCTACACCTTAGAGAAAAGCTTTTTCACGCTTTCTCCCAAAAAGAAACTGTGCCAGCACAGCAAGCGTCTCAGGACGATTTTCATGAAGGTACTCGAGTTCTTACCATCTCCTGGAGAAAAGGAAAAGTAAGATTTCTCAGAGAGTGCTGCATTATTTTTACAAGGATGAAAAAGAATGTTGTTTGAAAACTTTTTCTCTACTTATGGTAATCTAAGTTTAAACTGTTGGAAAGTGGTTAGTTATCATTTTCTCTCACTTTGAGAGCTGCGCACTCAATCCCGATGCTGTGCGGTCTTGTTCTTGGCGTCTCAGCATCTGCCGAGCTCTCCGGCTGCTGGAGGCGAAGAAGCGGCTTTTTCGCGCACAGAGCTTTCTGCCGGTCGAGGGGCGCTCCGGACCGCGGCTTCTGCCGAAAGACGCCCGGAGACCGGCACCTACCCTCGGAGAGCTGCATATGCCCGCCTTCTGCGTTTCTTGCCGCCTACACCTTAGAGAAAAGCTTTTTCACGCTTTCTCCCAAAAAGAAACTGTGCCAGCACAGCAAGCGTCTCAGGACGATTTTCATGAAGGTACTCGAGTTCTTACCATCTCCTGGAGAACACAAAAAGAAAGATCGGCCAGGGAATGCTGCATAAGTTTTAGCAAGATGTAAAAGAAAGTTGTTTGAGAACTTTTTCCCTACTTATGGTAATCTAAGTTTAAACTGTTGGAAAGTGGTTAGTTATCATTTTCTTTCAGTTTGAGAGCTGGGCACTTACTCCCGTTGCTTTGCGGCTTCGTTTTTGGCGTCTCAGCATCTGCCGAGCTCTCCGGCTGCCGGAGGCGAAGAAGCGGCTTTTTCGCGCACAGAGCTTTCTGCCGGTCGCGGTGCGCTCCGGACCGCGGTTTCAGCCGAAAGACGCCCGGAGACCGGCACCTACCCTCGGAGAGCTGCATATGCCCGCCTTCTGCGTCTCTTGCCGCCTACACCTTAGCGAAAAGCTTTTTCACGCTTTCTCTCAAAAAGAAACTGTGCCAGCACAGCAAGCGTCTCAGGACGATTTTCATGAAGGTACTCGAGTTCTTACCATCTCCTGGAGAAAAGGAAAAGTAAGATTTCTCAGGGAGTGCTGCATAATTTTTACAAGGATGAAAAAGAATGTTGTTTGAAAACTTTTTCTCTACTTATGGTAATCTAAGTTTAAACTGTTGGAAAGTGGTTAGTTATCATTTTCTCTCAGTTTGAGAGCTGCGCACTCACTCCCGATGCTGTGCGGTCTTGTTCTTGGCTTCTCAGCATCTGCCGAGCTCTCCGGCTGCTGGAGGCGAAGAAGCGGCTTTTTCGCGCACAGAGCTTTCTGCCGGTCGCGGGGCGCTCCGGACCGCGGCTTCTGCCGAAAGACGCCAGGAGACCGGCACCTACCCTCGGAGAGCTGCATATGCCCGTCTTCAGCGTCTCTTGCCGCCTACACCTTAGCGAAAAGCTTTTTCACGCTTTCTCTCAAAAAGAATCTGTGACAGCACAGCAAGCGTCTCAGGACGATTTTCATGAAGGTACTCGAGTTCTTACCATCTCCTGGAGAACACAAAAAGAAAGATTGGCCAAAGAGTGCTGCATAAGTTTTAGAAGGATGTAAAAGAAAGTTGTTTGAGAACTTTTTCCCTACTTATGGTAATCTAAGTTTAAACTGTTCAAAAGTGGTTAGTTATCATTTTCTCTCAGTTTCTGAGCTGCACACTCAATCCCGATGCTGTGCGGTCTTGTTCTTGGCGTCTCAGCATCTGCCGAGCTCTCCGGCTGCTGGAGGCGAAGAAGCGGCTTTTTCGCGCACAGAGCTTTCTGCCGGTCGCGGGGCGCTCCGGACCGCGGCTTCTGCCGAAAGACGCCCGGAGACCGGCACCTACCCTCGGAGAGCTGCATATGCCCGCCTTCTGCGTCTCTTGCCGCCTACACCTTAGCGAAAAGCTTTTTCACGCTTTCTCCCAAAAAGAAACTGTGCCAGCACAGCAAGCGTCTCAGGACGATTTTCATGAAGGTACTCGAGTTCTTACCATCTCCTGGAGAACACAAAAAGAAAGATCGGCCAGGGAATGCTGCATAAGTTTTAGCAAGATGTAAAAGAAAGTTGTTTGAGAACTTTTTCCCTACTTATGGTAATCTAAGTTTAAACTGTTGGAAAGTGGTTAGTTATCATTTTCTTTCAGTTTGAGAGCTGGGCACTTACTCCCGTTGCTTTGCGGCTTCGTTTTTGGCGTCTCAGCATCTGCCGAGCTCTCCGGCTGCTGGAGGCGAAGAAGCGGCTTTTTCGCGCACAGAGCTTTCTGCCGGTCGCGGGGCGCTCCGGACCGCGGCTTCTGCCGAAAGACGCCCGGAGACCGGCACCTACCCTCGGAGAGCTGCATATGCCCGCCTTCTGCGTCTCTTGCCGCCTACACCTTAGAGAAAAGCTTTTTCACGCTTTCTCTCAAAAAGAAGCTGTGCCAGCACAGCAAGCGTCTCAGGACGATTTTCATGAAGGTACTCGAGTTCTTACCATCTCCTGGAGAAAAGGAAAAGTAAGATTTCTCAGAGAGTGCTGCATTATTTTTACAAGGATGAAAAAGAATGTTGTTTGAAAACTTTTTCTCTACTTATGGTAATCTAAGTTTAAACTGTTGGAAAGTGGTTAGTTATCATTTTCTCTCAGTTTGAGAGCTGCGCACTCAATCCCGATGCTGTGCGGTCTTGTTCTTGGCGTCTCAGCATCTGCCGAGCTCTCCGGCTGCTGGAGGCGAAGAAGCGGCTTTTTCGCGCACAGAGCTTTCTGCCGGTCGCGGTGCCCTCCAGACCGCGGCTTCTGCCGAAAGACGCCCGGAGACCGGCACCTACCCTCGGAGAGCTGCATGCGCCCGTCTTCAGCGTCTCTTGCCGCCTACACCTTAGAGAAAAGCTTTTTCACGCTTTCTCCCAAAAAGAAACTGTGCCAGCACAGCAAGCGTCTCAGGACGATTTTCATGAAGGTACTCGAGTTCTTACCATCTCCTGGAGAAAAGGAAAAGTAAGATTTCTCAGGGAGTGCTGCATAATTTTTACAAGGATGAAAAAGAATGTTTTTTGAAAACTTTTTCTCTACTTATGGTAATCTAAGTTTAAACTGTTGGAAAGTGGTTAGTTATCATTTTCTCTCACTTTGAGAGCTGCGCACTCAATCCCGATGCTGTGCGGTCTTGTTCTTGGCTTCTCAGCATCTGCCGAGCTCTCCGGCTGCTGGAGGCGAAGAAGCGGCTTTTTCGCGCACAGAGCTTTCTGCCGGTCGCGGGGCGCTCCGGACCGCGGCTTCTGCCGAAAGACGCCAGGAGACCGGCACCTACCCTCGGAGAGCTGCATATGCCCGTCTTCAGCGTCTCTTGCCGCCTACACCTTAGCGAAAAGCTTTTTCACGCTTTCTCTCAAAAAGAATCTGTGACAGCACAGCAAGCGTCTCAGGACGATTTTCATGAAGGTACTCGAGTTCTTACCATCTCCTGGAGAACACAAAAAGAAAGATTGGCCAAAGAGTGCTGCATAAGTTTTAGAAGGATGTAAAAGAATGTTGTTTGAGAACTTTTTCCCTACTTATGGTAATCTAAGTTTAAACTGTTCAAAAGTGGTTAGTTATCATTTTCTCTCAGTTTCTGAGCTGCACACTCAATCCCGATGCTGTGCGGTCTTGTTCTTGGCGTCTCAGCATCTGCTGAGCTCTCCGGCTGCTGGAGGCGAAGAAGCGGCTTTTTCGCGCACAGAGCTTTCTGCCGGTCGCGGTGCCCTCCAGACCGCGGCTTCTGCCGAAAGACGCCCGGAGACCGGCACCTACCCTCGGAGAGCTGCATATGCCCGTCTTCAGCGTCTCTTGCCGCCTACACCTTAGCGAAAAGCTTTTTCACGCTTTCTCTCAAAAAGAAACTGTGCCAGCACAGCAAGCGTCTCAGGACGATTTTCATGAAGGTACTCGAGTTCTTACCATCTCCTGGAGAACACAAAAAGAAAGATCGGCCAGGGAATGCTGCATAAGTTTTAGCAAGATGTAAAAGAAAGTTGTTTGAGAACTTTTTCCCTACTTATGGTAATCTAAGTTTAAACTGTTGGAAAGTGGTTAGTTATCATTTTCTTTCAGTTTGAGAGCTGGGCACTTACTCCCGTTGCTGGGCGGCTTCGTTCTTGGCGTCTCAGCATCTGCCGAAGTCTCCGGCTGACGGAGGCGAAGAAGCGGCTTTTTCGCGCACAGAGCTTTCTGCCGGTCGCGGTGCGCTCCGGACCGCGGCTTCTGCCGAAAGACGCCCGGAGACCGGCACCTACCCTCGGAGAGCTGCATATGCCCGCCTTCAGCGTCTCTTGCCGCCTACACCTTAGCGAAAAGCTTTTTCACGCTTTCTCTCAAAAAGAAACTGTGCCAGCACAGCAAGCGTCTCAGGACGATTTTCATGAAGGTACTCGAGTTCTTACCATCTCCTGGAGAAAAGGAAAAGTAAGATTGGCCAGGGAGTGCTGCATAATTTTTACAAGGATGAAAAAGAATGTTGTTTGAAAACTTTTTCTCTACTTATGGTAATCTAAGTTTAAACTGTTGGAAAGTGGTTAGTTATCATTTTCTCTCAGTTTGAGAGCTGCGCACTCAATCCCGATGCTGTGCGGTCTTGTTCTTGGCGTCTCAGCATCTGCCGAGCTCTCCGGCTGCTGGAGGCGAAGAAGCGGCTTTTTCGCGCACAGAGCTTTCTGCCGGTCGCGGAGTGCTCCGGACCGCGGCTTCTGCCGAAAGACGCCAGGAGACCGGCACCTACCCTCGGAGAGCTGCATATGCCCGCCTTCTGCGTCTCTTGCCGCCTACACCTTAGCGAAAAGCTTTTTCACGCTTTCTCTCAAAAAGAAACTGTGCCAGCACAGCAAGCGTCTCAGGACGATTTTCATGAAGGTACTCGAGTTCTTACCATCTCCTGGAGAAAAGGAAAAGTAAGATTGGCCAGGGAGTGCTGCATAATTTTTACAAGGATGAAAAAGAATGTTTTTTGAAAACTTTTTCTCTACTTATGGTAATCTAAGTTTAAACTGTTGGAAAGTGGTTGGTTATCATTTTCTCTCAGTTTGAGAGCTGCGCACTCAATCCCGATGCTGTGCGGTCTTGTTCTTGGCGTCTCAGCATCTGCCGAGCTCTCCGGCTGCCGGCGGCGAAGAAGCGGCTTTTTCGCGCACAGAGCTTTCTGCCGGTCGCGGGGCGCTCCGGACCGCGGCTTCTGCCGAAAGACGCCCGGAGACCGGCACCTACCCTCGGAGAGCTGCATATGCCCGCCTTCTGCGTCTCTTGCCGCCTACACCTTAGAGAAAAGCTTTTTCACGCTTTCTCCCAAAAAGAAACTGTGCCAGCACAGCAAGCGTCTCAGGACGATTTTCATGAAGGTACTCGAGTTCTTACCATCTCCTGGAGAACACAAAAAGAAAGATCGGCCAGGGAATGCTGCATAAGTTTTAGCAAGATGTAAAAGAAAGTTGTTTGAGAACTTTTTCCCTACTTGTGGTAATCTAAGTTTAAACTGTTGGAAAGTGGTTAGTTATCATTTTCTTTCAGTTTGAGAGCTGGGCACTTACTCCCGTTGCTTTGCGGCTTCGTTTTTGGCGTCTCAGCATCTGCCGAGCTCTCCGGCTGCTGGAGGCGAAGAAGCGGCTTTTTCGCGCACAGAGCTTTCTGCCGGTCGCGGGGCGCTCCGGACCGCGGCTTCTGCCGAAAGACGCCCGGAGACCGGCACCTACCCTCGGAGAGCTGCATATGCCCGCCTTCTGCGTCTCTTGCCGCCTACACCTTAGAGAAAAGCTTTTTCACGCTTTCTCTCAAAAAGAAGCTGTGCCAGCACAGCAAGCGTCTCAGGACGATTTTCATGAAGGTACTCGAGTTCTTACCATCTCCTGGAGAAAAGGAAAAGTAAGATTTCTCAGAGAGTGCTGCATTATTTTTACAAGGATGAAAAAGAATGTTGTTTGAAAACTTTTTCTCTACTTATGGTAATCTAAGTTTAAACTGTTGGAAAGTGGTTAGTTATCATTTTCTCTCACTTTGAGAGCTGCGCACTCAATCCCGATGCTGTGCGGTCTTGTTCTTGGCGTCTCAGCATCTGCCGAGCTCTCCGGCTGCTGGAGGCGAAGAAGCGGCTTTTTCGCGCACAGAGCTTTCTGCCGGTCGCGGTGCCCTCCAGACCGCGGCTTCTGCCGAAAGACGCCCGGAGACCGGCACCTACCCTCGGAGAGCTGCATGTGCCCGTCTTCAGCGTCTCTTGCCGCCTACACCTTAGAGAAAAGCTTTTTCACGCTTTCTCCCAAAAAGAAACTGTGCCAGCACAGCAAGCGTCTCAGGACGATTTTCATGAAGGTACTCGAGTTCTTACCATCTCCTGGAGAAAAGGAAAAGTAAGATTTCTCAGGGAGTGCTGCATAATTTTTACAAGGATGAAAAAGAATGTTTTTTGAAAACTTTTTCTCTACTTATGGTAATCTAAGTTTAAACTGTTGGAAAGTGGTTAGTTATCATTTTCTCTCAGTTTGAGAGCTGCGCACTCAATCCCGATGCTGTGCGGTCTTGTTCTTGGCTTCTCAGCATCTGCCGAGCTCTCCGGCTGCTGGAGGCGAAGAAGCGGCTTTTTCGCGCACAGAGCTTTCTGCCGGTCGCGGTGCGCTCCGGACCGCGGCTTCTGCCGAAAGACGCCCGGAGACCGGCACCTACCCTCGGAGAGCTGCATATGCCCGTCTTCAGCGTCTCTTGCCGCCTACACCTTAGCGAAAAGCTTTTTCACGCTTTCTCTCAAAAAGAATCTGTGACAGCACAGCAAGCGTCTCAGGACGATTTTCATGAAGGTACTCGAGTTCTTACCATCTCCTGGAGAACACAAAAAGAAAGATTGGCCAAAGAGTGCTGCATAAGTTTTAGAAGGATGTAAAAGAATGTTGTTTGAGAACTTTTTCCCTACTTATGGTAATCTAAGTTTAAACTGTTCAAAAGTGGTTAGTTATCATTTTCTCTCAGTTTCTGAGCTGCACACTCAATCCCGATGCTGTGCGGTCTTGTTCTTGGCGTCTCAGCATCTGCCGAGCTCTCCGGCTGCTGGAGGCGAAGAAGCGGCTTTTTCGCGCACAGAGCTTTCTGCCGGTCGCGGTGCGCTCCAGACCGCGGCTTCTGCCGAAAGACGCCCGGAGACCGGCACCTACCCTCGGAGAGCTGCATATGCCCGCCTTCAGCGTCTCTTGCCGCCTACACCTTAGCGAAAAGCTTTTTCACGCTTTCTCCCAAAAAGAAACTGTGCCAGCACAGCAAGCGTCTCAGGACGATTTTCATGAAGGTACTCGAGTTCTTACCATCTCCTGGAGAACACAAAAAGAAAGATCGGCCAGGGAATGCTGCATAAGTTTTAGCAAGATGTAAAAGAAAGTTGTTTGAGAACTTTTTCCCTACTTATGGTAATCTAAGTTTAAACTGTTGGAAAGTGGTTAGTTATCATTTTCTTTCAGTTTGAGAGCTGGGCACTTACTCCCGTTGCTGGGCGGCTTCGTTCTTGGCGTCTCAGCATCTGCCGAAGTCTCCGGCTGACGGAGGCGAAGAAGCGGCTTTTTCGCGCACAGAGCTTTCTGCCGGTCGCGGTGCGCTCCGGACCGCGGCTTCTGCCGAAAGACGCCCGGAGACCGGCACCTACCCTCGGAGAGCTGCATATGCCCGCCTTCAGCGTCTCTTGCCGCCTACACCTTAGCGAAAAGCTTTTTCACGCTTTCTCTCAAAAAGAAACTGTGCCAGCACAGCAAGCGTCTCAGGACGATTTTCATGAAGGTACTCGAGTTCTTACCATCTCCTGGAGAAAAGGAAAAGTAAGATTGGCCAGGGAGTGCTGCATAATTTTTACAAGGATGAAAAAGAATGTTGTTTGAAAACTTTTTCTCTACTTATGGTAATCTAAGTTTAAACTGTTGGAAAGTGGTTAGTTATCATTTTCTCTCACTTTGAGAGCTGCGCACTCAATCCCGATGCTGTGCGGTCTTGTTCTTGGCGTCTCAGCATCTGCCGAGCTCTCCGGCTGCTGGAATCGAAGAAGCGGCTTTTTCGCGCACAGAGCTTTCTGCCGGTCGAGGGGCGCTCCGGACCGCGGCTTCTGCCGAAAGACGCCCGGAGACCGGCACCTACCCTCCGAGAGCTGCATATGCCCGCCATCTGCGTTTCTTGCCGCCTACACCTTAGAGAAAAGCTTTTTCACGCTTTCTCCCAAAAAGAAACTGTGCCAGCACAGCAAGCGTCTCAGGACGATTTTCATGAAGGTACTCGAGTTCTTACCATCTCCTGGAGAACACAAAAAGAAAGATCGGCCAGGGAATGCTGCATAAGTTTTAGCAAGATGTAAAAGAAAGTTGTTTGAGAACTTTTTCCCTACTTATGGTAATCTAAGTTTAAACTGTTGGAAAGTGGTTAGTTATCATTTTCTCTCAGTTTGAGAGCTGCGCACTCACTCCCGATGCTGTGCGGTCTTGTTCTTGGCTTCTCAGCATCTGCCGAGCTCTCCGGCTGCTGGAGGCGAAGAAGCGGCTTTTTCGCGCACAGAGCTTTCTGCCGGTCGCGGTGCGCTCCGGACCGCGGCTTCTGCCGAAAGACGCCAGGAGACCGGCACCTACCCTCGGAGAGCTGCATATGCCCGTCTTCAGCGTCTCTTGCCGCCTACACCTTAGCGAAAAGCTTTTTCACGCTTTCTCTCAAAAAGAATCTGTGACAGCACAGCAAGCGTCTCAGGACGATTTTCATGAAGGTACTCGAGTTCTTACCATCTCCTGGAGAACACAAAAAGAAAGATTGGCCAAAGAGTGCTGCATAAGTTTTAGAAGGATGTAAAAGAATGTTGTTTGAGAACTTTTTCCCTACTTATGGTAATCTAAGTTTAAACTGTTCAAAAGTTGTTAGTTATCATTTTCTCTCAGTTTCTGAGCTGCACACTCAATCCCGATGCTGTGCGGTCTTGTTCTTGGCGTCTCAGCATCTGCCGAGCTCTCCGGCTGCTGGAGGCGAAGAAGCGGCTTTTTCGCGCACAGAGCTTTCTGCCGGTCGCGGTGCCCTCCAGACCGCGGCTTCTGCCGAAAGACGCCCGGAGACCGGCACCTACCCTCGGAGAGCTGCATATGCCCGCCTTCAGCGTCTCTTGCCGCCTACACCTTAGCGAAAAGCTTTTTCACGCTTTCTCTCAAAAAGAAACTGTGCCAGCACAGCAAGCGTCTCAGGACGATTTTCATGAAGGTACTCAAGTTCTTACCATCTCCTGGAGAACACAAAAAGAAAGATCGGCCAGGGAATGCTGCATAAGTTTTAGCAAGATGTAAAAGAAAGTTGTTTGAGAACTTTTTCCCTACTTATGGTAATCTAAGTTTAAACTGTTGGAAAGTGGTTAGTTATCATTTTCTTTCAGTTTGAGAGCTGGGCACTTACTCCCGTTGCTTTGCGGCTTCGTTCTTGGCGTCTCAGCATCTGCCGAGCTCTCCGGCTGCTGGAGGCGAAGAAGCGGCTTTTTCGCGCACAGAGCTTTCTGCCGGTCGCGGAGTGCTCCGGACCGCGGCTTCTGCCGAAAGACGCCCGGAGACCGGCACCTACCCTCGGAGAGCTGCATATGCCCGCCTTCTGCGTCTCTTGCCGCCTACACCTTAGCGAAAAGCTTTTTCACGCTTTCTCTCAAAAAGAAACTGTGCCAGCACAGCAAGCGTCTCAGGACGATTTTCATGAAGGTACTCGAGTTCTTACCATCTCCTGGAGAAAAGGAAAAGTAAGATTTCTCAGGGAGTGCTGCATAATTTTTACAAGGATGAAAAAGAATGTTGTTTGAAAACTTTTTCTCTACTTATGGTAATCTAAGTTTAAACTGTTGGAAAGTGGTTAGTTATCATTTTCTCTCAGTTTGAGAGCTGCGCACTCACTCCCGATGCTGTGCGGTCTTGTTCTTGGCTTCTCAGCATCTGCCGAGCTCTCCGGCTGCTGGAGGCGAAGAAGCGGCTTTTTCGCGCACAGAGCTTTCTGCCGGTCGCGGAGTGCTCCGGACCGCGGCTTCTGCCGAAAGACGCCCGGAGACCGGCACCTACCCTCGGAGAGCTGCATATGCCCGTCTTCAGCGTCTCTTGCCGCCTACACCTTAGCGAAAAGCTTTTTCACGCTTTCTCTCAAAAAGAATCTGTGCCAGCACAGCAAGCATCTCAGGACGATTTTCATGAAGGTACTCGAGTTCTTACCATCTCCTGGAGAAAAGGAAAAGTAAGATTTCTCAGGGAGTGCTGCATAATTTTTACAAGGATGAAAAAGAATGTTGTTTGAAAACTTTTTCTCTACTTATGGTAATCTAAGTTTAAACTGTTGGAAAGTGGTTAGTTATCATTTTCTCTCACTTTGAGAGCTGCGCACTCAATCCCGATGCTGTGCGGTCTTGTTCTTGGCGTCTCAGCATCTGCCGAGCTCTCCGGCTGCTGGAGGCGAAGAAGCGGCTTTTTCGCGCACAGAGCTTTCTGCTGGTCGCGGTGCCCTCCAGACCGCGGCTTCTGCCAAAAGACGCCCGGAGACCGGCACCTACCCTCGGAGAGCTGCATATGCCCGTCTTCAGCGTCTCTTGCCGCCTACACCTTAGAGAAAAGCTTTTTCACGCTTTCTCTCAAAAAGAAACTGTGCCAGCACAGCAAGCGTCTCAGGACGATTTTCATGAAGGTACTCGAGTTCTTACCATCTCCTGGAGAAAAGGAAAAGTAAGATTTCTCAGGGAGTGCTGCATAATTTTTACAAGGATGAAAAAGAATGTTTTTTGAAAACTTTTTCTCTACTTATGGTAATCTAAGTTTAAACTGTTGGAAAGTGGTTGGTTATCATTTTCTCTCACTTTGAGAGCTGCGCACTCAATCCCGATGCTGTGCGGTCTTGTTCTTGGCGTCTCAGCATCTGCCGAGCTCTCCGGCTGCCGGCGGCGAAGAAGCGGCTTTTTCGCGCACAGAGCTTTCTGCCGGTCGCGGGGCGCTCCGGACCGCGGCTTCTGCCGAAAGACGCCCGGAGACCGGCACCTACCCTCGGAGAGCTGCATATGCCCGCCTTCTGCGTCTCTTGCCGCCTACACCTTAGCGAAAAGCTTTTTCACGCTTTCTCCCAAAAAGAAACTGTGCCAGCACAGCAAGCGTCTCAGGACGATTTTCATGAAGGTACTCGAGTTCTTACCATCTCCTGGAGAACACAAAAAGAAAGATCGGCCAGGGAATGCTGCATAAGTTTTAGCAAGATGTAAAAGAAAGTTGTTTGAGAACTTTTTCCCTACTTATGGTAATCTAAGTTTAAACTGTTGGAAAGTGGTTAGTTATCATTTTCTCTCAGTTTCTGAGCTGCACACTCAATCCCGATGCTGTGCGGTCTTGTTCTTGGCGTCTCAGCATCTGCTGAGCTCTCCGGCTGCTGGAGGCGAAGAAGCGGCTTTTTCGCGCACAGAGCTTTCTGCCGGTCGCGGTGCCCTCCGGACCGCGGCTTCTGCCGAAAGACGCCCGGAGACCGGCACCTACCCTCGGAGAGCTGCATATGCCCGTCTTCAGCGTCTCTTGCCGCCTACACCTTAGCGAAAAGCTTTTTCACGCTTTCTCCCAAAAAGAAACTGTGCCAGCACAGCAAGCGTCTCAGGACGATTTTCATGAAGGTACTCGAGTTCTTACCATCTCCTGGAGAACACAAAAAGAAAGATCGGCCAGGGAATGCTGCATAAGTTTTAGCAAGATGTAAAAGAAAGTTGTTTGAGAACTTTTTCCCTACTTATGGTAATCTAAGTTTAAACTGTTGGAAAGTGGTTAGTTATCATTTTCTTTCAGTTTGAGAGCTGGGCACTTACTCCCGTTGCTGGGCGGCTTCGTTCTTGGCGTCTCAGCATCTGCCGAAGTCTCCGGCTGACGGAGGCGAAGAAGCGGCTTTTTCGCGCACAGAGCTTTCTGCCGGTCGCGGTGCGCTCCGGACCGCGGCTTCTGCCGAAAGACGCCCGGAGACCGGCACCTACCCTCGGAGAGCTGCATATGCCCGCCTTCAGCGTCTCTTGCCGCCTACACCTTAGCGAAAAGCTTTTTCACGCTTTCTCTCAAAAAGAAACTGTGCCAGCACAGCAAGCGTCTCAGGACGATTTTCATGAAGGTACTCGAGTTCTTACCATCTCCTGGAGAAAAGGAAAAGTAAGATTGGCCAGGGAGTGCTGCATAATTTTTACAAGGATGAAAAAGAATGTTGTTTGAAAACTTTTTCTCTACTTATGGTAATCTAAGTTTAAACTGTTGGAAAGTGGTTAGTTATCATTTTCTCTCAGTTTGAGAGCTGCGCACTCAATCCCGATGCTGTGCGGTCTTGTTCTTGGCGTCTCAGCATCTGCCGAGCTCTCCGGCTGCTGGAGGCGAAGAAGCGGCTTTTTCGCGCACAGAGCTTTCTGCCGGTCGCGGAGTGCTCCGGACCGCGGCTTCTGCCGAAAGACGCCAGGAGACCGGCACCTACCCTCGGAGAGCTGCATATGCCCGCCTTCTGCGTCTCTTGCCGCCTACACCTTAGCGAAAAGCTTTTTCACGCTTTCTCTCAAAAAGAAACTGTGCCAGCACAGCAAGCGTCTCAGGACGATTTTCATGAAGGTACTCGAGTTCTTACCATCTCCTGGAGAAAAGGAAAAGTAAGATTGGCCAGGGAGTGCTGCATAATTTTTACAAGGATGAAAAAGAATGTTTTTTGAAAACTTTTTCTCTACTTATGGTAATCTAAGTTTAAACTGTTGGAAAGTGGTTGGTTATCATTTTCTCTCAGTTTGAGAGCTGCGCACTCAATCCCGATGCTGTGCGGTCTTGTTCTTGGCGTCTCAGCATCTGCCGAGCTCTCCGGCTGCCGGCGGCGAAGAAGCGGCTTTTTCGCGCACAGAGCTTTCTGCCGGTCGCGGGGCGCTCCGGACCGCGGCTTCTGCCGAAAGACGCCCGGAGACCGGCACCTACCCTCGGAGAGCTGCATATGCCCGCCTTCTGCGTCTCTTGCCGCCTACACCTTAGAGAAAAGCTTTTTCACGCTTTCTCCCAAAAAGAAACTGTGCCAGCACAGCAAGCGTCTCAGGACGATTTTCATGAAGGTACTCGAGTTCTTACCATCTCCTGGAGAACACAAAAAGAAAGATCGGCCAGGGAATGCTGCATAAGTTTTAGCAAGATGTAAAAGAAAGTTGTTTGAGAACTTTTTCCCTACTTGTGGTAATCTAAGTTTAAACTGTTGGAAAGTGGTTAGTTATCATTTTCTTTCAGTTTGAGAGCTGGGCACTTACTCCCGTTGCTTTGCGGCTTCGTTTTTGGCGTCTCAGCATCTGCCGAGCTCTCCGGCTGCTGGAGGCGAAGAAGCGGCTTTTTCGCGCACAGAGCTTTCTGCCGGTCGCGGGGCGCTCCGGACCGCGGCTTCTGCCGAAAGACGCCCGGAGACCGGCACCTACCCTCGGAGAGCTGCATATGCCCGCCTTCTGCGTCTCTTGCCGCCTACACCTTAGAGAAAAGCTTTTTCACGCTTTCTCTCAAAAAGAAGCTGTGCCAGCACAGCAAGCGTCTCAGGACGATTTTCATGAAGGTACTCGAGTTCTTACCATCTCCTGGAGAAAAGGAAAAGTAAGATTTCTCAGAGAGTGCTGCATTATTTTTACAAGGATGAAAAAGAATGTTGTTTGAAAACTTTTTCTCTACTTATGGTAATCTAAGTTTAAACTGTTGGAAAGTGGTTAGTTATCATTTTCTCTCACTTTGAGAGCTGCGCACTCAATCCCGATGCTGTGCGGTCTTGTTCTTGGCGTCTCAGCATCTGCCGAGCTCTCCGGCTGCTGGAGGCGAAGAAGCGGCTTTTTCGCGCACAGAGCTTTCTGCCGGTCGCGGTGCCCTCCAGACCGCGGCTTCTGCCGAAAGACGCCCGGAGACCGGCACCTACCCTCGGAGAGCTGCATGTGCCCGTCTTCAGCGTCTCTTGCCGCCTACACCTTAGAGAAAAGCTTTTTCACGCTTTCTCCCAAAAAGAAACTGTGCCAGCACAGCAAGCGTCTCAGGACGATTTTCATGAAGGTACTCGAGTTCTTACCATCTCCTGGAGAAAAGGAAAAGTAAGATTTCTCAGGGAGTGCTGCATAATTTTTACAAGGATGAAAAAGAATGTTTTTTGAAAACTTTTTCTCTACTTATGGTAATCTAAGTTTAAACTGTTGGAAAGTGGTTAGTTATCATTTTCTCTCAGTTTGAGAGCTGCGCACTCAATCCCGATGCTGTGCGGTCTTGTTCTTGGCTTCTCAGCATCTGCCGAGCTCTCCGGCTGCTGGAGGCGAAGAAGCGGCTTTTTCGCGCACAGAGCTTTCTGCCGGTCGCGGTGCGCTCCGGACCGCGGCTTCTGCCGAAAGACGCCCGGAGACCGGCACCTACCCTCGGAGAGCTGCATATGCCCGTCTTCAGCGTCTCTTGCCGCCTACACCTTAGCGAAAAGCTTTTTCACGCTTTCTCTCAAAAAGAATCTGTGACAGCACAGCAAGCGTCTCAGGACGATTTTCATGAAGGTACTCGAGTTCTTACCATCTCCTGGAGAACACAAAAAGAAAGATTGGCCAAAGAGTGCTGCATAAGTTTTAGAAGGATGTAAAAGAATGTTGTTTGAGAACTTTTTCCCTACTTATGGTAATCTAAGTTTAAACTGTTCAAAAGTGGTTAGTTATCATTTTCTCTCAGTTTCTGAGCTGCACACTCAATCCCGATGCTGTGCGGTCTTGTTCTTGGCGTCTCAGCATCTGCCGAGCTCTCCGGCTGCTGGAGGCGAAGAAGCGGCTTTTTCGCGCACAGAGCTTTCTGCCGGTCGCGGTGCGCTCCAGACCGCGGCTTCTGCCGAAAGACGCCCGGAGACCGGCACCTACCCTCGGAGAGCTGCATATGCCCGCCTTCAGCGTCTCTTGCCGCCTACACCTTAGCGAAAAGCTTTTTCACGCTTTCTCCCAAAAAGAAACTGTGCCAGCACAGCAAGCGTCTCAGGACGATTTTCATGAAGGTACTCGAGTTCTTACCATCTCCTGGAGAACACAAAAAGAAAGATCGGCCAGGGAATGCTGCATAAGTTTTAGCAAGATGTAAAAGAAAGTTGTTTGAGAACTTTTTCCCTACTTATGGTAATCTAAGTTTAAACTGTTGGAAAGTGGTTAGTTATCATTTTCTTTCAGTTTGAGAGCTGGGCACTTACTCCCGTTGCTGGGCGGCTTCGTTCTTGGCGTCTCAGCATCTGCCGAAGTCTCCGGCTGACGGAGGCGAAGATGCGGCTTTTTCGCGCACAGAGCTTTCTGCCGGTCGCGGTGCGCTCCGGACCGCGGCTTCTGCCGAAAGACGCCCGGAGACCGGCACCTACCCTCGGAGAGCTGCATATGCCCGCCTTCAGCGTCTCTTGCCGCCTACACCTTAGCGAAAAGCTTTTTCACGCTTTCTCTCAAAAAGAAACTGTGCCAGCACAGCAAGCGTCTCAGGACGATTTTCATGAAGGTACTCGAGTTCTTACCATCTCCTGGAGAAAAGGAAAAGTAAGATTGGCCAGGGAGTGCTGCATAATTTTTACAAGGATGAAAAAGAATGTTGTTTGAAAACTTTTTCTCTACTTATGGTAATCTAAGTTTAAACTGTTGGAAAGTGGTTAGTTATCATTTTCTCTCACTTTGAGAGCTGCGCACTCAATCCCGATGCTGTGCGGTCTTGTTCTTGGCGTCTCAGCATCTGCCGAGCTCTCCGGCTGCTGGAATCGAAGAAGCGGCTTTTTCGCGCACAGAGCTTTCTGCCGGTCGAGGGGCGCTCCGGACCGCGGCTTCTGCCGAAAGACGCCCGGAGACCGGCACCTACCCTCGGAGAGCTGCATATGCCCGCCATCTGCGTTTCTTGCCGCCTACACCTTAGAGAAAAGCTTTTTCACGCTTTCTCCCAAAAAGAAACTGTGCCAGCACAGCAAGCGTCTCAGGACGATTTTCATGAAGGTACTCGAGTTCTTACCATCTCCTGGAGAACACAAAAAGAAAGATCGGCCAGGGAATGCTGCATAAGTTTTAGCAAGATGTAAAAGAAAGTTGTTTGAGAACTTTTTCCCTACTTATGGTAATCTAAGTTTAAACTGTTGGAAAGTGGTTAGTTATCATTTTCTCTCAGTTTGAGAGCTGCGCACTCACTCCCGATGCTGTGCGGTCTTGTTCTTGGCTTCTCAGCATCTGCCGAGCTCTCCGGCTGCTGGAGGCGAAGAAGCGGCTTTTTCGCGCACAGAGCTTTCTGCCGGTCGCGGTGCGCTCCGGACCGCGGCTTCTGCCGAAAGACGCCAGGAGACCGGCACCTACCCTCGGAGAGCTGCATATGCCCGTCTTCAGCGTCTCTTGCCGCCTACACCTTAGCGAAAAGCTTTTTCACGCTTTCTCTCAAAAAGAATCTGTGACAGCACAGCAAGCGTCTCAGGACGATTTTCATGAAGGTACTCGAGTTCTTACCATCTCCTGGAGAACACAAAAAGAAAGATTGGCCAAAGAGTGCTGCATAAGTTTTAGAAGGATGTAAAAGAATGTTGTTTGAGAACTTTTTCCCTACTTATGGTAATCTAAGTTTAAACTGTTCAAAAGTTGTTAGTTATCATTTTCTCTCAGTTTCTGAGCTGCACACTCAATCCCGATGCTGTGCGGTCTTGTTCTTGGCGTCTCAGCATCTGCCGAGCTCTCCGGCTGCTGGAGGCGAAGAAGCGGCTTTTTCGCGCACAGAGCTTTCTGCCGGTCGCGGTGCCCTCCAGACCGCGGCTTCTGCCGAAAGACGCCCGGAGACCGGCACCTACCCTCGGAGAGCTGCATATGCCCGCCTTCAGCGTCTCTTGCCGCCTACACCTTAGCGAAAAGCTTTTTCACGCTTTCTCTCAAAAAGAAACTGTGCCAGCACAGCAAGCGTCTCAGGACGATTTTCATGAAGGTACTCAAGTTCTTACCATCTCCTGGAGAACACAAAAAGAAAGATCGGCCAGGGAATGCTGCATAAGTTTTAGCAAGATGTAAAAGAAAGTTGTTTGAGAACTTTTTCCCTACTTATGGTAATCTAAGTTTAAACTGTTGGAAAGTGGTTAGTTATCATTTTCTTTCAGTTTGAGAGCTGGGCACTTACTCCCGTTGCTTTGCGGCTTCGTTCTTGGCGTCTCAGCATCTGCCGAGCTCTCCGGCTGCTGGAGGCGAAGAAGCGGCTTTTTCGCGCACAGAGCTTTCTGCCGGTCGCGGTGGGCTCCGGACCGCGGCTTCTGCCGAAAGACGCCCGGAGACCGGCACCTACCCTCGGAGAGCTGCATATGCCCGCCTTCTGCGTCTCTTGCCGCCTACACCTTAGCGAAAAGCTTTTTCACGCTTTCTCTCAAAAAGAAACTGTGCCAGCACAGCAAGCGTCTCAGGACGATTTTCATGAAGGTACTCGAGTTCTTACCATCTCCTGGAGAAAAGGAAAAGTAAGATTTCTCAGGGAGTGCTGCATAATTTTTACAAGGATGAAAAAGAATGTTGTTTGAAAACTTTTTCTCTACTTATGGTAATCTAAGTTTAAACTGTTGGAAAGTGGTTAGTTATCATTTTCTCTCAGTTTGAGAGCTGCGCACTCACTCCCGATGCTGTGCGGTCTTGTTCTTGGCTTCTCAGCATCTGCCGAGCTCTCCGGCTGCTGGAGGCGAAGAAGCGGCTTTTTCGCGCACAGAGCTTTCTGCCGGTCGCGGAGTGCTCCGGACCGCGGCTTCTGCCGAAAGACGCCCGGAGACCGGCACCTACCCTCGGAGAGCTGCATATGCCCGTCTTCAGCGTCTCTTGCCGCCTACACCTTAGCGAAAAGCTTTTTCACGCTTTCTCTCAAAAAGAATCTGTGCCAGCACAGCAAGCATCTCAGGACGATTTTCATGAAGGTACTCGAGTTCTTACCATCTCCTGGAGAAAAGGAAAAGTAAGATTTCTCAGGGAGTGCTGCATAATTTTTACAAGGATGAAAAAGAATGTTGTTTGAAAACTTTTTCTCTACTTATGGTAATCTAAGTTTAAACTGTTGGAAAGTGGTTAGTTATCATTTTCTCTCACTTTGAGAGCTGCGCACTCAATCCCGATGCTGTGCGGTCTTGTTCTTGGCGTCTCAGCATCTGCCGAGCTCTCCGGCTGCTGGAGGCGAAGAAGCGGCTTTTTCGCGCACAGAGCTTTCTGCTGGTCGCGGTGCCCTCCAGACCGCGGCTTCTGCCAAAAGACGCCCGGAGACCGGCACCTACCCTCGGAGAGCTGCATATGCCCGTCTTCAGCGTCTCTTGCCGCCTACACCTTAGAGAAAAGCTTTTTCACGCTTTCTCCCAAAAAGAAACTGTGCCAGCACAGCAAGCGTCTCAGGACGATTTTCATGAAGGTACTCGAGTTCTTACCATCTCCTGGAGAAAAGGAAAAGTAAGATTTCTCAGGGAGTGCTGCATAATTTTTACAAGGATGAAAAAGAATGTTTTTTGAAAACTTTTTCTCTACTTATGGTAATCTAAGTTTAAACTGTTGGAAAGTGGTTGGTTATCATTTTCTCTCACTTTGAGAGCTGCGCACTCAATCCCGATGCTGTGCGGTCTTGTTCTTGGCGTCTCAGCATCTGCCGAGCTCTCCGGCTGCCGGCGGCGAAGAAGCGGCTTTTTCGCGCACAGAGCTTTCTGCCGGTCGCGGGGCGCTCCGGACCGCGGCTTCTGCCGAAAGACGCCCGGAGACCGGCACCTACCCTCGGAGAGCTGCATATGCCCGCCTTCTGCGTCTCTTGCCGCCTACACCTTAGCGAAAAGCTTTTTCACGCTTTCTCCCAAAAAGAAACTGTGCCAGCACAGCAAGCGTCTCAGGACGATTTTCATGAAGGTACTCGAGTTCTTACCATCTCCTGGAGAACACAAAAAGAAAGATCGGCCAGGGAATGCTGCATAAGTTTTAGCAAGATGTAAAAGAAAGTTGTTTGAGAACTTTTTCCCTACTTATGGTAATCTAAGTTTAAACTGTTGGAAAGTGGTTAGTTATCATTTTCTCTCAGTTTCTGAGCTGCACACTCAATCCCGATGCTGTGCGGTCTTGTTCTTGGCGTCTCAGCATCTGCTGAGCTCTCCGGCTGCTGGAGGCGAAGAAGCGGCTTTTTCGCGCACAGAGCTTTCTGCCGGTCGCGGTGCCCTCCAGACCGCGGCTTCTGCCGAAAGACGCCCGGAGACCGGCACCTACCCTCGGAGAGCTGCATATGCCCGTCTTCAGCGTCTCTTGCCGCCTACACCTTAGCGAAAAGCTTTTTCACGCTTTCTCCCAAAAAGAAACTGTGCCAGCACAGCAAGCGTCTCAGGACGATTTTCATGAAGGTACTCGAGTTCTTACCATCTCCTGGAGAACACAAAAAGAAAGATCGGCCAGGGAATGCTGCATAAGTTTTAGCAAGATGTAAAAGAAAGTTGTTTGAGAACTTTTTCCCTACTTATGGTAATCTAAGTTTAAACTGTTGGAAAGTGGTTAGTTATCATTTTCTTTCAGTTTGAGAGCTGGGCACTTACTCCCGTTGCTGGGCGGCTTCGTTCTTGGCGTCTCAGCATCTGCCGAAGTCTCCGGCTGACGGAGGCGAAGAAGCGGCTTTTTCGCGCACAGAGCTTTCTGCCGGTCGCGGTGCGCTCCGGACCGCGGCTTCTGCCGAAAGACGCCCGGAGACCGGCACCTACCCTCGGAGAGCTGCATATGCCCGCCTTCAGCGTCTCTTGCCGCCTACACCTTAGCGAAAAGCTTTTTCACGCTTTCTCTCAAAAAGAAACTGTGCCAGCACAGCAAGCGTCTCAGGACGATTTTCATGAAGGTACTCGAGTTCTTACCATCTCCTGGAGAAAAGGAAAAGTAAGATTGGCCAGGGAGTGCTGCATAATTTTTACAAGGATGAAAAAGAATGTTGTTTGAAAACTTTTTCTCTACTTATGGTAATCTAAGTTTAAACTGTTGGAAAGTGGTTAGTTATCATTTTCTCTCAGTTTGAGAGCTGCGCACTCAATCCCGATGCTGTGCGGTCTTGTTCTTGGCGTCTCAGCATCTGCCGAGCTCTCCGGCTGCTGGAGGCGAAGAAGCGGCTTTTTCGCGCACAGAGCTTTCTGCCGGTCGCGGAGTGCTCCGGACCGCGGCTTCTGCCGAAAGACGCCAGGAGACCGGCACCTACCCTCGGAGAGCTGCATATGCCCGCCTTCTGCGTCTCTTGCCGCCTACACCTTAGCGAAAAGCTTTTTCACGCTTTCTCTCAAAAAGAAACTGTGCCAGCACAGCAAGCGTCTCAGGACGATTTTCATGAAGGTACTCGAGTTCTTACCATCTCCTGGAGAAAAGGAAAAGTAAGATTTCTCAGGGAGTGCTGCATAATTTTTACAAGGATGAAAAAGAATGTTTTTTGAAAACTTTTTCTCTACTTATGGTAATCTAAGTTTAAACTGTTGGAAAGTGGTTGGTTATCATTTTCTCTCAGTTTGAGAGCTGCGCACTCAATCCCGATGCTGTGCGGTCTTGTTCTTGGCGTCTCAGCATCTGCCGAGCTCTCCGGCTGCCGGCGGCGAAGAAGCGGCTTTTTCGCGCACAGAGCTTTCTGCCGGTCGCGGGGCGCTCCGGACCGCGGCTTCTGCCGAAAGACGCCCGGAGACCGGCACCTACCCTCGGAGAGCTGCATATGCCCGCCTTCTGCGTCTCTTGCCGCCTACACCTTAGAGAAAAGCTTTTTCACGCTTTCTCCCAAAAAGAAACTGTGCCAGCACAGCAAGCGTCTCAGGACGATTTTCATGAAGGTACTCGAGTTCTTACCATCTCCTGGAGAACACAAAAAGAAAGATCGGCCAGGGAATGCTGCATAAGTTTTAGCAAGATGTAAAAGAAAGTTGTTTGAGAACTTTTTCCCTACTTGTGGTAATCTAAGTTTAAACTGTTGGAAAGTGGTTAGTTATCATTTTCTTTCAGTTTGAGAGCTGGGCACTTACTCCCGTTGCTTTGCGGCTTCGTTTTTGGCGTCTCAGCATCTGCCGAGCTCTCCGGCTGCTGGAGGCGAAGAAGCGGCTTTTTCGCGCACAGAGCTTTCTGCCGGTCGCGGGGCGCTCCGGACCGCGGCTTCTGCCGAAAGACCCCCGGAGACCGGCACCTACCCTCGGAGAGCTGCATATGCCCGCCTTCTGCGTCTCTTGCCGCCTACACCTTAGAGAAAAGCTTTTTCACGCTTTCTCTCAAAAAGAAGCTGTGCCAGCACAGCAAGCGTCTCAGGACGATTTTCATGAAGGTACTCGAGTTCTTACCATCTCCTGGAGAAAAGGAAAAGTAAGATTTCTCAGAGAGTGCTGCATTATTTTTACAAGGATGAAAAAGAATGTTGTTTGAAAACTTTTTCTCTACTTATGGTAATCTAAGTTTAAACTGTTGGAAAGTGGTTAGTTATCATTTTCTCTCACTTTGAGAGCTGCGCACTCAATCCCGATGCTGTGCGGTCTTGTTCTTGGCGTCTCAGCATCTGCCGAGCTCTCCGGCTGCTGGAGGCGAAGAAGCGGCTTTTTCGCGCACAGAGCTTTCTGCCGGTCGCGGTGCCCTCCAGACCGCGGCTTCTGCCGAAAGACGCCCGGAGACCGGCACCTACCCTCGGAGAGCTGCATGTGCCCGTCTTCAGCGTCTCTTGCCGCCTACACCTTAGAGAAAAGCTTTTTCACGCTTTCTCCCAAAAAGAAACTGTGCCAGCACAGCAAGCGTCTCAGGACGATTTTCATGAAGGTACTCGAGTTCTTACCATCTCCTGGAGAAAAGGAAAAGTAAGATTTCTCAGAGAGTGCTGCATTATTTTTACAAGGATGAAAAAGAATGTTGTTTGAAAACTTTTTCTCTACTTATGGTAATCTAAGTTTAAACTGTTGGAAAGTGGTTAGTTATCATTTTCTCTCACTTTGAGAGCTGCGCACTCAATCCCGATGCTGTGCGGTCTTGTTCTTGGCGTCTCAGCATCTGCCGAGCTCTCCGGCTGCTGGAGGCGAAGAAGCGGCTTTTTCGCGCACAGAGCTTTCTGCCGGTCGCGGTGCCCTCCAGACCGCGGCTTCTGCCGAAAGACGCCCGGAGACCGGCACCTACCCTCGGAGAGCTGCATATGCCCGTCTTCAGCGTCTCTTGCCGCCTACACCTTAGCGAAAAGCTTTTTCACGCTTTCTCTCAAAAAGAATCTGTGACAGCACAGCAAGCGTGTCAGGACGATTTTCATGAAGGTACTCGAGTTCTTACCATCTCCTGGAGAACACAAAAAGAAAGATTGGCCAAAGAGTGCTGCATAAGTTTTAGAAGGATGTAAAAGAATGTTGTTTGAGAACTTTTTCCCTACTTATGGTAATCTAAGTTTAAACTGTTCAAAAGTGGTTAGTTATCATTTTCTCTCAGTTTCTGAGCTGCACACTCAATCCCGATGCTGTGCGGTCTTGTTCTTGGCGTCTCAGCATCTGCCGAGCTCTCCGGCTGCTGGAGGCGAAGAAGCGGCTTTTTCGCGCACAGAGCTTTCTGCCGGTCGCGGTGCGCTCCAGACCGCGGCTTCTGCCGAAAGACGCCCGGAGACCGGCACCTACCCTCGGAGAGCTGCATATGCCCGTCTTCAGCGTCTCTTGCCGCCTACACCTTAGCGAAAAGCTTTTTCACGCTTTCTCCCAAAAAGAAACTGTGCCAGCACAGCAAGCGTCTCAGGACGATTTTCATGAAGGTACTCGAGTTCTTACCATCTCCTGGAGAACACAAAAAGAAAGATCGGCCAGGGAATGCTGCATAAGTTTTAGCAAGATGTAAAAGAAAGTTGTTTGAGAACTTTTTCCCTACTTATGGTAATCTAAGTTTAAACTGTTGGAAAGTGGTTAGTTATCATTTTCTTTCAGTTTGAGAGCTGGGCACTTACTCCCGTTGCTGGGCGGCTTCGTTCTTGGCGTCTCAGCATCTGCCGAAGTCTCCGGCTGACGGAGGCGAAGAAGCGGCTTTTTCGCGCACAGAGCTTTCTGCCGGTCGCGGTGCGCTCCGGACCGCGGCTTCTGCCGAAAGACGCCCGGAGACCGGCACCTACCCTCGGAGAGCTGCATATGCCCGCCTTCAGCGTCTCTTGCCGCCTACACCTTAGCGAAAAGCTTTTTCACGCTTTCTCTCAAAAAGAAACTGTGCCAGCACAGCAAGCGTCTCAGGACGATTTTCATGAAGGTACTCGAGTTCTTACCATCTCCTGGAGAAAAGGAAAAGTAAGATTGGCCAGGGAGTGCTGCATAATTTTTACAAGGATGAAAAAGAATGTTGTTTGAAAACTTTTTCTCTACTTATGGTAATCTAAGTTTAAACTGTTGGAAAGTGGTTAGTTATCATTTTCTCTCACTTTGAGAGCTGCGCACTCAATCCCGATGCTGTGCGGTCTTGTTCTTGGCGTCTCAGCATCTGCCGAGCTCTCCGGCTGCTGGAATCGAAGAAGCGGCTTTTTCGCGCACAGAGCTTTCTGCCGGTCGAGGGGCGCTCCGGACCGCGGCTTCTGCCGAAAGACGCCCGGAGACCGGCACCTACCCTCGGAGAGCTGCATATGCCCGCCTTCTGCGTTTCTTGCCGCCTACACCTTAGAGAAAAGGTTTTTCACGCTTTCTCCCAAAAAGAAACTGTGCCAGCACAGCAAGCGTCTCAGGACGATTTTCATGAAGGTACTCGAGTTCTTACCATCTCCTGGAGAACACAAAAAGAAAGATCGGCCAGGGAATGCTGCATAAGTTTTAGCAAGATGTAAAAGAAAGTTGTTTGAGAACTTTTTCCCTACTTATGGTAATCTAAGTTTAAACTGTTGGAAAGTGGTTAGTTATCATTTTCTCTCAGTTTGAGAGCTGCGCACTCACTCCCGATGCTGTGCGGTCTTGTTCTTGGCTTCTCAGCATCTGCCGAGCTCTCCGGCTGCTGGAGGCGAAGAAGCGGCTTTTTCGCGCACAGAGCTTTCTGCCGGTCGCGGTGCGCTCCGGACCGCGGCTTCTGCCGAAAGACGCCAGGAGACCGGCACCTACCCTCGGAGAGCTGCATATGCCCGTCTTCAGCGTCTCTTGCCGCCTACACCTTAGCGAAAAGCTTTTTCACGCTTTCTCTCAAAAAGAATCTGTGACAGCACAGCAAGCGTCTCAGGACGATTTTCATGAAGGTACTCGAGTTCTTACCATCTCCTGGAGAACACAAAAAGAAAGATTGGCCAAAGAGTGCTGCATAAGTTTTAGAAGGATGTAAAAGAATGTTGTTTGAGAACTTTTTCCCTACTTATGGTAATCTAAGTTTAAACTGTTCAAAAGTTGTTAGTTATCATTTTCTCTCAGTTTCTGAGCTGCACACTCAATCCCGATGCTGTGCGGTCTTGTTCTTGGCGTCTCAGCATCTGCCGAGCTCTCCGGCTGCTGGAGGCGAAGAAGCGGCTTTTTCGCGCACAGAGCTTTCTGCCGGTCGCGGTGCCCTCCAGACCGCGGCTTCTGCCGAAAGACGCCCGGAGACCGGCACCTACCCTCGGAGAGCTGCATATGCCCGCCTTCAGCGTCTCTTGCCGCCTACACCTTAGCAAAAAGCTTTTTCACGCTTTCTCTCAAAAAGAAACTGTGCCAGCACAGCAAGCGTCTCAGGACGATTTTCATGAAGGTACTCGAGTTCTTACAATCTCCTGGAGAAAAGGAAAAGTAAGATTTCTCACGGAGTGCTGCATAATTTTTACAAGGATGAAAAAGAATGTTTTTTGAAAACTTTTTCTCTACTTATGGTAATCTAAGTTTAAACTGTTGGAAAGTGGTTAGTTATCATTTTCTCTCAGTTTGAGAGCTGCGCACTCAATCCCGATGCTGTGCGGTCTTGTTCTTGGCTTCTCAGCATCTGCCGAGCTCTCCGGCTGCTGGAGGCGAAGAAGCGGCTTTTTCGCGCACAGAGCTTTCTGCCGGTCGCGGTGCGCTCCAGACCGCGGCTTCTGCCGAAAGACGCCCGGAGACCGGCACCTACCCTCGGAGAGCTGCATATGCCCGTCTTCAGCGTCTCTTGCCGCCTACACCTTAGCGAAAAGCTTTTTCACGCTTTCTCTCAAAAAGAATCTGTGACAGCACAGCAAGCGTCTCAGGACGATTTTCATGAAGGTACTCGAGTTCTTACCATCTCCTGGAGAACACAAAAAGAAAGATTGGCCAAAGAGTGCTGCATAAGTTTTAGAAGGATGTAAAAGAATGTTGTTTGAGAACTTTTTCCCTACTTATGGTAATCTAAGTTTAAACTGTTCAAAAGTGGTTAGTTATCATTTTCTCTCAGTTTCTGAGCTGCACACTCAATCCCGATGCTGTGCGGTCTTGTTCTTGGCTTCTCAGCATCTGCCGAGCTCTCCGGCTGCTGGAGGCGAAGAAGCGGCTTTTTCGCGCACAGAGCTTTCTGCCGGTCGCGGTGCGCTCCAGACCGCGGCTTCTGCCGAAAGACGCCAGGAGACCGGCACCTACCCTCGGAGAGCTGCATATGCCCGTCTTCAGCGTCTCTTGCCGCCTACACCTTAGCGAAAAGCTTTTTCACGCTTTCTCTCAAAAAGAAACTGTGCCAGCACAGCAAGCGTCTCAGGACGATTTTCATGAAGGTACTCGAGTTCTTACCATCTCCTGGAGAACACAAAAAGAAAGATCGGCCAGGGAATGCTGCATAAGTTTTAGCAAGATGTAAAAGAAAGTTGTTTGAGAACTTTTTCCCTACTTATGGTAATCTAAGTTTAAACTGTTGGAAAGTGGTTAGTTATCATTTTCTTTCAGTTTGAGAGCTGGGCACTTACTCCCGTTGCTGGGCGGCTTCGTTCTTGGCGTCTCAGCATCTGCCGAAGTCTCGGGCTGACGGAGGCGAAGAAGCGGCTTTTTCGCGCACAGAGCTTTCTGCCGGTCGCGGTGCGCTCCGGACCGCGGCTTCTGCCGAAAGACGCCCGGAGACCGGCACCTACCCTCGGAGAGCTGCATATGCCCGCCTTCAGCGTCTCTTGCCGCCTACACCTTAGCGAAAAGCTTTTTCACGCTTTCTCTCAAAAAGAAACTGTGCCAGCACAGCAAGCGTCTCAGGACGATTTTCATGAAGGTACTCGAGTTCTTACCATCTCCTGGAGAAAAGGAAAAGTAAGATTGGCCAGGGAGTGCTGCATAATTTTTACAAGGATGAAAAAGAATGTTGTTTGAAAACTTTTTCTCTACTTATGGTAATCTAAGTTTAAACTGTTGGAAAGTGGTTAGTTATCATTTTCTCTCACTTTGAGAGCTGCGCACTCAATCCCGATGCTGTGCGGTCTTGTTCTTGGCGTCTCAGCATCTGCCGAGCTCTCCGGCTGCTGGAGGCGAAGAAGTGGCTTTTTCGCGCACAGAGCTTTCTGCCGGTCGCGGAGTGCTCCGGACCGCGGCTTCTGCCGAAAGACGCCCGGAGACCGGCACCTACCCTCGGAGAGCTGCATATGCCCGCCTTCTGCGTCTCTTGCCGCCTACACCTTAGCGAAAAGCTTTTTCACGCTTTCTCTCAAAAAGAAACTGTGCCAGCACAGCAAGCGTCTCAGGACGATTTTCATGAAGGTACTCGAGTTCTTACCATCTCCTGGAGAAAAGGAAAAGTAAGATTTCTCAGGGAGTGCTGCATAATTTTTACAAGGATGAAAAAGAATGTTTTTTGAAAACTTTTTCTCTACTTATGGTAATCTAAGTTTAAACTGTTGGAAAGTGGTTAGTTATCATTTTCTCTCAGTTTGAGAGCTGCGCACTCAATCCCGATGCTGTGCGGTCTTGTTCTTGGCGTCTCAGCATCTGCCGAGCTCTCCGGCTGCTGGAATCGAAGAAGCGGCTTTTTCGCGCACAGAGCTTTCTGCCGGTCGAGGGGCGCTCCGGACCGCGGCTTCTGCCGAAAGACGCCCGGAGACCGGCACCTACCCTCGGAGAGCTGCATATGCCCGCCTTCTGCGTTTCTTGCCGCCTACACCTTAGAGAAAAGCTTTTTCACGCTTTCTCCCAAAAAGAAACTGTGCCAGCACAGCAAGCGTCTCAGGACGATTTTCATGAAGGTACTCGAGTTCTTACCATCTCCTGGAGAACACAAAAAGAAAGATCGGCCAGGGAATGCTGCATAAGTTTTAGCAAGATGTAAAAGAAAGTTGTTTGAGAACTTTTTCCCTACTTATGGTAATCTAAGTTTAAACTGTTGGAAAGTGGTTAGTTATCATTTTCTTTCAGTTTGAGAGCTGGGCACTTACTCCCGTTGCTTTGCGGCTTCGTTTTTGGCGTCTCAGCATCTGCCGAGCTCTCCGGCTGCCGGAGGCGAAGAAGCGGCTTTTTCGCGCACAGAGCTTTCTGCCGGTCGCGGTGCGCTCCGGACCGCGGCTTCAGCCGAAAGACGCCCGGAGACCGGCACCTACCCTCGGAGAGCTGCATATGCCCGCCTTCTGCGTCTCTTGCCGCCTACACCTTAGCGAAAAGCTTTTTCACGCTTTCTCTCAAAAAGAAACTGTGCCAGCACAGCAAGCGTCTCAGGACGATTTTCATGAAGGTACTCGAGTTCTTACCATCTCCTGGAGAAAAGGAAAAGTAAGATTTCTCAGGGAGTGCTGCATAATTTTTACAAGGATGAAAAAGAATGTTGTTTGAAAACTTTTTCTCTACTTATGGTAATCTAAGTTTAAACTGTTGGAAAGTGGTTAGTTATCATTTTCTCTCAGTTTGAGAGCTGCGCACTCACTCCCGATGCTGTGCGGTCTTGTTCTTGGCTTCTCAGCATCTGCCGAGCTCTCCGGCTGCTGGAGGCGAAGAAGCGGCTTTTTCGCGCACAGAGCTTTCTGCCGGTCGCGGGGCGCTCCGGACCGCGGCTTCTGCCGAAAGACGCCAGGAGACCGGCACCTACCCTCGGAGAGCTGCATATGCCCGTCTTCAGCGTCTCTTGCCGCCTACACCTTAGCGAAAAGCTTTTTCACGCTTTCTCTCAAAAAGAATCTGTGACAGCACAGCAAGCGTCTCAGGACGATTTTCATGAAGGTACTCGAGTTCTTACCATCTCCTGGAGAACACAAAAAGAAAGATTGGCCAAAGAGTGCTGCATAAGTTTTAGAAGGATGTAAAAGAAAGTTGTTTGAGAACTTTTTCCCTACTTATGGTAATCTAAGTTTAAACTGTTGGAAAGTGGTTAGTTATCATTTTCTCTCAGTTTCTGAGCTGCACACTCAATCCCGATGCTGTGCGGTCTTGTTCTTGGCGTCTCAGCATCTGCCGAGCTCTCCGGCTGCTGGAGGCGAAGAAGCGGCTTTTTCGCGCACAGAGCTTTCTGCCGGTCGCGGTGCCCTCCAGACCGCGGCTTCTGCCGAAAGACGCCCGGAGACCGGCACCTACCCTCGGAGAGCTGCATATGCCCGCCTTCTGCGTCTCTTGCCGCCTACACCTTATCGAAAAGCTTTTTCACGCTTTCTCTCAAAAAGAAACTGTGCCAGCACAGCAAGCGTCTCAGGACGATTTTCATGAAGGTACTCAAGTTCTTACCATCTCCTGGAGAACACAAAAAGAAAGATCGGCCAGGGAATGCTGCATAAGTTTTAGCAAGATGTAAAAGAAAGTTGTTTGAGAACTTTTTCCCTACTTATGGTAATCTAAGTTTAAACTGTTGGAAAGTGGTTAGTTATCATTTTCTTTCAGTTTGAGAGCTGGGCACTTACTCCCGTTGCTTTGCGGCTTCGTTCTTGGCGTCTCAGCATCTGCCGAGCTCTCCGGCTGCTGGAGGCGAAGAAGCGGCTTTTTCGCGCACAGAGCTTTCTGCCGGTCGCGGGGCGCTCCGGACCGCGGCTTCTGCCGAAAGACGCCCGGAGACCGGCACCTACCCTCGGAGAGCTGCATATGCCCGCCTTCTGCGTCTCTTGCCGCCTACACCTTAGCGAAAAGCTTTTTCACGCTTTCTCTCAAAAAGAAACTGTGCCAGCACAGCAAGCGTCTCAGGACGATTTTCATGAAGGTACTCGAGTTCTTACCATCTCCTGGAGAAAAGGAAAAGTAAGATTTCTCAGGGAGTGCTGCATAATTTTTACAAGGATGAAAAAGAATGTTGTTTGAAAACTTTTTCTCTACTTATGGTAATCTAAGTTTAAACTGTTGGAAAGTGGTTAGTTATCATTTTCTCTCAGTTTGAGAGCTGCGCACTCACTCCCGATGCTGTGCGGTCTTGTTCTTGGCTTCTCAGCATCTGCCGAGCTCTCCGGCTGCTGGAGGCGAAGAAGCGGCTTTTTCGCGCACAGAGCTTTCTGCCGGTCGCGGAGTGCTCCGGACCGCGGCTTCTGCCGAAAGACGCCCGGAGACCGGCACCTACCCTCGGAGAGCTGCATATGCCCGTCTTCAGCGTCTCTTGCCGCCTACACCTTAGCGAAAAGCTTTTTCACGCTTTCTCTCAAAAAGAATCTGTGACAGCACAGCAAGCGTCTCAGGACGATTTTCATGAAGGTACTCGAGTTCTTACCATCTCCTGGAGAACACAAAAAGAAAGATTGGCCAGGGAGTGCTGCATAAGTTTTAGAAGGATGTAAAAGAATGTTGTTTGAGAACTTTTTCCCTACTTATGGTAATCTAAGTTTAAACTGTTCAAAAGTGGTTAGTTATCATTTTCTCTCAGTTTCTTAGCTGCACACTCAATCCCGATGCTGTGCGGTCTTGTTCTTGGCGTCTCAGCATCTGCCGAGCTCTCCGGCTGCTGGAGGCGAAGAAGCGGCTTTTTCGCGCACAGAGCTTTCTGCCGGTCGCGGTGCGCTCCAGACCGCGGCTTCTGCCGAAAGACGCCCGGAGACCGGCACCTACCCTCGGAGAGCTGCATATGCCCGTCTTCAGCGTCTCTTGCCGCCTACACCTTAGCGAAAAGCTTTTTCACGCTTTCTCTCAAAAAGAAACTGTGCCAGCACAGCAAGCGTCTCAGGACGATTTTCATGAAGGTACTCGAGTTCTTACCATCTCCTGGAGAAAAGGAAAAGTAAGATTTCTCAGGGAGTGCTGCATAATTTTTACAAGGATGAAAAAGAATGTTGTTTGAAAACTTTTTCTCTACTTATGGTAATCTAAGTTTAAACTGTTGGAAAGTGGTTAGTTATCATTTTCTCTCACTTTGAGAGCTGCGCACTCAATCCCGATGCTGTGCGGTCTTGTTCTTGGCGTCTAAGCATCTGCCGAGCTCTCCGGCTGCCGGCGGCGAAGAAGCGGCTTTTTCGCGCACAGAGCTTTCTGCCGGTCGCAGTGCGCTCCGGACCGCGGCTTCTGCCGAAAGACGCCAGGAGACCGGCACCTACCCTCGGAGAGCTGCATATGCCCGCCTTCTGCGTCTCTTGCCGCCTACACCTTAGCGAAAAGCTTTTTCACGCTTTCTCTCAAAAAGAAACTGTGCCAGCACAGCAAGCGTCTCAGGACGATTTTCATGAAGGTACTCGAGTTCTTACCATCTCCTGGAGAAAAGGAAAAGTAAGATTTCTCAGGGAGTGCTGCATAAGTTTTAGAAGGATGTAAAAGAATGTTGTTTGAGAACTTTTTCCCTACTTATGGTAATCTAAGTTTAAACTGTTGGAAAGTGGTTAGTTATCATTTTCTCTCACTTTGAGAGCTGCGCACTCAATCCCGATGCTGTGCGGTCTTGTTCTTGGCGTCTCAGCATCTGCCGAGCTCTCCGGCTGCTGGAGGCGAAGAAGCGGCTTTTTCGCGCACAGAGCTTTCTGCCGGTCGCGGTGCGCTCCGGACCGCGGCTTCTGCCGAAAGACGCCCGGAGACCGGCACCTACCCTCGGAGAGCTGCATATGCCCGCCTTCTGCGTCTCTTGCCGCCTACACCTTAGCGAAAAGCTTTTTCACGCTTTCTCTCAAAAAGAAACTGTGCCAGCACAGCAAGCGTCTCAGGACGATTTTCATGAAGGTACTCGAGTTCTTACCATCTCCTGGAGAACACAAAAAGAAAGATTGGCCAAAGAGTGCCGCATAAGTTTTAGAAGGATGTAAAAGAATGTTGTTTGAGAACTTTTTCCCTACTTATGGTAATCTAAGTTTAAACTGTTGGAAAGTGGTTAGTTATCATTTTCTCTCAGTTTCTGAGCTGCACACTCAATCCCGATGCTGTGCGGTCTTGTTCTTGGCGTCTCAGCATCTGCCGAGCTCTCCGGCTGCTGGAGGCGAAGAAGCGGCTTTTTCGCGCACAGAGCTTTCTGCCGGTCGCGGTGCGCTCCGGACCGCGGCTTCTGCCGAAAGACGCCCGGAGACCGGCACCTACCCTCGGAGAGCTGCATATGCCCGCCTTCTGCGTCTCTTGCCGCCTACACCTTAGCGAAAAGCTTTTTCACGCTTTCTCTCAAAAAGAAACTGTGCCAGCACAGCAAGCGTCTCAGGACGATTTTCATGAAGGTACTCGAGTTCTTACCATCTCCTAGAGAACACAAAAAGAAAGATTGGCCAAAGAGTGCTGCATAAGTTTTAGAAGGATGTAAAAGAATGTTGTTTGAGAACTTTTTCCCTACTTATGGTAATCTAAGTTTAAACTGTTGGAAAGTGGTTAGTTATCATTTTCTCTCAGTTTCTGAGCTGCACACTCAATCCCGATGCTGTGCGGTCTTGTTCTTGGCGTCTCAGCATCTGCCGAGCTCTCCGGCTGCTGGAGGCGAAGAAGCGGCTTTTTCGCGCACAGAGCTTTCTGCCGGTCGCGGTGCGCTCCAGACCGCGGCTTCTGCCGAAAGACGCCCGGAGACCGGCACCTACCCTCGGAGAGCTGCATATGCCCGCCTTCAGCGTCTCTTGCCGCCTACACCTTAGCGAAAAGCTTTTTCACGCTTTCTCTCAAAAAGAAACTGTGCCAGCACAGCAAGCGTCTCAGGACGATTTTCATGAAGGTACTCGAGTTCTTACCATCTCCTGGAGAAAAGGAAAAGTAAGATTTCTCAGGGAGTGCTGCATAATTTTTACAAGGATGAAAAAGAATGTTGTTTGAAAACTTTTTCTCTACTTATGGTAATCTAAGTTTAAACTGTTGGAAAGTGGTTAGTTATCATTTTCTCTCACTTTGAGAGCTGCGCACTCAATCCCGATGCTGTGCGGTCTTGTTCTTGGCGTCTCAGCATCTGCCGAGCTCTCCGGCTGCTGGAGGCGAAGAAGCGGCTTTTTCGCGCACAGAGCTTTCTGCCGGTCGCGGGGCGCTCCGGACCGCGGCTTCTGCCGAAAGACGCCAGGAGACCGGCACCTACCCTCGGAGAGCTGCATATGCCCGTCTTCAGCGTCTCTTGCCGCCTACACCTTAGCGAAAAGCTTTTTCACGCTTTCTCTCAAAAAGAATCTGTGACAGCACAGCAAGCGTCTCAGGACGATTTTCATGAAGGTACTCGAGTTCTTACCATCTCCTGGAGAACACAAAAAGAAAGATTGGCCAAAGAGTGCTGCATAAGTTTTAGAAGGATGTAAAAGAAAGTTGTTTGAGAACTTTTTCCCTACTTATGGTAATCTAAGTTTAAACTGTTGGAAAGTGGTTAGTTATCATTTTCTCTCAGTTTCTGAGCTGCACACTCAATCCCGATGCTGTGCGGTCTTGTTCTTGGCGTCTCAGCATCTGCCGAGCTCTCCGGCTGCTGGAGGCGAAGAAGCGGCTTTTTCGCGCACAGAGCTTTCTGCCGGTCGCGGTGCCCTCCAGACCGCGGCTTCTGCCGAAAGACGCCCGGAGACCGGCACCTACCCTCGGAGAGCTGCATATGCCCGCCTTCTGCGTCTCTTGCCGCCTACACCTTAGCGAAAAGCTTTTTCACGCTTTCTCTCAAAAAGAAACTGTGCCAGCACAGCAAGCGTCTCAGGACGATTTTCATGAAGGTACTCAAGTTCTTACCATCTCCTGGAGAACACAAAAAGAAAGATCGGCCAGGGAATGCTGCATAAGTTTTAGCAAGATGTAAAAGAAAGTTGTTTGAGAACTTTTTCCCTACTTATGGTAATCTAAGTTTAAACTGTTGGAAAGTGGTTAGTTATCATTTTCTTTCAGTTTGAGAGCTGGGCACTTACTCCCGTTGCTTTGCGGCTTCGTTCTTGGCGTCTCAGCATCTGCCGAGCTCTCCGGCTGCTGGAGGCGAAGAAGCGGCTTTTTCGCGCACAGAGCTTTCTGCCGGTCGCGGGGCGCTCCGGACCGCGGCTTCTGCCGAAAGACGCCCGGAGACCGGCACCTACCCTCGGAGAGCTGCATATGCCCGCCTTCTGCGTCTCTTGCCGCCTACACCTTAGCGAAAAGCTTTTTCACGCTTTCTCTCAAAAAGAAACTGTGCCAGCACAGCAAGCGTCTCAGGACGATTTTCATGAAGGTACTCGAGTTCTTACCATCTCCTGGAGAAAAGGAAAAGTAAGATTTCTCAGGGAGTGCTGCATAATTTTTACAAGGATGAAAAAGAATGTTGTTTGAAAACTTTTTCTCTACTTATGGTAATCTAAGTTTAAACTGTTGGAAAGTGGTTAGTTATCATTTTCTCTCAGTTTCTGAGCTGCACACTCAATCCCGATGCTGTGCGGTCTTGTTCTTGGCGTCTCAGCATCTGCCGAGCTCTCCGGCTGCTGGAGGCGAAGAAGCGGCTTTTTCGCGCACAGAGCTTTCTGCCGGTCGCGGAGTGCTCCGGACCGCGGCTTCTGCCGAAAGACGCCAGGAGACCGGCACCTACCCTCGGAGAGCTGCATATGCCCGTCTTCAGCGTCTCTTGCCGCCTACACCTTAGCGAAAAGCTTTTTCACGCTTTCTCTCAAAAAGAATCTGTGACAGCACAGCAAGCGTCTCAGGACGATTTTCATGAAGGTACTCGAGTTCTTACCATCTCCTGGAGAACACAAAAAGAAAGATTGGCCAAAGAGTGCTGCATAAGTTTTAGAAGGATGTAAAAGAATGTTGTTTGAGAACTTTTTCCCTACTTATGGTAATCTAAGTTTAAACTGTTCAAAAGTGGTTAGTTATCATTTTCTCTCAGTTTCTTAGCTGCACACTCAATCCCGATGCTGTGCGGTCTTGTTCTTGGCGTCTCAGCATCTGCCGAGCTCTCCGGCTGCTGGAGGCGAAGAAGCGGCTTTTTCGCGCACAGAGCTTTCTGCCGGTCGCGGTGCGCTCCAGACCGCGGCTTCTGCCGAAAGACGCCCGGAGACCGGCACCTACCCTCGGAGAGCTGCATATGCCCGTCTTCAGCGTCTCTTGCCGCCTACACCTTAGCGAAAAGCTTTTTCACGCTTTCTCTCAAAAAGAAACTGTGCCAGCACAGCAAGCGTCTCAGGACGATTTTCATGAAGGTACTCGAGTTCTTACCATCTCCTGGAGAAAAGGAAAAGTAAGATTTCTCAGGGAGTGCTGCATAATTTTTACAAGGATGAAAAAGAATGTTGTTTGAAAACTTTTTCTCTACTTATGGTAATCTAAGTTTAAACTGTTGGAAAGTGGTTAGTTATCATTTTCTCTCACTTTGAGAGCTGCGCACTCAATCCCGATGCTGTGCGGTCTTGTTCTTGGCGTCTAAGCATCTGCCGAGCTCTCCGGCTGCCGGCGGCGAAGAAGCGGCTTTTTCGCGCACAGAGCTTTCTGCCGGTCGCAGTGCGCTCCGGACCGCGGCTTCTGCCGAAAGACGCCAGGAGACCGGCACCTACCCTCGGAGAGCTGCATATGCCCGCCTTCTGCGTCTCTTGCCGCCTACACCTTAGCGAAAAGCTTTTTCACGCTTTCTCTCAAAAAGAAACTGTGCCAGCACAGCAAGCGTCTCAGGACGATTTTCATGAAGGTACTCGAGTTCTTACCATCTCCTGGAGAAAAGGAAAAGTAAGATTTCTCAGGGAGTGCTGCATAATTTTTACAAGGATGAAAAAGAATGTTGTTTGAGAACTTTTTCCCTACTTATGGTAATCTAAGTTTAAACTGTTGGAAAGTGGTTAGTTATCATTTTCTCTCACTTTGAGAGCTGCGCACTCAATCCCGATGCTGTGCGGTCTTGTTCTTGGCGTCTCAGCATCTGCCGAGCTCTCCGGCTGCTGGAGGCGAAGAAGCGGCTTTTTCGCGCACAGAGCTTTCTGCCGGTCGCGGTGCGCTCCGGACCGCGGCTTCTGCCGAAAGACGCCCGGAGACCGGCACCTACCCTCGGAGAGCTGCATATGCCCGCCTTCTGCGTCTCTTGCCGCCTACACCTTAGCGAAAAGCTTTTTCACGCTTTCTCTCAAAAAGAAACTGTGCCAGCACAGCAAGCGTCTCAGGACGATTTTCATGAAGGTACTCGAGTTCTTACCATCTCCTGGAGAAAAGGAAAAGTAAGATTTCTCAGGGAGTGCTGCATAATTTTTACAAGGATGAAAAAGAATGTTGTTTAAAAACTTTTTCTCTACTTATGGTAATCTAAGTTTAAACTGTTGGAAAGTGGTTAGTTATCATTTTCTCTCAGTTTGAGAGCTGCGCACTCAATCCCGATGCTGTGCGGTCTTGTTCTTGGCTTCTCAGCATCTGCCGAGCTCTCCGGCTGCTGGAGGCGAAGAAGCGGCTTTTTCGCGCACAGAGCTTTCTGCCGGTCGCGGTGCGCTCCGGACCGCGGCTTCTGCCGAAAGACGCCCGGAGACCGGCACCTACCCTCGGAGAGCTGCATATGCCCGCCTTCTGCGTCTCTTGCCGCCTACACCTTAGCGAAAAGCTTTTTCACGCTTTCTCTCAAAAAGAAACTGTGCCAGCACAGCAAGCGTCTCAGGACGATTTTCATGAAGGTACTCGAGTTCTTACCATCTCCTGGAGAAAAGGAAAAGTAAGATTTCTCAGGGAGTGCTGCATAATTTTTACAAGGATGAAAAAGAATGTTGTTTGAAAACTTTTTCTCTACTTATGGTAATCTAAGTTTAAACTGTTGGAAAGTGGTTAGTTATCATTTTCTCTCACTTTGAGAGCTGCGCACTCAATCCCGATGCTGTGCGGTCTTGTTCTTGGCGTCTCAGCATCTGCCGAGCTCTCCGGCTGCTGGAGGCGAAGAAGCGGCTTTTTCGCGCACAGAGCTTTCTGCCGGTCGCGGGGCGCTCCGGAGCGCGGCTTCTGCCGAAAGACGCCAGGAGACCGGCACCTACCCTCGGAGAGCTGCATATGCCCGCCTTCTGCGTCTCTTGCCGCCTACACCTTAGCGAAAAGCTTTTTCACGCTTTCTCTCAAAAAGAAGCTGTGCCAGCACAGCAAGCGTCTCAGGACGATTTTCATGAAGGTACTCGAGTTCTTACCATCTCCTGGAGAAAAGGAAAAGTAAGATTTCTCAGGGAGTGCTGCATAAGTTTTAGAAGGATGTAAAAGAATGTTGTTTGAGAACTTTTTCCCTACTTATGGTAATCTAAGTTTAAACTGTTCAAAAGTGGTTAGTTATCATTTTCTCTCAGTTTCTGAGCTGCACACTCAATCCCGATGCTGTGCGGTCTTGTTCTTGGCGTCTCAGCATCTGCCGAGCTCTCCGGCTGCTGGAGGCGAAGAAGCGGCTTTTTCGCGCACAGAGCTTTCTGCCGGTCGCGGTGCGCTCCAGACCGCGGCTTCTGCCGAAAGACGCCCGGAGACCGGCACCTACCCTCGGAGAGCTGCATATGCCCGCCTTCAGCGTCTCTTGCCGCCTACACCTTAGCGAAAAGCTTTTTCACGCTTTCTCCCAAAAAGAAACTGTGCCAGCACAGCAAGCGTCTCAGGACGATTTTCATGAAGGTACTCGAGTTCTTACCATCTCCTGGAGAAAAGGAAAAGTAAGATTTCTCAGGGAGTGCTGCATAATCTTTACAAGGATGAAAAAGAATGTTGTTTGAAAACTTTTTCTCTACTTATGGTAATCTAAGTTTAAACTGTTGGAAAGTGGTTAGTTATCATTTTCTCTCACTTTGAGAGCTGCGCACTCAATCCCGATGCTGTGCGGTCTTGTTCTTGGCGTCTCAGCATCTGCCGAGCTCTCCGGCTGCTGGAGGCGAAGAAGCGGCTTTTTCGCGCACAGAGCTTTCTGCCGGTCGCGGTGCCCTCCAGACCGCGGCTTCTGCCGAAAGACGCCCGGAGACCGGCACCTACCCTCGGAGAGCTGCATATGCCCGCCTTCTGCGTCTCTTGCCGCCTACACCTTAGCGAAAAGCTTTTTCACGCTTTCTCCCAAAAAGAAACTGTGCCAGCACAGCAAGCGTCTCAGGACGATTTTCATGAAGGTACTCGAGTTCTTACCATCTCCTGGAGAAAAGGAAAAGTAAGATTTCTCAGGGAGTGCTGCATAATTTTTACAAGGATGAAAAAGAATGTTGTTTGAAAACTTTTTCTCTACTTATGGTAATCTAAGTTTAAACTGTTCAAAAGTGGTTAGTTATCATTTTCTCTCAGTTTGAGAGCTGCGCACTCACTCCCGATGCTGTGCGGTCTTGTTCTTGGCGTCTCAGCATCTGCCGAGCTCTCCGGCTGCTGGAGGCGAAGAAGCGGCTTTTTCGCGCACAGAGCTTTCTGCCGGTCGCGGTGCCCTCCAGACCGCGGCTTCTGCCGAAAGACGCCCGGAGACCGGCACCTACCCTCGGAGAGCTGCATATGCCCGTCTTCAGCGTCTCTTGCCGCCTACACCTTAGCGAAAAGCTTTTTCACGCTTTCTCCCAAAAAGAAACTGTGCCAGCACAGCAAGCGTCTCAGGACGATTTTCATGAAGGTACTCGAGTTCTTACCATCTCCTGGAGAAAAGGAAAAGTAAGATTTCTCAGGGAGTGCTGCATAATTTTTACAAGGATGAAAAAGAATGTTTTTTGAAAACTTTTTCTCTACTTATGGTAATCTAAGTTTAAACTGTTGGAAAGTGGTTAGTTATCATTTTCTCTCAGTTTGAGAGCTGCGCACTCACTCCCGATGCTGTGCGGTCTTGTTCTTGGCGTCTCAGCATCTGCCGAGCTCTCCGGCTGCTGGAGGCGAAGAAGCGGCTTTTTCGCGCACAGAGCTTTCTGCCGGTCGCGGGGCGCTCCGGACCGCGGCTTCTGCCGAAAGACGCCAGGAGACCGGCACCTACCCTCGGAGAGCTGCATATGCCCGTCTTCAGCGTCTCTTGCCGCCTACACCTTAGCGAAAAGCTTTTTACGCTTTCTCCCAAAAAGAAACTGTGCCAGCACAGCAAGCGTCTCAGGACGATTTTCATGAAGGTACTCGAGTTCTTACCATCTCCTGGAGAAAAGGAAAAGTAAGATTTCTCAGGGAGTGCTGCATAATTTTTACAAGGATGAAAAAGAATGTTGTTTGAGAACTTTTTCCCTACTTATGGTAATCTAAGTTTAAACTGTTGGAAAGTGGTTAGTTATCATTTTCTCTCACTTTGAGAGCTGCGCACTCAATCCCGATGCTGTGCGGTCTTGTTCTTGGCGTCTAAGCATCTGCCGAGCTCTCCGGCTGCCGGCGGCGAAGAAGCGGCTTTTTCGCGCACAGAGCTTTCTGCCGGTCGCGGGGCGCTCCGGACCGCGGCTTCTGCCGAAAGACGCCCGGAGACCGGCACCTACCCTCGGAGAGCTGCATATGCCCGCCTTCAGCGTCTCTTGCCGCCTACACCTTAGCGAAAAGCTTTTTCACGCTTTCTCTCAAAAAGAAACTGTGCCAGCACAGCAAGCGTCTCAGGACGATTTTCATGAAGGTACTCGAGTTCTTACCATCTCCTGGAGAAAAGGAAAAGTAAGATTTCTCAGGGAGTGCTGCATAATTTTTACAAGGATGAAAAAGAATGTTGTTTGAAAACTTTTTCTCTACTTATGGTAATCTAAGTTTAAACTGTTGGAAAGTGGTTAGTTATCATTTTCTCTCACTTTGAGAGCTGCGCACTCAATCCCGATGCTGTGCAGTCTTGTTCTTGGCGTCTCAGCATCTGCCGAGCTCTCCGGCTGCTGGAGGCGAAGAAGCGGCTTTTTCGCGCACAGAGCTTTCTGCCGGTCGCGGTGCGCTCCGGACCGCGGCTTCTGCCGAAAGACGCCAGGAGACCGGCACCTACCCTCGGAGAGCTGCATATGCCCGCCTTCTGCGTCTCTTGCCGCCTACACCTTAGCGAAAAGCTTTTTCACGCTTTCTCTCAAAAAGAAACTGTGCCAGCACAGCAAGCGTCTCAGGACGATTTTCATGAAGGTACTCGAGTTCTTACCATCTCCTGGAGAAAAGGAAAAGTAAGATTTCTCAGGGAGTGCTGCATAATTTTTACAAGGATGAAAAAGAATGTTGTTTGAAAACTTTTTCTCTACTTATGGTAATCTAAGTTTAAACTGTTGGAAAGTGGTTAGTTATCATTTTCTCTCACTTTGAGAGCTGCGCACTCAATCCCGATGCTGTGCGGTCTTGTTCTTGGCGTCTCAGCATCTGCCGAGCTCTCCGGCTGCTGGAATCGAAGAAGCGGCTTTTTCGCGCACAGAGCTTTCTGCCGGTCGCGGTGCGCTCCGGACCGCGGCTTCTGCCGAAAGACGCCCGGAGACCGGCACCTACCCTCGGAGAGCTGCATATGCCCGCCTTCAGCGTCTCTTGCCGCCTACACCTTAGAGAAAAGCTTTTTCACGCTTTCTCCCAAAAAGAAACTGTGCCAGCACAGCAAGCGTCTCAGGACGATTTTCATGAAGGTACTCGAGTTCTTACCATCTCCTGGAGAAAAGGAAAAGTAAGATTTCTCAGGGAGTGCTGCATAATTTTTACAAGGATGAAAAAGAATGTTTTTTGAAAACTTTTTCTCTACTTATGGTAATCTAAGTTTAAACTGTTGGAAAGTGGTTAGTTATCATTTTCTCTCAGTTTGAGAGCTGCGCACTCAATCCCGATGCTGTGCGGTCTTGTTCTTGGCGTCTAAGCATCTGCCGAGCTCTCCGGCTGCTAGAGGCGAAGAAGCGGCTTTTTCGCGCACAGAGCTTTCTGCCGGTCGCGGTGCGCTCCGGACCGCGGCTTCTGCCGAAAGACGCCCGGAGACCGGCACCTACCCTCGGAGAGCTGCATATGCCCGCCTTCTGCGTCTCTTGCCGCCTACACCTTAGAGAAAAGCTTTTTCACGCTTTCTCCCAAAAAGAAACTGTGCCAGCACAGCAAGCGTCTCAGGACGATTTTCATGAAGGTACTCGAGTTCTTACCATCTCCTGGAGAACACAAAAAGAAAGATCGGCCAGGGAATGCTGCATAAGTTTTAGCAAGATGTAAAAGAAAGTTGTTTGAGAACTTTTTCCCTACTTATGGTAATCTAAGTTTAAACTGTTGGAAAGTGGTTAGTTATCATTTTCTTTCAGTTTGAGAGCTGGGCACTTACTCCCGTTGCCGTGCGGCTTCGTTCTTGGCGTCTCAGCATCTGCCGAGCTCTCCGGCTGCCGGAGGCGAAGAAGCGGCTTTTTCGCGCACAGAGCTTTCTGCCGGTCGCGGTGCGCTCCGGACCGCGGCTTCAGCCGAAAGACGCCCGGAGACCGGCACCTACCCTCGGAGAGCTGCATATGCCCGCCTTCAGCGTCTCTTGCCGCCTACACCTTAGCGAAAAGCTTTTTCACGCTTTCTCTCAAAAAGAAACTGTGCCAGCACAGCAAGCGTCTCAGGACGATTTTCATGAAGGTACTCGAGTTCTTACCATCTCCTGGAGAAAAGGAAAAGTAAGATTTCTCAGGGAGTGCTGCATAATTTTTACAAGGATGAAAAAGAATGTTGTTTGAAAACTTTTTCTCTACTTATGGTAATCTAAGTTTAAACTGTTGGAAAGTGGTTAGTTATCATTTTCTCTCAGTTTGAGAGCTGCGCACTCACTCCCGATGCTGTGCGGTCTTGTTCTTGGCTTCTCAGCATCTGCCGAGCTCTCCGGCTGCTGGAGGCGAAGAAGCGGCTTTTTCGCGCACAGAGCTTTCTGCCGGTCGCGGTGCGCTCCGGACCGCGGCTTCTGCTGAAAGACGCCAGGACACCGGCACCTACCCTCGGAGAGCTGCATATGCCCGCCTTCTGCGTCTCTTGCCGCCTAAACATTAGCGAAAAGCTTTTTCACGCTTTCTCTCAAAAAGAATCTGTGACAGCACAGCAAGCGTCTCAGGACGATTTTCATGAAGGTACTCGAGTTCTTACCATCTCCTGGAGAACACAAAAAGAAAGATTGGCCAAAGAGTGCCGCATAAGTTTTAGAAGGATGTAAAAGAATGTTGTTTGAAAACTTTTTCCCTACTTATGGTAATCTAAGTTTAAACTGTTCAAAAGTGGTTAGTTATCATTTTCTCTCAGTTTGAGAGCTGCACACTCAATCCAGATGCTGTGCGGTCTTGTTCTTGGCGTCTCAGCATCTGCCGAGCTCTCCGGCTGCTGGAGGCGAAGAAGCGGCTTTTTCGCGCACAGAGCTTTCTGCCGGTCGCGGTGCGCTCCGGACCGCGGCTTCTGCCGAAAGACGCCCGGAGACCGGCACCTACCCTCGGAGAGCTGCATATGCCCGCCTTCTGCGTCTCTTGCCGCCTACACCTTAGCGAAAAGCTTTTTCACGCTTTCTCTCAAAAAGAAACTGTGCCAGCACAGCAAGCGTCTCAGGACGATTTTCATGAAGGTACTCGAGTTCTTACCATCTCCTGGAGAAAAAGAAAAGTAAGATTTCTCAGGGAGTGCTGCATAATTTTTACAAGGATGAAAAAGAATGTTTTTTGAAAACTTTTTCTCTACTTATGGTAATCTAAGTTTAAACTGTTGGAAAGTGGTTAGTTATCATTTTCTCTCACTTTGAGAGCTGCGCACTCAATCCCGATGCTGTGCGGTCTTGTTCTTGGCGTCTCAGCATCTGCCGAGCTCTCCGGCTGATGGAGGCGAAGAAGCGGCTTTTTCGCGCACAGAGCTTTCTGCCGGTCGCGGTGCGCTCCGGACCGCGGCTTCTGCCGAAAGACGCCCGGAGACCGGCACCTACCCTCGGAGAGCTGCATATGCCCGCCTTCAGCGTCTCTTGCCACCTACACCTTAGCGAAAAGCTTTTTCACGCTTTCTCTCAAAAAGAAACTGTGCCAGCACAGCAAGCGTCTCAGGACGATTTTCATGAAGGTACTCGAGTTCTTACTATCACCTGGAGAAAAGCAAAAGTAAGATTTCCCAGGGAGTGCTGCATAATTTTTACAAGGATGAAAAAGAATGTTTTTTGAAAACTTTTTCTCTACTTATGGTAATCTAAGTTTAAACTGTTGGAAAGTGGTTAGTTATCATTTTCTCTCACTTTGAGAGCTGCGCACTCACTCCCGATGCTGTGCGGTCTTGTTCTTGGCTTCTCAGCATCTGCCGAGCTCTCCGGCTGCTGGAGGCGAAGAAGCGGCTTTTTCGCGCACAGAGCTTTCTGCCGGTCGCGGGGCGCTCCGGACCGCGGCTTCTGCCGAAAGACGCCAGGAGACCGGCACCTACCCTCGGAGAGCTGCATATGCCCGTCTTCAGCGTCTCTTGCCGCCTACACCTTAGCGAAAAGCTTTTTCACGCTTTCTCTCAAAAAGAAACTGTGCCAGCACAGCAAGCGTCTCAGGACGATTTTCATGAAGGTACTCGAGTTCTTACCATCTCCTGGAGAAAAGGAAAAGTAAGATTTCTCAGGGAGTGCTGCATAATTTTTACAAGGATGAAAAAGAATGTTGTTTGAAAACTTTTTCTCTACTTATGGTAATCTAAGTTTAAACTGTTGGAAAGTGGTTAGTTATCATTTTCTCTCACTTTGAGAGCTGCGCACTCAATCCCGATGCTGTGCGGTCTTGTTCTTGGCGTCTCAGCATCTGCCGAGCTCTCCGGCTGCCGGCGGCGAAGAAGCGGCTTTTTCGCGCACAGAGCTTTCTGCCGGTCGCGGGGCGCTCCGGACCGCGGCTTCTGCCGAAAGACGCCCGGAGACCGGCACCTACCCTCGGAGAGCTGCATATGCCCGTCTTCAGCGTCTCTTGCCGCCTACACCTTAGAGAAAAGCTTTTTCACGCTTTCTCCCAAAAAGAAACTGTGCCAGCACAGCAAGCGTCTCAGGACGATTTTCATGAAGGTACTCGAGTTCTTACCATCTCCTGGAGAACACAAAAAGAAAGATCGGCCAGGGAATGCTGCATAAGTTTTAGCAAGATGTAAAAGAAAGTTGTTTGAGAACTTTTTCCCTACTTATGGTAATCTAAGTTTAAACTGTTGGAAAGTGGTTAGTTATCATTTTCTTTCAGTTTGAGAGCTGGGCACTTACTCCCGTTGCTTTGCGGCTTCGTTCTTGGCGTCTCAGCATCTGCCGAGCTCTCCGGCTGACGGAGGCGAAGAAGCGTCTTTTTCGCGCACAGAGCTTTCTGCCGGTCGCGGTGCGCTCCGGACCGCGGCTTCTGCCGAAAGACGCCCGGAGACCGGCACCTACGCTCGGAGAGCTGCATATGCCCGCCTTCAGCGTCTCTTGCCACCTACACCTTAGCGAAAAGCTTTTTCACGCTTTCTCTCAAAAAGAAACTGTGCCAGCACAGCAAGCGTCTCAGGACGATTTTCATGAAGGTACTCGAGTTCTTACTATCTCCTGGAGAAAAGGAAAAGTAAGATTTCCCAGAGAGTGCTGCATAATTTTTACAAGGATGAAAAAGAATGTTTTTTGAAAACTTTTTCTCTACTTATGGTAATCTAAGTTTAAACTGTTGGAAAGTGGTTAGTTATCATTTTCTCTCACTTTGAGAGCTGCGCACTCAATCCCGATGCTGTGCGGTCTTGTTCTTGGCTTCTCAGCATCTGCCGAGCTCTCCGGCTGCTGGAGGCGAAGAAGCGGCTTTTTCGCGCACAGAGCTTTCTGCCGGTCGCGGGGCGCTCCGGACCGCGGCTTCTGCCGAAAGACGCCAGGAGACCGGCACCTACCCTCGGAGAGCTGCATATGCCCGTCTTCAGCGTCTCTTGCCGCCTACACCTTAGCGAAAAGCTTTTTCACGCTTTCTCTCAAAAAGAATCTGTGACAGCACAGCAAGCGTCTCAGGACGATTTTCATGAAGGTACTCGAGTTCTTACCATCTCCTGGAGAACACAAAAAGAAAGATTGGCCAAAGAGTGCTGCATAAGTTTTAGAAGGATGTAAAAGAATGTTGTTTGAGAACTTTTTCCCTACTTATGGTAATCTAAGTTTAAACTGTTCAAAAGTTGTTAGTTATCATTTTCTCTCAGTTTCTGAGCTGCACACTCAATCCAGATGCTGTGCGGTCTTGTTCTTGGCGTCTCAGCATCTGCCGAGCTCTCCGGCTGCTGGAGGCGAAGAAGCGGCTTTTTCGCGCACAGAGCTTTCTGCCGGTCGCGGTGCGCTCCGGACCGCTGCTTCTGCCGAAAGACGCCCGGAGACCGGCACCTACCCTCGGAGAGCTGCATATGCCCGTCTTCAGCGTCTCTTGCCGCCTACACCTTAGCGAAAAGCTTTTTCACGCTTTCTCTCAAAAAGAAACTGTGCCAGCACAGCAAGCGTCTCAGGACGATTTTCATGAAGGTACTCGAGTTCTTACCATCTCCTGGAGAAAAGGAAAAGTAAGATTTCTCAGGGAGTGTTGCATAATTTTTACAAGGATGAAAAAGAATGTTTTTTGAAAACTTTTTCTCTACTTATGGTAATCTAAGTTTAAACTGTTGGAAAGTGGTTAGTTATCATTTTCTCTCACTTTGAGAGCTGCGCACTCAATCCCGATGCTGTGCGGTCTTGTTCTTGGCGTCTAAGCATCTGCCAAGCTCTCCGGCTGCCGGCGGCGAAGAAGCGGCTTTTTCGCGCACAGAGCTTTCTGCCGGTCGCAGGGCGCTCCGGACCGCGGCTTCTGCCGAAAGACGCCCGGAGACCGGCACCTACCCTCGGAGAGCTGCATATGCCCGCCTTCTGCGTCTCTTGCCGCCTACACCTTAGAGAAAAGCTTTTTCACGCTTTCTCCCAAAAAGAAACTGTGCCAGCACAGCAAGCGTCTCAGGACGATTTTCATGAAGGTACTCGAGTTCTTACCATCTCCTGGAGAACACAAAAAGAAAGATCGGCCAGGGAATGCTGCATAAGTTTTAGCAAGATGTAAAAGAAAGTTGTTTGAGAACTTTTTCCCTACTTATGGTAATCTAAGTTTAAACTGTTGGAAAGTGGTTAGTTATCATTTTCTCTCACTTTGAGAGCTGCGCACTCAATCCCGTTGCTGTGCGGCTTCGTTCTTGGCGTCACAGCATCTGCCGAGCTCTCCGGCTGACGGAGGCGAAGAAGCGTCTTTTTCGCGCACAGAGCTTTCTGCCGGTCGCGGTGCGCTCCGGACCGCGGCTTCTGCCGAAAGACGCCCGGAGACCGGCACCTACCCTCGGAGAGCTGCATATGCCCGCCTTCAGCGTCTCTTGCCGCCTACACATTAGCGAAAAGCTTTTTCACGCTTTCTCTCAAAAAGAAACTGTGCCAGCACAGCAAGCGTCTCAGGACGATTTTCATGAAGGTACTCGAGTTCTTACCATCTCCTGGAGAAAAGGAAAAGTAAGATTTCTCAGGGAGTGCTGCATAATTTTTACAAGGATGAAAAAGAATGTTGTTTGAAAACTTTTTCTCTACTTATGGTAATCTAAGTTTAAACTGTTCAAAAGTGGTTAGTTATCATTTTCTCTCAGTTTGAGAGCTGCGCACTCACTCCCGATGCTGTGCGGTCTTGTTCTTGGCTTCTCAGCATCTGCCGAGCTCTCCGGCTGCTGGAGGCGAAGAAGCGGCTTTTTCGCGCACAGAGCTTTCTGCCGGTCGCGGTGCGCTCCGGACCGCGGCTTCTGCCGAAAGACGCCCGGAGACCGGCACCTACCCTCGGAGAGCTGCATATGCCCGTCTTCAGCGTCTCTTGCCGCCTACACCTTAGCGAAAAGCTTTTTCACGCTTTCTCTCAAAAAGAATCTGTGACAGCACAGCAAGCGTCTCAGGACGATTTTCATGAAGGTACTCGAGTTCTTACCATCTCCTGGAGAACACAAAAAGAAAGATTGGCCAAAGAGTGCTGCATAAGTTTTAGAAGGATGTAAAAGAATGTTGTTTGAGAACTTTTTCCCTACTTATGGTAATCTAAGTTTAAACTGTTCAAAAGTGGTTAGTTATCATTTTCTCTCAGTTTCTGAGCTGCACACTCAATCCCGATGCTGTGCGGTCTTGTTCTTGGCGTCTCAGCATCTGCCGAGCTCTCCGGCTGCTGGAGGCGAAGAAGCGGCTTTTTCGCGCACAGAGCTTTCTGCCGGTCGCGGTGCGCTCCAGACCACGGCTTCTGCCGAAAGACGCCCGGAGACCGGCACCTACCCTCGGAGAGCTGCATATGCCCGTCTTCAGCGTCTCTTGCCGCCTACACCTTAGCGAAAAGCTTTTTCACGCTTTCTCCCAAAAAGAAACTGTGCCAGCACAGCAAGCGTCTCAGGACGATTTTCATGAAGGTACTCGAGTTCTTACCATCTCCTGGAGAAAAGGAAAAGTAAGATTTCTCAGGGAGTGCTGCATAAGTTTTAGAAGGATGTAAAAGAAAGTTGTTTGAGAACTTTTTCTCTATTTATGGTAATCTAAGTTTAAACTGTTGGAAAGTGGTTAGTTATCATTTTCTCTCACTTTGAGAGCTGCGCACTCAATCCCGATGCTGTGCGGTCTTGTTCTTGGCGTCTCAGCATCTGCCGAGCTCTCCGGCTGCCGGCGGCGAAGAAGCGGCTTTTTCGCGCACAGAGCTTTCTGCCGGTCGCGGTGCGCTCCGGACCACGGCTTCTGCCGAAAGACGCCCGGAGACCGGCACCTACCCTCGGAGAGCTGCATATGCCCGCCTTCTGCGTCTCTTGCCGCCTACACCTATGCGAAAAGCTTTTTCACGCTTTCTCCCAAAAAGAAACTGTGCCAGCACAGCAAGCGTCTCAGGACGATTTTCATGAAGGTACTCGAGTTCTTACCATCTCCTGGAGAACACAAAAAGAAAGATCGGCCAGGGAATGCTGCATAAGTTTTAGCAAGATGTAAAAGAAAGTTGTTTGAGAACTTTTTCCCTACTTATGGTAATCTAAGTTTAAACTGTTGGAAAGTGGTTAGTTATCGTTTTCTTTCAGTTTGAGAGCTGGGCACTTACTCCCGTTGCTGTGCGGCTTCGTTCTTGGCGTCTCAGCATCTGCCGAGCTCTCCGGCTGACGGAGGCGAAGAAGCGGCTTTTTCGCCCACAGAGCTTTCTGCCGGTCGCGGTGCGCTCCGGACCGCGGCTTCTGCCGAAAGACGCCCGGAGACCGGCACCTACCCTCGGAGAGCTGCATATGCCCGCCTTCAGCGTCTCTTGCCACCTACACATTAGCGAAAAGCTTTTTCACGCTTTCTCTCAAAAAGAAACTGTGCCAGCACAGCAAGCGTCTCAGGACGATTTTCATGAAGGTACTCGAGTTCTTACTATCTCCTGGAGAAAAGGAAAAGTAAGATTTCTCAGGGAGTGCTGCATAATTTTTACAAGGATGAAAAAGAATGTTTTTTGAAAACTTTTTCTCTACTTATGGTAATCTAAGTTTAAACTGTTGGAAAGTGGTTAGTTATCATTTTCTCTCACTTTGAGAGCTGCGCACTCACTCCCGATGCTGTACGGTCTTGTTCTTGGCTTCTCAGCATCTGCCGAGCTCTCCGGCTGCTGGAGGCGAAGAAGCGGCTTTTTCGCGCACAGAGCTTTCTGCCGGTCGCGGGGCGCTCCGGACCGCAGCTTCTGCCGAAAGACGCCAGGAGACCGGCACCTACCCTCGGAGAGCTGCATATGCCCGTCTTCAGCGTCTCTTGCCGCCTACACCTTAGCGAAAAGCTTTTTCACGCTTTCTCTCAAAAAGAATCTGTGACAGCACAGCAAGCGTCTCAGGACGATTTTCATGAAGGTACTCGAGTTCTTACCATCTCCTGGAGAACACAAAAAGAAAGATTGGCCAAAGAGTGCTGCATAAGTTTTAGAAGGATGTAAAAGAATGTTGTTTGAGAACTTTTTCCCTACTTATGGTAATCTAAGTTTAAACTGTTCAAAAGTGGTTAGTTATCATTTTCTCTCAGTTTCTGAGCTGCACACTCAATCCCGATGCTGTGCGGTCTTGTTCTTGGCGTCTCAGCATCTGCCGAGCTCTCCGGCTGCTGGAGGCGAAGAAGCGGCTTTTTCGCGCACAGAGCTTTCTGCCGGTCGCGGTGCGCTCCGGACCACGGCTTCTGCCGAAAGACGCCCGGAGACCGGCACCTACCCTCGGAGAGCTGCATATGCCCGCCTTCTGCGTCTCTTGCCGCCTACACCTATGCGAAAAGCTTTTTCACGCTTTCTCCCAAAAAGAAACTGTGCCAGCACAGCAAGCGTCTCAGGACGATTTTCATGAAGGTACTCGAGTTCTTACCATCTCCTGGAGAACACAAAAAGAAAGATCGGCCAGGGAATGCTGCATAAGTTTTAGCAAGATGTAAAAGAAAGTTGTTTGAGAACTTTTTCCCTACTTATGGTAATCTAAGTTTAAACTGTTGGAAAGTGGTTAGTTATCGTTTTCTTTCAGTTTGAGAGCTGGGCACTTACTCCCGTTGCTGTGCGGCTTCGTTCTTGGCGTCTCAGCATCTGCCGAGCTCTCCGGCTGACGGAGGCGAAGAAGCGGCTTTTTCGCGCACAGAGCTTTCTGCCGGTCGCGGTGCGCTCCGGACCGCGGCTTCTGCCGAAAGACGCCCGGAGACCGGCACCTACCCTCGGAGAGCTGCATATGCCCGCCTTCAGCGTCTCTTGCCACCTACACCTTAGCGAAAAGCTTTTTCACGCTTTCTCTCAAAAAGAAACTGTGCCAGCACAGCAAGCGTCTCAGGACGATTTTCATGAAGGTACTCGAGTTCTTACCATCTCCTGGAGAAAAGGAAAAGTAAGATTTCTCAGGGAGTGCTGCATAATTTTTACAAGGATGAAAAAGAATGTTTTTTGAAAACTTTTTCTCTACTTATGGTAATCTAAGTTTAAACTGTTGGAAAGTGGTTAGTTATCATTTTCTCTCACTTTGAGAGCTGCGCACTCACTCCCGATGCTGTACGGTCTTGTTCTTGGCTTCTCAGCATCTGCCGAGCTCTCCGGCTGCTGGAGGCGAAGAAGCGGCTTTTTCGCGCACAGAGCTTTCTGCCGGTCGCGGGGCGCTCCGGACCGCGGCTTCGGCCGAAAGACGCCAGGAGACCGGCACCTACCCTCGGAGAGCTGCATATGCCCGTCTTCAGCGTCTCTTGCCGCCTACACCTTAGCGAAAAGCTTTTTCACGCTTTCTCTCAAAAAGAATCTGTGACAGCACAGCAAGCGTCTCAGGACGATTTTCATGAAGGTACTCGAGTTCTTACCATCTCCTGGAGAAAAGGAAAAGTAAGATTTCTCAGGGAGTGCTGCATAATTTTTACAAGGATGAAAAAGAATGTTGTTTGAAAACTTTTTCTCTACTTATGGTAATCTAAGTTTAAACTGTTGGAAAGTGGTTAGTTATCATTTTCTCTCACTTTGAGAGCTGCGCACTCAATCCCGATGCTGTGCGGTCTTGTTCTTGGCGTCTAAGCATCTGCCGAGCTCTCCGGCAGCCGGCGGCGAAGAAGCGGCTTTTTCGCGCACAGAGCTTTCTGCCGGTCGCGGGGCGCTCCGGACCGCGGCTTCTGCCGAAAGACGCCCGGAGACCGGCACCTACCCTCGGAGAGCTGCATATGCCCGCCTTCTGCGTCTCTTGCCGCCTACACCTTAGAGAAAAGCTTTTTCACGCTTTCTCCCAAAAAGAAACTGTGCCAGCACAGCAAGCGTCTCAGGACGATTTTCATGAAGGTACTCGAGTTCTTACCATCTCCTGGAGAACACAAAAAGAAAGATCGGCCAGGGAATGCTGCATAAGTTTTAGCAAGATGTAAAAGAAAGTTGTTTGAGAACTTTTTCCCTATTTATGGTAATCTAAGTTTAAACTGTTGGAAAGTGGTTAGTTATCATTTTCTTTCAGTTTGAGAGCTGGGCACTTACTCCCGTTGCTGTGCGGCTTCGTTCTTGGCGTCTCAGCATCTGCCGAGCTCTCCGGCTGCCGGAGGCGAAGAAGCGGCTTTTTCGCGCACAGAGCTTTCTGCCGGTCGCGGGACGCTCCGGACCGCGGCTTCTGCCGAAAGCCGCCCGGAGACCGGCACCTACCCTCGGAGAGCTGCATATGCCCGCCTTCTGCGTCTCTTGCCGCCTACACCTTAGCGAAAAGCTTTTTCACGCTTTCTCTCAAAAAGAAACTGTGCCAGCACAGCAAGCGTCTCAGGACGATTTTCATGAAGGTACTCGAGTTCTTACCATCTCCTGGAGAAAAGGAAAAGTAAGATTTCTCAGGGAGTGCTGCATAATTTTTACAAGGATGAAAAAGAATGTTGTTTGAAAACTTTTTCTCTACTTATGGTAATCTAAGTTTAAACTGTTGGAAAGTGGTTAGTTATCATTTTCTCTCAGTTTGAGAGCTGCGCACTCACTCCCGATGCTGTGCGGTCTTGTTCTTGGCTTCTCAGCATCTGCCGAGCTCTCCGGCTGCTGGAGGCGAAGAAGCGGCTTTTTCGCGCACAGAGCTTTCTGCCGGTCGCGGTGCGCTCCGGACCGCGGCTTCTGCCGAAAGACGCCCGGAGACCGGCACCTACCCTCGGAGAGCTGCATATGCCCGCCTTCAGCGTCTCTTGCCACCTACACCTTAGCGAAAAGCTTTTTCACGCTTTCTCTCAAAAAGAAACTGTGCCAGCACAGCAAGCGTCTCAGGACGATTTTCATGAAGGTACTCGAGTTCTTACCATCTCCTGGAGAAAAGGAAAAGTAAGATTTCTCAGGGAGTGCTGCATAATTTTTACAAGGATGAAGAAGAATGTTGTTTGAAAACTTTTTCTCTACTTATGGTAATCTAAGTTTAAACTGTTGGAAAGTGGTTAGTTATCATTTTCTCTCACTTTGAGAGCTGCGCACTCAATCCCGATGCTGTGCGGTCTTGTTCTTGGCGTCTCAGCATCTGCCGAGCTCTCCGGCTGCCGGCGGCGAAGAAGCGGCTTTTTCGCGCACAGAGCTTTCTGCCGGTCGCGGGGCGCTCCGGACCGCGGCTTCTGCCGAAAGACGCCCGGAGACCGGCACCTACCCTCGGAGAGCTGCATATGCCCGCCTTCTGCGTCTCTTGCCGCCTACACCTTAGAGAAAAGCTTTTTCACGCTTTCTCCCAAAAAGAAACTGTGCCAGCACAGCAAGCGTCTCAGGACGATTTTCATGAAGGTACTCGAGTTCTTACCATCTCCTGGAGAACACAAAAAGAAAGATCGGCCAGGGAATGCTGCATAAGTTTTAGCAAGATGTAAAAGAAATTTGTTTGAGAACTTTTTCCCTACTTAAGGTAATCTAAGTTTAAACTGTTGGAAAGTGGTTAGTTATCATTTTCTTTCAGTTTGAGAGCTGGGCACTTACTCCCGTTGCTGTGCGGCTTCGTTCTTTGCGTCTCAGCATCTGCCGAGCTCTCCGGCTGACGGAGGCGAAGAAGCGGCTTTTTCGCGCACAGAGCTTTCTGCCGGTCGCGGTGCCCTCCAGACCGCGGCTTCTGCCGAAAGACGCCCGGAGACCGGCACCTACCCTCGGAGAGCTGCATATGCCCACCTTCTGCGTCTCTTGCCGCCTACACCTTAGCGAAAAGCTTTTTCACGCTTTCTCTCAAAAAGAAACTGTGCCAGCACAGCAAGCGTCTCAGGACGATTTTCATGAAGGTACTCGAGTTCTTACCATCTCCTGGAGAAAAGGAAAAGTAAGATTTCTCAGGGAGTGCTGCATAATTTATATAAGGATGAAAAAGAATGTTGTTTGAAAACTTTTTCTCTACTTATGGTAATCTAAGTTTAAACTGTTGGAAAGTAGTTAGTTATCATTTTCTCTCACTTTGAGAGCTGCGCACTCAATCCCGATGCTGTGCGGTCTTGTTCTTGGCGTCTCAGCATCTGCCGAGCTCTCCGGCTGCTGGAATCGAAGAAGCGGCTTTTTCGCGCACAGAGCTTTCTGCCGGTCGAGGGGCGCTCCGGACCGCGGCTTCTGCCGAAAGACGCCCGGAGACCGGCACCTACCCTCGGAGAGCTGCATATGCCCGCCTTCTGCGTCTCTTGCCGCCTACACCTTAGAGAAAAGCTTTTTCACGCTTTCTCCCAAAAAGAAACTGTGCCAGCACAGCAAGCGTCTCAGGACGATTTTCATGAAGGTACTCGAGTTCTTACCATCTCCTGGAGAACACAAAAAGAAAGATCGGCCAGGGAATGCTGCATAAGTTTTAGCAAGATGTAAAAGAAAGTTGTTTGAGAACTTTTTCCCTACTTATGGTAATCTAAGTTTAAACTGTTGGAAAGTGGTTAGTTATCATTTTCTTTCAGTTTGAGAGCTGGGCACTTACTCCCGTTGCTGTGCGGCTTCGTTCTTGGCGTCTCAGCATCTGCCGAGCTCTCCGGCTGCCGGAGGCGAAGAAGCGGCTTTTTCGCGCACAGAGCTTTCTGCCGGTCGCGGTGCGCTCCGGACCGCGGCTTCAGCCGAAAGACGCCCGGAGACCGGCACCTACCCTCGGAGAGCTGCATATGCCCGCCTTCTGCGTCTCTTGCCGCCTACACCTTAGCGAAAAGCTTTTTCACGCTTTCTCTCAAAAAGAAACTGTGCCAGCACAGCAAGCGTCTCAGGACGATTTTCATGAAGGTACTCGAGTTCTTACCATCTCCTGGAGAAAAGGAAAAGTAAGATTTCTCAGGGAGTGCTGCATAATTTTTACAAGGATGAAAAAGAATGTTTTTTGGAAACTTTTTCTCTACTTATGGTAATCTAAGTTTAAACTGTTGGAAAGTGGTTAGTTATCATTTTCTCTCACTTTGAGAGCTGCGCACTCAATCCCGATGCTGTGCGGTCTTGTTCTTGGCGTCTCAGCATCTGCCGAGGTCTCCGGCTGACGGAGGCGAAGAAGCGGCTTTTTCGCGCACAGAGCTTTCTGCCGGTCGCGGTGCGCTCCGGACCGCGGCTTCTGCCGAAAGACGCCCGGAGACCGGCACCTACCCTCGGAGAGCTGCATATGCCCGCCTTCTGCGTCTCTTGCCGCCTACACCTTAGAGAAAAGCTTTTTCACGCTTTCTCCCAAAAAGAAACTGTGCCAGCACAGCAAGCGTCTCAGGACGATTTTCATGAAGGTACTCGAGTTCTTACCATCTCCTGGAGAACACAAAAAGAAAGATCGGCCAGGGAATGCTGCATAAGTTTTAGCAAGATGTAAAAGAAAGTTGTTTGAGAACTTTTTCCCTACTTATGGTAATCTAAGTTTAAACTGTTGGAAAGTGGTTAGTTATCATTTTCTTTCAGTTTGAGAGCTGGGCACTTACTCCCGTTGCTGTGCGGCTTCGTTCTTTGCGTCTCAGCATCTGCCGAGCTCTCCGGCTGACGGAGGCGAAGAAGCGGCTTTTTCGCGCACAGAGCTTTCTGCCGGTCGCGGTGCCCTCCAGACCGCGGCTTCTGCCGAAAGACGCCCGGAGACCGGCACCTACCCTCGGAGAGCTGCATATGCCCGCCTTCTGCGTCTCTTGCCGCCTACACCTTAGCGAAAAGCTTTTTCACGCTTTCTCTCAAAAAGAAACTGTGCCAGCACAGCAAGCGTCTCAGGACGATTTTCATGAAGGTACTCGAGTTCTTACCATCTCCTGGAGAAAAGGAAAAGTAAGATTTCTCAGGGAGTGCTGCATAATTTTTACAAGGATGAAAAAGAATGTTGTTTGAAAACTTTTTCTCTACTTATGGTAATCTAAATTTAAACTGTTGGAAAGTGGTTAGTTATCATTTTCTCTCACTTTGAGAGCTGCGCACTCAATCCCGATGCTGTGCGGTCTTGTTCTTGGCGTCTCAGCATCTGCCGAGCTCTCCGGCTGCCGGCGGCGAAGAAGCGGCTTTTTCGCGCACAGAGCTTTCTGCCGGTCGCGGGGCGCTCCGGACCGCGGCTTCTGCCGAAAGACGCCCGGAGACCGGCACCTACCCTCGGAGAGCTGCATATGCCCGCCTTCTGCGTCTCTTGCCGCCTACACCTTAGCGAAAAGCTTTTTCACGCTTTCTCCCAAAAAGAAACTGTGCCAGCACAGCAAGCGTCTCAGGACGATTTTCATGAAGGTACTCGAGTTCTTACCATCTCCTGGAGAACACAAAAAGAAAGATCGGCCAGGGAATGCTGCATAAGTTTTAGCAAGATGTAAAAGAAAGTTGTTTGAGAACTTTTTCCCTACTTATGGTAATCTAAGTTTAAACTGTTGGAAAGTGGTTAGTTATCATTTTCTTTCAGTTTGAGAGCTGGGCACTTACTCCCGTTGCTGGGCGGCTTCGTTCTTGGCGTCTCAGCATCTGCCGAGGTCTCCGGCTGCCGGAGGCGAAGAAGCGGCTTTTTCGCGCACAGAGCTTTCTGCCGGTCGCGGTGCGCTCCGGACCGCGGCTTCTGCCGAAAGACGCCCGGAGACCGGCACCTACCCTCGGAGAGCTGCATATGCCCGCCTTCAGCGTCTCTTGCCGCCTACACCTTAGCGAAAAGCTTTTTCACGCTTTCTCTCAAAAAGAAACTGTGCCAGCACAGCAAGCGTCTCAGGACGATTTTCATGAAGGTACTCGAGTTCTTACCATCTCCTGGAGAAAAGGAAAAGTAAGATTTCTCAGGGAGTGCTGCATAATTTTTACAAGGATGAAAAAGAATGTTGTTTGAAAACTTTTTCTCTACTTATGGTAATCTAAGTTTAAACTGTTCAAAAGTGGTTAGTTATCATTTTCTCTCAGTTTGAGAGCTGCGCACTCACTCCCGATGCTGTGCGGTCTTGTTCTTGGCTTCTCAGCATCTGCCGAGCTCTCCGGCTGCTGGAGGCGAAGAAGCGGCTTTTTCGCGCACAGAGCTTTCTGCCGGTCGCGGGGCGCTCCGGACCGCGGCTTCTGCCGAAAGACGCCCGGAGACCGGCACCTACCCTCGGAGAGCTGCATATGCCCGCCTTCTGCGTCTCTTGCCTCCTACACCTTAGAGAAAAGCTTTTTCACGCTTTCTCTCAAAAAGAAGCTGTGCCAGCACAGCAAGCGTCTCAGGACGATTTTCATGAAGGTACTCGAGTTCTTACCATCTCCTGGAGAAAAGGAAAAGTAAGATTTCTCAGGGAGTGCTGCATAATATTTACAAGGATGAAAAAGAATGTTGTTTGAAAACTTTTTCTCTACTTATGGTAATCTAAGTTTAAACTGTTGGAAAGTGGTTAGTTATCATTTTCTTTCAGTTTGAGAGCTGCGCACTCAATCCCAATGCTGTGCGGTCTTGTTCTTGGCGTCTCAGCATCTGCCGAGCTCTCCGGCTGCTGGAGGCGAAGAAGCGGCTTTTTCGCGCACAGAGCTTTCTGCCGGTCGCGGTGCCCTCCAGACCGCGGCTTCTGCCGAAAGACGCCCGGAGACCGGCACCTACCCTCGGAGAGCTGCATATGCCCGTCTTCAGCGTCTCTTGCCGCCTACACCTTAGCGAAAAGCTTTTTCACGCTTTCTCCCAAAAAGAAACTGTGCCAGCACAGCAAGCGTCTCAGGACGATTTTCATGAAGGTACTCGAGTTCTTACCATCTCCTGGAGAAAAGGAAAAGTAAGATTTGTCAGGGAGTGCTGCATAATTTTTACAAGGATGAAAAAGAATGTTTTTTGAAAACTTTTTCTCTACTTATGGTAATCTAAGTTTAAACTGTTGGAAAGTGGTTAGTTATCATTTTCTCTCAGTTTGAGAGCTGCGCACTCACTCCCGATGCTGTGCGGTCTTGTTCTTGGCTTCTCAGCATCTGCCGAGCTCTCCGGCTGCTGGAGGCGAAGAAGCGGCTTTTTCGCGCACAGAGCTTTCTGCCGGTCGCGGTGCGCTCCGGACCGCGGCTTCTGCCGAAAGACGCCAGGAGACCGGCACCTACCCTCGGAGAGCTGCATATGCCCGTCTTCAGCGTCTCTTGCCGCCTACACCTTAGCGAAAAGCTTTTTCACGCTTTCTCTCAAAAAGAATCTGTGACAGCACAGCAAGCGTCTCAGGACGATTTTCATGAAGGTACTCGAGTTCTTACCATCTCCTGGAGAACACAAAAAGAAAGATTGGCCTAAGAGTGCTGCATAAGTTTTAGAAGGATGTAAAAGAATGTTGTTTGAGAACTTTTTCCCTACTTATGGTAATCTAAGTTTAAACTGTTCAAAAGTGGTTAGTTATCATTTTCTCTCAGTTTCTGAGCTGCACACTCAATCCCGATGCTGTGCGGTCTTGTTCTTGGCGTCTCAGCATCTGCCGAGCTCTCCGGCTGCTGGAGGCGAAGAAGCGGCTTTTTCGCGCACAGAGCTTTCTGCCGGTCGCGGTGCGCTCCGGACCGCGGCTTCAGCCGAAAGACGCCCGGAGACCGGCACCTACCCTCGGAGAGCTGCATATGCCCGCCTTCAGCGTCTCTTGCCGCCTACACCTTAGCGAAAAGCTTTTTCACGCTTTCTCTCAAAAAGAAACTGTGCCAGCACAGCAAGCGTCTCAGGACGATTTTCATGAAGGTACTCGAGTTCTTACCATCTCCTGGAGAAAAGGAAAGGTAAGATTTCTCAGGGAGTTCTGCATAATTTTTACAAGGATGAAAAAGAATGTTGTTTGAAAACTTTTTCTCTACTTATGGTAATCTAAGTTTAAACTGTTGGAAAGTGGTTAGTTATCATTTTCTCTCAGTTTGAGAGCTGCGCACTCACTCCCGATGCTGTGCGGTCTTGTTCTTGGCTTCTCAGCATCTGCCGAGCTCTCCGGCTGCTGGAGGCGAAGAAGCGGCTTTTTCGCGCACAGAGCTTTCTGCCGGTCGCGGTGCGCTCCGGACCGCGGCTTCTGCCGAAAGACGCCAGGAGACCGGCACCTACCCTCGGAGAGCTGCATATGCCCGCCTTCTGCGTCTCTTGCCGCCTACACCTTAGAGAAAAGCTTTTTCACGCTTTCTCTCAAAAAGAAACTGTGCCAGCACAGCAAGCGTCTCAGGACGATTTTCATGAAGGTACTCGAGTTCTTACCATCTCCTGGAGAAAAGGAAAAGTAAGATTTCTCAGGGAGTGCTGCATAATTTTTACAAGGATGAAAAAGAATGTTGTTTGAAAACTTTTTCTCTACTTATGGTAATCTAAGTTTAAACTGTTGGAAAGTGGTTAGTTATCATTTTCTCTCAGTTTGAGAGCTGCGCACTCACTCCCGATGCTGTGCGGTCTTGTTCTTGGCTTCTCAGCATCTGCCGAGCTCTCCGGCTGACGGAGGCGAAGAAGCGGCTTTTTCGCGCACAGAGCTTTCTGCCGGTCGCGGTGCGCTCCGGACCGCGGCTTCTGCCGAAAGACGCCCGGAGACCGGCACCTACCCTCGGAGAGCTGCATATGCCCGTCTTCAGCGTCTCTTGCCGCCTACACCTTAGCGAAAAGCTTTTTCACGCTTTCTCTCAAAAAGAATCTGTGACAGCACAGCAAGCGTCTCAGGACGATTTTCATGAAGGTACTCGAGTTCTTACCATCTCCTGGAGAACACAAAAAGAAAGATTGGCCAAAGAGTGCCGCATAAGTTTTAGAAGGATGTAAAAGAATGTTGTTTGAGAACTTTTTCCCTACTTATGGTAATCTAAGTTTAAACTGTTCAAAAGTGGTTAGTTATCATTTTCTCTCACTTTGAGAGCTGCACACTCAATCCAGATGCTGTGCGGTCTTGTTCTTGGCGTCTCAGCATCTGCCGAGCTCTCCGGCTGCTGGAGGCGAAGAAGCGGCTTTTTCGCGCACAGAGCTTTCTGCCGGTCGCGGTGCGCTCCGGACCGCGGCTTCTGCCGAAAGACGCCCGGAGACCGGCACCTACCCTCGGAGAGCTGCATATGCCCGCCTTCTGCGTCTCTTGCCGCCTACACCTTAGCGAAAAGCTTTTTCACGCTTTCTCTCAAAAAGAAACTGTGCCAGCACAGCAAGCGTCTCAGGACGATTTTCATGAAGGTACTCGAGTTCTTACCATCTCCTGGAGAAAAAGAAAAGTAAGATTTCTCAGGGAGTGCTGCATAATTTTTACAAGGATGAAAAAGAATGTTTTTTGAAAACTTTTTCTCTACTTATGGTAATCTAAGTTTAAACTGTTGGAAAGTGGTTAGTTATCATTTTCTCTCACTTTGAGAGCTGCGCACTCAATCCCGATGCTGTGCGGTCTTGTTCTTGGCGTCTCAGCATCTGCCGAGCTCTCCGGCTGCTGGAGGCGAAGAAGCGGCTTTTTCGCGCACAGAGCTTTCTGCCGGTCGCGGTGCGCTCCGGACCGCGGCTTCTGCCGAAAGACGCCCGGAGACCGGCACCTACCCTCGGAGAGCTGCATATGCCCGCCTTCAGCGTCTCTTGCCGCCTACACCTTAGCGAAAAGCTTTTTCACGCTTTCTCTCAAAAAGAAACTGTGCCAGCACAGCCAGCGTCTCAGGACGATTTTCATGAAGGTACTCGAGTTCTTACTATCTCCTGGAGAAAAGGAAAAGTAAGATTTCTCAGGGAGTGCTGCATAATTTTTACAAGGATGAAAAAGAATGTTGTTTGAAAACTTTTTCTCTACTTATGGTAATCTAAGTTTAAACTGTTGGAAAGTGGTTAGTTATCATTTTCTCTCACTTTGAGAGCTGCGCACTCAATCCCGATGCTGTGCGGTCTTGTTCTTGGCGTCTCAGCATCTGCCGAGCTCTCCGGCTGCTGGAGGCGAAGAAGCGGCTTTTTCGCGCACAGAGCTTTCTGCCGGTCGCGGGGCGCTCCGGACCGCGGCTTCTGCCGAAAGACGCCAGGAGACCGGCACCTACCCTCGGAGAGCTGCATATGCCCGCCTTCTGCGTCTCTTGCCGCCTACACCTTAGCGAAAAGCTTTTTCACGCTTTCTCTCAAAAAGAAACTGTGCCAGCACAGCAAGCGTCTCAGGACGATTTTCATGAAGGTACTCGAGTTCTTACCATCTCCTGGAGAAAAGGAAAAGTAAGATTTCTCAGGGAGTGCTGCATAATTTTTACAAGGATGAAAAAGAATGTTTTTTGGAAACTTTTTCTCTACTTATGGTAATCTAAGTTTAAACTGTTGGAAAGTGGTTAGTTATCATTTTCTCTCACTTTGAGAGCTGCGCACTCAATCCCGATGCTGTGCGGTCTTGTTCTTGGCGTCTCAGCATCTGCCGAGCTCTCCGGCTGCTGGAATCGAAGAAGCGGCTTTTTCGCGCACAGAGCTTTCTGCCGGTCGAGGGGCGCTCCGGACCGCGGCTTCTGCCGAAAGACGCCCGGAGACCGGCACCTACCCTCGGAGAGCTGCATATGCCCGCCTTCTGCGTTTCTTGCCGCCTACACCTTAGAGAAAAGCTTTTTCACGCTTTCTCCCAAAAAGAAACTGTGCCAGCACAGCAAGCGTCTCAGGACGATTTTCATGAAGGTACTCGAGTTCTTACCATCTCCTGGAGAACACAAAAAGAAAGATCGGCCAGGGAATGCTGCATAAGTTTTAGCAAGATGTAAAAGAAAGTTGTTTGAGAACTTTTTCCCTACTTATGGTAATCTAAGTTTAAACTGTTGGAAAGTGGTTAGTTATCATTTTCTTTCAGTTTGAGAGCTGCGCACTTACTCCCGTTGCTGTGCGGCTTCGTTCTTGGCGTCTCAGCATCTGCCGACCTCTCCGGCTGCCGGAGGCGAAGAAGCGGCTTTTTCGCGCACAGAGCTTTCTGCCGGTCGCGGTGCGCTCCGGACCGCGGCTTCAGCCGAAAGACGCCCGGAGACCGGCACCTACCCTCGGAGAGCTGCATATGCCCGCCTTCTGCGTCTCTTGCCGCCTACACCTTAGCGAAAAGCTTTTTCACGCTTTCTCTCAAAAAGAAACTGTGCCAGCACAGCAAGCGTCTCAGGACGATTTTCATGAAGGTACTCGAGTTCTTACCATCTCCTGGAGAAAAGGAAAAGTAAGATTTCTCAGGGAGTGCTGCATAATTTTTACAAGGATGAAAAAGAATGTTGTTTGAAAACTTTTTCTCTACTTATGGTAATCTAAGTTTAAACTGTTGGAAAGTGGTTAGTTATCATTTTCTCTCAGTTTGAGAGCTGCGCACTCACTCCCGATGCTGTGCGGTCTTGTTCTTGGCTTCTCAGCATCTGCCGAGCTCTCCGGCTGCTGGAGGCGAAGAAGCGGCTTTTTCGCGCACAGAGCTTTCTGCCGGTCGCGGTGCGCTCCGGACCGCGGCTTCTGCCGAAAGACGCCAGGAGACCGGCACCTACCCTCGGAGAGCTGCATATGCCCGTCTTCAGCGTCTCTTGCCGCCTACACCTTAGCGAAAAGCTTTTTCACGCTTTCTCTCAAAAAGAATCTGTGCCAGCACAGCAAGCGTCTCAGGACGATTTTCATGAAGGTACTCGAGTTCTTACCATCTCCTGGAGAACACAAAAAGAAAGATTGGCCAAAGAGTGCCGCATAAGTTTTAGAAGGATGTAAAAGAATGTTGTTTGAGAACTTTTTCCCTACTTATGGTAATCTAAGTTTAAACTGTTCAAAAGTGGTTAGCTATCATTTTCTCTCAGTTTCTGAGCTGCACACTCAATCCCGATGCTGTGCGGTCTTGTTCTTGGCGTCTCAGCATCTGCCGAGCTCTCCGGCTGCTGGAGGCGAAGAAGCGGCTTTTTCGCGCACAGAGCTTTCTGCCGGTCGCGGTGCGCTCCAGACCACGGCTTCTGCCGAAAGACGCCAGGAGACCGGCACCTACCCTCGGAGAGCTGCATATGCCCGTCTTCAGCGTCTCTTGCCGCCTACACCTTAGCGAAAAGCTTTTTCACGCTTTCTCTCAAAAAGAAACTGTGCCAGCACAGCAAGCGTCTCAGGACGATTTTCATGAAGGTACTCGAGTTCTTACCATCTCCTGGAGAAAAGGAAAAGTAAGATTTCTCAGGGAGTGCTGCATAAGTTTTAGAAGGATGTAAAAGAAAGTTGTTTGAGAACTTTTTCTCTACTTATGGTAATCTAAGTTTAAACTGTTGGAAAGTGGTTAGTTATCATTTTCTCTCACTTTGAGAGCTGCGCACTCAATCCCGATGCTGTGCGGTCTTGTTCTTGGCGTCTCAGCATCTGCCGAGCTCTCCGGCTGACGGAGGCGAAGAAGCGGCTTTTTCGCGCACAGAGCTTTCTGCCGGTCGCGGTGCGCTCCGGACCGCGGCTTCTGCCAAAAGACGCCCGGAGACCGGCACCTACCCTCGGAGAGCTGCATATGCCCGCCTTCTGCGTCTCTTGCCGCCTACACCTTAGAGAAAAGCTTTTTCACGCTTTCTCCCAAAAAGAAACTGTGCCAGCACAGCAAGCGTCTCAGGACGATTTTCATGAAGGTACTCGAGTTCTTACCATCTCCTGGAGAACACAAAAAGAAAGATCGGCCAGGGAATGCTGCATAAGTTTTAGCAAGATGTAAAAGAAATTTGTTTGAGAACTTTTTCCCTACTTATGGTAATCTAAGTTTAAACTGTTGGAAAGTGGTTAGTTATCATTTTCTTTCAGTTTGAGAGCTGGGCACTTACTCCCGTTGCTGTGCGGCTTCGTTCTTTGCGTCTCAGCATCTGCCGAGCTCTCCGGCTGACGGAGGCGAAGAAGCGGCTTTTTCGCGCACAGAGCTTTCTGCCGGTCGCGGTGCCCTCCAGACCGCGGCTTCTGCCGAAAGACGCCCGGAGACCGGCACCTACCCTCGGAGAGCTGCATATGCCCACCTTCTGCGTCTCTTGCCGCCTACACCTTAGCGAAAAGCTTTTTCACGCTTTCTCTCAAAAAGAAACTGTGCCAGCACAGCAAGCGTCTCAGGACGATTTTCATGAAGGTACTCGAGTTCTTACCATCTCCTGGAGAAAAGGAAAAGTAAGATTTCTCAGGGAGTGCTGCATAATTTATACAAGGATGAAAAAGAATGTTGTTTGAAAACTTTTTCTCTACTTATGGTAATCTAAGTTTAAACTGTTGGAAAGTGGTTAGTTATCATTTTCTCTCACTTTGAGAGCTGCGCACTCAATCCCGATGCTGTGCGGTCTTGTTCTTGGCTTCTCAGCATCTGCCGAGCTCTCCGGCTGCTGGAGGCGAAGAAGCGGCTTTTTCGCGCACAGAGCTTTCTGCCGGTCGCGGTGCCCTGCAGACCGCGGCTTCTGCCGAAAGACGCCCGGAGACCGGCACCTACCCTCGGAGAGCTGCATATGCCCGCCTTCTGCGTCTCTTGCCGCCTACACCTTAGAGAAAAGCTTTTTCACGCTTTCTCTCAAAAAGAAACTGTGCCAGCACAGCAAGCGTCTCAGGACGATTTTCATGAAGGTACTCGAGTTCTTACCATCTCCTGGAGAACACAAAAAGAAAGATCGGCCAGGGAATGCTGCATAAGTTTTAGAAGGATGTAAAAGAAAGTTGTTTGAGAACTTTTTCCCTACTTATGGTAATCTAAGTTTAAACTGTTGGAAAGTGGTTAGTTATCATTTTCTTTCAGTTTGAGAGCTGGGCACTTACTCCCGTTGCTGGGAGGCTTCGTTCTTGGCGTCTCAGCATCTGCCGAGCTCTCCGGCTGCTGGAGGCGAAGAAGCGGCTTTTTCGCGCACAGAGCTTTCTGCCGGTCGCGGTGCGCTCCGGACCGCGGCTTCTGCCGAAAGACGCCAGGAGACCGGCACCTACCCTCGGAGAGCTGCATATGCCCGCCTTCTGCGTCTCTTGCCGCCTACACCTTAGCGAAAAGCTTTTTCACGCTTTCTCTCAAAAAGAAACTGTGCCAGCACAGCAAGCGTCTCAGGACGATTTTCATGAAGGTACTCGAGTTCTTACCATCTCCTGGAGAAAAGGAAAAGTAAGATTTCTCAGGGAGTGCTGCATAATTTTTACAAGGATGAAGAAGAATGTTGTTTGAAAACTTTTTCCCTACTTATGGTAATCTAAGTTTAAACTGTTGGAAAGTGGTTAGTTATCATTTTCTTTCAGTTTGAGAGCTGGGCACTTACTCCCGTTGCTGTGCGGCTTCGTTCTTTGCGTCTCAGCATCTGCCGAGCTCTCCGGCTGACGGAGGCGAAGAAGCGGCTTTTTCGCGCACAGAGCTTTCTGCCGGTCGCGGTGCCCTCCAGACCGCGGCTTCTGCCGAAAGACGCCCGGAGACCGGCACCTACCCTCGGAGAGCTGCATATGCCCACCTTCTGCGTCTCTTGCCGCCTACACCTTAGCGAAAAGCTTTTTCACGCTTTCTCTCAAAAAGAAACTGTGCCAGCACAGCAAGCGTCTCAGGACGATTTTCATGAAGGTACTCGAGTTCTTACCATCTCCTGGAGAAAAGGAAAAGTAAGATTTCTCAGGGAGTGCTGCATAATTTATACAAGGATGAAAAAGAATGTTGTTTGAAAACTTTTTCTCTACTTATGGTAATCTAAGTTTAAACTGTTGGAAAGTGGTTAGTTATCATTTTCTCTCACTTTGAGAGCTGCGCACTCAATCCCGATGCTGTGCGGTCTTGTTCTTGGCTTCTCAGCATCTGCCGAGCTCTCCGGCTGCTGGAGGCGAAGAAGCGGCTTTTTCGCGCACAGAGCTTTCTGCCGGTCGCGGTGCCCTCCAGACCGCGGCTTCTGCCGAAAGACGCCCGGAGACCGGCACCTACCCTCGGAGAGCTGCATATGCCCGCCTTCTGCGTCTCTTGCCGCCTACACCTTAGAGAAAAGCTTTTTCACGCTTTCTCCCAAAAAGAAACTGTGCCAGCACAGCAAGCGTCTCAGGACGATTTTCATGAAGGTACTCGAGTTCTTACCATCTCCTGGAGAACACAAAAAGAAAGATCGGCCAGGGAATGCTGCATAAGTTTTAGAAGGATGTAAAAGAAAGTTGTTTGAGAACTTTTTCCCTACTTATGGTAATCTAAGTTTAAACTGTTGGAAAGTGGTTAGTTATCATTTTCTTTCAGTTTGAGAGCTGGGCACTTACTCCCGTTGCTGTGCGGCTTCGTTCTTGGCGTCTCAGCATCTGCCGAGCTCTCCGGCTGACGGAGGCGAAGAAGCGTCTTTTTCGCGCACAGAGCTTTCTGCCGGTCGCGGTGCGTTCCGGACCGCGGCTTCTGCCGAAAGACGCCAGGAGACCGGCACCTACCCTCGGAGAGCTGCATATGCCCGCCTTCTGCGTCTCTTGCCGCCTACACCTTAGCGAAAAGCTTTTTCACGCTTTCTCTCAAAAAGAAACTGTGCCAGCACAGCAAGCGTCTCAGGACGATTTTCATGAAGGTACTCGAGTTCTTACCATCTCCTGGAGAAAAGGAAAAGTAAGATTTCTCAGGGAGTGCTGCATAATTTTTACAAGGATGAAGAAGAATGTTGTTTGAAAACTTTTTCTCTACTTATGGTAATCTAAGTTTAAACTGTTGGAAAGTGGTTAGTTATCATTTTCTCTCACTTTGAGAGCTGCGCACTCAATCCCGATGCTGTGCGGTCTTGTTCTTGGCGTCTCAGCATCTGCCGAGCTCTCCGGCTGACGGAGGCGAAGAAGCGGCTTTTTCGCGCACAGAGCTTTCTGCCGGTCGCGGGGCGCTCCGGACCGCGGCTTCTGCCGAAAGACGCCCGGAGACCGGCACCTACCCTCGGAGAGCTGCATATGCCCGCCTTCTGCGTCTCTTGCCGCCTACACCTTAGAGAAAAGCTTTTTCACGCTTTCTCCCAAAAAGAAACTGTGCCAGCACAGCAAGCGTCTCAGGACGATTTTCATGAAGGTACTCGAGTTCTTACCATCTCCTGGAGAACACAAAAAGAAAGATTGGCCAAAGAGTGCTGCATAAGTTTTAGAAGGATGTAAAAGAATGTTGTTTGAGAACTTTTTCCCTACTTATGGTAATCTAAGTTTAAACTGTTGGAAAGTGGTTAGTTATCATTTTCTCTCACTTTGAGAGCTGCGCACTCAATCCCGATGCTGTGCGGTCTTGTTCTTGGCTTCTCAGCATCTGCCGAGCTCTCCGGCTGCTGGAGGCGAAGAAGCGGCTTTTTCGCGCACAGAGCTTTCTGCCGGTCGAGGGGCGCTCCGGACCGCGGCTTCTGCCGAAAGACGCCCGGAGACCGGCACCTACCCTCGGAGAGCTGCATATGCCCGCCTTCAGCGTCTCTTGCCGCCTACACCTTAGCGAAAAGCTTTTTCACGCTTTCTCTCAAAAAGAAACTGTGCCAGCACAGCAAGCGTCTCAGGACGATTTTCATGAAGGTACTCGAGTTCTTACCATCTCCTGGAGAAAAGGAAAAGTAAGATTTCTCAGGGAGTGCTGCATAATTTTTACAAGGATGAAGAAGAATGTTGTTTGAAAACTTTTTCCCTACTTATGGTAATCTAAGTTTAAACTGTTGGAAAGTGGTTAGTTATCATTTTCTTTCAGTTTGAGAGCTGGGCACTTACTCCCGTTGCTGTGCGGCTTCGTTCTTTGCGTCTCAGCATCTGCCGAGCTCTCCGGCTGACGGAGGCGAAGAAGCGGCTTTTTCGCGCACAGAGCTTTCTGCCGGTCGCGGTGCCCTCCAGACCGCGGCTTCTGCCGAAAGACGCCCGGAGACCGGCACCTACCCTCGGAGAGCTGCATATGCCCACCTTCTGCGTCTCTTGCCGCCTACACCTTAGCGAAAAGCTTTTTCACGCTTTCTCTCAAAAAGAAACTGTGCCAGCACAGCAAGCGTCTCAGGACGATTTTCATGAAGGTACTCGAGTTCTTACCATCTCCTGGAGAAAAGGAAAAGTAAGATTTCTCAGGGAGTGCTGCATAATTTATACAAGGATGAAAAAGAATGTTGTTTGAAAACTTTTTCTCTACTTATGGTAATCTAAGTTTAAACTGTTGGAAAGTGGTTAGTTATCATTTTCTCTCACTTTGAGAGCTGCGCACTCAATCCCGATGCTGTGCGGTCTTGTTCTTGGCTTCTCAGCATCTGCCGAGCTCTCCGGCTGCTGGAGGCGAAGAAGCGGCTTTTTCGCGCACAGAGCTTTCTGCCGGTCGCGGTGCCCTCCAGACCGCGGCTTCTGCCGAAAGACGCCCGGAGACCGGCACCTACCCTCGGAGAGCTGCATATGCCCGCCTTCTGCGTCTCTTGCCGCCTACACCTTAGAGAAAAGCTTTTTCACGCTTTCTCCCAAAAAGAAACTGTGCCAGCACAGCAAGCGTCTCAGGACGATTTTCATGAAGGTACTCGAGTTCTTACCATCTCCTGGAGAACACAAAAAGAAAGATCGGCCAGGGAATGCTGCATAAGTTTTAGAAGGATGTAAAAGAAAGTTGTTTGAGAACTTTTTCCCTACTTATGGTAATCTAAGTTTAAACTGTTGGAAAGTGGTTAGTTATCATTTTCTTTCAGTTTGAGAGCTGGGCACTTACTCCCGTTGCTGTGCGGCTTCGTTCTTGGCGTCTCAGCATCTGCCGAGCTCTCCGGCTGACGGAGGCGAAGAAGCGTCTTTTTCGCGCACAGAGCTTTCTGCCGGTCGCGGTGCGTTCCGGACCGCGGCTTCTGCCGAAAGACGCCAGGAGACCGGCACCTACCCTCGGAGAGCTGCATATGCCCGCCTTCTGCGTCTCTTGCCGCCTACACCTTAGCGAAAAGCTTTTTCACGCTTTCTCTCAAAAAGAAACTGTGCCAGCACAGCAAGCGTCTCAGGACGATTTTCATGAAGGTACTCGAGTTCTTACCATCTCCTGGAGAAAAGGAAAAGTAAGATTTCTCAGGGAGTGCTGCATAATTTTTACAAGGATGAAGAAGAATGTTGTTTGAAAACTTTTTCTCTACTTATGGTAATCTAAGTTTAAACTGTTGGAAAGTGGTTAGTTATCATTTTCTCTCACTTTGAGAGCTGCGCACTCAATCCCGATGCTGTGCGGTCTTGTTCTTGGCGTCTCAGCATCTGCCGAGCTCTCCGGCTGACGGAGGCGAAGAAGCGGCTTTTTCGCGCACAGAGCTTTCTGCCGGTCGCGGGGCGCTCCGGACCGCGGCTTCTGCCGAAAGACGCCCGGAGACCGGCACCTACCCTCGGAGAGCTGCATATGCCCGCCTTCTGCGTCTCTTGCCGCCTACACCTTAGAGAAAAGCTTTTTCACGCTTTCTCCCAAAAAGAAACTGTGCCAGCACAGCAAGCGTCTCAGGACGATTTTCATGAAGGTACTCGAGTTCTTACCATCTCCTGGAGAACACAAAAAGAAAGATTGGCCAAAGAGTGCTGCATAAGTTTTAGAAGGATGTAAAAGAATGTTGTTTGAGAACTTTTTCCCTACTTATGGTAATCTAAGTTTAAACTGTTGGAAAGTGGTTAGTTATCATTTTCTCTCACTTTGAGAGCTGCGCACTCAATCCCGATGCTGTGCGGTCTTGTTCTTGGCTTCTCAGCATCTGCCGAGCTCTCCGGCTGCTGGAGGCGAAGAAGCGGCTTTTTCGCGCACAGAGCTTTCTGCCGGTCGAGGGGCGCTCCGGACCGCGGCTTCTGCCGAAAGACGCCCGGAGACCGGCACCTACCCTCGGAGAGCTGCATATGCCCGCCTTCAGCGTCTCTTGCCGCCTACACCTTAGCGAAAAGCTTTTTCACGCTTTCTCTCAAAAAGAAACTGTGCCAGCACAGCAAGCGTCTCAGGACGATTTTCATGAAGGTACTCGAGTTCTTACCATCTCCTGGAGAAAAGGAAAAGTAAGATTTCTCAGGGAGTGCTGCATAATTTTTACAAGGATGAAAAAGAATGTTTTTTGGAAACATTTTCTCTACTTATGGTAATCTAAGTTTAAACTGTTGGAAAGTGGTTAGTTATCATTTTCTCTCCCTTTGAGAGCTGCGCACTCAATCCCGATGCTGTGCGGTCTTGTTCTTGGCGTCTCAGCATCTGCCGAGCTCTCCGGCTGCTGGAATCGAAGAAGCGGCTTTTCCGCGCACAGAGCTTTCTGCCGGTCGAGGGGCGCTCCGGACCGCGGCTTCTGCCGAAAGACGCCCGGAGACCGGCACCTACCCTCGGAGAGCTGCATATGCCCGCCTTCTGCGTCTCTTGCCGCCTACACCTTAGAGAAAAGCTTTTTCACGCTTTCTCCCAAAAAGAAACTGTGCCAGCACAGCAAGCGTCTCAGGACGATTTTCATGAAGGTACTCGAGTTCTTACCATCTCCTGGAGAACACAAAAAGAAAGATCGGCCAGGGAATGCTGCATAAGTTTTAGCAAGATGTAAAAGAAAGTTGTTTGAGAACTTTTTCCCTACTTATGGTAATCTAAGTTTAAACTGTTGGAAAGTGGTTAGTTATCATTTTCTTTCAGTTTGAGAGCTGGGCACTTACTCCCGTTGCTGTGCGGCTTCGTTCTTGGCGTCTCGGCATCTGCCGAGCTCTCCGGCTGCCGGAGGCGAAGAAGCGGCTTTTTCGCGCACAGAGCTTTCTGCCGGTCGCGGTGCGCTCCGGACCGCGGCTCCTGCCGAAAGACGCCCGGAGACCGGCACCTACCCTCGGAGAGCTGCATATGCCCGCCTTCTGCGTCTCTTGCCGCCTACACCTTAGCGAAAAGCTTTTTCACGCTTTCTCTCAAAAAGAAACTGCGCCAGCACAGCAAGCGTCTCAGGACGATTTTCATGAAGGTACTCGAGTTCTTACCATCTCCTGGAGAAAAGGAAAAGTAAGATTTCTCAGGGAGTGCTGCATAATTTTTACAAGGATGAAAAAGAATGTTGTTTGAAAACTTTTTCTCTACTTATGGTAATCTAAGTTTAAACTGTTGGAAAGTGGTTAGTTATCATTTTCTCTCACTTTGAGAGCTGCGCACTCAATCCCGATGCTGTGCGGTCTTGTTCTTGGCGTCTCAGCATCTGCCGAGCTCTCCGGCTGACGGAGGCGAAGAAGCGGCTTTTTCGCGCACAGAGCTTTCTGCCGGTCGCGGGGCGCTCCGGACCGCGGCTTCTGCCGAAAGACGCCCGGAGACCGGCACCTACCCTCGGAGAGCTGCATATGCCCGCCTTCTGCGTCTCTTGCCGCCTACACCTTAGCGAAAAGCTTTTTCACGCTTTCTCTCAAAAAGAAACTGTGCCAGCACAGCAAGCGTCTCAGGACGATTTTCATGAAGGTACTCGAGTTCTTACCATCTCCTGGAGAACACAAAAAGAAAGATCGGCCAGGGAATGCTGCATAAGTTTTAGCAAGATGTAAAAGAAAGTTGTCTGAGAACTTTTTCCCTACTTATGGTAATCTAAGTTTAAACTGTTGGAAAGTGGTTAGTTATCATTTTCTTTCAGTTTGAGAGCTGGGCACTTACTCCCGTTGCTGTGCGGCTTCGTTCTTGGCGTCTCAGCATCTGCCGAGCTCTCCGGCTGACGGAGGCGAAGAAGCGGCTTTTTCGCGCACAGAGCTTTCTGCCGGTCGCGGTGCGCTCCGGACCGCGGCTTCAGCCGAAAGACGCCCGGAGACCGGCACCTACCCTCGGAGAGCTGCATATGCCCGCCTTCTGCGTCTCTTGCCGCCTACACCTTAGCGAAAAGCTTTTTCACGCTTTCTCCCAAAAAGAAACTGTGCCAGCACAGCAAGCGTCTCAGGACGATTTTCATGAAGGTACTCGAGTTCTTACCATCTCCTGGAGAAAAGGAAAAGTAAGATTTCTCAGGGAGAGCTGCATAATTTTTACAAGGATGAAAAAGAATGTTTTTTGGAAACTTTTTCTCTACTTATGGTAATCTAAGTTTAAACTGTTGGAAAGTGGTTAGTTATCATTTTCTCTCAGTTTGAGAGCTGCGCACTCAATCCCGATGCTGTGCGGTCTTGTTCTTGGCGTCTCAGCATCTGCCGAGCTCTCCGGCTGCTGGAATCGAAGAAGCGGCTTTTTCGCGCACAGAGCTTTTAGCCGGTCGCGGGGCGCTCCGGACCGCGGCTTCTGCCGAAAGACGCCAGGAGACCGGCACCTACCCTCGGAGAGCTGCATATGCCCGCCTTAGCGTCTCTTGCCGCCTACACCTTAGCGAAAAGCTTTTTCACGCTTTCTCTCAAAAAGAATCTGTGCCAGCACAGCAAGCGTCTCAGGACGATTTTCATGAAGGTACTCGAGTTCTTACCATCTCCTGGAGAACACAAAAAGAAAGATTGGCCAAAGAGTGCTGCATAAGTTTTAGAAGGATGTAAAAGAATGTTGTTTGAGAACTTTTTCCCTACTTATGGTAATCTAAGTTTAAACTGTTGGAAAGTGGTTAGTTATCATTTTCTCTCACTTTGAGAGCTGCGCACTCAATCCCGATGCTGTGCGGTCTTCGTTCTTGGCGTCTCAGCATCTGCCGAGCTCTCCGGCTGCTGGAGGCGAAGAAGCGGCTTTTTCGCGCACAGAGCTTTCTGCCGGTCGCGGTGCGCTCCAGACCGCGACTTCTGCCGAAAGACGCCCGGAGACCGGCACCTACCCTCGGAGAGCTGCATATGCCCGCCTTCTGCGTCTCTTGCCGCCTACACCTTAGAGAAAAGCTTTTTCACGCTTTCTCTCAAAAAGAAACTGTGCCAGCACAGCCAGCGTCTCAGGACGATTTTCATGAAGGTACTCGAGTTCTTACCATCTCCTGGAGAAAAGGAAAAGTAAGAATTCTCAGGGAGTGCTGCATAATTTTTACAAGGATGAAAAAGAATGTTGTTTGAAAACTTTTTCTCTACTTATGGTAATCTAAGTTTAAACTGTTGGAAAGTGGTTAGTTATCATTTTCTTTCAGTTTGAGAGCTGCGCACTCAATCCCGATGCTGTGCGGTCTTGTTCTTGGCGTCTCAGCATCTGCCGAGCTCTCCGGCTGCTGGAGGCGAAGAAGCGGCTTTTTCGCGCACAGAGCTTTCTGCCGGTCGCGGTGCGCTCCGGACCGCGGCTTCTGCCGAAAGACGCCCGGAGACCGGCACCTACCCTCGGAGAGCTGCATATGCCCGCCTTCTGCGTCTCTTGCCGCCTACACCTTAGAGAAAAGCTTTTTCACGCTTTCTCCCAAAAAGAAACTGTGCCAGCACAGCAAGCGTCTCAGGACGATTTTCATGAAGGTACTCGAGTTCTTACCATCTCCTGGAGAACACAAAAAGAAAGATCGGCCAGGGAATGCTGCATAAGTTTTAGCAAGATGTAAAAGAAAGTTGTTTGAGAACTTTTTCCCTACTTATGGTAATCTAAGTTTAAACTGTTGGAAAGTGGTTAGTTATCATTTTCTCTCAGTTTGAGAGCTGCGCACTCAATCCCGATGCTGTGCGGTCTTGTTCTTGGCGTCTCAGCATCTGCCGAGCTCTCCGGCTGCCGGCGGCGAAGAAGCGGCTTTTTCGCGCACAGAGCTTTCTGCCGGTCGCGGGGCGCTCCGGACCGCGGCTTCTGCCGAAAGCCGCCCGGAGACCGGCACCTACCCTCGGAGAACTGCATATGCCCGTCTTCTGCGTCTCTTGCCGCCTACACCTTAGCGAAAAGCTTTTTCACGCTTTCTCCCAAAAAGAAACTGTGCCAGCACAGCAAGCGTCTCAGGACGATTTTCATGAAGGTACTCGAGTTCTTACCATCTCCTGGAGAACACAAAAAGAAAGATCGGCCAGGGAATGCTGCATAAGTTTTAGCAAGATGTAAAAGAAAGTTGTTTGAGAACTTTTTCCCTACTTATGGTAATCTAAGTTTAAACTGTTGGAAAGTGGTTAGTTATCATTTTCTTTCAGTTTGAGAGCTGGGCACTCACTCCCGTTGCTGGGCGGCTTCGTTCTTGGCGTCTCAGCATCTGCCGAGCTCTCCGGCTGCTGGAGGCGAAGAAGCGGCATTTTCGCGCACAGAGCTTTCTGCCGGTCGCGGTGCGCTCCGGACCGCGGCTTCTGCCGAAAGACGCCAGGAGACCGGCACCTACCCTCGGAGAGCTGCATATGCCCGTCTTCAGCGTCTCTTGCCGCCTACACCTTAGCGAAAAGCTTTTTCACGCTTTCTCTCAAAAAGAAGCTGTGACAGCACAGCAAGCGTCTCAGGACGATTTTCATGAAGGTACTCGAGTTCTTACCATCTCCTGGAGAAAAGGAAAAGTAAGATTTCTCAGGGAGTGCTGCATAATTTTTACAAGGATGAAAAAGAATGTTGTTTGAAAACTTTTTCTCTACTTATGGTAATCTAAGTTTAAACTGTTGGAAAGTGGTTAGTTATCATTTTCTCTCACTTTGAGAGCTGCGCACTCAATCCCGATGCTGTGCGGTCTTGTTCTTGGCGTCTCAGCATCTGCCGAGCTCTCCGGCTGACGGAGGCGAAGAAGCGGCTTTTTCGCGCACAGAGCTTTCTGCCGGTCGCGGGGCGCTCCGGACCGCGGCTTCTGCCGAAAGACGCCCGGAGTCCGGAACCTACCCTCGGAGAGCTGCATATGCCCGCCTTCTGCGTCTCTTGCCGCCTACACCTTAGCGAAAAGCTTTTTCACGCTTTCTCTCAAAAAGAAACTGTGCCAGCACAGCAAGCGTCTCAGGACGATTTTCATGAAGGTACTCGAGTTCTTACCATCTCCTGGAGAACACAAAAAGAAAGATCGGCCAGGGAATGCTGCATAAGTTTTAGCAAGATGTAAAAGAAAGTTGTCTGAGAACTTTTTCCCTACTTATGGTAATCTAAGTTTAAACTGTTGGAAAGTGGTTAGTTATCATTTTCTTTCAGTTTGAGAGCTGGGCACTTACTCCCGTTGCTGTGCGGCTTCGTTCTTGGCGTCTCAGCATCTGCCGAGCTCTCCGGCTGCCGGAGGCGAAGAAGCGGCTTTTTCGCGCACAGAGCTTTCTGCCGGTCGCGGTGCGCTCCGGACCGCGGCTTCAGCCGAAAGACGCCCGGAGACCGGCACCTACCCTCGGAGAGCTGCATATGCCCGCCTTCTGCGTCTCTTGCCGCCTACACCTTAGCGAAAAGCTTTTTCACGCTTTCTCTCAAAAAGAAACTGTGCCAGCACAGCAAGCGTCTCAGGACGATTTTCATGAAGGTACTCGAGTTCTTACCATCTCCTGGAGAAAAGGAAAAGTAAGATTTCTCAGGGAGTGCTGCATAATTTTTACAAGGATGAAAAAGAATGTTTTTTGGAAACTTTTTCTCTACTTATGGTAATCTAAGTTTAAACTGTTGGAAAGTGGTTAGTTATCATTTTCTCTCACTTTGAGAGCTGCGCACTCAATCCCGATGCTGTGCGGTCTTGTTCTTGGCGTCTCAGCATCTGCCGAGCTCTCCGGCTGCTGGAATCGAAGAAGCGGCTTTTTCGCGCACAGAGCTTTCTGCCGGTCGAGGGGCGCTCCGGACCGCGGCTTCTGCCGAAAGACGCCCGGAGACCGGCACCTACCCTCGGAGAGCTGCATATGCCCGCCTTCTGCGTTTCTTGCCGCCTACACCTTAGAGAAAAGCTTTTTCACGCTTTCTCCCAAAAAGAAACTGTGCCAGCACAGCAAGCGTCTCAGGACGATTTTCATGAAGGTACTCGAGTTCTTACCATCTCCTGGAGAACACAAAAAGAAAGATCGGCCAGGGAATGCTGCATAAGTTTTAGCAAGATGTAAAAGAAAGTTGTTTGAGAACTTTTTCCCTACTTATGGTAATCTAAGTTTAAACTGTTGGAAAGTGGTTAGTTATCATTTTCTTTCAGTTTGAGAGCTGGGCACTTACTCCCGTTGCTGGGCGGCTTCGTTCTTGGCGTCTCAGCATCTGCCGAGCTCTCCGGCTGCCGGAGGCGAAGAAGCGGCTTTTTCGCGCACAGAGCTTTCTGCCGGTCGCGGTGCGCTCCGGACCGCGGCTTCTGCCGAAAGACGCCCGGAGACCGGCACCTACCCTCGGAGAGCTGCATATGCCCGCCTTCTGCGTCTCTTGCCGCCTACACCTTAGCGAAAAGCTTTTTCACGCTTTCTCTCAAAAAGAAACTGTGCCAGCACAGCAAGCGTCTCAGGACGATTTTCATGAAGGTACTCGAGTTCTTACCATCTCCTGGAGAAAAGGAAAAGTAAGATTTCTCAGGGAGTGCTGCATAATTTTTACAAGGATGAAAAAGAATGTTGTTTGAAAACTTTTTCTCTACTTATGGTAATCTAAGTTTAAACTGTTGGAAAGTGGTTAGTTATCATTTTCTCTCAGTTTGAGAGCTGCGCACTCACTCCCGATGCTGTGCGGTCTTGTTCTTGGCTTCTCAGCATCTGCCGAGCTCTCCGGCTGCTGGAGGCGAAGAAGCGGCTTTTTCGCGCACAGAGCTTTTAGCCGGTCGCGGGGCGCTCCGGACCGCGGCTTCTGCCGAAAGACGCCAGGAGACCGGCACCTACCCTCGGAGAGCTGCATATGCCCGCCTTAGCGTCTCTTGCCGCCTACACCTTAGCGAAAAGCTTTTTCACGCTTTCTCTCAAAAAGAATCTGTGCCAGCACAGCAAGCGTCTCAGGACGATTTTCATGAAGGTACTCGAGTTCTTACCATCTCCTGGAGAACACAAAAAGAAAGATTGGCCAAAGAGTGCTGCATAAGTTTTAGAAGGATGTAAAAGAATGTTGTTTGAGAACTTTTTCCCTACTTATGGTAATCTAAGTTTAAACTGTTGGAAAGTGGTTAGTTATCATTTTCTCTCACTTTGAGAGCTGCGCACTCAATCCCGATGCTGTGCGGTCTTGTTCTTGGCGTCTCAGCATCTGCCGAGCTCTCCGGCTGCTGGAGGCGAAGAAGCGGCTTTTTCGCGCACAGAGCTTTCTGCCGGTCGCGGTGCGCTCCAGACCGCGGCTTCTGCCGAAAGACGCCCGGAGACCGGCACCTACCCTCGGAGAGCTGCATATGCCCGCCTTCTGCGTCTCTTGCCGCCTACACCTTAGCGAAAAGCTTTTTCACGCTTTCTCCCAAAAAGAAACTGTGCCAGCACAGCAAGCGTCTCAGGACGATTTTCATGAAGGTACTCGAGTTCTTACCATCTCCTGGAGAAAAGGAAAAGTAAGATTTCTCAGGGAGTGCTGCATAATTTTTACAAGGATGAAAAAGAATGTTGTTTGAAAACTTTTTCTCTACTTATGGTAATCTAAGTTTAAACTGTTGGAAAGTGGTTAGTTATCATTTTCTCTCAGTTTGAGAGCTGCGCACTCAATCCCGATGCTGTGCGGTCTTGTTCTTGGCGTCTCAGCATCTGCCGAGCTCTCCGGCTGCTGGAGGCGAAGAAGCGGCTTTTTCGCGCACAGAGCTTTCTGCCGGTCGCGGGGCGCTCCGGACCGCGGCTTCTGCCGAAAGCCGCCCGGAGACCGGCACCTACCCTCGGAGAACTGCATATGCCCGTCTTCTGCGTCTCTTGCCGCCTACACCTTAGCGAAAAGCTTTTTCACGCTTTCTCCCAAAAAGAAACTGTGCCAGCACAGCAAGCGTCTCAGGACGATTTTCATGAAGGTACTCGAGTTCTTACCATCTCCTGGAGAACACAAAAAGAAAGATCGGCCAGGGAATGCTGCATAAGTTTTAGCAAGATGTAAAAGAAAGTTGTTTGAGAACTTTTTCCCTACTTATGGTAATCTAAGTTTAAACTGTTGGAAAGTGGTTAGTTATCATTTTCTTTCAGTTTGAGAGCTGGGCACTTACTCCCGTTGCTGGGCGGCTTCGTTCTTGGCGTCTCAGCATCTGCCGAGCTCTCCGGCTGCCGGAGGCGAAGAAGCGGCTTTTTCGCGCACAGAGCTTTCTGCCGGTCGCGGTGCGCTCCAGACCGCGGCTTCTGCCGAAAGACGCCCGGAGACCGGCACCTACCCTCGGAGAGCTGCATATGCCCGCCTTCAGCGTCTCTTGCCGCCTACACCTTAGCGAAAAGCTTTTTCACGCTTTCTCTCAAAAAGAAACTGTGCCAGCACAGCCAGCGTCTCAGGACGATTTTCATGAAGGTACTCGAGTTCTTACCATCTCCTGGAGAAAAGGAAAAGTAAGAATTCTCAGGGAGTGCTGCATAATTTTTACAAGGATGAAAAAGAATGTTGTTTGAAAACTTTTTCTCTACTTATGGTAATCTAAGTTTAAACTGTTGGAAAGTGGTTAGTTATCATTTTCTTTCAGTTTGAGAGCTGCGCACTCAATCCCGATGCTGTGCGGTCTTGTTCTTGGCGTCTCAGCATCTGCCGAGCTCTCCGGCTGCTGGAGGCGAAGAAGCGGCTTTTTCGCGCACAGAGCTTTCTGCCGGTCGCGGGACGCTCCGGACCGCGGCTTCTGCCGAAAGACGCCCGGAGACCGGCACCTACCCTCGGAGAGCTGCATATGCCCGCCTTCTGCGTCTCTTGCCGCCTACACCTTAGAGAAAAGCTTTTTCACGCTTTCTCCCAAAAAGAAACTGTGCCAGCACAGCAAGCGTCTCAGGACGATTTTCATGAAGGTACTCGAGTTCTTACCATCTCCTGGAGAACACAAAAAGAAAGATCGGCCAGGGAATGCTGCATAAGTTTTAGCAAGATGTAAAAGAAAGTTGTTTGAGAACTTTTTCCCTACTTATGGTAATCTAAGTTTAAACTGTTGGAAAGTGGTTAGTTATCATTTTCTCTCAGTTTGAGAGCTGCGCACTCAATCCCGATGCTGTGCGGTCTTGTTCTTGGCGTCTCAGCATCTGCCGAGCTCTCCGGCTGCCGGCGGCGAAGAAGCGGCTTTTTCGCGCACAGAGCTTTCTGCCGGTCGCGGGGCGCTCCGGACCGCGGCTTCTGCCGAAAGACGCCCGGAGACCGGCACCTACCCTCGGAGAACTGCATATGCCCGTCTTCTGCGTCTCTTGCCGCCTACACCTTAGCGAAAAGCTTTTTCACGCTTTCTCTCAAAAAGAAACTGTGCCAGCACAGCAAGCGTCTCAGGACGATTTTCATGAAGGTACTCGAGTTCTTACCATCTCCTGGAGAAAAGGAAAAGTAAGAATTCTCAGGGAGTGCTGCATAATTTTTACAAGGATGAAAAAGAATGTTGTTTGAAAACTTTTTCTCTACTTATGGTAATCTAAGTTTAAACTGTTGGAAAGTGGTTAGTTATCATTTTCTTTCAGTTTGAGAGCTGCGCACTCAATCCCGATGCGGTGCGGTCTTGTTCTTGGCGTCTCAGCATCTGCCGAGCTCTCCGGCTGCTGGAGGCGAAGAAGCGGCTTTTTCGAGCACAGAGCTTTTAGCCGGTCGCGGGGCGCTCCGGACCGCGGCTTCTGCCGAAAGACGCCAGGAGACCGGCACCTACCCTCGGAGAGCTGCATATGCCCGCCTTAGCGTCTCTTGCCGCCTACACCTTAGCGAAAAGCTTTTTCACGCTTTCTCTCAAAAAGAATCTGTGCCAGCACAGCAAGCGTCTCAGGACGATTTTCATGAAGGTACTCGAGTTCTTACCATCTCCTGGAGAACACAAAAAGAAAGATTGGCCAAAGAGTGCTGCATAAGTTTTAGAAGGATGTAAAAGAATGTTGTTTGAGAACTTTTTCCCTACTTATGGTAATCTAAGTTTAAACTGTTGGAAAGTGGTTAGTTATCATTTTCTCTCACTTTGAGAGCTGCGCACTCAATCCCGATGCTGTGCGGTCTTGTTCTTGGCGTCTCAGCATCTGCCGAGCTCTCCGGCTGCTGGAGGCGAAGAAGCGGCTTTTTCGCGCACAGAGCTTTCTGCCGGTCGCGGTGCGCTCCAGACCGCGGCTTCTGCCGAAAGACGCCCGGAGACCGGCACCTACCCTCGGAGAGCTGCATATGCCCGCCTTCTGCGTCTCTTGCCGCCTACACCTTAGCGAAAAGCTTTTTCACGCTTTCTCCCAAAAAGAAACTGTGCCAGCACAGCAAGCGTCTCAGGACGATTTTCATGAAGGTACTCGAGTTCTTACCATCTCCTGGAGAAAAGGAAAAGTAAGATTTCTCAGGGAGTGCTGCATAATTTTTACAAGGATGAAAAAGAATGTTGTTTGAAAACTTTTTCTCTACTTATGGTAATCTAAGTTTAAACTGTTGGAAAGTGGTTAGTTATCATTTTCTCTCAGTTTGAGAGCTGCGCACTCAATCCCGATGCTGTGCGGTCTTGTTCTTGGCGTCTCAGCATCTGCCGAGCTCTCCGGCTGCTGGAGGCGAAGAAGCGGCTTTTTCGCGCACAGAGCTTTCTGCCGGTCGCGGGGCGCTCCGGACCGCGGCTTCTGCCGAAAGCCGCCCGGAGACCGGCACCTACCCTCGGAGAACTGCATATGCCCGTCTTCTGCGTCTCTTGCCGCCTACACCTTAGCGAAAAGCTTTTTCACGCTTTCTCCCAAAAAGAAACTGTGCCAGCACAGCAAGCGTCTCAGGACGATTTTCATGAAGGTACTCGAGTTCTTACCATCTCCTGGAGAACACAAAAAGAAAGATCGGCCAGGGAATGCTGCATAAGTTTTAGCAAGATGTAAAAGAAAGTTGTTTGAGAACTTTTTCCCTACTTATGGTAATCTAAGTTTAAACTGTTGGAAAGTGGTTAGTTATCATTTTCTTTCAGTTTGAGAGCTGGGCACTTACTCCCGTTGCTGGGCGGCTTCGTTCTTGGCGTCTCAGCATCTGCCGAGGTCTCCGGCTGCCGGAGGCGAAGAAGCGGCTTTTTCGCGCACAGAGCTTTCTGCCGGTCGCGGTGCGCTCCAGACCGCGGCTTCTGCCGAAAGACGCCCGGAGACCGGCACCTACCCTCGGAGAGCTGCATATGCCCGCCTTCAGCGTCTCTTGCCGCCTACACCTTAGCGAAAAGCTTTTTCACGCTTTCTCTCAAAAAGAAACTGTGCCAGCACAGCCAGCGTCTCAGGACGATTTTCATGAAGGTACTCGAGTTCTTACCATCTCCTGGAGAAAAGGAAAAGTAAGAATTCTCAGGGAGTGCTGCATAATTTTTACAAGGATGAAAAAGAATGTTGTTTGAAAACTTTTTCTCTACTTATGGTAATCTAAGTTTAAACTGTTGGAAAGTGGTTAGTTATCATTTTCTTTCAGTTTGAGAGCTGCGCACTCAATCCCGATGCTGTGCGGTCTTGTTCTTGGCGTCTCAGCATCTGCCGAGCTCTCCGGCTGCTGGAGGCGAAGAAGCGGCTTTTTCGCGCACAGAGCTTTCTGCCGGTCGCGGGACGCTCCGGACCGCGGCTTCTGCCGAAAGACGCCCGGAGACCGGCACCTACCCTCGGAGAGCTGCATATGCCCGCCTTCTGCGTCTCTTGCCGCCTACACCTTAGAGAAAAGCTTTTTCACGCTTTCTCCCAAAAAGAAACTGTGCCAGCACAGCAAGCGTCTCAGGACGATTTTCATGAAGGTACTCGAGTTCTTACCATCTCCTGGAGAACACAAAAAGAAAGATCGGCCAGGGAATGCTGCATAAGTTTTAGCAAGATGTAAAAGAAAGTTGTTTGAGAACTTTTTCCCTACTTATGGTAATCTAAGTTTAAACTGTTGGAAAGTGGTTAGTTATCATTTTCTCTCAGTTTGAGAGCTGCGCACTCAATCCCGATGCTGTGCGGTCTTGTTCTTGGCGTCTCAGCATCTGCCGAGCTCTCCGGCTGCCGGCGGCGAAGAAGCGGCTTTTTCGCGCACAGAGCTTTCTGCCGGTCGCGGGGCGCTCCGGACCGCGGCTTCTGCCGAAAGACGCCCGGAGACCGGCACCTACCCTCGGAGAACTGCATATGCCCGTCTTCTGCGTCTCTTGCCGCCTACACCTTAGCGAAAAGCTTTTTCACGCTTTCTCTCAAAAAGAAACTGTGCCAGCACAGCAAGCGTCTCAGGACGATTTTCATGAAGGTACTCGAGTTCTTACCATCTCCTGGAGAAAAGGAAAAGTAAGAATTCTCAGGGAGTGCTGCATAATTTTTACAAGGATGAAAAAGAATGTTGTTTGAAAACTTTTTCTCTACTTATGGTAATCTAAGTTTAAACTGTTGGAAAGTGGTTAGTTATCATTTTCTTTCAGTTTGAGAGCTGCGCACTCAATCCCGATGCGGTGCGGTCTTGTTCTTGGCGTCTCAGCATCTGCCGAGCTCTCCGGCTGCTGGAGGCGAAGAAGCGGCTTTTTCGCGCACAGAGCTTTCTGCCGGTCGCGGGACGCTCCGGACCGCGGCTTCTGCCGAAAGACGCCCGGAGACCGGCACCTACCCTCGGAGAGCTGCATATGCCCGCCTTCTGCGTCTCTTGCCGCCTACACCTTAGAGAAAAGCTTTTTCACGCTTTCTCCCAAAAAGAAACTGTGCCAGCACAGCAAGCGTCTCAGGACGATTTTCATGAAGGTACTCGAGTTCTTACCATCTCCTGGAGAACACAAAAAGAAAGATCGGCCAGGGAATGCTGCATAAGTTTTAGCAAGATGTAAAAGAAAGTTGTTTGAGAACTTTTTCCCTACTTATGGTAATCTAAGTTTAAACTGTTGGAAAGTGGTTAGTTATCATTTTCTCTCAGTTTGAGAGCTGCGCACTCAATCCCGATGCTGTGCGGTCTTGTTCTTGGCGTCTCAGCATCTGCCGAGCTCTCCGGCTGCCGGCGTCGAAGAAGCGGCTTTTTCGCGCACAGAGCTTTCTGCCGGTCGCGGGGCGCTCCGGACCGCGGCTTCTGCCGAAAGCCGCCCGGAGACCGGCACCTACCCTCGGAGAACTGCATATGCCCGTCTTCTGCGTCTCTTGCCGCCTACACCTTAGCGAAAAGCTTTTTCACGCTTTCTCCCAAAAAGAAACTGTGCCAGCACAGCAAGCGTCTCAGGACGATTTTCATGAAGGTACTCGAGTTCTTACCATCTCCTGGAGAACACAAAAAGAAAGATCGGCCAGGGAATGCTGCATAAGTTTTAGCAAGATGTAAAAGAAAGTTGTTTGAGAACTTTTTCCCTACTTATGGTAATCTAAGTTTAAACTGTTGGAAAGTGGTTAGTTATCATTTTCTTTCAGTTTGAGAGCTGGGCACTTACTCCCGTTGCTGGGCGGCTTCGTTCTTGGCGTCTCAGCATCTGCCGAGGTCTCCGGCTGACGGAGGCGAAGAAGCGGCTTTTTCGCGCACAGAGCTTTCTGCCGGTCGCGGTGCGCTCCGGACCGCGGCTTCTGCCGAAAGACGCCCGGAGACCGGCACCTACCCTCGGAGAGCTGCATATGCCCGCCTTCAGCGTCTCTTGCCGCCTACACCTTAGCGAAAAGCTTTTTCACGCTTTCTCTCAAAAAGAAACTGTGCCAGCACAGCCAGCGTCTCAGGACGATTTTCATGAAGGTACTCGAGTTCTTACCATCTCCTGGAGAAAAGGAAAAGTAAGAATTCTCAGGGAGTGCTGCATAATTTTTACAAGGATGAAAAAGAATGTTGTTTGAAAACTTTTTCTCTACTTATGGTAATCTAAGTTTAAACTGTTGGAAAGTGGTTAGTTATCATTTTCTTTCAGTTTGAGAGCTGCGCACTCAATCCCGATGCTGTGCGGTCTTGTTCTTGGCGTCTCAGCATCTGCCGAGCTCTCCGGCTGCTGGAGGCGAAGAAGCGGCTTTTTCGCGCACAGAGCTTTCTGCCGGTCGCGGGACGCTCCGGACCGCGGCTTCTGCCGAAAGACGCCCGGAGACCGGCACCTACCCTCGGAGAGCTGCATATGCCCGCCTTCTGCGTCTCTTGCCGCCTACACCTTAGAGAAAAGCTTTTTCACGCTTTCTCCCAAAAAGAAACTGTGCCAGCACAGCAAGCGTCTCAGGACGATTTTCATGAAGGTACTCGAGTTCTTACCATCTCCTGGAGAACACAAAAAGAAAGATCGGCCAGGGAATGCTGCATAAGTTTTAGCAAGATGTAAAAGAAAGTTGTTTGAGAACTTTTTCCCTACTTATGGTAATCTAAGTTTAAACTGTTGGAAAGTGGTTAGTTATCATTTTCTCTCAGTTTGAGAGCTGCGCACTCAATCCCGATGCTGTGCGGTCTTGTTCTTGGCGTCTCAGCATCTGCCGAGCTCTCCGGCTGCCGGCGGCGAAGAAGCGGCTTTTTCGCGCACAGAGCTTTCTGCCGGTCGCGGGGCGCTCCGGACCGCGGCTTCTGCCGAAAGACGCCCGGAGACCGGCACCTACCCTCGGAGAACTGCATATGCCCGTCTTCTGCGTCTCTTGCCGCCTACACCTTAGCGAAAAGCTTTTTCACGCTTTCTCTCAAAAAGAAACTGTGCCAGCACAGCAAGCGTCTCAGGACGATTTTCATGAAGGTACTCGAGTTCTTACCATCTCCTGGAGAAAAGGAAAAGTAAGAATTCTCAGGGAGTGCTGCATAATTTTTACAAGGATGAAAAAGAATGTTGTTTGAAAACTTTTTCTCTACTTATGGTAATCTAAGTTTAAACTGTTGGAAAGTGGTTAGTTATCATTTTCTTTCAGTTTGAGAGCTGCGCACTCAATCCCGATGCGGTGCGGTCTTGTTCTTGGCGTCTCAGCATCTGCCGAGCTCTCCGGCTGCTGGAGGCGAAGAAGCGGCTTTTTCGCGCACAGAGCTTTCTGCCGGTCGCGGGACGCTCCGGACCGCGGCTTCTGCCGAAAGACGCCCGGAGACCGGCACCTACCCTCGGAGAGCTGCATATGCCCGCCTTCTGCGTCTCTTGCCGCCTACACCTTAGAGAAAAGCTTTTTCACGCTTTCTCCCAAAAAGAAACTGTGCCAGCACAGCAAGCGTCTCAGGACGATTTTCATGAAGGTACTCGAGTTCTTACCATCTCCTGGAGAACACAAAAAGAAAGATCGGCCAGGGAATGCTGCATAAGTTTTAGCAAGATGTAAAAGAAAGTTGTTTGAGAACTTTTTCCCTACTTATGGTAATCTAAGTTTAAACTGTTGGAAAGTGGTTAGTTATCATTTTCTCTCAGTTTGAGAGCTGCGCACTCAATCCCGATGCTGTGCGGTCTTGTTCTTGGCGTCTCAGCATCTGCCGAGCTCTCCGGCTGCCGGCGTCGAAGAAGCGGCTTTTTCGCGCACAGAGCTTTCTGCCGGTCGCGGGGCGCTCCGGACCGCGGCTTCTGCCGAAAGCCGCCCGGAGACCGGCACCTACCCTCGGAGAACTGCATATGCCCGTCTTCTGCGTCTCTTGCCGCCTACACCTTAGCGAAAAGCTTTTTCACGCTTTCTCCCAAAAAGAAACTGTGCCAGCACAGCAAGCGTCTCAGGACGATTTTCATGAAGGTACTCGAGTTCTTACCATCTCCTGGAGAACACAAAAAGAAAGATCGGCCAGGGAATGCTGCATAAGTTTTAGCAAGATGTAAAAGAAAGTTGTTTGAGAACTTTTTCCCTACTTATGGTAATCTAAGTTTAAACTGTTGGAAAGTGGTTAGTTATCATTTTCTTTCAGTTTGAGAGCTGGGCACTTACTCCCGTTGCTGGGCGGCTTCGTTCTTGGCGTCTCAGCATCTGCCGAGGTCTCCGGCTGACGGAGGCGAAGAAGCGGCTTTTTCGCGCACAGAGCTTTCTGCCGGTCGCGGTGCGCTCCGGACCGCGGCTTCTGCCGAAAGACGCCCGGAGACCGGCACCTACCCTCGGAGAGCTGCATATGCCCGCCTTCAGCGTCTCTTGCCGCCTACACCTTAGCGAAAAGCTTTTTCACGCTTTCTCTCAAAAAGAAACTGTGCCAGCACAGCCAGCGTCTCAGGACGATTTTCATGAAGGTACTCGAGTTCTTACCATCTCCTGGAGAAAAGGAAAAGTAAGAATTCTCAGGGAGTGCTGCATAATTTTTACAAGGATGAAAAAGAATGTTGTTTGAAAACTTTTTCTCTACTTATGGTAATCTAAGTTTAAACTGTTGGAAAGTGGTTAGTTATCATTTTCTTTCAGTTTGAGAGCTGCGCACTCAATCCCGATGCTGTGCGGTCTTGTTCTTGGCGTCTCAGCATCTGCCGAGCTCTCCGGCTGCTGGAGGCGAAGAAGCGGCTTTTTCGCGCACAGAGCTTTCTGCCGGTCGCGGGACGCTCCGGACCGCGGCTTCTGCCGAAAGACGCCCGGAGACCGGCACCTACCCTCGGAGAGCTGCATATGCCCGCCTTCTGCGTCTCTTGCCGCCTACACCTTAGAGAAAAGCTTTTTCACGCTTTCTCCCAAAAAGAAACTGTGCCAGCACAGCAAGCGTCTCAGGACGATTTTCATGAAGGTACTCGAGTTCTTACCATCTCCTGGAGAACACAAAAAGAAAGATCGGCCAGGGAATGCTGCATAAGTTTTAGCAAGATGTAAAAGAAAGTTGTTTGAGAACTTTTTCTCTACTTATGGTAATCTAAGTTTAAACTGTTGGAAAGTGGTTAGTTATCATTTTCTTTCAGTTTGAGAGCTGGGCACTTACTCCCGTTGCTGTGCGGCTTCGTTCTTGGCGTCTCAGCATCTGCCGAGCTCTCCGGCTGACGGAGGCGAAGAAGCGGCTTTTTCGCGCACAGAGCTTTCTGCCGGTCGCGGTGCCCTCCAGACCGCGGCTTCTGCCGAAAGACGCCCGGAGACCGGCACCTACCCTCGGAGAGCTGCATATGCCCGCCTTCTGCGTCTCTTGCCGCCTACACCTTAGCGAAAAGCTTTTTCACGCTTTCTCTCTAAAAGAAACTGTGCCAGCACAGCAAGCGTCTCAGGACGATTTTCATGAAGGTACTCGAGTTCTTACCATCTCCTGGAGAAAAGGAAAAGTAAGATTTCTCAGGGAGTGCTGCATAATTTTTACAAGGATGAAAAAGAATGTTGTTTGAAAACTTTTTCTCTACTTATGGTAATCTAAGTTTAAACTGTTGGAAAGTGGTTAGTTATCATTTTCTCTCACTTTGAGAGCTGCGCACTCAATCCCGATGCTGTGCGGTCTTGTTCTTGGCTTCTCAGCATCTGCCGAGCTCTCCGGCTGCTGGAGGCGAAGAAGCGGCTTTTTCGCGCACAGAGCTTTCTGCCGGTCGCGGGGCGCTCCGGACCGCGGCTTCTGCCGAAAGACGCCCGGAGACCGGCACCTACCCTCGGAGAGCTGCATATGCCCGCCTTCTGCGTCTCTTGCCGCCTACACCTTAGCGAAAAGCTTTTTCACGCTTTCTCTCAAAAAGAAGCTGTGCCAGCACAGCAAGCGTCTCAGGACGATTTTCATGAAGGTACTCGAGTTCTTACCATCTCCTGGAGAAAAGGAAAAGTAAGATTTCTCAGGGAGTGCTGCATAATTTTTACAAGGATGAAAAAGAATGTTGTTTGAAAACTTTTTCTCTACTTATGGTAATCTAAGTTTAAACTGTTGGAAAGTGGTTAGTTATCATTTTCTCTCACTTTGAGAGCTGCGCACTCAATCCCGATGCTGTGCGGTCTTGTTCTTGGCGTCTCAGCATCTGCCGAGCTCTCCGGCTGCCGGAGGCGAAGAAGCGGCTTTTTCGCGCACAGAGCTTTCTGCCGGTCGCGGTGCCCTCCAGACCGCGGCTTCTGCCGAAAGACGCCCGGAGACCGGCACCTACCCTCGGAGAGCTGCATATGCCCGCCTTCTGCGTCTCTTGCCGCCTACACCTTAGAGAAAAGCTTTTTCACGCTTTCTCCCAAAAAGAAACTGTGCCAGCACAGCAAGCGTCTCAGGACGATTTTCATGAAGGTACTCGAGTTCTTACCATCTCCTGGAGAACACAAAAAGAAAGATCGGCCAGGGAATGCTGCATAAGTTTTAGCAAGATGTAAAAGAAAGTTGTTTGAGAACTTTTTCCCTACTTATGGTAATCTAAGTTTAAACTGTTGGAAAGTGGTTAGTTATCATTTTCTTTCAGTTTGAGAGCTGGGCACTTACTCCCGTTGCTGGGCGGCTTCGTTCTTGGCGTCTCAGCATCTGCCGAGCTCTCCGGCTGCTGGAGGCGAAGAAGCGGCATTTTCGCGCACAGAGCTTTCTGCCGGTCGCGGTGCGCTCCGGACCGCGGCTTCTGCCGAAAGACGCCCGGAGACCGGCACCTACCCTCGGAGAGCTGCATATGCCCGTCTTCAGCGTCTCTTGCCGCCTACACCTTAGCGAAAAGCTTTTTCACGCTTTCTCTCAAAAAGAAGCTGTGACAGCACAGCAAGCGTCTCAGGACGATTTTCATGAAGGTACTCGAGTTCTTACCATCTCCTGGAGAAAAGGAAAAGTAAGATTTCTCAGGGAGTGCTGCATAATTTTTACAAGGATGAAAAAGAATGTTGTTTGAAAACTTTTTCTCTACTTATGGTAATCTAAGTTTAAACTGTTGGAAAGTGGTTAGTTATCATTTTCTCTCAGTTTGAGAGCTGCGCACTCAATCCCGATGCTGTGCGGTCTTGTTCTTGTCGTCTCAGCATCTGCCGAGCTCTCCTGCTGCCGGCAGCGAAGAAGCGGCTTTTTCGCGCACAGAGCTTTCTGCCGGTCGCGGGGCGCTCCGGACCTCGGCTTCTGCCGAAAGACGCCCGGAGACCGGCACCTACCCTCGGAGAGCTGCATATGCCCGTCTTCAGCGTCTCTTGCCGCCTACACCTTAACGAAAAGCTTTTTCACGCTTTCTCCCAAAAAGAAACTGTGCCAGCACAGCAAGCGTCTCAGGACGATTTTCATGAAGGTACTCGAGTTCTTACCATCTCTTGGAGAACACAAAAAGAAAGATCGGCCAGGGAATGCTGCATAAGTTTTAGCAAGATGTAAAAGAAAGTTGTTTGAGAACTTTTTCTCTACTTATGGTAATCTAAGTTTAAACTGTTGGAAAGTGGTTAGTTATCATTTTCTTTCAGTTTGAGAGCTGGGCACTTACTCCCGTTGCTGTGCGGCTTCGTTCTTGGCGTCTCAGCATCTGCCGAGCTCTCCGGCTGACGGAGGCGAAGAAGCGGCTTTTTCGCGCACAGAGCTTTCTGCCGGTCGCGGTGTCCTCCAGACCGCGGCTTCTGCCGAAAGACGCCCGGAGACCGGCACCTACCCTCGGAGAGCTGCATATGCCCGCCTTCTGCGTCTCTTGCCGCCTACACCTTAGCGAAAAGCTTTTTCACGCTTTCTCTCAAAAAGAAACTGTGCCAGCACAGCAAGCGTCTCAGGACGATTTTCATGAAGGTACTCGAGTTCTTACCATCCCTTGGAGAAAAGGAAAAGTAAGATTTCTCAGGGAGTGCTGCATAATTTTTACAAGGATGAAAAAGAATGTTTTTTGGAAACTTTTTCTCTACTTATGGTAATCTAAGTTTAAACTGTTCAAAAGTGGTTAGTTATCATTTTCTCTCACTTTGAGAGCTGCGCACTCAATCCCGATGCTGTGCGGTCTTGTTCTTGGCTTCTCAGCATCTGCCGAGCTCTCCGGCTGCTGGAGGCGAAGAAGCGGCTTTTTCGCGCACAGAGCTTTCTGCCGGTCGCGGTGCGCTCCGGACCGCGGCTTCTGCCGAAAGACGCCCGGAGACCGGCACCTACCCTCGGAGAGCTGCATATGCCCGCCTTCTGCGTCTCTTGCCGCCTACACCTTAGCGAAAAGCTTTTTCACGCTTTCTCTCAAAAAGAAACTGTGCCAGCACAGCAAGCGTCTCAGGACGATTTTCATGAAGGTACTCGAGTTCTTACCATCTCCTGGAGAAAAGGAAAAGTAAGATTTCTCAGGAAGTGCTGCATAATTTTTACAAGGATGAAAAAGAATGTTGTTTGAAAACTTTTTCTCTACTTATGGTAATCTAAGTTTAAACTGTTGGAAAGTGGTTAGTTATCATTTTCTCTCAGTTTGAGAGCTGCGCACTCACTCCCGATGCTGTGCGGTCTTGTTCTTGGCGTCTCAGCATCTGCCGAGCTCTCCGGCTGCTGGAGGCGAAGAAGCGGCTTTTTCGCGCACAGAGCTTTCTGCCGGTCGCGGTGCGCTCCGGACCGCGGCTTCTGCCGAAAGACGCCCGGAGACCGGCACCTACCCTCGGAGAGCTGCATATGCCCGCCTTCTGCGTCTCTTGCCGCCTACACCTTAGCGAAAAGCTTTTTCACGCTTTCTCTCAAAAAGAAACTGTGCCAGCACAGCAAGCGTCTCAGGACGATTTTCATGAAGGTACTCGAGTTCTTACCATCTCCTGGAGAAAAGGAAAAGTACGATTTCTCAGGGAGTGCTGCATAATTTTTACAAGGATGAAAAAGAATGTTGTTTGAAAACTTTTTCTCTACTTATGGTAATCTAAGTTTAAACTGTTGGAAAGTGCTTAGTTATCATTTTCTCTCACTTTGAGAGCTGCGCACTCAATCCCGATGCTGTGCGGTCTTGTTCTTGGCGTCTCAGCATCTGCCGAGCTCTCCGGCTGCCGGAGGCGAAGAAGCGGCTTTTTCGCGCACAGAGCTTTCTGCCGGTCGCGGTGTCCTCCAGACCGCGGCTTCTGCCGAAAGACGCCCGGAGACCGGCACCTACCCTCGGAGAGCTGCATATGCCCGTCTTCAGCGTCTCTTGCCGCCTACACCTTAGAGAAAAGCTTTTTCACGCTTTCTCCCAAAAAGAAACTGTGCCAGCACAGCAAGCGTCTCAGGACGATTTTCATGAAGGTACTCGAGTTCTTACCATCTCCTGGAGAAAAGGAAAAGTACGATTTCTCAGGGAGTGCTGCATAATTTTTACAAGGATGAAAAAGAATGTTGTTTGAAAACTTTTTCTCTACTTATGGTAATCTAAGTTTAAACTGTTGGAAAGTGGTTAGTTATCATTTTCTCTCACTTTGAGAGCTGCGCACTCAATCCCGATGCTGTGCGGTCTTGTTCTTGGCGTCTCAGCATCTGCCGAGCTCTCCGGCTGCCGGAGGCGAAGAAGCGGCTTTTTCGCGCACAGAGCTTTCTGCCGGTCGCGGTGCCCTCCAGACCGCGGCTTCTGCCGAAAGACGCCCGGAGACCGGCACCTACCCTCGGAGAGCTGCATATGCCCGTCTTCAGCGTCTCTTGCCGCCTACACCTTAGAGAAAAGCTTTTTCACGCTTTCTCCCAAAAAGAAACTGTGCCAGCACAGCAAGCGTCTCAGGACGATTTTCATGAAGGTACTCGAGTTCTTACCATCTCCTGGAGAACACAAAAAGAAAGATCGGCCAGGGAATGCTGCATAATTTTTACAAGGATGTAAAAGCAAGTTGTTTGAGAACTTTTTCCCTACTTATGGTAATCTAAGTTTAAACTGTTGGAAAGTGGTTAGTTATCATTTTCTTTCAGTTTGAGAGCTGGGCACTTACTCCTGTTGCTGGGCGGCTTCGTTCTTGGCGTCTCAGCATCTGCCGAGGTCTCCGGCTGACGGAGGCGAAGAAGCGGCTTTTTCGCGCACAGAGCTTTCTGCCGGTCGCGGTGCGCTCCGGACCGCGGCTTCTGCCGAAAGACGCCCGGAGACCGGCACCTACCCTCGGAGAGCTGCATATGCCCGCCTTCAGCGTCTCTTGCCGCCTACACCTTAGAGAAAAGCTTTTTCACGCTTTCTCTCAAAAAGAAACTGTGCCAGCACAGCAAGCGTCTCAGGACGATTTTCATGAAGGTACTCGAGTTCTTACCATCTCCTGGAGAAAAGGAAAAGTAAGATTTCTCAGGGAGTGCTGCATAATTTTTACAAGGATGAAAAAGAATGTTGTTTGAAAACTTTTTCTCTACTTATGGTAATCTAAGTTTAAACTGTTGGAAAGTGGTTAGTTATCATTTTCTCTCACTTTGAGAGCTGCGCACTCAATCCCGATGCTGTGCGGTCTTGTTCTTGGCGTCTCAGCATCTGCCGAGCTCTCCGGCTGCTGGAGGCGAAGAAGCGGCTTTTTCGCGCACAGAGCTTTCTGCCGGTCGCGGTGCCCTCCAGACCGCGGCTTCTGCCGAAAGACGCCCGGAGACCGGCACCTACCCTCGGAGAGCTGCATATGCCCGCCTTCTGCGTCTCTTGCCGCCTACACCTTAGCGAAAAGCTTTTTCACGCTTTCTCTCAAAAAGAAACTGTGCCAGCACAGCAAGCGTCTCAGGACGATTTTCATGAAGGTACTCGAGTTCTTACCATCTCCTGGAGAAAAGGAAAAGTAAGATTTCTCAGGGAGTGCTGCATAATTTTTACAAGGATGAAAAAGAAAGTTTTTTGAAAACTTTTTCTCTACTTATGGTAATCTAAGTTTAAACTGTTGGAAAGTGGTTAGTTATCATTTTCTCTCAGTTTGAGAGCTGCGCACTCAATCCCGATGCTGTGCGGTCTTGTTCTTGGCGTCTCAGCATCTGCCGAGCTCTCCGGCTGCCGGAGGCGAAGAAGCGGCTTTTTCGCGCACAGAGCTTTCTGCCGGTCGCGGTGCGCTCCGGACCGCGGCTTCTGCCGAAAGACGCCCGGAGACCGGCACCTACCCTCGGAGAGCTGCATATGCCCGCCTTCTGCGTTTCTTGCCGCCTACACCTTAGAGAAAAGCTTTTTCACGCTTTCTCCCAAAAAGAAACTGTGCCAGCACAGCAAGCGTCTCAGGACGATTTTCATGAAGGTACTCGAGTTCTTACCATCTCCTGGAGAACACAAAAAGAAAGATCGGCCAGGGAATGCTGCATAAGTTTTAGCAAGATGTAAAAGAAAGTTGTTTGAGAACTTTTTCCCTACTTATGGTAATCTAAGTTTAAACTGTTGGAAAGTGGTTAGTTATCATTTTCTTTCAGTTTGAGAGCTGGGCACTTACTCCCGTTGCTGGGCGGCTTCGTTCTTGGCGTCTCAGCATCTGCCGAGGTCTCCGGCTGACGGAGGCGAAGAAGCGGCTTTTTCGCGCACAGAGCTTTCTGCCGGTCGCGGGGCGCTCCGGACCGCGGCTTCTGCCGAAAGACGCCCGGAGACCGGCACCTACCCTCGGAGAGCTGCATATGCCCGTCTTCAGCGTCTCTTGCCGCCTACACCTTAGCGAAAAGCTTTTTCACGCTTTCTCCCAAAAAGAAACTGTGCCAGCACAGCAAGCGTCTCAGGACGATTTTCATGAAGGTACTCGAGTTCTTACCATCTCCTGGAGAACACAAAAAGAAAGATCGGCCAGGGAATGCTGCATAAGTTTTAGCAAGATGTAAAAGAAAGTTGTTTGAGAACTTTTTCTCTACTTATGGTAATCTAAGTTTAAACTGTTGGAAAGTGGTTAGTTATCATTTTCTTTCAGTTTGAGAGCTGGGCACTTACTCCCGTTGCTGGGCGGCTTCGTTCTTGGCGTCTCAGCATCTGCCGAGGTCTCCGGCTGACGGAGGCGAAGAAGCGGCTTTTTCGCGCACAGAGCTTTCTGCCGGTCGCGGTGCGCTCCGGACCGCGGCTTCTGCCGAAAGACGCCCGGAGACCGGCACCTACCCTCGGAGAGCTGCATATGCCCGCCTTCAGCGTCTCTTGCCGCCTACACCTTAGGGAAAAGCTTTTTCACGCTTTCTCTCAAAAAGAAACTGTGCCAGCACAGCAAGCGTCTCAGGACGATTTTCATGAAGGTACTCGAGTTCTTACCATCTCCTGGAGAAAAGGAAAAGTAAGATTTCTCAGGGAGTGCTGCATAATTTTTACAAGGATGAAAAAGAATGTTGTTTGAAAACTTTTTCTCTACTTATGGTAATCTAAGTTTAAACTGTTGGAAAGTGGTTAGTTATCATTTTCTCTCACTTTGAGAGCTGCGCACTCAATCCCGATGCTGTGCGGTCTTGTTCTTGGCGTCTCAGCATCTGCCGATCTCTCCGGCTGCTGGAGGCGAAGAAGCGGCTTTTTCGCGCACAGAGCTTTCTGCCGGTCGCGGTGCCCTCCAGACCGCGGCTTCTGCCGAAAGACGCCCGGAGACCGGCACCTACCCTCGGAGAGCTGCATATGCCCGCCTTCTGCGTCTCTTGCCGCCTACACCTTAGCGAAAAGCTTTTTCACGCTTTCTCTCAAAAAGAAACTGCGCCAGCACAGCAAGCGTCTCAGGACGATTTTCATGAAGGTACTCGAGTTCTTACCATCTCCTGGAGAAAAGGAAAAGTAAGATTTCTCAGGGAGTGCTGCATAATTTTTACAAGGATGAAAAAGAAAGTTTTTTGAAAACTTTTTCTCTACTTATGGTAATCTAAGTTTAAACTGTTGGAAAGTGGTTAGTTATCATTTTCTCTCACTTTGAGAGCTGCGCACTCAATCCCGATGCTGTGCGGTCTTGTTCTTGGCGTCTCAGCATCTGCCGAGCTCTCCGGCTGCTGGAATCGAAGAAGCGGCTTTTTCGCGCACAGAGCTTTCTGCCGGTCGCGGGGCGCTCCGGACCGCGGCTTCTGCCGAAAGACGCCCGGAGACCGGCACCTACCCTCGGAGAGCTGCATATGCCCGTCTTCAGCGTCTCTTGCCGCCTACACCTTAGCGAAAAGCTTTTTCACGCTTTCTCTCAAAAAGAAACTGTGCCAGCACAGCAAGCGTCTCAGGACGATTTTCATGAAGGTACTCGAGTTCTTACCATCTCCTGGAGAAAAGGAAAAGTAAGATTCCTCAGGGAGTGCTGCATAATTTTTACAAGGATGAAAAAGAATGTTGTTTGAAAACTTTTTCTCTACTTATGGTAATCTAAGTTTAAACTGTTGGAAAGTGGTTAGTTATCATTTTCTCTCACTTTGAGAGCTGCGCACTCAATCCCGATGCTGTGCGGTCTTGTTCTTGGCGTCTCAGCATCTGCCGAGCTCTCCGGCTGCCGGCGGCGAAGAAGCGGCTTTTTCGCGCACAGAGCTTTCTGCCGGTCGCGGTGCGCTCCGGACCGCGGCTTCTGCCGAAAGACGCCAGGAGACCGGCACCTACCCTCGGAGAGCTGCATATGCCCGCCTTCTGCGTTTCTTGCCGCCTACACCTTAGAGAAAAGCTTTTTCACGCTTTCTCCCAAAAAGAAACTGTGCCAGCACAGCAAGCGTCTCAGGACGATTTTCATGAAGGTACTCGAGTTCTTACAATCTCCTGGAGAACACAAAAAGAAAGATCGGCCAGGGAATGCTGCATAAGTTTTAGCAAGATGTAAAAGAAAGTTGTTTGAGAACTTTTTCCCTACTTATGGTAATCTAAGTTTAAACTGTTGGAAAGTAGTTAGTTATCATTTTCTTTCAGTTTGAGAGCTGGGCACTTACTCCCGTTGCTGGGCGGCTTCGTTCTTGGCGTCTCAGCATCTGCCGAGGTCTCCGGCTGCCGGAGGCGAAGAAGCGGCTATTTCGCGCACAGAGCTTTCTGCCGGTCGCGGTGCGCTCCGGACCGCGGCTTCAGCCGAAAGACGCCCGGAGACCGGCACCTACCCTCGGAGAGCTGCATATGCCCGCCTTCTGCGTCTCTTGCCGCCTACACCTTAGCGAAAAGCTTTTTCACGCTTTCTCTCAAAAAGAAACTGTGCCAGCACAGCAAGCGTCTCAGGACGATTTTCATGAAGGTACTCGAGTTCTTACCATCTCCTGGAGAAAAGGAAAAGTAAGATTTCTCAGGGAGTGCTGCATAATTTTTACAAGGATGAAAAAGAATGTTGTTTGAAAACTTTTTCTCTACTTATGGTAATCTAAGTTTAAACTGTTGGAAAGTGGTTAGTTATCATTTTCTCTCAGTTTGAGAGCTGCGCACTCAATCCCGATGCTGTGCGGTCTTGTTCTTGGCGTCTCAGCATCTGCCGAGCTCTCCGGCTGCTGGAGGCGAAGAAGCGGCTTTTTCGCGCACAGAGCTTTCTGCCGGTCGCGGTGCCCTCCAGACCGCGGCTTCTGCCGAAAGACGCCCGGAGACCGGCACCTACCCTCGGAGAGCTGCATATGCCCGCCTTCTGCGTCTCTTGCCGCCTACACCTTAGCGAAAAGCTTTTTCACGCTTTCTCTCAAAAAGAAACTGTGCCAGCACAGCAAGCGTCTCAGGACGATTTTCATGAAGGTACTCGAGTTCTTACCATCTCCTGGAGAAAAGGAAAAGTAAGATTCCTCAGGGAGTGCTGCATAATTTTTACAAGGATGAAAAAGAATGTTGTTTGAAAACTTTTTCTCTACTTATGGTAATCTAAGTTTAAACTGTTGGAAAGTGGTTAGTTATCATTTTCTCTCAGTTTGAGAGCTGCGCACTCAATCCCGATGCTGTGCGGTCTTGTTCTTGGCGTCTCAGCATCTGCCGAGCTCTCCGGCTGCTGGAATCGAAGAAGCGGCTTTTTCGCGCACAGAGCTTTCTGCCGGTCGCGGTGCCCTCCAGACCGCGGCTTCTGCCGAAAGACGCCCGGAGACCGGCACCTACCCTCGGAGAGCTGCATATGCCCGTCTTCAGCGTCTCTTGCCGCCTACACCTTAGCGAAAAGCTTTTTCACGCTTTCTCTCAAAAAGAAACTGTGCCAGCACAGCAAGCGTCTCAGGACGATTTTCATGAAGGTACTCGAGTTCTTACCATCTCCTGGAGAAAAGGAAAAGTAAGATTTCTCAGGGAGTGCTGCATAATTTTTACAAGGATGAAAAAGAAAGTTTTTTGAAAACTTTTTCTCTACTTATGGTAATCTAAGTTTAAACTGTTGGAAAGTGGTTAGTTATCATTTTCTCTCAGTTTGAGAGCTGCGCACTCAATCCCGATGCTGTGCGGTCTTGTTCTTGGCGTCTCAGCATCTGCCGAGCTCTCCGGCTGCCGGCGGCGAAGAAGCGGCTTTTTCGCGCACAGAGCTTTCTGCCGGTCGCGGTGCGCTCCGGACCGCGGCTTCTGCCGAAAGACGCCCGGAGACCGGCACCTACCCTCGGAGAGCTGCATATGCCCGCCTTCTGCGTTTCTTGCCGCCTACACCTTAGAGAAAAGCTTTTTCACGCTTTCTCCCAAAAAGAAACTGTGCCAGCACAGCAAGCGTCTCAGGACGATTTTCATGAAGGTACTCGAGTTCTTACCATCTCCTGGAGAACACAAAAAGAAAGATCGGCCAGGGAATGCTGCATAAGTTTTAGCAAGATGTAAAAGAAAGTTGTTTGAGAACTTTTTCCCTACTTATGGTAATCTAAGTTTAAACTGTTGGAAAGTGGTTAGTTATCATTTTCTTTCAGTTTGAGAGCTGGGCACTTACTCCCGTTGCTGGGCGGCTTCGTTCTTGGCGTCTCAGCATCTGCCGAGCTCTCCGGCTGCCGGAGGCGAAGAAGCGGCTTTTTCGCGCACAGAGCTTTCTGCCGGTCGCGGTGCGCTCCGGACCGCGGCTTCTGCCGAAAGACGCCCGGAGACCGGCACCTACCCTCGGAGAGCTGCATATGCCCGTCTTCAGCGTCTCTTGCCGCCTACACCTTAGCGAAAAGCTTTTTCACGCTTTCTCTCAAAAAGAAACTGTGCCAGCACAGCAAGCGTCTCAGGACGATTTTCATGAAGGTACTCGAGTTCTTACCATCTCCTGGAGAACACAAAAAGAAAGATCGGCCAGGGAATGCTGCATAAGTTTTAGCAAGATGTAAAAGAAAGTTGTTTGAGAACTTTTTCTCTACTTATGGTAATCTAAGTTTAAACTGTTGGAAAGTGGTTAGTTATCATTTTCTTTCAGTTTGAGAGCTGGGCACTTACTCCCGTTGCTGGGCGGCTTCGTTCTTGGCGTCTCAGCATCTGCCGAGGTCTCCGGCTGACGGAGGCGAAGAAGCGGCTTTTTCGCGCACAGAGCTTTCTGCCGGTCGCGGTGCGCTCCGGACCGCGGCTTCTGCCGAAAGACGCCCGGAGACCGGCACCTACCCTCGGAGAGCTGCATATGCCCGCCTTCAGCGTCTCTTGCCGCCTACACCTTAGAGAAAAGCTTTTTCACGCTTTCTCTCAAAAAGAAACTGTGCCAGCACAGCAAGCGTCTCAGGACGATTTTCATGAAGGTACTCGAGTTCTTACCATCTCCTGGAGAAAAGGAAAAGTAAGATTTCTCAGGGAGTGCTGCATAATTTTTACAAGGATGAAAAAGAATGTTGTTTGAAAACTTTTTCTCTACTTATGGTAATCTAAGTTTAAACTGTTGGAAAGTGGTTAGTTATCATTTTCTCTCAGTTTGAGAGCTGCGCACTCAATCCCGATGCTGTGCGGTCTTGTTCTTGGCGTCTCAGCATCTGCCGATCTCTCCGGCTGCTGGAGGCGAAGAAGCGGCTTTTTCGCGCACAGAGCTTTCTGCCGGTCGCGGTGCCCTCCAGACCGCGGCTTCTGCCGAAAGACGCCAGGAGACCGGCACCTACCCTCGGAGAGCTGCATATGCCCGCCTTCTGCGTCTCTTGCCGCCTACACCTTAGCGAAAAGCTTTTTCACGCTTTCTCTCAAAAAGAAACTGCGCCAGCACAGCAAGCGTCTCAGGACGATTTTCATGAAGGTACTCGAGTTCTTACCATCTCCTGGAGAAAAGGAAAAGTAAGATTTCTCAGGGAGTGCTGCATAATTTTTACAAGGATGAAAAAGAAAGTTTTTTGAAAACTTTTTCTCTACTTATGGTAATCTAAGTTTAAACTGTTGGAAAGTGGTTAGTTATCATTTTCTCTCACTTTGAGAGCTGCGCACTCAATCCCGATGCTGTGCGGTCTTGTTCTTGGCGTCTCAGCATCTGCCGAGCTCTCCGGCTGCTGGAATCGAAGAAGCGGCTTTTTCGCGCACAGAGCTTTCTGCCGGTCGCGGTGCCCTCCAGACCGCGGCTTCTGCCGAAAGACGCCCGGAGACCGGCACCTACCCTCGGAGAGCTGCATATGCCCGTCTTCAGCGTCTCTTGCCGCCTACACCTTAGAGAAAAGCTTTTTCACGCTTTCTCCCAAAAAGAAACTGTGCCAGCACAGCAAGCGTCTCAGGACGATTTTCATGAAGGTACTCGAGTTCTTACCATCTGCTGGAGAAAAGGAAAAGTACGATTTCTCAGGGAGTGCTGCATAATTTTTACAAGGATGAAAAAGAAAGTTTTTTGAAAACTTTTTCTCTACTTATGGTAATCTAAGTTTAAACTGTTGGAAAGTGGTTAGTTATCATTTTCTCTCACTTTGAGAGCTGCGCACTCAATCCCGATGCTGTGCGGTCTTGTTCTTGGCGTCTCAGCATCTGCCGAGCTCTCCGGCTGCCGGAGGCGAAGAAGCGGCTTTTTCGCGCACAGAGCTTTCTGCCGGTCGCGGTGCGCTCCAGACCGCGGCTTCTGCCGAAAGACGCCCGGAGACCGGCACCTACCCTCGGAGAGCTGCATATGCCCGTCTTCAGCGTCTCTTGCCGCCTACACCTTAGAGAAAAGCTTTTTCACGCTTTCTCCCAAAAAGAAACTGTGCCAGCACAGCAAGCGTCTCAGGACGATTTTCATGAAGGTACTCGAGTTCTTACCATCTCCTGGAGAACACAAAAAGAAAGATCGGCCAGGGAATGCTGCATAATTTTTACAAGGATGTAAAAGAAAGTTGTTTGAGAACTTTTTCTCTACTTATGGTAATCTAAGTTTAAACTGTTGGAAAGTGGTTAGTTATCATTTTCTTTCAGTTTGAGAGCTGGGCACTTACTCCCGTTGCTGGGCGGCTTCGTTCTTGGCGTCTCAGCATCTGCCGAGGTCTCCGGCTGACGGAGGCGAAGAAGCGGCTTTTTCGCGCACAGAGCTTTCTGCCGGTCGCGGTGCGCTCCGGACCGCGGCTTCTGCCGAAAGACGCCCGGAGACCGGCACCTACCCTCGGAGAGCTGCATATGCCCGCCTTCAGCGTCTCTTGCCGCCTACACCTTAGAGAAAAGCTTTTTCACGCTTTCTCTCAAAAAGAAACTGTGCCAGCACAGCAAGCGTCTCAGGACGATTTTCATGAAGGTACTCGAGTTCTTACCATCTCCTGGAGAAAAGGAAAAGTAAGATTTCTCAGGGAGTGCTGCATAATTTTTACAAGGATGAAAAAGAATGTTGTTTGAAAACTTTTTCTCTACTTATGGTAATCTAAGTTTAAACTGTTGGAAAGTGGTTAGTTATCATTTTCTCTCACTTTGAGAGCTGCGCACTCAATCCCGATGCTGTGCGGTCTTGTTCTTGGCGTCTCAGCATCTGCCGAGCTCTCCGGCTGCTGGAGGCGAAGAAGCGGCTTTTTCGCGCACAGAGCTTTCTGCCGGTCGCGGTGCCCTCCAGACCGCGGCTTCTGCCGAAAGACGCCCGGAGACCGGCACCTACCCTCGGAGAGCTGCATATGCCCGCCTTCTGCGTCTCTTGCCGCCTACACCTTAGCGAAAAGCTTTTTCACGCTTTCTCTCAAAAAGAAACTGTGCCAGCACAGCAAGCGTCTCAGGACGATTTTCATGAAGGTACTCGAGTTCTTACCATCTCCTGGAGAAAAGGAAAAGTAAGATTCCTCAGGGAGTGCTGCATAATTTTTACAAGGATGAAAAAGAATGTTGTTTGAAAACTTTTTCTCTACTTATGGTAATCTAAGTTTAAACTGTTGGAAAGTGGTTAGTTATCATTTTCTCTCAGTTTGAGAGCTGCGCACTCAATCCCGATGCTGTGCGGTCTTGTTCTTGGCGTCTCAGCATCTGCCGAGCTCTCCGGCTGCTGGAATCGAAGAAGCGGCTTTTTCGCGCACAGAGCTTTCTGCCGGTCGCGGTGCCCTCCAGACCGCGGCTTCTGCCGAAAGACGCCCGGAGACCGGCACCTACCCTCGGAGAGCTGCATATGCCCGCCTTCAGCGTCTCTTGCCGCCTACACCTTAGAGAAAAGCTTTTTCACGCTTTCTCTCAAAAAGAAACTGTGCCAGCACAGCAAGCGTCTCAGGACGATTTTCATGAAGGTACTCGAGTTCTTACCATCTCCTGGAGAAAAGGAAAAGTAAGATTTCTCAGGGAGTGCTGCATAATTTTTACAAGGATGAAAAAGAATGTTGTTTGAAAACTTTTTCTCTACTTATGGTAATCTAAGTTTAAACTGTTGGAAAGTGGTTAGTTATCATTTTCTCTCAGTTTGAGAGCTGCGCACTCAATCCCGATGCTGTGCGGTCTTGTTCTTGGCGTCTCAGCATCTGCCGATCTCTCCGGCTGCTGGAGGCGAAGAAGCGGCTTTTTCGCGCACAGAGCTTTCTGCCGGTCGCGGTGCCCTCCAGACCGCGGCTTCTGCCGAAAGACGCCAGGAGACCGGCACCTACCCTCGGAGAGCTGCATATGCCCGCCTTCTGCGTCTCTTGCCGCCTACACCTTAGCGAAAAGCTTTTTCACGCTTTCTCTCAAAAAGAAACTGCGCCAGCACAGCAAGCGTCTCAGGACGATTTTCATGAAGGTACTCGAGTTCTTACCATCTCCTGGAGAAAAGGAAAAGTAAGATTTCTCAGGGAGTGCTGCATAATTTTTACAAGGATGAAAAAGAAAGTTTTTTGAAAACTTTTTCTCTACTTATGGTAATCTAAGTTTAAACTGTTGGAAAGTGGTTAGTTATCATTTTCTCTCAGTTTGAGAGCTGCGCACTCAATCCCGATGCTGTGCGGTCTTGTTCTTGGCGTCTCAGCATCTGCCGAGCTCTCCGGCTGCTGGAATCGAAGAAGCGGCTTTTTCGCGCACAGAGCTTTCTGCCGGTCGCGGTGCCCTCCAGACCGCGGCTTCTGCCGAAAGACGCCCGGAGACCGGCACCTACCCTCGGAGAGCTGCATATGCCCGTCTTCAGCGTCTCTTGCCGCCTACACCTTAGCGAAAAGCTTTTTCACGCTTTCTCTCAAAAAGAAACTGTGCCAGCACAGCAAGCGTCTCAGGACGATTTTCATGAAGGTACTCGAGTTCTTACCATCTCCTGGAGAAAAGGAAAAGTAAGATTTCTCAGGGAGTGCTGCATAATTTTTACAAGGATGAAAAAGAAAGTTTTTTGAAAACTTTTTCTCTACTTATGGTAATCTAAGTTTAAACTGTTGGAAAGTGGTTAGTTATCATTTTCTCTCAGTTTGAGAGCTGCGCACTCAATCCCGATGCTGTGCGGTCTTGTTCTTGGCGTCTCAGCATCTGCCGAGCTCTCCGGCTGCCGGCGGCGAAGAAGCGGCTTTTTCGCGCACAGAGCTTTCTGCCGGTCGCGGTGCGCTCCGGACCGCGGCTTCTGCCGAAAGACGCCCGGAGACCGGCACCTACCCTCGGAGAGCTGCATATGCCCGCCTTCTGCGTTTCTTGCCGCCTACACCTTAGAGAAAAGCTTTTTCACGCTTTCTCCCAAAAAGAAACTGTGCCAGCACAGCAAGCGTCTCAGGACGATTTTCATGAAGGTACTCGAGTTCTTACAATCTCCTGGAGAACACAAAAAGAAAGATCGGCCAGGGAATGCTGCATAAGTTTTAGCAAGATGTAAAAGAAAGTTGTTTGAGAACTTTTTCCCTACTTATGGTAATCTAAGTTTAAACTGTTGGAAAGTGGTTAGTTATCATTTTCTTTCAGTTTGAGAGCTGGGCACTTACTCCCGTTGCTGGGCGGCTTCGTTCTTGGCGTCTCAGCATCTGCCGAGCTCTCCGGCTGCCGGAGGCGAAGAAGCGGCTTTTTCGCGCACAGAGCTTTCTGCCGGTCGCGGTGCGCTCCGGACCGCGGCTTCTGCCGAAAGACGCCCGGAGACCGGCACCTACCCTCGGAGAGCTGCATATGCCCGTCTTCAGCGTCTCTTGCCGCCTACACCTTAGCGAAAAGCTTTTTCACGCTTTCTCTCAAAAAGAAACTGTGCCAGCACAGCAAGCGTCTCAGGACGATTTTCATGAAGGTACTCGAGTTCTTACCATCTCCTGGAGAACACAAAAAGAAAGATCGGCCAGGGAATGCTGCATAAGTTTTAGCAAGATGTAAAAGAAAGTTGTTTGAGAACTTTTTCTCTACTTATGGTAATCTAAGTTTAAACTGTTGGAAAGTGGTTAGTTATCATTTTCTTTCAGTTTGAGAGCTGGGCACTTACTCCCGTTGCTGGGCGGCTTCGTTCTTGGCGTCTCAGCATCTGCCGAGGTCTCCGGCTGACGGAGGCGAAGAAGCGGCTTTTTCGCGCACAGAGCTTTCTGCCGGTCGCGGTGCGCTCCGGACCGCGGCTTCTGCCGAAAGACGCCCGGAGACCGGCACCTACCCTCGGAGAGCTGCATATGCCCGCCTTCAGCGTCTCTTGCCGCCTACACCTTAGAGAAAAGCTTTTTCACGCTTTCTCTCAAAAAGAAACTGTGCCAGCACAGCAAGCGTCTCAGGACGATTTTCATGAAGGTACTCGAGTTCTTACCATCTCCTGGAGAAAAGGAAAAGTAAGATTTCTCAGGGAGTGCTGCATAATTTTTACAAGGATGAAAAAGAATGTTGTTTGAAAACTTTTTCTCTACTTATGGTAATCTAAGTTTAAACTGTTGGAAAGTGGTTAGTTATCATTTTCTCTCAGTTTGAGAGCTGCGCACTCAATCCCGATGCTGTGCGGTCTTGTTCTTGGCGTCTCAGCATCTGCCGAGCTCTCCGGCTGCTGGAGGCGAAGAAGCGGCTTTTTCGCGCACAGAGCTTTCTGCCGGTCGCGGTGCCCTCCAGACCGCGGCTTCTGCCGAAAGACGCCAGGAGACCGGCACCTACCCTCGGAGAGCTGCATATGCCCGTCTTCAGCGTCTCTTGCCGCCTACACCTTAGCGAAAAGCTTTTTCACGCTTTCTCTCAAAAAGAAACTGCGCCAGCACAGCAAGCGTCTCAGGACGATTTTCATGAAGGTACTCGAGTTCTTACCATCTCCTGGAGAAAAGGAAAAGTAAGATTTCTCAGGGAGTGCTGCATAATTTTTACAAGGATGAAAAAGAAAGTTTTTTGAAAACTTTTTCTCTACTTATGGTAATCTAAGTTTAAACTGTTGGAAAGTGGTTAGTTATCATTTTCTCTCAGTTTGAGAGCTGCGCACTCAATCCCGATGCTGTGCGGTCTTGTTCTTGGCGTCTCAGCATCTGCCGAGCTCTCCGGCTGCTGGAATCGAAGAAGCGGCTTTTTCGCGCACAGAGCTTTCTGCCGGTCGCGGTGCCCTCCAGACCGCGGCTTCTGCCGAAAGACGCCCGGAGACCGGCACCTACCCTCGGAGAGCTGCATATGCCCGTCTTCAGCGTCTCTTGCCGCCTACACCTTAGAGAAAAGCTTTTTCACGCTTTCTCCCAAAAAGAAACTGTGCCAGCACAGCAAGCGTCTCAGGACGATTTTCATGAAGGTACTCGAGTTCTTACCATCTCCTGGAGAAAAGGAAAAGTACGATTTCTCAGGGAGTGCTGCATAATTTTTACAAGGATGAAAAAGAAAGTTTTTTGAAAACTTTTTCTCTACTTATGGTAATCTAAGTTTAAACTGTTGGAAAGTGGTTAGTTATCATTTTCTTTCAGTTTGAGAGCTGGGCACTTACTCCCGTTGCTGGGCGGCTTCGTTCTTGGCGTCTCAGCATCTGCCGAGGTCTCCGGCTGACGGAGGCGAAGAAGCGGCTTTTTCGCGCACAGAGCTTTCTGCCGGTCGCGGTGCGCTCCGGACCGCGGCTTCTGCCGAAAGACGCCCGGAGACCGGCACCTACCCTCGGAGAGCTGCATATGCCCGCCTTCAGCGTCTCTTGCCGCCTACACCTTAGAGAAAAGCTTTTTCACGCTTTCTCTCAAAAAGAAACTGTGCCAGCACAGCAAGCGTCTCAGGACGATTTTCATGAAGGTACTCGAGTTCTTACCATCTCCTGGAGAAAAGGAAAAGTAAGATTTCTCAGGGAGTGCTGCATAATTTTTACAAGGATGAAAAAGAATGTTGTTTGAAAACTTTTTCTCTACTTATGGTAATCTAAGTTTAAACTGTTGGAAAGTGGTTAGTTATCATTTTCTCTCACTTTGAGAGCTGCGCACTCAATCCCGATGCTGTGCGGTCTTGTTCTTGGCGTCTCAGCATCTGCCGAGCTCTCCGGCTGCTGGAGGCGAAGAAGCGGCTTTTTCGCGCACAGAGCTTTCTGCCGGTCGCGGTGCCCTCCAGACCGCGGCTTCTGCCGAAAGACGCCCGGAGACCGGCACCTACCCTCGGAGAGCTGCATATGCCCGCCTTCTGCGTCTCTTGCCGCCTACACCTTAGCGAAAAGCTTTTTCACGCTTTCTCTCAAAAAGAAACTGTGCCAGCACAGCAAGCGTCTCAGGACGATTTTCATGAAGGTACTCGAGTTCTTACCATCTCCTGGAGAAAAGGAAAAGTAAGATTCCTCAGGGAGTGCTGCATAATTTTTACAAGGATGAAAAAGAATGTTGTTTGAAAACTTTTTCTCTACTTATGGTAATCTAAGTTTAAACTGTTGGAAAGTGGTTAGTTATCATTTTCTCTCAGTTTGAGAGCTGCGCACTCAATCCCGATGCTGTGCGGTCTTGTTCTTGGCGTCTCAGCATCTGCCGAGCTCTCCGGCTGCTGGAATCGAAGAAGCGGCTTTTTCGCGCACAGAGCTTTCTGCCGGTCGCGGTGCCCTCCAGACCGCGGCTTCTGCCGAAAGACGCCCGGAGACCGGCACCTACCCTCGGAGAGCTGCATATGCCCGCCTTCAGCGTCTCTTGCCGCCTACACCTTAGAGAAAAGCTTTTTCACGCTTTCTCTCAAAAAGAAACTGTGCCAGCACAGCAAGCGTCTCAGGACGATTTTCATGAAGGTACTCGAGTTCTTACCATCTCCTGGAGAAAAGGAAAAGTAAGATTTCTCAGGGAGTGCTGCATAATTTTTACAAGGATGAAAAAGAATGTTGTTTGAAAACTTTTTCTCTACTTATGGTAATCTAAGTTTAAACTGTTGGAAAGTGGTTAGTTATCATTTTCTCTCAGTTTGAGAGCTGCGCACTCAATCCCGATGCTGTGCGGTCTTGTTCTTGGCGTCTCAGCATCTGCCGATCTCTCCGGCTGCTGGAGGCGAAGAAGCGGCTTTTTCGCGCACAGAGCTTTCTGCCGGTCGCGGTGCCCTCCAGACCGCGGCTTCTGCCGAAAGACGCCAGGAGACCGGCACCTACCCTCGGAGAGCTGCATATGCCCGCCTTCTGCGTCTCTTGCCGCCTACACCTTAGCGAAAAGCTTTTTCACGCTTTCTCTCAAAAAGAAACTGCGCCAGCACAGCAAGCGTCTCAGGACGATTTTCATGAAGGTACTCGAGTTCTTACCATCTCCTGGAGAAAAGGAAAAGTAAGATTTCTCAGGGAGTGCTGCATAATTTTTACAAGGATGAAAAAGAAAGTTTTTTGAAAACTTTTTCTCTACTTATGGTAATCTAAGTTTAAACTGTTGGAAAGTGGTTAGTTATCATTTTCTCTCAGTTTGAGAGCTGCGCACTCAATCCCGATGCTGTGCGGTCTTGTTCTTGGCGTCTCAGCATCTGCCGAGCTCTCCGGCTGCTGGAATCGAAGAAGCGGCTTTTTCGCGCACAGAGCTTTCTGCCGGTCGCGGTGCCCTCCAGACCGCGGCTTCTGCCGAAAGACGCCCGGAGACCGGCACCTACCCTCGGAGAGCTGCATATGCCCGTCTTCAGCGTCTCTTGCCGCCTACACCTTAGAGAAAAGCTTTTTCACGCTTTCTCCCAAAAAGAAACTGTGCCAGCACAGCAAGCGTCTCAGGACGATTTTCATGAAGGTACTCGAGTTCTTACCATCTCCTGGAGAAAAGGAAAAGTACGATTTCTCAGGGAGTGCTGCATAATTTTTACAAGGATGAAAAAGAAAGTTTTTTGAAAACTTTTTCTCTACTTATGGTAATCTAAGTTTAAACTGTTGGAAAGTGGTTAGTTATCATTTTCTCTCACTTTGAGAGCTGCGCACTCAATCCCGATGCTGTGCGGTCTTGTTCTTGGCGTCTCAGCATCTGCCGAGCTCTCCGGCTGCCGGAGGCGAAGAAGCGGCTTTTTCGCGCACAGAGCTTTCTGCCGGTCGCGGTGCGCTCCAGACCGCGGCTTCTGCCGAAAGACGCCCGGAGACCGGCACCTACCCTCGGAGAGCTGCATATGCCCGTCTTCAGCGTCTCTTGCCGCCTACACCTTAGAGAAAAGCTTTTTCACGCTTTCTCCCAAAAAGAAACTGTGCCAGCACAGCAAGCGTCTCAGGACGATTTTCATGAAGGTACTCGAGTTCTTACCATCTCCTGGAGAACACAAAAAGAAAGATCGGCCAGGGAATGCTGCATAATTTTTACAAGGATGTAAAAGAAAGTTGTTTGAGAACTTTTTCCCTACTTATGGTAATCTAAGTTTAAACTGTTGGAAAGTGGTTAGTTATCATTTTCTTTCAGTTTGAGAGCTGGGCACTTACTCCCGTTGCTGGGCGGCTTCGTTCTTGGCGTCTCAGCATCTGCCGAGGTCTCCGGCTGACGGAGGCGAAGAAGCGGCTTTTTCGCCCACAGAGCTTTCTGCCGGTCGCGGTGCGCTCCGGACCGCGGCTTCTGCCGAAAGACGCCCGGAGACCGGCACCTACCCTCGGAGAGCTGCATATGCCCGCCTTCAGCGTCTCTTGCCGCCTACACCTTAGAGAAAAGCTTTTTCACGCTTTCTCTCAAAAAGAAACTGTGCCAGCACAGCAAGCGTCTCAGGACGATTTTCATGAAGGTACTCGAGTTCTTACCATCTCCTGGAGAAAAGGAAAAGTAAGATTTCTCAGGGAGTGCTGCATAATTTTTACAAGGATGAAAAAGAATGTTGTTTGAAAACTTTTTCTCTACTTATGGTAATCTAAGTTTAAACTGTTGGAAAGTGGTTAGTTATCATTTTCTCTCACTTTGAGAGCTGCGCACTCAATCCCGATGCTGTGCGGTCTTGTTCTTGGCGTCTCAGCATCTGCCGAGCTCTCCGGCTGCTGGAGGCGAAGAAGCGGCTTTTTCGCGCACAGAGCTTTCTGCCGGTCGCGGTGCCCTCCAGACCGCGGCTTCTGCCGAAAGACGCCCGGAGACCGGCACCTACCCTCGGAGAGCTGCATATGCCCGCCTTCTGCGTCTCTTGCCGCCTACACCTTAGCGAAAAGCTTTTTCACGCTTTCTCTCAAAAAGAAACTGTGCCAGCACAGCAAGCGTCTCAGGACGATTTTCATGAAGGTACTCGAGTTCTTACCATCTCCTGGAGAAAAGGAAAAGTAAGATTCCTCAGGGAGTGCTGCATAATTTTTACAAGGATGAAAAAGAATGTTGTTTGAAAACTTTTTCTCTACTTATGGTAATCTAAGTTTAAACTGTTGGAAAGTGGTTAGTTATCATTTTCTCTCAGTTTGAGAGCTGCGCACTCAATCCCGATGCTGTGCGGTCTTGTTCTTGGCGTCTCAGCATCTGCCGAGCTCTCCGGCTGCTGGAATCGAAGAAGCGGCTTTTTCGCGCACAGAGCTTTCTGCCGGTCGCGGTGCCCTCCAGACCGCGGCTTCTGCCGAAAGACGCCCGGAGACCGGCACCTACCCTCGGAGAGCTGCATATGCCCGTCTTCAGCGTCTCTTGCCGCCTACACCTTAGCGAAAAGCTTTTTCACGCTTTCTCTCAAAAAGAAACTGTGCCAGCACAGCAAGCGTCTCAGGACGATTTTCATGAAGGTACTCGAGTTCTTACCATCTCCTGGAGAAAAGGAAAAGTAAGATTTCTCAGGGAGTGCTGCATAATTTTTACAAGGATGAAAAAGAAAGTTTTTTGAAAACTTTTTCTCTACTTATGGTAATCTAAGTTTAAACTGTTGGAAAGTGGTTAGTTATCATTTTCTCTCAGTTTGAGAGCTGCGCACTCAATCCCGATGCTGGGCGGTCTTGTTCTTGGCGTCTCAGCATCTGCCGAGCTCTCCGGCTGCCGGAGGCGAAGAAGCGGCTTTTTCGCGCACAGAGCTTTCTGCCGGTCGCGGTGCGCTCCGGACCGCGGCTTCTGCCGAAAGACGCCCGGAGACCGGCACCTACCCTCGGAGAGCTGCATATGCCCGTCTTCAGCGTCTCTTGCCGCCTACACCTTAGCGAAAAGCTTTTTCACGCTTTCTCCCAAAAAGAAACTGTGCCAGCACAGCAAGCGTCTCAGGACGATTTTCATGAAGGTACTCGAGTTCTTACCATCTCCTGGAGAACACAAAAAGAAAGATCGGCCAGGGAATGCTGCATAAGTTTTAGCAAGATGTAAAAGAAAGTTGTTTGAGAACTTTTTCTCTACTTATGGTAATCTAAGTTTAAACTGTTGGAAAGTGGTTAGTTATCATTTTCTTTCAGTTTGAGAGCTGGGCACTTACTCCCGTTGCTGGGCGGCTTCGTTCTTGGCGTCTCAGCATCTGCCGAGGTCTCCGGCTGACGGAGGCGAAGAAGCGGCTTTTTCGCGCACAGAGCTTTCTGCCGGTCGCGGTGCGCTCCGGACCGCGGCTTCTGCCGAAAGACGCCCGGAGACCGGCACCTACCCTCGGAGAGCTGCATATGCCCGCCTTCAGCGTCTCTTGCCGCCTACACCTTAGAGAAAAGCTTTTTCACGCTTTCTCTCAAAAAGAAACTGTGCCAGCACAGCAAGCGTCTCAGGACGATTTTCATGAAGGTACTCGAGTTCTTACCATCTCCTGGAGAAAAGGAAAAGTACGATTTCTCAGGGAGTGCTGCATAATTTTTACAAGGATGAAAAAGAATGTTGTTTGAAAACTTTCTCTCTACTTATGGTAATCTAAGTTTAAACTGTTGGAAAGTGGTTAGTTATCATTTTCTCTCACTTTGAGAGCTGCGCACTCAATCCCGATGCTGTGCGGTCTTGTTCTTGGCGTCTCAGCATCTGCCGATCTCTCCGGCTGCTGGAGGCGAAGAAGCGGCTTTTTCGCGCACAGAGCTTTCTGCCGGTCGCGGTGCCCTCCAGACCGCGGCTTCTGCCGAAAGACGCCCGGAGACCGGCACCTACCCTCGGAGAGCTGCATATGCCCGCCTTCTGCGTCTCTTGCCGCCTACACCTTAGCGAAAAGCTTTTTCACGCTTTCTCTCAAAAAGAAACTGCGCCAGCACAGCAAGCGTCTCAGGACGATTTTCATGAAGGTACTCGAGTTCTTACCATCTCCTGGAGAAAAGGAAAAGTAAGATTTCTCAGGGAGTGCTGCATAATTTTTACAAGGATGAAAAAGAAAGTTTTTTGAAAACTTTTTCTCTACTTATGGTAATCTAAGTTTAAACTGTTGGAAAGTGGTTAGTTATCATTTTCTCTCAGTTTGAGAGCTGCGCACTCAATCCCGATGCTGTGCGGTCTTGTTCTTGGCGTCTCAGCATCTGCCGAGCTCTCCGGCTGCTGGAATCGAAGAAGCGGCTTTTTCGCGCACAGAGCTTTCTGCCGGTCGCGGGGCGCTCCGGACCGCGGCTTCTGCCGAAAGACGCCCGGAGACCGGCACCTACCCTCGGAGAGCTGCATATGCCCGTCTTCAGCGTCTCTTGCCGCCTACACCTTAGCGAAAAGCTTTTTCACGCTTTCTCTCAAAAAGAAACTGTGCCAGCACAGCAAGCGTCTCAGGACGATTTTCATGAAGGTACTCGAGTTCTTACCATCTCCTGGAGAAAAGGAAAAGTAAGATTTCTCAGGGAGTGCTGCATAATTTTTACAAGGATGAAAAAGAAAGTTTTTTGAAAACTTTTTCTCTACTTATGGTAATCTAAGTTTAAACTGTTGGAAAGTGGTTAGTTATCATTTTCTCTCACTTTGAGAGCTGCGCACTCAATCCCGATGCTGTGCGGTCTTGTTCTTGGCGTCTCAGCATCTGCCGAGCTCTCCGGCTGCCGGCGGCGAAGAAGCGGCTTTTTCGCGCACAGAGCTTTCTGCCGGTCGCGGTGCGCTCCGGACCGCGGCTTCAGCCGAAAGACGCCAGGAGACCGGCACCTACCCTCGGAGAGCTGCATATGCCCGCCTTCTGCGTTTCTTGCCGCCTACACCTTAGAGAAAAGCTTTTTCACGCTTTCTCCCAAAAAGAAACTGTGCCAGCACAGCAAGCGTCTCAGGACGATTTTCATGAAGGTACTCGAGTTCTTACAATCTCCTGGAGAACACAAAAAGAAAGATCGGCCAGGGAATGCTGCATAAGTTTTAGCAAGATGTAAAAGAAAGTTGTTTGAGAACTTTTTCCCTACTTATGGTAATCTAAGTTTAAACTGTTGGAAAGTAGTTAGTTATCATTTTCTTTCAGTTTGAGAGCTGGGCACTTACTCCCGTTGCTGGGCGGCTTCGTTCTTGGCGTCTCAGCATCTGCCGAGCTCTCCGGCTGCCGGAGGCGAAGAAGCGGCTTTTTCGCGCACAGAGCTTTCTGCCGGTCGCGGTGCGCTCCGGACCGCGGCTTCAGCCGAAAGACGCCCGGAGACCGGCACCTACCCTCGGAGAGCTGCATATGCCCGCCTTCTGCGTCTCTTGCCGCCTACACCTTAGCGAAAAGCTTTTTCACGCTTTCTCTCAAAAAGAAACTGTGCCAGCACAGCAAGCGTCTCAGGACGATTTTCATGAAGGTACTCGAGTTCTTACCATCTCCTGGAGAAAAGGAAAAGTAAGATTTCTCAGGGAGTGCTGCATAATTTTTACAAGGATGAAAAAGAATGTTGTTTGAAAACTTTTTCTCTACTTATGGTAATCTAAGTTTAAACTGTTGGAAAGTGGTTAGTTATCATTTTCTCTCACTTTGAGAGCTGCGCACTCAATCCCGATGCTGTGCGGTCTTGTTCTTGGCGTCTCAGCATCTGCCGAGCTCTCCGGCTGCTGGAGGCGAAGAAGCGGCTTTTTCGCGCACAGAGCTTTCTGCCGGTCGCGGTGCCCTCCAGACCGCGGCTTCTGCCGAAAGACGCCCGGAGACCGGCACCTACCCTCGGAGAGCTGCATATGCCCGTCTTCAGCGTCTCTTGCCGCCTACACCTTAGCGAAAAGCTTTTTCACGCTTTCTCTCAAAAAGAAACTGTGCCAGCACAGCAAGCGTCTCAGGACGATTTTCATGAAGGTACTCGAGTTCTTACCATCTCCTGGAGAAAAGGAAAAGTAAGATTTCTCAGGGAGTGCTGCATAATTTTTACAAGGATGAAAAAGGAAGTTTTTTGAAAACTTTTTCTCTACTTATGGTAATCTAAGTTTAAACTGTTGGAAAGTGGTTAGTTCTCATTTTCTCTCAGTTTGAGAGCTGCGCACTCAATCCCGATGCTGTGCGGTCTTGTTCTTGGCGTCTCAGCATCTGCCGAGCTCTCCGGCTGCCGGCGGCGAAGAAGCGGCTTTTTCGCGCACAGAGCTTTCTGCCGGTCGCGGTGCGCTCCGGACCGCGGCTTCTGCCGAAAGACGCCCGGAGACCGGCACCTACCCTCGGAGAGCTGCATATGCCCGCCTTCTGCGTTTCTTGCCACCTACACCTTAGAGAAAAGCTTTTTCACGCTTTCTCCCAAAAAGAAACTGCGCCAGCACAGCAAGCGTCTCAGGACGATTTTCATGAAGGTACTCGAGTTCTTACAATCTCCTGGAGAACACAAAAAGAAAGATCGGCCAGGGAATGCTGCATAAGTTTTAGCAAGATGTAAAAGAAAGTTGTTTGAGAACTTTTTCTCTACTTATGGTAATCTAAGTTTAAACTGTTGGAAAGTGGTTAGTTCTCATTTTCTCTCAGTTTGAGAGCTGCGCACTCAATCCCGATGCTGTGCGGTCTTGTTCTTGGCGTCTCAGCATCTGCCGAGCTCTCCGGCTGCCGGCGGCGAAGAAGCGGCTTTTTCGCGCACAGAGCTTTCTGCCGGTCGCGGTGCGCTCCGGACCGCGGCTTCTGCCGAAAGACGCCCGGAGACCGGCACCTACCCTCGGAGAGCTGCATATGCCCGTCTTCAGCGTCTCTTGCCGCCTACACCTTAGCGAAAAGCTTTTTCACGCTTTCTCCCAAAAAGAAACTGTGCCAGCACAGCAAGCGTCTCAGGACGATTTTCATGAAGGTACTCGAGTTCTTACCATCTCCTGGAGAACACAAAAAGAAAGATCGGCCAGGGAATGCTGCATAAGTTTTAGCAAGATGTAAAAGAAAGTTGTTTGAGAACTTTTTCTCTACTTATGGTAATCTAAGTTTAAACTGTTGGAAAGTGGTTAGTTATCATTTTCTTTCAGTTTGAGAGCTGGGCACTTACTCCCGTTGCTGGGCGGCTTCGTTCTTGGCGTCTCAGCATCTGCCGAGGTCTCCGGCTGACGGAGGCGAAGAAGCGGCTTTTTCGCGCACAGAGCTTTCTGCCGGTCGCGGTGCGCTCCGGACCGCGGCTTCTGCCGAAAGACGCCCGGAGACCGGCACCTACCCTCGGAGAGCTGCATATGCCCGCCTTCAGCGTCTCTTGCCGCCTACACCTTAGAGAAAAGCTTTTTCACGCTTTCTCTCAAAAAGAAACTGTGCCAGCACAGCAAGCGTCTCAGGACGATTTTCATGAAGGTACTCGAGTTCTTACCATCTCCTGGAGAAAAGGAAAAGTAAGATTTCTCAGGGAGTGCTGCATAATTTTTACAAGGATGAAAAAGAATGTTGTTTGAAAACTTTTTCTCTACTTATGGTAATCTAAGTTTAAACTGTTGGAAAGTGGTTAGTTATCATTTTCTCTCACTTTGAGAGCTGCGCACTCAATCCCGATGCTGTGCGGTCTTGTTCTTGGCGTCTCAGCATCTGCCGAGCTCTCCGGCTGCTGGAGGCGAAGAAGCGGCTTTTTCGCGCACAGAGCTTTCTGCCGGTCGCGGTGCCCTCCAGACCGCGGCTTCTGCCGAAAGACGCCAGGAGACCGGCACCTACCCTCGGAGAGCTGCATATGCCCGCCTTCTGCGTCTCTTGCCGCCTACACCTTAGCGAAAAGCTTTTTCACGCTTTCTCTCAAAAAGAAACTGTGCCAGCACAGCAAGCGTCTCAGGACGATTTTCATGAAGGTACTCGAGTTCTTACCATCTCCTGGAGAAAAGGAAAAGTAAGATTCCTCAGGGAGTGCTGCATAATTTTTACAAGGATGAAAAAGAAAGTTTTTTGAAAACTTTTTCTCTACTTATGGTAATCTAAGTTTAAACTGTTGGAAAGTGGTTAGTTATCATTTTCTCTCAGTTTGAGAGCTGCGCACTCAATCCCGATGCTGTGCGGTCTTGTTCTTGGCGTCTCAGCATCTGCCGAGCTCTCCGGCTGCTGGAATCGAAGAAGCGGCTTTTTCGCGCACAGAGCTTTCTGCCGGTCGCGGTGCCCTCCAGACCGCGGCTTCTGCCGAAAGACGCCCGGAGACCGGCACCTACCCTCGGAGAGCTGCATATGCCCGTCTTCAGCGTCTCTTGCCGCCTACACCTTAGAGAAAAGCTTTTTCACGCTTTCTCCCAAAAAGAAACTGTGCCAGCACAGCAAGCGTCTCAGGACGATTTTCATGAAGGTACTCGAGTTCTTACCATCTCCTGGAGAAAAGGAAAAGTACGATTTCTCAGGGAGTGCTGCATAATTTTTACAAGGATGAAAAAGAAAGTTTTTTGAAAACTTTTTCTCTACTTATGGTAATCTAAGTTTAAACTGTTGGAAAGTGGTTAGTTATCATTTTCTCTCACTTTGAGAGCTGCGCACTCAATCCCGATGCTGTGCGGTCTTGTTCTTGGCGTCTCAGCATCTGCCGAGCTCTCCGGCTGCCGGAGGCGAAGAAGCGGCTTTTTCGCGCACAGAGCTTTCTGCCGGTCGCGGTGCGCTCCGGACCGCGGCTTCTGCCGAAAGACGCCAGGAGACCGGCACCTACCCTCGGAGAGCTGCATATGCCCGCCTTCTGCGTCTCTTGCCGCCTACACCTTAGCGAAAAGCTTTTTCACGCTTTCTCTCAAAAAGAAACTGTGCCAGCACAGCAAGCGTCTCAGGACGATTTTCATGAAGGTACTCGAGTTCTTACCATCTCCTGGAGAAAAGGAAAAGTAAGATTTCTCAGGGAGTGCTGCATAATTTTTACAAGGATGAAAAAGAATGTTGTTTGAAAACTTTTTCTCTACTTATGGTAATCTAAGTTTAAACTGTTGGAAAGTGGTTAGTTATCATTTTCTCTCACTTTGAGAGCTGCGCACTCAATCCCGATGCTGTGCGGTCTTGTTCTTGGCGTCTCAGCATCTGCCGAGCTCTCCGGCTGCTGGAGGCGAAGAAGCGGCTTTTTCGCGCACAGAGCTTTCTGCCGGTCGCGGTGCCCTCCAGACCGCGGCTTCTGCCGAAAGACGCCCGGAGACCGGCACCTACCCTCGGAGAGCTGCATATGCCCGCCTTATGCGTCTCTTGCCGCCTACACCTTAGCGAAAAGCTTTTTCACGCTTTCTCTCAAAAAGAAACTGTGCCAGCACAGCAAGCGTCTCAGGACGATTTTCATGAAGGTACTCGAGTTCTTACCATCTCCTGGAGAAAAGGAAAAGTAAGATTTCTCAGGGAGTGCTGCATAATTTTTACAAGGATGAAAAAGGAAGTTTTTTGAAAACTTTTTCTCTACTTATGGTAATCTAAGTTTAAACTGTTGGAAAGTGGTTAGTTCTCATTTTCTCTCAGTTTGAGAGCTGCGCACTCAATCCCGATGCTGTGCGGTCTTGTTCTTGGCGTCTCAGCATCTGCCGAGCTCTCCGGCTGCCGGCGGCGAAGAAGCGGCTTTTTCGCGCACAGAGCTTTCTGCCGGTCGCGGTGCGCTCCGGACCGCGGCTTCTGCCGAAAGACGCCCGGAGACCGGCACCTACCCTCGGAGAGCTGCATATGCCCGCCTTCTGCGTTTCTTGCCGCCTACACCTTAGAGAAAAGCTTTTTCACGCTTTCTCCCAAAAAGAAACTGCGCCAGCACAGCAAGCGTCTCAGGACGATTTTCATGAAGGTACTCGAGTTCTTACAATCTCCTGGAGAACACAAAAAGAAAGATCGGCCAGGGAATGCTGCATAAGTTTTAGCAAGATGTAAAAGAAAGTTGTTTGAGAACTTTTTCCCTACTTATGGTAATCTAAGTTTAAACTGTTGGAAAGTGGTTAGTTATCATTTTCTTTCAGTTTGAGAGCTGGGCACTTACTCCCGTTGCTGGGCGGCTTCGTTCTTGGCGTCTCAGCATCTGCCGAGCTCTCCGGCTGCCGGAGGCGAAGAAGCGGCTTTTTCGCGCACAGAGCTTTCTGCCGGTCGCGGTGCGCTCCGGACCGCGGCTTCTGCCGAAAGACGCCCGGAGACCGGCACCTACCCTCGGAGAGCTGCATATGCCCGTCTTCAGCGTCTCTTGCCGCCTACACCTTAGCGAAAAGCTTTTTCACGCTTTCTCCCAAAAAGAAACTGTGCCAGCACAGCAAGCGTCTCAGGACGATTTTCATGAAGGTACTCGAGTTCTTACCATCTCCTGGAGAACACAAAAAGAAAGATCGGCCAGGGAATGCTGCATAAGTTTTAGCAAGATGTAAAAGAAAGTTGTTTGAGAACTTTTTCTCTACTTATGGTAATCTAAGTTTAAACTGTTGGAAAGTGGTTAGTTATCATTTTCTCTCACTTTGAGAGCTGGGCACTTACTCCCGTTGCTGGGCGGCTTCGTTCTTGGCGTCTCAGCATCTGCCGAGGTCTCCGGCTGACGGAGGCGAAGAAGCGGCTTTTTCGCGCACAGAGCTTTCTGCCGGTCGCGGTGCGCTCCGGATCGCGGCTTCTGCCGAAAGACGCCCGGAGACCGGCACCTACCCTCGGAGAGCTGCATATGCCCGCCTTCAGCGTCTCTTGCCGCCTACACCTTAGAGAAAAGCTTTTTCACGCTTTCTCTCAAAAAGAAACTGTGCCAGCACAGCAAGCGTCTCAGGACGATTTTCATGAAGGTACTCGAGTTCTTACCATCTCCTGGAGAAAAGGAAAAGTAAGATTTCTCAGGGAGTGCTGCATAATTTTTACAAGGATGAAAAAGAATGTTGTTTGAAAACTTTTTCTCTACTTATGGTAATCTAAGTTTAAACTGTTGGAAAGTGGTTAGTTATCATTTTCTCTCACTTTGAGAGCTGCGCACTCAATCCCGATGCTGTGCGGTCTTGTTCTTGGCGTCTCAGCATCTGCCGATCTCTCCGGCTGCTGGAGGCGAAGAAGCGGCTTTTTCGCGCACAGAGCTTTCTGCCGGTCGCGGTGCCCTCCAGACCGCGGCTTCTGCCGAAAGACGCCCGGAGACCGGCACCTACCCTCGGAGAGCTGCATATGCCCGCCTTCTGCGTCTCTTGCCGCCTACACCTTAGCGAAAAGCTTTTTCACGCTTTCTCTCAAAAAGAAACTGCGCCAGCACAGCAAGCGTCTCAGGACGATTTTCATGAAGGTACTCGAGTTCTTACCATCTCCTGGAGAAAAGGAAAAGTAAGATTCCTCAGGGAGTGCTGCATAATTTTTACAAGGATGAAAAAGAAAGTTTTTTGAAAACTTTTTCTCTACTTATGGTAATCTAAGTTTAAACTGTTGGAAAGTGGTTAGTTATCATTTTCTCTCAGTTTGAGAGCTGCGCACTCAATCCCGATGCTGTGCGGTCTTGTTCTTGGCGTCTCAGCATCTGCCGAGCTCTCCGGCTGCTGGAATCGAAGAAGCGGCTTTTTCGCGCACAGAGCTTTCTGCCGGTCGCGGGGCGCTCCGGACCGCGGCTTCTGCCGAAAGACGCCCGGAGACCGGCACCTACCCTCGGAGAGCTGCATATGCCCGTCTTCAGCGTCTCTTGCCGCCTACACCTTAGCGAAAAGCTTTTTCACGCTTTCTCTCAAAAAGAAACTGTGCCAGCACAGCAAGCGTCTCAGGACGATTTTCATGAAGGTACTCGAGTTCTTACCATCTCCTGGAGAAAAGGAAAAGTAAGATTTCTCAGGGAGTGCTGCATAATTTTTACAAGGATGAAAAAGAAAGTTTTTTGAAAACTTTTTCTCTACTTATGGTAATCTAAGTTTAAACTGTTGGAAAGTGGTTAGTTATCATTTTCTCTCACTTTGAGAGCTGCGCACTCAATCCCGATGCTGTGCGGTCTTGTTCTTGGCGTCTCAGCATCTGCCGAGCTCTCCGGCTGCCGGCGGCGAAGAAGCGGCTTTTTCGCGCACAGAGCTTTCTGCCGGTCGCGGTGCGCTCCGGACCGCGGCTTCTGCCGAAAGACGCCAGGAGACCGGCACCTACCCTCGGAGAGCTGCATATGCCCGCCTTCTGCGTTTCTTGCCGCCTACACCTTAGAGAAAAGCTTTTTCACGCTTTCTCCCAAAAAGAAACTGTGCCAGCACAGCAAGCGTCTCAGGACGATTTTCATGAAGGTACTCGAGTTCTTACAATCTCCTGGAGAACACAAAAAGAAAGATCGGCCAGGGAATGCTGCATAAGTTTTAGCAAGATGTAAAAGAAAGTTGTTTGAGAACTTTTTCCCTACTTATGGTAATCTAAGTTTAAACTGTTGGAAAGTAGTTAGTTATCATTTTCTTTCAGTTTGAGAGCTGGGCACTTACTCCCGTTGCTGGGCGGCTTCGTTCTTGGCGTCTCAGCATCTGCCGAGCTCTCCGGCTGCCGGAGGCGAAGAAGCGGCTTTTTCGCGCACAGAGCTTTCTGCCGGTCGCGGTGCGCTCCGGACCGCGGCTTCAGCCGAAAGACGCCCGGAGACCGGCACCTACCCTCGGAGAGCTGCATATGCCCGCCTTCTGCGTCTCTTGCCGCCTACACCTTAGCGAAAAGCTTTTTCACGCTTTCTCTCAAAAAGAAACTGTGCCAGCACAGCAAGCGTCTCAGGACGATTTTCATGAAGGTACTCGAGTTCTTACCATCTCCTGGAGAAAAGGAAAAGTAAGATTTCTCAGGGAGTGCTGCATAATTTTTACAAGGATGAAAAAGAATGTTGTTTGAAAACTTTTTCTCTACTTATGGTAATCTAAGTTTAAACTGTTGGAAAGTGGTTAGTTATCATTTTCTCTCACTTTGAGAGCTGCGCACTCAATCCCGATGCTGTGCGGTCTTGTTCTTGGCGTCTCAGCATCTGCCGAGCTCTCCGGCTGCTGGAGGCGAAGAAGCGGCTTTTTCGCGCACAGAGCTTTCTGCCGGTCGCGGTGCCCTCCAGACCGCGGCTTCTGCCGAAAGACGCCCGGAGACCGGCACCTACCCTCGGAGAGCTGCATATGCCCGCCTTCTGCGTCTCTTGCCGCCTACACCTTAGCGAAAAGCTTTTTCACGCTTTCTCTCAAAAAGAAACTGCGCCAGCACAGCAAGCGTCTCAGGACGATTTTCATGAAGGTACTCGAGTTCTTACCATCTCCTGGAGAAAAGGAAAAGTAAGATTCCTCAGGGAGTGCTGCATAATTTTTACAAGGATGAAAAAGAATGTTGTTTGAAAACTTTTTCTCTACTTATGGTAATCTAAGTTTAAACTGTTGGAAAGTGGTTAGTTATCATTTTCTCTCAGTTTGAGAGCTGCGCACTCAATCCCGATGCTGTGCGGTCTTGTTCTTGGCGTCTCAGCATCTGCCGAGCTCTCCGGCTGCTGGAATCGAAGAAGCGGCTTTTTCGCGCACAGAGCTTTCTGCCGGTCGCGGTGCCCTCCAGACCGCGGCTTCTGCCGAAAGACGCCCGGAGACCGGCACCTACCCTCGGAGAGCTGCATATGCCCGTCTTCAGCGTCTCTTGCCGCCTACACCTTAGCGAAAAGCTTTTTCACGCTTTCTCTCAAAAAGAAACTGTGCCAGCACAGCAAGCGTCTCAGGACGATTTTCATGAAGGTACTCGAGTTCTTACCATCTCCTGGAGAAAAGGAAAAGTAAGATTTCTCAGGGAGTGCTGCATAATTTTTACAAGGATGAAAAAGAAAGTTTTTTGAAAACTTTTTCTCTACTTATGGTAATCTAAGTTTAAACTGTTGGAAAGTGGTTAGTTATCATTTTCTCTCACTTTGAGAGCTGCGCACTCAATCCCGATGCTGTGCGGTCTTGTTCTTGGCGTCTCAGCATCTGCCGAGCTCTCCGGCTGCCGGAGGCGAAGAAGCGGCTTTTTCGCGCACAGAGCTTTCTGCCGGTCGCGGTGCGCTCCGGACCGCGGCTTCTGCCGAAAGACGCCCGGAGACCGGCACCTACCCTCGGAGAGCTGCATATGCCCGCCTTCTGCGTTTCTTGCCGCCTACACCTTAGAGAAAAGCTTTTTCACGCTTTCTCCCAAAAAGAAACTGTGCCAGCACAGCAAGCGTCTCAGGACGATTTTCATGAAGGTACTCGAGTTCTTACAATCTCCTGGAGAACACAAAAAGAAAGATCGGCCAGGGAATGCTGCATAAGTTTTAGCAAGATGTAAAAGAAAGTTGTTTGAGAACTTTTTCCCTACTTATGGTAATCTAAGTTTAAACTGTTGGAAAGTGGTTAGTTATCATTTTCTTTCAGTTTGAGAGCTGGGCACTTACTCCCGTTGCTGGGCGGCTTCGTTCTTGGCGTCTCAGCATCTGCCGAGCTCTCCGGCTGCCGGAGGCGAAGAAGCGGCTTTTTCGCGCACAGAGCTTTCTGCCGGTCGCGGTGCGCTCCGGACCGCGGCTTCTGCCGAAAGACGCCAGGAGCCCGGCACCTACCCTCGGAGAGCTGCATATGCCCGTCTTCAGCGTCTCTTGCCGCCTACACCTTAGCGAAAAGCTTTTTCACGCTTTCTCCCAAAAAGAAACTGTGCCAGCACAGCAAGCGTCTCAGGACGATTTTCATGAAGGTACTCGAGTTCTTACCATCTCCTGGAGAACACAAAAAGAAAGATCGGCCAGGGAATGCTGCATAAGTTTTAGCAAGATGTAAAAGAAAGTTGTTTGAGAACTTTTTCTCTACTTATGGTAATCTAAGTTTAAACTGTTGGAAAGTGGTTAGTTATCATTTTCTTTCAGTTTGAGAGCTGGGCACTTTCTCCCGTTGCTGGGCGGCTTCGTTCTTGGCGTCTCAGCATCTGCCGAGGTCTCCGGCTGACGGAGGCGAAGAAGCGGCTTTTTCGCGCACAGAGCTTTCTGCCGGTCGCGGTGCGCTCCGGACCGCGGCTTCTGCCGAAAGACGCCCGGAGACCGGCACCTACCCTCGGAGAGCTGCATATGCCCGCCTTCAGCGTCTCTTGCCGCCTACACCTTAGAGAAAAGCTTTTTCACGCTTTCTCTCAAAAAGAAACTGTGCCAGCACAGCAAGCGTCTCAGGACGATTTTCATGAAGGTACTCGAGTTCTTACCATCTCCTGGAGAAAAGGAAAAGTACGATTTCTCAGGGAGTGCTGCATAATTTTTACAAGGATGAAAAAGAATGTTGTTTGAAAACTTTTTCTCTACTTATGGTAATCTAAGTTTAAACTGTTGGAAAGTGGTTAGTTATCATTTTCTCTCACTTTGAGAGCTGCGCACTCAATCCCGATGCTGTGCGGTCTTGTTCTTGGCGTCTCAGCATCTGCCGATCTCTCCGGCTGCTGGAGGCGAAGAAGCGGCTTTTTCGCGCACAGAGCTTTCTGCCGGTCGCGGTGCCCTCCAGACCGCGGCTTCTGCCGAAAGACGCCCGGAGACCGGCACCTACCCTCGGAGAGCTGCATATGCCCGCCTTCTGCGTCTCTTGCCGCCTACACCTTAGCGAAAAGCTTTTTCACGCTTTCTCTCAAAAAGAAACTGCGCCAGCACAGCAAGCGTCTCAGGACGATTTTCATGAAGGTACTCGAGTTCTTACCATCTCCTGGAGAAAAGGAAAAGTAAGATTTCTCAGGGAGTGCTGCATAATTTTTACAAGGATGAAAAAGAAAGTTTTTTGAAAACTTTTTCTCTACTTATGGTAATCTAAGTTTAAACTGTTGGAAAGTGGTTAGTTATCATTTTCTCTCACTTTGAGAGCTGCGCACTCAATCCCGATGCTGTGCGGTCTTGTTCTTGGCGTCTCAGCATCTGCCGAGCTCTCCGGCTGCTGGAATCGAAGAAGCGGCTTTTTCGCGCACAGAGCTTTCTGCCGGTCGCGGTGCGCTCCGGACCGCGGCTTCTGCCGAAAGACGCCCGGAGACCGGCACCTACCCTCGGAGAGCTGCATATGCCCGTCTTCAGCGTCTCTTGCCGCCTACACCTTAGCGAAAAGCTTTTTCACGCTTTCTCTCAAAAAGAAACTGTGCCAGCACAGCAAGCGTCTCAGGACGATTTTCATGAAGGTACTCGAGTTCTTACCATCTCCTGGAGAAAAGGAAAAGTAAGATTTCTCAGGGAGTGCTGCATAATTTTTACAAGGATGAAAAAGAAAGTTTTTTGAAAACTTTTTCTCTACTTATGGTAATCTAAGTTTAAACTGTTGGAAAGTGGTTAGTTATCATTTTCTCTCACTTTGAGAGCTGCGCACTCAATCCCGATGCTGTGCGGTCTTGTTCTTGGCGTCTCAGCATCTGCCGAGCTCTCCGGCTGCCGGCGGCGAAGAAGCGGCTTTTTCGCGCACAGAGCTTTCTGCCGGTCACGGTGCGCTCCGGACCGCGGCTTCTGCCGAAAGACGCCAGGAGACCGGCACCTACCCTCGGAGAGCTGCATATGCCCGCCTTCTGCGTTTCTTGCCGCCTACACCTTAGAGAAAAGCTTTTTCACGCTTTCTCCCAAAAAGAAACTGTGCCAGCACAGCAAGCGTCTCAGGACGATTTTCATGAAGGTACTCGAGTTCTTACAATCTCCTGGAGAACACAAAAAGAAAGATCGGCCAGGGAATGCTGCATAAGTTTTAGCAAGATGTAAAAGAAAGTTGTTTGAGAACTTTTTCCCTACTTATGGTAATCTAAGTTTAAACTGTTGGAAAGTAGTTAGTTATCATTTTCTTTCAGTTTGAGAGCTGGGCACTTACTCCCGTTGCTGGGCGGCTTCGTTCTTGGCGTCTCAGCATCTGCCGAGCTCTCCGGCTGCCGGAGGCGAAGAAGCGGCTTTTTCGCGCACAGAGCTTTCTGCCGGTCGCGGTGCGCTCCGGACCGCGGCTTCAGCCGAAAGACGCCCGGAGACCGGCACCTACCCTCGGAGAGCTGCATATGCCCGCCTTCTGCGTCTCTTGCCGCCTACACCTTAGCGAAAAGCTTTTTCACGCTTTCTCTCAAAAAGAAACTGTGCCAGCACAGCAAGCGTCTCAGGACGATTTTCATGAAGGTACTCGAGTTCTTACCATCTCCTGGAGAAAAAGAAAAGTAAGATTTCTCAGGGAGTGCTGCATAATTTTTACAAGGATGAAAAAGAATGTTGTTTGAAAACTTTTTCTCTACTTATGGTAATCTAAGTTTAAACTGTTGGAAAGTGGTTAGTTATCATTTTCTCTCACTTTGAGAGCTGCGCACTCAATCCCGATGCTGTGCGGTCTTGTTCTTGGCGTCTCAGCATCTGCCGAGCTCTCCGGCTGCTGGAGGCGAAGAAGCGGCTTTTTCGCGCACAGAGCTTTCTGCCGGTCGCGGTGCCCTCCAGACCGCGGCTTCTGCCGAAAGACGCCCGGAGACCGGCACCTACCCTCGGAGAGCTGCATATGCCCGCCTTCTGCGTCTCTTGCCGCCTACACCTTAGCGAAAAGCTTTTTCACGCTTTCTCTCAAAAAGAAACTGTGCCAGCACAGCAAGCGTCTCAGGACGATTTTCATGAAGGTACTCGAGTTCTTACCATCTCCTGGAGAAAAGGAAAAGTAAGATTCCTCAGGGAGTGCTGCATAATTTTTACAAGGATGAAAAAGAATGTTGTTTGAAAACTTTTTCTCTACTTATGGTAATCTAAGTTTAAACTGTTGGAAAGTGGTTAGTTATCATTTTCTCTCAGTTTGAGAGCTGCGCACTCAATCCCGATGCTGTGCGGTCTTGTTCTTGGCGTCTCAGCATCTGCCGAGCTCTCCGGCTGCTGGAATCGAAGAAGCGGCTTTTTCGCGCACAGAGCTTTCTGCCGGTCGCGGTGCCCTCCAGACCGCGGCTTCTGCCGAAAGACGCCCGGAGACCGGCACCTACCCTCGGAGAGCTGCATATGCCCGTCTTCAGCGTCTCTTGCCGCCTACACCTTAGCGAAAAGCTTTTTCACGCTTTCTCTCAAAAAGAAACTGTGCCAGCACAGCAAGCGTCTCAGGACGATTTTCATGAAGGTACTCGAGTTCTTACCATCTCCTGGAGAAAAGGAAAAGTAAGATTTCTCAGGGAGTGCTGCATAATTTTTACAAGGATGAAAAAGGAAGTTTTTTGAAAACTTTTTCTCTACTTATGGTAATCTAAGTTTAAACTGTTGGAAAGTGGTTAGTTCTCATTTTCTCTCAGTTTGAGAGCTGCGCACTCAATCCCGATGCTGTGCGGTCTTGTTCTTGGCGTCTCAGCATCTGCCGAGCTCTCCGGCTGCCGGCGGCGAAGAAGCGGCTTTTTCGCGCACAGAGCTTTCTGCCGGTCGCGGTGCGCTCCGGACCGCGGCTTCTGCCGAAAGACGCCCGGAGACCGGCACCTACCCTCGGAGAGCTGCATATGCCCGCCTTCTGCGTTTCTTGCCGCCTACACCTTAGAGAAAAGCTTTTTCACGCTTTCTCCCAAAAAGAAACTGCGCCAGCACAGCAAGCGTCTCAGGACGATTTTCATGAAGGTACTCGAGTTCTTACAATCTCCTGGAGAACACAAAAAGAAAGATCGGCCAGGGAATGCTGCATAAGTTTTAGCAAGATGTAAAAGAAAGTTGTTTGAGAACTTTTTCCCTACTTATGGTAATCTAAGTTTAAACTGTTGGAAAGTGGTTAGTTATCATTTTCTTTCAGTTTGAGAGCTGGGCACTTACTCCCGTTGCTGTGCGGCTTCGTTCTTGGCGTCTCAGCATCTGCCGAGCTCTCCGGCTGCCGGAGGCGAAGAAGCGGCTTTTTCGCGCACAGAGCTTTCTGCCGGTCGCGGTGCGCTCCGGACCGCGGCTTCTGCCGAAAGACGCCCGGAGACCGGCACCTACCCTCGGAGAGCTGCATATGCCCGTCTTCAGCGTCTCTTGCCGCCTACACCTTAGCGAAAAGCTTTTTCACGCTTTCTCCCAAAAAGAAACTGTGCCAGCACAGCAAGCGTCTCAGGACGATTTTCATGAAGGTACTCGAGTTCTTACCATCTCCTGGAGAACACAAAAAGAAAGATCGGCCAGGGAATGCTGCATAAGTTTTAGCAAGATGTAAAAGAAAGTTGTTTGAGAACTTTTTCTCTACTTATGGTAATCTAAGTTTAAACTGTTGGAAAGTGGTTAGTTATCATTTTCTTTCAGTTTGAGAGCTGGGCACTTACTCCCGTTGCTGGGCGGCTTCGTTCTTGGCGTCTCAGCATCTGCCGAGGTCTCCGGCTGACGGAGGCGAAGAAGCGGCTTTTTCGCGCACAGAGCTTTCTGCCGGTCGCGGTGCGCTCCGGACCGCGGCTTCTGCCGAAAGACGCCCGGAGACCGGCACCTACCCTCGGAGAGCTGCATATGCCCGCCTTCAGCGTCTCTTGCCGCCTACACCTTAGAGAAAAGCTTTTTCACGCTTTCTCTCAAAAAGAAACTGTGCCAGCACAGCAAGCGTCTCAGGACGATTTTCATGAAGGTACTCGAGTTCTTACCATCTCCTGGAGAAAAGGAAAAGTAAGATTTCTCAGGGAGTGCTGCATAATTTTTACAAGGATGAAAAAGAATGTTGTTTGAAAACTTTTTCTCTACTTATGGTAATCTAAGTTTAAACTGTTGGAAAGTGGTTAGTTATCATTTTCTCTCACTTTGAGAGCTGCGCACTCAATCCCGATGCTGTGCGGTCTTGTTCTTGGCGTCTCAGCATCTGCCGATCTCTCCGGCTGCTGGAGGCGAAGAAGCGGCTTTTTCGCGCACAGAGCTTTCTGCCGGTCGCGGGGCGCTCCGGACCGCGGCTTCTGCCGAAAGACGCCCGGAGACCGGCACCTACCCTCGGAGAGCTGCATATGCCCGCCTTCTGCGTCTCTTGCCGCCTACACCTTAGCGAAAAGCTTTTTCACGCTTTCTCTCAAAAAGAAACTGCGCCAGCACAGCAAGCGTCTCAGGACGATTTTCATGAAGGTACTCGAGTTCTTACCATCTCCTGGAGAAAAGGAAAAGTAAGATTCCTCAGGGAGTGCTGCATAATTTTTACAAGGATGAAAAAGAAAGTTTTTTGAAAACTTTTTCTCTACTTATGGTAATCTAAGTTTAAACTGTTGGAAAGTGGTTAGTTATCATTTTCTCTCAGTTTGAGAGCTGCGCACTCAATCCCGATGCTGTGCGGTCTTGTTCTTGGCGTCTCAGCATCTGCCGAGCTCTCCGGCTGCTGGAATCGAAGAAGCGGCTTTTTCGCGCACAGAGCTTTCTGCCGGTCGCGGGGCGCTCCGGACCGCGGCTTCTGCCGAAAGACGCCCGGAGACCGGCACCTACCCTCGGAGAGCTGCATATGCCCGTCTTCAGCGTCTCTTGCCGCCTACACCTTAGCGAAAAGCTTTTTCACGCTTTCTCTCAAAAAGAAACTGTGCCAGCACAGCAAGCGTCTCAGGACGATTTTCATGAAGGTACTCGAGTTCTTACCATCTCCTGGAGAAAAGGAAAAGTAAGATTTCTCAGGGAGTGCTGCATAATTTTTACAAGGATGAAAAAGAAAGTTTTTTGAAAACTTTTTCTCTACTTATGGTAATCTAAGTTTAAACTGTTGGAAAGTGGTTAGTTATCATTTTCTCTCACTTTGAGAGCTGCGCACTCAATCCCGATGCTGTGCGGTCTTGTTCTTGGCGTCTCAGCATCTGCCGAGCTCTCCGGCTGCCGGCGGCGAAGAAGCGGCTTTTTCGCGCACAGAGCTTTCTGCCGGTCGCGGTGCGCTCCGGACCGCGGCTTCTGCCGAAAGACGCCAGGAGACCGGCACCTACCCTCGGAGAGCTGCATATGCCCGCCTTCTGCGTCTCTTGCCGCCTACACCTTAGAGAAAAGCTTTTTCACGCTTTCTCCCAAAAAGAAACTGTGCCAGCACAGCAAGCGTCTCAGGACGATTTTCATGAAGGTACTCGAGTTCTTACAATCTCCTGGAGAACACAAAAAGAAAGATCGGCCAGGGAATGCTGCATAAGTTTTAGCAAGATGTAAAAGAAAGTTGTTTGAGAACTTTTTCCCTACTTATGGTAATCTAAGTTTAAACTGTTGGAAAGTAGTTAGTTATCATTTTCTTTCAGTTTGAGAGCTGGGCACTTACTCCCGTTGCTGGGCGGCTTCGTTCTTGGCGTCTCAGCATCTGCCGAGCTCTCCGGCTGCCGGAGGCGAAGAAGCGGCTTTTTCGCGCACAGAGCTTTCTGCCGGTCGCGGTGCGCTCCGGACCGCGGCTTCAGCCGAAAGACGCCCGGAGACCGGCACCTACCCTCGGAGAGCTGCATATGCCCGCCTTCTGCGTCTCTTGCCGCCTACACCTTAGCGAAAAGCTTTTTCACGCTTTCTCTCAAAAAGAAACTGTGCCAGCACAGCAAGCGTCTCAGGACGATTTTCATGAAGGTACTCGAGTTCTTACCATCTCCTGGAGAAAAGGAAAAGTAAGATTTCTCAGGGAGTGCTGCATAATTTTTACAAGGATGAAAAAGAATGTTGTTTGAAAACTTTTTCTCTACTTTTGGTAATCTAAGTTTAAACTGTTGGAAAGTGGTTAGTTATCATTTTCTCTCACTTTGAGAGCTGCGCACTCAATCCCGATGCTGTGCGGTCTTGTTCTTGGCGTCTCAGCATCTGCCGAGCTCTCCGGCTGCTGGAGGCGAAGAAGCGGCTTTTTCGCGCACAGAGCTTTCTGCCGGTCGCGGTGCCCTCCAGACCGCGGCTTCTGCCGAAAGACGCCCGGAGACCGGCACCTACCCTCGGAGAGCTGCATATGCCCGCCTTCTGCGTCTCTTGCCGCCTACACCTTAGCGAAAAGCTTTTTCACGCTTTCTCCCAAAAAGAAACTGTGCCAGCACAGCAAGCGTCTCAGGACGATTTTCATGAAGGTACTCGAGTTCTTACCATCTCCTGGAGAAAAGGAAAAGTAAGATTCCTCAGGGAGTGCTGCATAATTTTTACAAGGATGAAAAAGAATGTTGTTTGAAAACTTTTTCTCTACTTATGGTAATCTAAGTTTAAACTGTTGGAAAGTGGTTAGTTATCATTTTCTCTCACTTTGAGAGCTGCGCACTCAATCCCGATGCTGTGCGGTCTTGTTCTTGGCGTCTCAGCATCTGCCGAGCTCTCCGGCTGCTGGAGGCGAAGAAGCGGCTTTTTCGCGCACAGAGCTTTCTGCCGGTTGCGGTGCCCTCCAGACCGCGGCTTCTGCCGAAAGACGCCCGGAGACCGGCACCTACCCTCGGAGAGCTGCATATGCCCGTCTTCAGCGTCTCTTGCCGCCTACACCTTAGCGAAAAGCTTTTTCACGCTTTCTCTCAAAAAGAAACTGTGCCAGCACAGCAAGCGTCTCAGGACGATTTTCATGAAGGTACTCGAGTTCTTACCATCTCCTGGAGAAAAGGAAAAGTAAGATTTCTCAGGGAGTGCTGCATAATTTTTACAAGGATGAAAAAGAAAGTTTTTTGAAAACTTTTTCTCTACTTATGGTAATCTAAGTTTAAACTGTTGGAAAGTGGTTAGTTCTCATTTTCTCTCAGTTTGAGAGCTGCGCACTCAATCCCGATGCTGTGCGGTCTTGTTCTTGGCGTCTCAGCATCTGCCGAGCTCTCCGGCTGCCGGCGGCGAAGAAGCGGCTTTTTCGCGCACAGAGCTTTCTGCCGGTCGCGGTGCGCTCCGGACCGCGGCTTCTGCCGAAAGACGCCCGGAGACCGGCACCTACCCTCGGAGAGCTGCATATGCCCGCCTTCTGCGTTTCTTGCCGCCTACACCTTAGAGAAAAGCTTTTTCACGCTTTCTCTCAAAAAGAAACTGTGCCAGCACAGCAAGCGTCTCAGGACGATTTTCATGAAGGTACTCGAGTTCTTACAATCTCCTGGAGAACACAAAAAGAAAGATCGGCCAGGGAATGCTGCATAAGTTTTAGCAAGATGTAAAAGAAAGTTGTTTGAGAACTTTTTCCCTACTTATGGTAATCTAAGTTTAAACTGTTGGAAAGTGGTTAGTCATCATTTTCTTTCAGTTTGAGAGCTGGGCACTTACTCCCGTTGCTGGGCGGCTTTGTTCTTGGCGTCTCAGCATCTGCCGAGCTCTCCGGCTGCCGGAGGCGAAGAAGCGGCTTTTTCGCGCACAGAGCTTTCTGCCGGTCGCGGTGCGCTCCGGACCGCGGCTTCTGCCGAAAGACGCCCGGAGACCGGCACCTACCCTCGGAGAGCTGCATATGCCCGCCTTCTGCGTCTCTTGCCGCCTACACCTTAGCGAAAAGCTTTTTCACGCTTTCTCTCAAAAAGAAACTGTGCCAGCACAGCAAGCGTCTCAGGACGATTTTCATGAAGGTACTCGAGTTCTTACCATCTCCTGGAGAAAAGGAAAAGTAAGATTTCTCAGGGAGTGCTGCATAATTTTTACAAGGATGAAAAAGAATGTTGTTTGAAAACTTTTTCTCTACTTATGGTAATCTAAGTTTAAACTGTTGGAAAGTGGTTAGTTATCATTTTCTCTCACTTTGAGAGCTGCGCACTCAATCCCGATGCTGTGCGGTCTTGTTCTTGGCGTCTCAGCATCTGCCGAGCTCTCCGGCTGCTGGAGGCGAAGAAGCGGCTTTTTCGCGCACAGAGCTTTCTGCCGGTCGCGGTGCCCTCCAGACCGCGGCTTCTGCCGAAAGACGCCCGGAGACCGGCACCTATCATTGGAGAGCTGCATATGCCCGTCTTCAGCGTCTCTTGCCGCCTACACCTTAGCGAAAAGCTTTTTCACGCTTTCTCTCAAAAAGAAACTGTGCCAGCACAGCAAGCGTCTCAGGACGATTTTCATGAAGGTACTCGAGTTCTTACCATCTCCTGGAGAAAAGGAAAAGTAAGATTCCTCAGGGAGTGCTGCATAATTTTTACAAGGATGAAAAAGAATGTTGTTTGAAAACTTTTTCTCTACTTATGGTAATCTAAGTTTAAACTGTTGGAAAGTGGTTAGTTATCATTTTCTCTCAGTTTGAGAGCTGCGCACTCAATCCCGATGCTGTGCGGTCTTGTTCTTGGCGTCTCAGCATCTGCCGAGCTCTCCGGCTGCTGGAATCGAAGAAGCGGCTTTTTCGCGCACAGAGCTTTCTGCCGGTCGCGGTGCCCTCCAGACCGCGGCTTCTGCCGAAAGACGCCCGGAGACCGGCACCTACCCTCGGAGAGCTGCATATGCCCGTCTTCAGCGTCTCTTGCCGCCTACACCTTAGCGAAAAGCTTTTTCACGCTTTCTCTCAAAAAGAAACTGTGCCAGCACAGCAAGCGTCTCAGGACGATTTTCATGAAGGTACTCGAGTTCTTACCATCTCCTGGAGAAAAGGAAAAGTAAGATTTCTCAGGGAGTGCTGCATAATTTTTACAAGGATGAAAAAGGAAGTTTTTTGAAAACTTTTTCTCTACTTATGGTAATCTAAGTTTAAACTGTTGGAAAGTGGTTAGTTCTCATTTTCTCTCAGTTTGAGAGCTGCGCACTCAATCCCGATGCTGTGCGGTCTTGTTCTTGGCGTCTCAGCATCTGCCGAGCTCTCCGGCTGCCGGCGGCGAAGAAGCGGCTTTTTCGCGCACAGAGCTTTCTGCCGGTCGCGGTGCGCTCCGGACCGCGGCTTCTGCCGAAAGACGCCCGGAGACCGGCACCTACCCTCGGAGAGCTGCATATGCCCGCCTTCTGCGTTTCTTGCCGCCTACACCTTAGAGAAAAGCTTTTTCACGCTTTCTCCCAAAAAGAAACTGCGCCAGCACAGCAAGCGTCTCAGGACGATTTTCATGAAGGTACTCGAGTTCTTACAATCTCCTGGAGAACACAAAAAGAAAGATCGGCCAGGGAATGCTGCATAAGTTTTAGCAAGATGTAAAAGAAAGTTGTTTGAGAACTTTTTCCCTACTTATGGTAATCTAAGTTTAAACTGTTGGAAAGTGGTTAGTTATCATTTTCTTTCAGTTTGAGAGCTGGGCACTTACTCCCGTTGCTGTGCGGCTTCGTTCTTGGCGTCTCAGCATCTGCCGAGCTCTCCGGCTGCCGGAGGCGAAGAAGCGGCTTTTTCGCGCACAGAGCTTTCTGCCGGTCGCGGTGCGCTCCGGACCGCGGCTTCTGCCGAAAGACGCCCGGAGACCGGCACCTACCCTCGGAGAGCTGCATATGCCCGTCTTCAGCGTCTCTTGCCGCCTACACCTTAGCGAAAAGCTTTTTCACGCTTTCTCCCAAAAAGAAACTGTGCCAGCACAGCAAGCGTCTCAGGACGATTTTCATGAAGGTACTCGAGTTCTTACCATCTCCTGGAGAACACAAAAAGAAAGATCGGCCAGGGAATGCTGCATAAGTTTTAGCAAGATGTAAAAGAAAGTTGTTTGAGAACTTTTTCTCTACTTATGGTAATCTAAGTTTAAACTGTTGGAAAGTGGTTAGTTATCATTTTCTTTCAGTTTGAGAGCTGGGCACTTACTCCCGTTGCTGGGCGGCTTCGTTCTTGGCGTCTCAGCATCTGCCGAGGTCTCCGGCTGACGGAGGCGAAGAAGCGGCTTTTTCGCGCACAGAGCTTTCTGCCGGTCGCGGTGCGCTCCGGACCGCGGCTTCTGCCGAAAGACGCCCGGAGACCGGCACCTACCCTCGGAGAGCTGCATATGCCCGCCTTCAGCGTCTCTTGCCGCCTACACCTTAGAGAAAAGCTTTTTCACGCTTTCTCTCAAAAAGAAACTGTGCCAGCACAGCAAGCGTCTCAGGACGATTTTCATGAAGGTACTCGAGTTCTTACCATCTCCTGGAGAAAAGGAAAAGTAAGATTTCTCAGGGAGTGCTGCATAATTTTTACAAGGATGAAAAAGAATGTTGTTTGAAAACTTTTTCTCTACTTATGGTAATCTAAGTTTAAACTGTTGGAAAGTGGTTAGTTATCATTTTCTCTCACTTTGAGAGCTGCGCACTCAATCCCGATGCTGTGCGGTCTTGTTCTTGGCGTCTCAGCATCTGCCGATCTCTCCGGCTGCTGGAGGCGAAGAAGCGGCTTTTTCGCGCACAGAGCTTTCTGCCGGTCGCGGTGCCCTCCAGACCGCGGCTTCTGCCGAAAGACGCCCGGAGACCGGCACCTACCCTCGGAGAGCTGCATATGCCCGCCTTCTGCGTCTCTTGCCGCCTACACCTTAGCGAAAAGCTTTTTCACGCTTTCTCTCAAAAAGAAACTGCGCCAGCACAGCAAGCGTCTCAGGACGATTTTCATGAAGGTACTCGAGTTCTTACCATCTCCTGGAGAAAAGGAAAAGTAAGATTCCTCAGGGAGTGCTGCATAATTTTTACAAGGATGAAAAAGAAAGTTTTTTGAAAACTTTTTCTCTACTTATGGTAATCTAAGTTTAAACTGTTGGAAAGTGGTTAGTTATCATTTTCTCTCAGTTTGAGAGCTGCGCACTCAATCCCGATGCTGTGCGGTCTTGTTCTTGGCGTCTCAGCATCTGCCGAGCTCTCCGGCTGCTGGAATCGAAGAAGCGGCTTTTTCGCGCACAGAGCTTTCTGCCGGTCGCGGGGCGCTCCGGACCGCGGCTTCTGCCGAAAGACGCCCGGAGACCGGCACCTACCCTCGGAGAGCTGCATATGCCCGTCTTCAGCGTCTCTTGCCGCCTACACCTTAGCGAAAAGCTTTTTCACGCTTTCTCTCAAAAAGAAACTGTGCCAGCACAGCAAGCGTCTCAGGACGATTTTCATGAAGGTACTCGAGTTCTTACCATCTCCTGGAGAAAAGGAAAAGTAAGATTTCTCAGGGAGTGCTGCATAATTTTTACAAGGATGAAAAAGAAAGTTTTTTGAAAACTTTTTCTCTACTTATGGTAATCTAAGTTTAAACTGTTGGAAAGTGGTTAGTTATCATTTTCTCTCACTTTGAGAGCTGCGCACTCAATCCCGATGCTGTGCGGTCTTGTTCTTGGCGTCTCAGCATCTGCCGAGCTCTCCGGCTGCCGGCGGCGAAGAAGCGGCTTTTTCGCGCACAGAGCTTTCTGCCGGTCGCGGTGCGCTCCGGACCGCGGCTTCTGCCGAAAGACGCCAGGAGACCGGCACCTACCCTCGGAGAGCTGCATATGCCCGCCTTCTGCGTCTCTTGCCGCCTACACCTTAGAGAAAAGCTTTTTCACGCTTTCTCCCAAAAAGAAACTGTGCCAGCACAGCAAGCGTCTCAGGACGATTTTCATGAAGGTACTCGAGTTCTTACAATCTCCTGGAGAACACAAAAAGAAAGATCGGCCAGGGAATGCTGCATAAGTTTTAGCAAGATGTAAAAGAAAGTTGTTTGAGAACTTTTTCCCTACTTATGGTAATCTAAGTTTAAACTGTTGGAAAGTAGTTAGTTATCATTTTCTTTCAGTTTGAGAGCTGGGCACTTACTCCCGTTGCTGGGCGGCTTCGTTCTTGGCGTCTCAGCATCTGCCGAGCTCTCCGGCTGCCGGAGGCGAAGAAGCGGCTTTTTCGCGCACAGAGCTTTCTGCCGGTCGCGGTGCGCTCCGGACCGCGGCTTCAGCCGAAAGACGCCCGGAGACCGGCACCTACCCTCGGAGAGCTGCATATGCCCGTCTTCAGCGTCTCTTGCCGCCTACACCTTAGCGAAAAGCTTTTTCACGCTTTCTCTCAAAAAGAAACTGTGCCAGCACAGCAAGCGTCTCAGGACGATTTTCATGAAGGTACTCGAGTTCTTACCATCTCCTGGAGAAAAGGAAAAGTAAGATTTCTCAGGGAGTGCTGCATAATTTTTACAAGGATGAAAAAGAATGTTGTTTGAAAACTTTTTCTCTACTTATGGTAATCTAAGTTTAAACTGTTGGAAAGTGGTTAGTTATCATTTTCTCTCACTTTGAGAGCTGCGCACTCAATCCCGATGCTGTGCGGTCTTGTTCTTGGCGTCTCAGCATCTGCCGAGCTCTCCGGCTGCTGGAGGCGAAGAAGCGGCTTTTTCGCGCACAGAGCTTTCTGCCGGTCGCGGTGCCCTCCAGACCGCGGCTTCTGCCGAAAGACGCCCGGAGACCGGCACCTACCCTCGGAGAGCTGCATATGCCCGCCTTCTGCGTCTCTTGCCGCCTACACCTTAGCGAAAAGCTTTTTCACGCTTTCTCCCAAAAAGAAACTGTGCCAGCACAGCAAGCGTCTCAGGACGATTTTCATGAAGGTACTCGAGTTCTTACCATCTCCTGGAGAAAAGGAAAAGTAAGATTCCTCAGGGAGTGCTGCATAATTTTTACAAGGATGAAAAAGAATGTTGTTTGAAAACTTTTTCTCTACTTATGGTAATCTAAGTTTAAACTGTTGGAAAGTGGTTAGTTATCATTTTCTCTCACTTTGAGAGCTGCGCACTCAATCCCGATGCTGTGCGGTCTTGTTCTTGGCGTCTCAGCATCTGCCGAGCTCTCCGGCTGCTGGAGGCGAAGAAGCGGCTTTTTCGCGCACAGAGCTTTCTGCCGGTCGCGGTGCCCTCCAGACCGCGGCTTCTGCCGAAAGACGCCCGGAGACCGGCACCTACCCTCGGAGAGCTGCATATGCCCGCCTTCTGCGTTTCTTGCCGCCTACACCTTAGCGAAAAGCTTTTTCACGCTTTCTCCCAAAAAGAAACTGTGCCAGCACAGCAAGCGTCTCAGGACGATTTTCATGAAGGTACTCGAGTTCTTACCATCTCCTGGAGAACACAAAAAGAAAGATCGGCCAGGGAATGCTGCATAAGTTTTAGCAAGATGTAAAAGAAAGTTGTTTGAGAACTTTTTCTCTACTTATGGTAATCTAAGTTTAAACTGTTGGAAAGTGGTTAGTTATCATTTTCTTTCAGTTTGAGAGCTGGGCACTTACTCCCGTTGCTGGGCGGCTTCGTTCTTGGCGTCTCAGCATCTGCCGAGGTCTCCGGCTGACGGAGGCGAAGAAGCGGCTTTTTCGCGCACAGAGCTTTCTGCCGGTCGCGGTGCGCTCCGGACCGCGGCTTCTGCCGAAAGACGCCCGGAGACCGGCACCTACCCTCGGAGAGCTGCATATGCCCGCCTTCAGCGTCTCTTGCCGCCTACACCTTAGAGAAAAGCTTTTTCACGCTTTCTCTCAAAAAGAAACTGTGCCAGCACAGCAAGCGTCTCAGGACGATTTTCATGAAGGTACTCGAGTTCTTACCATCTCCTGGAGAAAAGGAAAAGTAAGATTTCTCAGGGAGTGCTGCATAATTTTTACAAGGATGAAAAAGAATGTTGTTTGAAAACTTTTTCTCTACTTATGGTAATCTAAGTTTAAACTGTTGGAAAGTGGTTAGTTATCATTTTCTCTCACTTTGAGAGCTGCGCACTCAATCCCGATGCTGTGCGGTCTTGTTCTTGGCGTCTCAGCATCTGCCGATCTCTCCGGCTGCTGGAGGCGAAGAAGCGGCTTTTTCGCGCACAGAGCTTTCTGCCGGTCGCGGGGCGCTCCGGACCGCGGCTTCTGCCGAAAGACGCCCGGAGACCGGCACCTACCCTCGGAGAGCTGCATATGCCCGCCTTCTGCGTCTCTTGCCGCCTACACCTTAGCGAAAAGCTTTTTCACGCTTTCTCTCAAAAAGAAACTGCGCCAGCACAGCAAGCGTCTCAGGACGATTTTCATGAAGGTACTCGAGTTCTTACCATCTCCTGGAGAAAAGGAAAAGTAAGATTCCTCAGGGAGTGCTGCATAATTTTTACAAGGATGAAAAAGAAAGTTTTTTGAAAACTTTTTCTCTACTTATGGTAATCTAAGTTTAAACTGTTGGAAAGTGGTTAGTTATCATTTTCTCTCAGTTTGAGAGCTGCGCACTCAATCCCGATGCTGTGCGGTCTTGTTCTTGGCGTCTCAGCATCTGCCGAGCTCTCCGGCTGCTGGAATCGAAGAAGCGGCTTTTTCGCGCACAGAGCTTTCTGCCGGTCGCGGGGCGCTCCGGACCGCGGCTTCTGCCGAAAGACGCCCGGAGACCGGCACCTACCCTCGGAGAGCTGCATATGCCCGTCTTCAGCGTCTCTTGCCGCCTACACCTTAGCGAAAAGCTTTTTCACGCTTTCTCTCAAAAAGAAACTGTGCCAGCACAGCAAGCGTCTCAGGACGATTTTCATGAAGGTACTCGAGTTCTTACCATCTCCTGGAGAAAAGGAAAAGTAAGATTTCTCAGGGAGTGCTGCATAATTTTTACAAGGATGAAAAAGAAAGTTTTTTGAAAACTTTTTCTCTACTTATGGTAATCTAAGTTTAAACTGTTGGAAAGTGGTTAGTTATCATTTTCTCTCACTTTGAGAGCTGCGCACTCAATCCCGATGCTGTGCGGTCTTGTTCTTGGCGTCTCAGCATCTGCCGAGCTCTCCGGCTGCCGGCGGCGAAGAAGCGGCTTTTTCGCGCACAGAGCTTTCTGCCGGTCGCGGTGCGCTCCGGACCGCGGCTTCTGCCGAAAGACGCCAGGAGACCGGCACCTACCCTCGGAGAGCTGCATATGCCCGCCTTCTGCGTCTCTTGCCGCCTACACCTTAGAGAAAAGCTTTTTCACGCTTTCTCCCAAAAAGAAACTGTGCCAGCACAGCAAGCGTCTCAGGACGATTTTCATGAAGGTACTCGAGTTCTTACAATCTCCTGGAGAACACAAAAAGAAAGATCGGCCAGGGAATGCTGCATAAGTTTTAGCAAGATGTAAAAGAAAGTTGTTTGAGAACTTTTTCCCTACTTATGGTAATCTAAGTTTAAACTGTTGGAAAGTAGTTAGTTATCATTTTCTTTCAGTTTGAGAGCTGGGCACTTACTCCCGTTGCTGGGCGGCTTCGTTCTTGGCGTCTCAGCATCTGCCGAGCTCTCCGGCTGCCGGAGGCGAAGAAGCGGCTTTTTCGCGCACAGAGCTTTCTGCCGGTCGCGGTGCGCTCCGGACCGCGGCTTCAGCCGAAAGACGCCCGGAGACCGGCACCTACCCTCGGAGAGCTGCATATGCCCGCCTTCTGCGTCTCTTGCCGCCTACACCTTAGCGAAAAGCTTTTTCACGCTTTCTCTCAAAAAGAAACTGTGCCAGCACAGCAAGCGTCTCAGGACGATTTTCATGAAGGTACTCGAGTTCTTACCATCTCCTGGAGAAAAGGAAAAGTAAGATTTCTCAGGGAGTGCTGCATAATTTTTACAAGGATGAAAAAGAATGTTGTTTGAAAACTTTTTCTCTACTTTTGGTAATCTAAGTTTAAACTGTTGGAAAGTGGTTAGTTATCATTTTCTCTCACTTTGAGAGCTGCGCACTCAATCCCGATGCTGTGCGGTCTTGTTCTTGGCGTCTCAGCATCTGCCGAGCTCTCCGGCTGCTGGAGGCGAAGAAGCGGCTTTTTCGCGCACAGAGCTTTCTGCCGGTCGCGGTGCCCTCCAGACCGCGGCTTCTGCCGAAAGACGCCCGGAGACCGGCACCTACCCTCGGAGAGCTGCATATGCCCGCCTTCTGCGTCTCTTGCCGCCTACACCTTAGCGAAAAGCTTTTTCACGCTTTCTCCCAAAAAGAAACTGTGCCAGCACAGCAAGCGTCTCAGGACGATTTTCATGAAGGTACTCGAGTTCTTACCATCTCCTGGAGAAAAGGAAAAGTAAGATTCCTCAGGGAGTGCTGCATAATTTTTACAAGGATGAAAAAGAATGTTGTTTGAAAACTTTTTCTCTACTTATGGTAATCTAAGTTTAAACTGTTGGAAAGTGGTTAGTTATCATTTTCTCTCACTTTGAGAGCTGCGCACTCAATCCCGATGCTGTGCGGTCTTGTTCTTGGCGTCTCAGCATCTGCCGAGCTCTCCGGCTGCTGGAGGCGAAGAAGCGGCTTTTTCGCGCACAGAGCTTTCTGCCGGTTGCGGTGCCCTCCAGACCGCGGCTTCTGCCGAAAGACGCCCGGAGACCGGCACCTACCCTCGGAGAGCTGCATATGCCCGTCTTCAGCGTCTCTTGCCGCCTACACCTTAGCGAAAAGCTTTTTCACGCTTTCTCTCAAAAAGAAACTGTGCCAGCACAGCAAGCGTCTCAGGACGATTTTCATGAAGGTACTCGAGTTCTTACCATCTCCTGGAGAAAAGGAAAAGTAAGATTTCTCAGGGAGTGCTGCATAATTTTTACAAGGATGAAAAAGAAAGTTTTTTGAAAACTTTTTCTCTACTTATGGTAATCTAAGTTTAAACTGTTGGAAAGTGGTTAGTTCTCATTTTCTCTCAGTTTGAGAGCTGCGCACTCAATCCCGATGCTGTGCGGTCTTGTTCTTGGCGTCTCAGCATCTGCCGAGCTCTCCGGCTGCCGGCGGCGAAGAAGCGGCTTTTTCGCGCACAGAGCTTTCTGCCGGTCGCGGTGCGCTCCGGACCGCGGCTTCTGCCGAAAGACGCCCGGAGACCGGCACCTACCCTCGGAGAGCTGCATATGCCCGCCTTCTGCGTTTCTTGCCGCCTACACCTTAGAGAAAAGCTTTTTCACGCTTTCTCTCAAAAAGAAACTGTGCCAGCACAGCAAGCGTCTCAGGACGATTTTCATGAAGGTACTCGAGTTCTTACAATCTCCTGGAGAACACAAAAAGAAAGATCGGCCAGGGAATGCTGCATAAGTTTTAGCAAGATGTAAAAGAAAGTTGTTTGAGAACTTTTTCCCTACTTATGGTAATCTAAGTTTAAACTGTTGGAAAGTGGTTAGTCATCATTTTCTTTCAGTTTGAGAGCTGGGCACTTACTCCCGTTGCTGGGCGGCTTTGTTCTTGGCGTCTCAGCATCTGCCGAGCTCTCCGGCTGCCGGAGGCGAAGAAGCGGCTTTTTCGCGCACAGAGCTTTCTGCCGGTCGCGGTGCGCTCCGGACCGCGGCTTCTGCCGAAAGACGCCCGGAGACCGGCACCTACCCTCGGAGAGCTGCATATGCCCGCCTTCTGCGTCTCTTGCCGCCTACACCTTAGCGAAAAGCTTTTTCACGCTTTCTCTCAAAAAGAAACTGTGCCAGCACAGCAAGCGTCTCAGGACGATTTTCATGAAGGTACTCGAGTTCTTACCATCTCCTGGAGAAAAGGAAAAGTAAGATTTCTCAGGGAGTGCTGCATAATTTTTACAAGGATGAAAAAGAATGTTGTTTGAAAACTTTTTCTCTACTTATGGTAATCTAAGTTTAAACTGTTGGAAAGTGGTTAGTTATCATTTTCTCTCACTTTGAGAGCTGCGCACTCAATCCCGATGCTGTGCGGTCTTGTTCTTGGCGTCTCAGCATCTGCCGAGCTCTCCGGCTGCTGGAGGCGAAGAAGCGGCTTTTTCGCGCACAGAGCTTTCTGCCGGTCGCGGTGCCCTCCAGACCGCGGCTTCTGCCGAAAGACGCCCGGAGACCGGCACCTATCATTGGAGAGCTGCATATGCCCGTCTTCAGCGTCTCTTGCCGCCTACACCTTAGCGAAAAGCTTTTTCACGCTTTCTCTCAAAAAGAAACTGTGCCAGCACAGCAAGCGTCTCAGGACGATTTTCATGAAGGTACTCGAGTTCTTACCATCTCCTGGAGAAAAGGAAAAGTAAGATTCCTCAGGGAGTGCTGCATAATTTTTACAAGGATGAAAAAGAATGTTGTTTGAAAACTTTTTCTCTACTTATGGTAATCTAAGTTTAAACTGTTGGAAAGTGGTTAGTTATCATTTTCTCTCAGTTTGAGAGCTGCGCACTCAATCCCGATGCTGTGCGGTCTTGTTCTTGGCGTCTCAGCATCTGCCGAGCTCTCCGGCTGCTGGAATCGAAGAAGCGGCTTTTTCGCGCACAGAGCTTTCTGCCGGTCGCGGTGCCCTCCAGACCGCGGCTTCTGCCGAAAGACGCCCGGAGACCGGCACCTACCCTCGGAGAGCTGCATATGCCCGTCTTCAGCGTCTCTTGCCGCCTACACCTTAGCGAAAAGCTTTTTCACGCTTTCTCTCAAAAAGAAACTGTGCCAGCACAGCAAGCGTCTCAGGACGATTTTCATGAAGGTACTCGAGTTCTTACCATCTCCTGGAGAAAAGGAAAAGTAAGATTTCTCAGGGAGTGCTGCATAATTTTTACAAGGATGAAAAAGGAAGTTTTTTGAAAACTTTTTCTCTACTTATGGTAATCTAAGTTTAAACTGTTGGAAAGTGGTTAGTTCTCATTTTCTCTCAGTTTGAGAGCTGCGCACTCAATCCCGATGCTGTGCGGTCTTGTTCTTGGCGTCTCAGCATCTGCCGAGCTCTCCGGCTGCCGGCGGCGAAGAAGCGGCTTTTTCGCGCACAGAGCTTTCTGCCGGTCGCGGTGCGCTCCGGACCGCGGCTTCTGCCGAAAGACGCCCGGAGACCGGCACCTACCCTCGGAGAGCTGCATATGCCCGCCTTCTGCGTTTCTTGCCGCCTACACCTTAGAGAAAAGCTTTTTCACGCTTTCTCCCAAAAAGAAACTGCGCCAGCACAGCAAGCGTCTCAGGACGATTTTCATGAAGGTACTCGAGTTCTTACAATCTCCTGGAGAACACAAAAAGAAAGATCGGCCAGGGAATGCTGCATAAGTTTTAGCAAGATGTAAAAGAAAGTTGTTTGAGAACTTTTTCCCTACTTATGGTAATCTAAGTTTAAACTGTTGGAAAGTGGTTAGTTATCATTTTCTTTCAGTTTGAGAGCTGGGCACTTACTCCCGTTGCTGTGCGGCTTCGTTCTTGGCGTCTCAGCATCTGCCGAGCTCTCCGGCTGCCGGAGGCGAAGAAGCGGCTTTTTCGCGCACAGAGCTTTCTGCCGGTCGCGGTGCGCTCCGGACCGCGGCTTCTGCCGAAAGACGCCCGGAGACCGGCACCTACCCTCGGAGAGCTGCATATGCCCGTCTTCAGCGTCTCTTGCCGCCTACACCTTAGCGAAAAGCTTTTTCACGCTTTCTCCCAAAAAGAAACTGTGCCAGCACAGCAAGCGTCTCAGGACGATTTTCATGAAGGTACTCGAGTTCTTACCATCTCCTGGAGAACACAAAAAGAAAGATCGGCCAGGGAATGCTGCATAAGTTTTAGCAAGATGTAAAAGAAAGTTGTTTGAGAACTTTTTCTCTACTTATGGTAATCTAAGTTTAAACTGTTGGAAAGTGGTTAGTTATCATTTTCTTTCAGTTTGAGAGCTGGGCACTTACTCCCGTTGCTGGGCGGCTTCGTTCTTGGCGTCTCAGCATCTGCCGAGGTCTCCGGCTGACGGAGGCGAAGAAGCGGCTTTTTCGCGCACAGAGCTTTCTGCCGGTCGCGGTGCGCTCCGGACCGCGGCTTCTGCCGAAAGACGCCCGGAGACCGGCACCTACCCTCGGAGAGCTGCATATGCCCGCCTTCAGCGTCTCTTGCCGCCTACACCTTAGAGAAAAGCTTTTTCACGCTTTCTCTCAAAAAGAAACTGTGCCAGCACAGCAAGCGTCTCAGGACGATTTTCATGAAGGTACTCGAGTTCTTACCATCTCCTGGAGAAAAGGAAAAGTAAGATTTCTCAGGGAGTGCTGCATAATTTTTACAAGGATGAAAAAGAATGTTGTTTGAAAACTTTTTCTCTACTTATGGTAATCTAAGTTTAAACTGTTGGAAAGTGGTTAGTTATCATTTTCTCTCACTTTGAGAGCTGCGCACTCAATCCCGATGCTGTGCGGTCTTGTTCTTGGCGTCTCAGCATCTGCCGATCTCTCCGGCTGCTGGAGGCGAAGAAGCGGCTTTTTCGCGCACAGAGCTTTCTGCCGGTCGCGGTGCCCTCCAGACCGCGGCTTCTGCCGAAAGACGCCCGGAGACCGGCACCTACCCTCGGAGAGCTGCATATGCCCGCCTTCTGCGTCTCTTGCCGCCTACACCTTAGCGAAAAGCTTTTTCACGCTTTCTCTCAAAAAGAAACTGCGCCAGCACAGCAAGCGTCTCAGGACGATTTTCATGAAGGTACTCGAGTTCTTACCATCTCCTGGAGAAAAGGAAAAGTAAGATTCCTCAGGGAGTGCTGCATAATTTTTACAAGGATGAAAAAGAAAGTTTTTTGAAAACTTTTTCTCTACTTATGGTAATCTAAGTTTAAACTGTTGGAAAGTGGTTAGTTATCATTTTCTCTCAGTTTGAGAGCTGCGCACTCAATCCCGATGCTGTGCGGTCTTGTTCTTGGCGTCTCAGCATCTGCCGAGCTCTCCGGCTGCTGGAATCGAAGAAGCGGCTTTTTCGCGCACAGAGCTTTCTGCCGGTCGCGGGGCGCTCCGGACCGCGGCTTCTGCCGAAAGACGCCCGGAGACCGGCACCTACCCTCGGAGAGCTGCATATGCCCGTCTTCAGCGTCTCTTGCCGCCTACACCTTAGCGAAAAGCTTTTTCACGCTTTCTCTCAAAAAGAAACTGTGCCAGCACAGCAAGCGTCTCAGGACGATTTTCATGAAGGTACTCGAGTTCTTACCATCTCCTGGAGAAAAGGAAAAGTAAGATTTCTCAGGGAGTGCTGCATAATTTTTACAAGGATGAAAAAGAAAGTTTTTTGAAAACTTTTTCTCTACTTATGGTAATCTAAGTTTAAACTGTTGGAAAGTGGTTAGTTATCATTTTCTCTCACTTTGAGAGCTGCGCACTCAATCCCGATGCTGTGCGGTCTTGTTCTTGGCGTCTCAGCATCTGCCGAGCTCTCCGGCTGCCGGCGGCGAAGAAGCGGCTTTTTCGCGCACAGAGCTTTCTGCCGGTCGCGGTGCGCTCCGGACCGCGGCTTCTGCCGAAAGACGCCAGGAGACCGGCACCTACCCTCGGAGAGCTGCATATGCCCGCCTTCTGCGTCTCTTGCCGCCTACACCTTAGAGAAAAGCTTTTTCACGCTTTCTCCCAAAAAGAAACTGTGCCAGCACAGCAAGCGTCTCAGGACGATTTTCATGAAGGTACTCGAGTTCTTACAATCTCCTGGAGAACACAAAAAGAAAGATCGGCCAGGGAATGCTGCATAAGTTTTAGCAAGATGTAAAAGAAAGTTGTTTGAGAACTTTTTCCCTACTTATGGTAATCTAAGTTTAAACTGTTGGAAAGTAGTTAGTTATCATTTTCTTTCAGTTTGAGAGCTGGGCACTTACTCCCGTTGCTGGGCGGCTTCGTTCTTGGCGTCTCAGCATCTGCCGAGCTCTCCGGCTGCCGGAGGCGAAGAAGCGGCTTTTTCGCGCACAGAGCTTTCTGCCGGTCGCGGTGCGCTCCGGACCGCGGCTTCAGCCGAAAGACGCCCGGAGACCGGCACCTACCCTCGGAGAGCTGCATATGCCCGTCTTCAGCGTCTCTTGCCGCCTACACCTTAGCGAAAAGCTTTTTCACGCTTTCTCTCAAAAAGAAACTGTGCCAGCACAGCAAGCGTCTCAGGACGATTTTCATGAAGGTACTCGAGTTCTTACCATCTCCTGGAGAAAAGGAAAAGTAAGATTTCTCAGGGAGTGCTGCATAATTTTTACAAGGATGAAAAAGAATGTTGTTTGAAAACTTTTTCTCTACTTATGGTAATCTAAGTTTAAACTGTTGGAAAGTGGTTAGTTATCATTTTCTCTCACTTTGAGAGCTGCGCACTCAATCCCGATGCTGTGCGGTCTTGTTCTTGGCGTCTCAGCATCTGCCGAGCTCTCCGGCTGCTGGAGGCGAAGAAGCGGCTTTTTCGCGCACAGAGCTTTCTGCCGGTCGCGGTGCCCTCCAGACCGCGGCTTCTGCCGAAAGACGCCCGGAGACCGGCACCTACCCTCGGAGAGCTGCATATGCCCGCCTTCTGCGTCTCTTGCCGCCTACACCTTAGCGAAAAGCTTTTTCACGCTTTCTCCCAAAAAGAAACTGTGCCAGCACAGCAAGCGTCTCAGGACGATTTTCATGAAGGTACTCGAGTTCTTACCATCTCCTGGAGAAAAGGAAAAGTAAGATTCCTCAGGGAGTGCTGCATAATTTTTACAAGGATGAAAAAGAATGTTGTTTGAAAACTTTTTCTCTACTTATGGTAATCTAAGTTTAAACTGTTGGAAAGTGGTTAGTTATCATTTTCTCTCACTTTGAGAGCTGCGCACTCAATCCCGATGCTGTGCGGTCTTGTTCTTGGCGTCTCAGCATCTGCCGAGCTCTCCGGCTGCTGGAGGCGAAGAAGCGGCTTTTTCGCGCACAGAGCTTTCTGCCGGTCGCGGTGCCCTCCAGACCGCGGCTTCTGCCGAAAGACGCCCGGAGACCGGCACCTACCCTCGGAGAGCTGCATATGCCCGCCTTCTGCGTTTCTTGCCGCCTACACCTTAGCGAAAAGCTTTTTCACGCTTTCTCCCAAAAAGAAACTGTGCCAGCACAGCAAGCGTCTCAGGACGATTTTCATGAAGGTACTCGAGTTCTTACCATCTCCTGGAGAACACAAAAAGAAAGATCGGCCAGGGAATGCTGCATAAGTTTTAGCAAGATGTAAAAGAAAGTTGTTTGAGAACTTTTTCTCTACTTATGGTAATCTAAGTTTAAACTGTTGGAAAGTGGTTAGTTATCATTTTCTTTCAGTTTGAGAGCTGGGCACTTACTCCCGTTGCTGGGCGGCTTCGTTCTTGGCGTCTCAGCATCTGCCGAGGTCTCCGGCTGACGGAGGCGAAGAAGCGGCTTTTTCGCGCACAGAGCTTTCTGCCGGTCGCGGTGCGCTCCGGACCGCGGCTTCTGCCGAAAGACGCCCGGAGACCGGCACCTACCCTCGGAGAGCTGCATATGCCCGCCTTCAGCGTCTCTTGCCGCCTACACCTTAGAGAAAAGCTTTTTCACGCTTTCTCTCAAAAAGAAACTGTGCCAGCACAGCAAGCGTCTCAGGACGATTTTCATGAAGGTACTCGAGTTCTTACCATCTCCTGGAGAAAAGGAAAAGTAAGATTTCTCAGGGAGTGCTGCATAATTTTTACAAGGATGAAAAAGAATGTTGTTTGAAAACTTTTTCTCTACTTATGGTAATCTAAGTTTAAACTGTTGGAAAGTGGTTAGTTATCATTTTCTCTCACTTTGAGAGCTGCGCACTCAATCCCGATGCTGTGCGGTCTTGTTCTTGGCGTCTCAGCATCTGCCGATCTCTCCGGCTGCTGGAGGCGAAGAAGCGGCTTTTTCGCGCACAGAGCTTTCTGCCGGTCGCGGTGCCCTCCAGACCGCGGCTTCTGCCGAAAGACGCCCGGAGACCGGCACCTACCCTCGGAGAGCTGCATATGCCCGCCTTCTGCGTCTCTTGCCGCCTACACCTTAGCGAAAAGCTTTTTCACGCTTTCTCTCAAAAAGAAACTGCGCCAGCACAGCAAGCGTCTCAGGACGATTTTCATGAAGGTACTCGAGTTCTTACCATCTCCTGGAGAAAAGGAAAAGTAAGATTCCTCAGGGAGTGCTGCATAATTTTTACAAGGATGAAAAAGAAAGTTTTTTGAAAACTTTTTCTCTACTTATGGTAATCTAAGTTTAAACTGTTGGAAAGTGGTTAGTTATCATTTTCTCTCAGTTTGAGAGCTGCGCACTCAATCCCGATGCTGTGCGGTCTTGTTCTTGGCGTCTCAGCATCTGCCGAGCTCTCCGGCTGCTGGAATCGAAGAAGCGGCTTTTTCGCGCACAGAGCTTTCTGCCGGTCGCGGGGCGCTCCGGACCGCGGCTTCTGCCGAAAGACGCCCGGAGACCGGCACCTACCCTCGGAGAGCTGCATATGCCCGTCTTCAGCGTCTCTTGCCGCCTACACCTTAGCGAAAAGCTTTTTCACGCTTTCTCTCAAAAAGAAACTGTGCCAGCACAGCAAGCGTCTCAGGACGATTTTCATGAAGGTACTCGAGTTCTTACCATCTCCTGGAGAAAAGGAAAAGTAAGATTTCTCAGGGAGTGCTGCATAATTTTTACAAGGATGAAAAAGAAAGTTTTTTGAAAACTTTTTCTCTACTTATGGTAATCTAAGTTTAAACTGTTGGAAAGTGGTTAGTTATCATTTTCTCTCACTTTGAGAGCTGCGCACTCAATCCCGATGCTGTGCGGTCTTGTTCTTGGCGTCTCAGCATCTGCCGAGCTCTCCGGCTGCCGGCGGCGAAGAAGCGGCTTTTTCGCGCACAGAGCTTTCTGCCGGTCGCGGTGCGCTCCGGACCGCGGCTTCTGCCGAAAGACGCCAGGAGACCGGCACCTACCCTCGGAGAGCTGCATATGCCCGCCTTCTGCGTCTCTTGCCGCCTACACCTTAGAGAAAAGCTTTTTCACGCTTTCTCCCAAAAAGAAACTGTGCCAGCACAGCAAGCGTCTCAGGACGATTTTCATGAAGGTACTCGAGTTCTTACAATCTCCTGGAGAACACAAAAAGAAAGATCGGCCAGGGAATGCTGCATAAGTTTTAGCAAGATGTAAAAGAAAGTTGTTTGAGAACTTTTTCCCTACTTATGGTAATCTAAGTTTAAACTGTTGGAAAGTAGTTAGTTATCATTTTCTTTCAGTTTGAGAGCTGGGCACTTACTCCCGTTGCTGGGCGGCTTCGTTCTTGGCGTCTCAGCATCTGCCGAGCTCTCCGGCTGCCGGAGGCGAAGAAGCGGCTTTTTCGCGTACAGAGCTTTCTGCCGGTCGCGGTGCGCTCCGGACCGCGGCTTCAGCCGAAAGACGCCCGGAGACCGGCACCTACCCTCGGAGAGCTGCATATGCCCGTCTTCAGCGTCTCTTGCCGCCTACACCTTAGCGAAAAGCTTTTTCACGCTTTCTCTCAAAAAGAAACTGTGCCAGCACAGCAAGCGTCTCAGGACGATTTTCATGAAGGTACTCGAGTTCTTACCATCTCCTGGAGAAAAGGAAAAGTAAGATTTCTCAGGGAGTGCTGCATAATTTTTACAAGGATGAAAAAGAATGTTGTTTGAAAACTTTTTCTCTACTTATGGTAATCTAAGTTTAAACTGTTGGAAAGTGGTTAGTTATCATTTTCTCTCACTTTGAGAGCTGCGCACTCAATCCCGATGCTGTGCGGTCTTGTTCTTGGCGTCTCAGCATCTGCCGAGCTCTCCGGCTGCTGGAGGCGAAGAAGCGGCTTTTTCGCGCACAGAGCTTTCTGCCGGTCGCGGTGCCCTCCAGACCGCGGCTTCTGCCGAAAGACGCCCGGAGACCGGCACCTACCCTCGGAGAGCTGCATATGCCCGCCTTCTGCGTCTCTTGCCGCCTACACCTTAGCGAAAAGCTTTTTCACGCTTTCTCCCAAAAAGAAACTGTGCCAGCACAGCAAGCGTCTCAGGACGATTTTCATGAAGGTACTCGAGTTCTTACCATCTCCTGGAGAAAAGGAAAAGTAAGATTCCTCAGGGAGTGCTGCATAATTTTTACAAGGATGAAAAAGAATGTTGTTTGAAAACTTTTTCTCTACTTATGGTAATCTAAGTTTAAACTGTTGGAAAGTGGTTAGTTATCATTTTCTCTCACTTTGAGAGCTGCGCACTCAATCCCGATGCTGTGCGGTCTTGTTCTTGGCGTCTCAGCATCTGCCGAGCTCTCCGGCTGCTGGAGGCGAAGAAGCGGCTTTTTCGCGCACAGAGCTTTCTGCCGGTCGCGGTGCCCTCCAGACCGCGGCTTCTGCCGAAAGACGCCCGGAGACCGGCACCTACCCTCGGAGAGCTGCATATGCCCGTCTTCAGCGTCTCTTGCCGCCTACACCTTAGCGAAAAGCTTTTTCACGCTTTCTCTCAAAAAGAAACTGTGCCAGCACAGCAAGCGTCTCAGGACGATTTTCATGAAGGTACTCGAGTTCTTACCATCTCCTGGAGAAAAGGAAAAGTAAGATTTCTCAGGGAGTGCTGCATAATTTTTACAAGGATGAAAAAGAAAGTTTTTTGAAAACTTTTTCTCTACTTATGGTAATCTAAGTTTAAACTGTTGGAAAGTGGTTAGTTATCATTTTCTCTCAGTTTGAGAGCTGCGCACTCAATCCCGATGCTGTGCGGTCTTGTTCTTGGCGTCTCAGCATCTGCCGAGCTCTCCGGCTGCCGGCGGCGAAGAAGCGGCTTTTTCGCGCACAGAGCTTTCTGCCGGTCGCGGTGCGCTCCGGACCGCGGCTTCTGCCGAAAGACGCCCGGAGACCGGCACCTACCCTCGGAGAGCTGCATATGCCCGCCTTCTGCGTTTCTTGCCGCCTACACCTTAGAGAAAAGCTTTTTCACGCTTTCTCTCAAAAAGAAACTGTGCCAGCACAGCAAGCGTCTCAGGACGATTTTCATGAAGGTACTCGAGTTCTTACAATCTCCTGGAGAACACAAAAAGAAAGATCGGCCAGGGAATGCTGCATAAGTTTTAGCAAGATGTAAAAGAAAGTTGTTTGAGAACTTTTTCCCTACTTATGGTAATCTAAGTTTAAACTGTTGGAAAGTGGTTAGTTATCATTTTCTTTCAGTTTGAGAGCTGGGCACTTACTCCCGTTGCTGGGCGGCTTTGTTCTTGGCGTCTCAGCATCTGCCGAGCTCTCCGGCTGCCGGAGGCGAAGAAGCGGCTTTTTCGCGCACAGAGCTTTCTGCCGGTCGCGGTGCGCTCCGGACCGCGGCTTCAGCCGAAAGACGCCCGGAGACCGGCACCTACCCTCGGAGAGCTGCATATGCCCGCCTTCTGCGTCTCTTGCCGCCTACACCTTAGCGAAAAGCTTTTTCACGCTTTCTCTCAAAAAGAAACTGTGCCAGCACAGCAAGCGTCTCAGGACGATTTTCATGAAGGTACTCGAGTTCTTACCATCTCCTGGAGAAAAGGAAAAGTAAGATTTCTCAGGGAGTGCTGCATAATTTTTACAAGGATGAAAAAGAATGTTGTTTGAAAACTTTTTCTCTACTTATGGTAATCTAAGTTTAAACTGTTGGAAAGTGGTTAGTTATCATTTTCTCTCACTTTGAGAGCTGCGCACTCAATCCCGATGCTGTGCGGTCTTGTTCTTGGCGTCTCAGCATCTGCCGAGCTCTCCGGCTGCTGGAGGCGAAGAAGCGGCTTTTTCGCGCACAGAGCTTTCTGCCGGTCGCGGTGCCCTCCAGACCGCGGCTTCTGCCGAAAGACGCCCGGAGACCGGCACCTACCCTCGGAGAGCTGCATATGCCCGTCTTCAGCGTCTCTTGCCGCCTACACCTTAGCGAAAAGCTTTTTCACGCTTTCTCCCAAAAAGAAACTGTGCCAGCACAGCAAGCGTCTCAGGACGATTTTCATGAAGGTACTCGAGTTCTTACCATCTCCTGGAGAACACAAAAAGAAAGATCGGCCAGGGAATGCTGCATAAGTTTTAGCAAGATGTAAAAGAAAGTTGTTTGAGAACTTTTTCTCTACTTATGGTAATCTAAGTTTAAACTGTTGGAAAGTGGTTAGTTATCATTTTCTTTCAGTTTGAGAGCTGGGCACTTACTCCCGTTGCTGGGCGGCTTCGTTCTTGGCGTCTCAGCATCTGCCGAGGTCTCCGGCTGACGGAGGCGAAGAAGCGGCTTTTTCGCGCACAGAGCTTTCTGCCGGTCGCGATGCGCTCCGGACCGCGGCTTCTGCCGAAAGACGCCCGGAGACCGGCACCTACCCTCGGAGAGCTGCATATGCCCGCCTTCAGCGTCTCTTGCCGCCGACACCTTAGAGAAAAGCTTTTTCACGCTTTCTCTCAAAAAGAAACTGTGCCAGCACAGCAAGCGTCTCAGGACGATTTTCATGAAGGTACTCGAGTTCTTACCATCTCCTGGAGAAAAGGAAAAGTAAGATTTCTCAGGGAGTGCTGCATAATTTTTACAAGGATGAAAAAGAATGTTGTTTGAAAACTTTTTCTCTACTTATGGTAATCTAAGTTTAAACTGTTGGAAAGTGGTTAGTTATCATTTTCTCTCACTTTGAGAGCTGCGCACTCAATCCCGATGCTGTGCGGTCTTGTTCTTGGCGTCTCAGCATCTGCCGATCTCTCCGGCTGCTGGAGGCGAAGAAGCGGCTTTTTCGCGCACAGAGCTTTCTGCCGGTCGCGGTGCCCTCCAGACCGCGGCTTCTGCCGAAAGACGCCCGGAGACCGGCACCTACCCTCGGAGAGCTGCATATGCCCGCCTTCTGCGTCTCTTGCCGCCTACACCTTAGCGAAAAGCTTTTTCACGCTTTCTCTCAAAAAGAAACTGCGCCAGCACAGCAAGCGTCTCAGGACGATTTTCATGAAGGTACTCGAGTTCTTACCATCTCCTGGAGAAAAGGAAAAGTAAGATTCCTCAGGGAGTGCTGCATAATTTTTACAAGGATGAAAAAGAAAGTTTTTTGAAAACTTTTTCTCTACTTATGGTAATCTAAGTTTAAACTGTTGGAAAGTGGTTAGTTATCATTTTCTCTCAGTTTGAGAGCTGCGCACTCAATCCCGATGCTGTGCGGTCTTGTTCTTGGCGTCTCAGCATCTGCCGAGCTCTCCGGCTGCTGGAATCGAAGAAGCGGCTTTTTCGCGCACAGAGCTTTCTGCCGGTCGCGGGGCGCTCCGGACCGCGGCTTCTGCCGAAAGACGCCCGGAGACCGGCACCTACCCTCGGAGAGCTGCATATGCCCGTCTTCAGCGTCTCTTGCCGCCTACACCTTAGCGAAAAGCTTTTTCACGCTTTCTCTCAAAAAGAAACTGTGCCAGCACAGCAAGCGTCTCAGGACGATTTTCATGAAGGTACTCGAGTTCTTACCATCTCCTGGAGAAAAGGAAAAGTAAGATTTCTCAGGGAGTGCTGCATAATTTTTACAAGGATGAAAAAGGAAGTTTTTTGAAAACTTTTTCTCTACTTATGGTAATCTAAGTTTAAACTGTTGGAAAGTGGTTAGTTCTCATTTTCTCTCAGTTTGAGAGCTGCGCACTCAATCCCGATGCTGTGCGGTCTTGTTCTTGGCGTCTCAGCATCTGCCGAGCTCTCCGGCTGCCGGCGGCGAAGAAGCGGCTTTTTCGCGCACAGAGCTTTCTGCCGGTCGCGGTGCGCTCCGGACCGCGGCTTCTGCCGAAAGACGCCCGGAGACCGGCACCTACCCTCGGAGAGCTGCATATGCCCGCCTTCTGCGTTTCTTGCCGCCTACACCTTAGAGAAAAGCTTTTTCACGCTTTCTCCCAAAAAGAAACTGCGCCAGCACAGCAAGCGTCTCAGGACGATTTTCATGAAGGTACTCGAGTTCTTACAATCTCCTGGAGAACACAAAAAGAAAGATCGGCCAGGGAATGCTGCATAAGTTTTAGCAAGATGTAAAAGAAAGTTGTTTGAGAACTTTTTCCCTACTTATGGTAATCTAAGTTTAAACTGTTGGAAAGTGGTTAGTTATCATTTTCTTTCAGTTTGAGAGCTGGGCACTTACTCCCGTTGCTGTGCGGCTTCGTTCTTGGCGTCTCAGCATCTGCCGAGCTCTCCGGCTGCCGGAGGCGAAGAAGCGGCTTTTTCGCGCACAGAGCTTTCTGCCGGTCGCGGTGCGCTCCGGACCGCGGCTTCTGCCGAAAGACGCCCGGAGACCGGCACCTACCCTCGGAGAGCTGCATATGCCCGTCTTCAGCGTCTCTTGCCGCCTACACCTTAGCGAAAAGCTTTTTCACGCTTTCTCCCAAAAAGAAACTGTGCCAGCACAGCAAGCGTCTCAGGACGATTTTCATGAAGGTACTCGAGTTCTTACCATCTCCTGGAGAACACAAAAAGAAAGATCGGCCAGGGAATGCTGCATAAGTTTTAGCAAGATGTAAAAGAAAGTTGTTTGAGAACTTTTTCTCTACTTATGGTAATCTAAGTTTAAACTGTTGGAAAGTGGTTAGTTATCATTTTCTTTCAGTTTGAGAGCTGGGCACTTACTCCCGTTGCTGGGCGGCTTCGTTCTTGGCGTCTCAGCATCTGCCGAGGTCTCCGGCTGACGGAGGCGAAGAAGCGGCTTTTTCGCGCACAGAGCTTTCTGCCGGTCGCGGTGCGCTCCGGACCGCGGCTTCTGCCGAAAGACGCCCGGAGACCGGCACCTACCCTCGGAGAGCTGCATATGCCCGCCTTCAGCGTCTCTTGCCGCCTACACCTTAGAGAAAAGCTTTTTCACGCTTTCTCTCAAAAAGAAACTGTGCCAGCACAGCAAGCGTCTCAGGACGATTTTCATGAAGGTACTCGAGTTCTTACCATCTCCTGGAGAAAAGGAAAAGTAAGATTTCTCAGGGAGTGCTGCATAATTTTTACAAGGATGAAAAAGAATGTTGTTTGAAAACTTTTTCTCTACTTATGGTAATCTAAGTTTAAACTGTTGGAAAGTGGTTAGTTATCATTTTCTCTCACTTTGAGAGCTGCGCACTCAATCCCGATGCTGTGCGGTCTTGTTCTTGGCGTCTCAGCATCTGCCGATCTCTCCGGCTGCTGGAGGCGAAGAAGCGGCTTTTTCGCGCACAGAGCTTTCTGCCGGTCGCGGTGCCCTCCAGACCGCGGCTTCTGCCGAAAGACGCCCGGAGACCGGCACCTACCCTCGGAGAGCTGCATATGCCCGCCTTCTGCGTCTCTTGCCGCCTACACCTTAGCGAAAAGCTTTTTCACGCTTTCTCTCAAAAAGAAACTGCGCCAGCACAGCAAGCGTCTCAGGACGATTTTCATGAAGGTACTCGAGTTCTTACCATCTCCTGGAGAAAAGGAAAAGTAAGATTCCTCAGGGAGTGCTGCATAATTTTTACAAGGATGAAAAAGAAAGTTTTTTGAAAACTTTTTCTCTACTTATGGTAATCTAAGTTTAAACTGTTGGAAAGTGGTTAGTTATCATTTTCTCTCAGTTTGAGAGCTGCGCACTCAATCCCGATGCTGTGCGGTCTTGTTCTTGGCGTCTCAGCATCTGCCGAGCTCTCCGGCTGCTGGAATCGAAGAAGCGGCTTTTTCGCGCACAGAGCTTTCTGCCGGTCGCGGGGCGCTCCGGACCGCGGCTTCTGCCGAAAGACGCCCGGAGACCGGCACCTACCCTCGGAGAGCTGCATATGCCCGTCTTCAGCGTCTCTTGCCGCCTACACCTTAGCGAAAAGCTTTTTCACGCTTTCTCTCAAAAAGAAACTGTGCCAGCACAGCAAGCGTCTCAGGACGATTTTCATGAAGGTACTCGAGTTCTTACCATCTCCTGGAGAAAAGGAAAAGTAAGATTTCTCAGGGAGTGCTGCATAATTTTTACAAGGATGAAAAAGAAAGTTTTTTGAAAACTTTTTCTCTACTTATGGTAATCTAAGTTTAAACTGTTGGAAAGTGGTTAGTTATCATTTTCTCTCACTTTGAGAGCTGCGCACTCAATCCCGATGCTGTGCGGTCTTGTTCTTGGCGTCTCAGCATCTGCCGAGCTCTCCGGCTGCCGGCGGCGAAGAAGCGGCTTTTTCGCGCACAGAGCTTTCTGCCGGTCGCGGTGCGCTCCGGACCGCGGCTTCTGCCGAAAGACGCCAGGAGACCGGCACCTACCCTCGGAGAGCTGCATATGCCCGCCTTCTGCGTCTCTTGCCGCCTACACCTTAGAGAAAAGCTTTTTCACGCTTTCTCCCAAAAAGAAACTGTGCCAGCACAGCAAGCGTCTCAGGACGATTTTCATGAAGGTACTCGAGTTCTTACAATCTCCTGGAGAACACAAAAAGAAAGATCGGCCAGGGAATGCTGCATAAGTTTTAGCAAGATGTAAAAGAAAGTTGTTTGAGAACTTTTTCCCTACTTATGGTAATCTAAGTTTAAACTGTTGGAAAGTAGTTAGTTATCATTTTCTTTCAGTTTGAGAGCTGGGCACTTACTCCCGTTGCTGGGCGGCTTCGTTCTTGGCGTCTCAGCATCTGCCGAGCTCTCCGGCTGCCGGAGGCGAAGAAGCGGCTTTTTCGCGCACAGAGCTTTCTGCCGGTCGCGGTGCGCTCCGGACCGCGGCTTCAGCCGAAAGACGCCCGGAGACCGGCACCTACCCTCGGAGAGCTGCATATGCCCGTCTTCAGCGTCTCTTGCCGCCTACACCTTAGCGAAAAGCTTTTTCACGCTTTCTCTCAAAAAGAAACTGTGCCAGCACAGCAAGCGTCTCAGGACGATTTTCATGAAGGTACTCGAGTTCTTACCATCTCCTGGAGAAAAGGAAAAGTAAGATTTCTCAGGGAGTGCTGCATAATTTTTACAAGGATGAAAAAGAATGTTGTTTGAAAACTTTTTCTCTACTTATGGTAATCTAAGTTTAAACTGTTGGAAAGTGGTTAGTTATCATTTTCTCTCACTTTGAGAGCTGCGCACTCAATCCCGATGCTGTGCGGTCTTGTTCTTGGCGTCTCAGCATCTGCCGAGCTCTCCGGCTGCTGGAGGCGAAGAAGCGGCTTTTTCGCGCACAGAGCTTTCTGCCGGTCGCGGTGCCCTCCAGACCGCGGCTTCTGCCGAAAGACGCCCGGAGACCGGCACCTACCCTCGGAGAGCTGCATATGCCCGCCTTCTGCGTCTCTTGCCGCCTACACCTTAGCGAAAAGCTTTTTCACGCTTTCTCCCAAAAAGAAACTGTGCCAGCACAGCAAGCGTCTCAGGACGATTTTCATGAAGGTACTCGAGTTCTTACCATCTCCTGGAGAAAAGGAAAAGTAAGATTCCTCAGGGAGTGCTGCATAATTTTTACAAGGATGAAAAAGAATGTTGTTTGAAAACTTTTTCTCTACTTATGGTAATCTAAGTTTAAACTGTTGGAAAGTGGTTAGTTATCATTTTCTCTCACTTTGAGAGCTGCGCACTCAATCCCGATGCTGTGCGGTCTTGTTCTTGGCGTCTCAGCATCTGCCGAGCTCTCCGGCTGCTGGAGGCGAAGAAGCGGCTTTTTCGCGCACAGAGCTTTCTGCCGGTCGCGGTGCCCTCCAGACCGCGGCTTCTGCCGAAAGACGCCCGGAGACCGGCACCTACCCTCGGAGAGCTGCATATGCCCGCCTTCTGCGTTTCTTGCCGCCTACACCTTAGCGAAAAGCTTTTTCACGCTTTCTCCCAAAAAGAAACTGTGCCAGCACAGCAAGCGTCTCAGGACGATTTTCATGAAGGTACTCGAGTTCTTACCATCTCCTGGAGAACACAAAAAGAAAGATCGGCCAGGGAATGCTGCATAAGTTTTAGCAAGATGTAAAAGAAAGTTGTTTGAGAACTTTTTCTCTACTTATGGTAATCTAAGTTTAAACTGTTGGAAAGTGGTTAGTTATCATTTTCTTTCAGTTTGAGAGCTGGGCACTTACTCCCGTTGCTGGGCGGCTTCGTTCTTGGCGTCTCAGCATCTGCCGAGGTCTCCGGCTGACGGAGGCGAAGAAGCGGCTTTTTCGCGCACAGAGCTTTCTGCCGGTCGCGGTGCGCTCCGGACCGCGGCTTCTGCCGAAAGACGCCCGGAGACCGGCACCTACCCTCGGAGAGCTGCATATGCCCGCCTTCAGCGTCTCTTGCCGCCTACACCTTAGAGAAAAGCTTTTTCACGCTTTCTCTCAAAAAGAAACTGTGCCAGCACAGCAAGCGTCTCAGGACGATTTTCATGAAGGTACTCGAGTTCTTACCATCTCCTGGAGAAAAGGAAAAGTAAGATTTCTCAGGGAGTGCTGCATAATTTTTACAAGGATGAAAAAGAATGTTGTTTGAAAACTTTTTCTCTACTTATGGTAATCTAAGTTTAAACTGTTGGAAAGTGGTTAGTTATCATTTTCTCTCACTTTGAGAGCTGCGCACTCAATCCCGATGCTGTGCGGTCTTGTTCTTGGCGTCTCAGCATCTGCCGATCTCTCCGGCTGCTGGAGGCGAAGAAGCGGCTTTTTCGCGCACAGAGCTTTCTGCCGGTCGCGGGGCGCTCCGGACCGCGGCTTCTGCCGAAAGACGCCCGGAGACCGGCACCTACCCTCGGAGAGCTGCATATGCCCGCCTTCTGCGTCTCTTGCCGCCTACACCTTAGCGAAAAGCTTTTTCACGCTTTCTCTCAAAAAGAAACTGCGCCAGCACAGCAAGCGTCTCAGGACGATTTTCATGAAGGTACTCGAGTTCTTACCATCTCCTGGAGAAAAGGAAAAGTAAGATTCCTCAGGGAGTGCTGCATAATTTTTACAAGGATGAAAAAGAAAGTTTTTTGAAAACTTTTTCTCTACTTATGGTAATCTAAGTTTAAACTGTTGGAAAGTGGTTAGTTATCATTTTCTCTCAGTTTGAGAGCTGCGCACTCAATCCCGATGCTGTGCGGTCTTGTTCTTGGCGTCTCAGCATCTGCCGAGCTCTCCGGCTGCTGGAATCGAAGAAGCGGCTTTTTCGCGCACAGAGCTTTCTGCCGGTCGCGGGGCGCTCCGGACCGCGGCTTCTGCCGAAAGACGCCCGGAGACCGGCACCTACCCTCGGAGAGCTGCATATGCCCGTCTTCAGCGTCTCTTGCCGCCTACACCTTAGCGAAAAGCTTTTTCACGCTTTCTCTCAAAAAGAAACTGTGCCAGCACAGCAAGCGTCTCAGGACGATTTTCATGAAGGTACTCGAGTTCTTACCATCTCCTGGAGAAAAGGAAAAGTAAGATTTCTCAGGGAGTGCTGCATAATTTTTACAAGGATGAAAAAGAAAGTTTTTTGAAAACTTTTTCTCTACTTATGGTAATCTAAGTTTAAACTGTTGGAAAGTGGTTAGTTATCATTTTCTCTCACTTTGAGAGCTGCGCACTCAATCCCGATGCTGTGCGGTCTTGTTCTTGGCGTCTCAGCATCTGCCGAGCTCTCCGGCTGCCGGCGGCGAAGAAGCGGCTTTTTCGCGCACAGAGCTTTCTGCCGGTCGCGGTGCGCTCCGGACCGCGGCTTCTGCCGAAAGACGCCAGGAGACCGGCACCTACCCTCGGAGAGCTGCATATGCCCGCCTTCTGCGTCTCTTGCCGCCTACACCTTAGAGAAAAGCTTTTTCACGCTTTCTCCCAAAAAGAAACTGTGCCAGCACAGCAAGCGTCTCAGGACGATTTTCATGAAGGTACTCGAGTTCTTACAATCTCCTGGAGAACACAAAAAGAAAGATCGGCCAGGGAATGCTGCATAAGTTTTAGCAAGATGTAAAAGAAAGTTGTTTGAGAACTTTTTCCCTACTTATGGTAATCTAAGTTTAAACTGTTGGAAAGTAGTTAGTTATCATTTTCTTTCAGTTTGAGAGCTGGGCACTTACTCCCGTTGCTGGGCGGCTTCGTTCTTGGCGTCTCAGCATCTGCCGAGCTCTCCGGCTGCCGGAGGCGAAGAAGCGGCTTTTTCGCGCACAGAGCTTTCTGCCGGTCGCGGTGCGCTCCGGACCGCGGCTTCAGCCGAAAGACGCCCGGAGACCGGCACCTACCCTCGGAGAGCTGCATATGCCCGCCTTCTGCGTCTCTTGCCGCCTACACCTTAGCGAAAAGCTTTTTCACGCTTTCTCTCAAAAAGAAACTGTGCCAGCACAGCAAGCGTCTCAGGACGATTTTCATGAAGGTACTCGAGTTCTTACCATCTCCTGGAGAAAAGGAAAAGTAAGATTTCTCAGGGAGTGCTGCATAATTTTTACAAGGATGAAAAAGAATGTTGTTTGAAAACTTTTTCTCTACTTTTGGTAATCTAAGTTTAAACTGTTGGAAAGTGGTTAGTTATCATTTTCTCTCACTTTGAGAGCTGCGCACTCAATCCCGATGCTGTGCGGTCTTGTTCTTGGCGTCTCAGCATCTGCCGAGCTCTCCGGCTGCTGGAGGCGAAGAAGCGGCTTTTTCGCGCACAGAGCTTTCTGCCGGTCGCGGTGCCCTCCAGACCGCGGCTTCTGCCGAAAGACGCCCGGAGACCGGCACCTACCCTCGGAGAGCTGCATATGCCCGCCTTCTGCGTCTCTTGCCGCCTACACCTTAGCGAAAAGCTTTTTCACGCTTTCTCCCAAAAAGAAACTGTGCCAGCACAGCAAGCGTCTCAGGACGATTTTCATGAAGGTACTCGAGTTCTTACCATCTCCTGGAGAAAAGGAAAAGTAAGATTCCTCAGGGAGTGCTGCATAATTTTTACAAGGATGAAAAAGAATGTTGTTTGAAAACTTTTTCTCTACTTATGGTAATCTAAGTTTAAACTGTTGGAAAGTGGTTAGTTATCATTTTCTCTCACTTTGAGAGCTGCGCACTCAATCCCGATGCTGTGCGGTCTTGTTCTTGGCGTCTCAGCATCTGCCGAGCTCTCCGGCTGCTGGAGGCGAAGAAGCGGCTTTTTCGCGCACAGAGCTTTCTGCCGGTTGCGGTGCCCTCCAGACCGCGGCTTCTGCCGAAAGACGCCCGGAGACCGGCACCTACCCTCGGAGAGCTGCATATGCCCGTCTTCAGCGTCTCTTGCCGCCTACACCTTAGCGAAAAGCTTTTTCACGCTTTCTCTCAAAAAGAAACTGTGCCAGCACAGCAAGCGTCTCAGGACGATTTTCATGAAGGTACTCGAGTTCTTACCATCTCCTGGAGAAAAGGAAAAGTAAGATTTCTCAGGGAGTGCTGCATAATTTTTACAAGGATGAAAAAGAAAGTTTTTTGAAAACTTTTTCTCTACTTATGGTAATCTAAGTTTAAACTGTTGGAAAGTGGTTAGTTCTCATTTTCTCTCAGTTTGAGAGCTGCGCACTCAATCCCGATGCTGTGCGGTCTTGTTCTTGGCGTCTCAGCATCTGCCGAGCTCTCCGGCTGCCGGCGGCGAAGAAGCGGCTTTTTCGCGCACAGAGCTTTCTGCCGGTCGCGGTGCGCTCCGGACCGCGGCTTCTGCCGAAAGACGCCCGGAGACCGGCACCTACCCTCGGAGAGCTGCATATGCCCGCCTTCTGCGTTTCTTGCCGCCTACACCTTAGAGAAAAGCTTTTTCACGCTTTCTCTCAAAAAGAAACTGTGCCAGCACAGCAAGCGTCTCAGGACGATTTTCATGAAGGTACTCGAGTTCTTACAATCTCCTGGAGAACACAAAAAGAAAGATCGGCCAGGGAATGCTGCATAAGTTTTAGCAAGATGTAAAAGAAAGTTGTTTGAGAACTTTTTCCCTACTTATGGTAATCTAAGTTTAAACTGTTGGAAAGTGGTTAGTCATCATTTTCTTTCAGTTTGAGAGCTGGGCACTTACTCCCGTTGCTGGGCGGCTTTGTTCTTGGCGTCTCAGCATCTGCCGAGCTCTCCGGCTGCCGGAGGCGAAGAAGCGGCTTTTTCGCGCACAGAGCTTTCTGCCGGTCGCGGTGCGCTCCGGACCGCGGCTTCTGCCGAAAGACGCCCGGAGACCGGCACCTACCCTCGGAGAGCTGCATATGCCCGCCTTCTGCGTCTCTTGCCGCCTACACCTTAGCGAAAAGCTTTTTCACGCTTTCTCTCAAAAAGAAACTGTGCCAGCACAGCAAGCGTCTCAGGACGATTTTCATGAAGGTACTCGAGTTCTTACCATCTCCTGGAGAAAAGGAAAAGTAAGATTTCTCAGGGAGTGCTGCATAATTTTTACAAGGATGAAAAAGAATGTTGTTTGAAAACTTTTTCTCTACTTATGGTAATCTAAGTTTAAACTGTTGGAAAGTGGTTAGTTATCATTTTCTCTCACTTTGAGAGCTGCGCACTCAATCCCGATGCTGTGCGGTCTTGTTCTTGGCGTCTCAGCATCTGCCGAGCTCTCCGGCTGCTGGAGGCGAAGAAGCGGCTTTTTCGCGCACAGAGCTTTCTGCCGGTCGCGGTGCCCTCCAGACCGCGGCTTCTGCCGAAAGACGCCCGGAGACCGGCACCTATCATTGGAGAGCTGCATATGCCCGTCTTCAGCGTCTCTTGCCGCCTACACCTTAGCGAAAAGCTTTTTCACGCTTTCTCTCAAAAAGAAACTGCGCCAGCACAGCAAGCGTCTCAGGACGATTTTCATGAAGGTACTCGAGTTCTTACCATCTCCTGGAGAAAAGGAAAAGTAAGATTCCTCAGGGAGTGCTGCATAATTTTTACAAGGATGAAAAAGAATGTTGTTTGAAAACTTTTTCTCTACTTATGGTAATCTAAGTTTAAACTGTTGGAAAGTGGTTAGTTATCATTTTCTCTCAGTTTGAGAGCTGCGCACTCAATCCCGATGCTGTGCGGTCTTGTTCTTGGCGTCTCAGCATCTGCCGAGCTCTCCGGCTGCTGGAATCGAAGAAGCGGCTTTTTCGCGCACAGAGCTTTCTGCCGGTCGCGGTGCCCTCCAGACCGCGGCTTCTGCCGAAAGACGCCCGGAGACCGGCACCTACCCTCGGAGAGCTGCATATGCCCGTCTTCAGCGTCTCTTGCCGCCTACACCTTAGCGAAAAGCTTTTTCACGCTTTCTCTCAAAAAGAAACTGTGCCAGCACAGCAAGCGTCTCAGGACGATTTTCATGAAGGTACTCGAGTTCTTACCATCTCCTGGAGAAAAGGAAAAGTAAGATTTCTCAGGGAGTGCTGCATAATTTTTACAAGGATGAAAAAGGAAGTTTTTTGAAAACTTTTTCTCTACTTATGGTAATCTAAGTTTAAACTGTTGGAAAGTGGTTAGTTCTCATTTTCTCTCAGTTTGAGAGCTGCGCACTCAATCCCGATGCTGTGCGGTCTTGTTCTTGGCGTCTCAGCATCTGCCGAGCTCTCCGGCTGCCGGCGGCGAAGAAGCGGCTTTTTCGCGCACAGAGCTTTCTGCCGGTCGCGGTGCGCTCCGGACCGCGGCTTCTGCCGAAAGACGCCCGGAGACCGGCACCTACCCTCGGAGAGCTGCATATGCCCGCCTTCTGCGTTTCTTGCCGCCTACACCTTAGAGAAAAGCTTTTTCACGCTTTCTCCCAAAAAGAAACTGCGCCAGCACAGCAAGCGTCTCAGGACGATTTTCATGAAGGTACTCGAGTTCTTACAATCTCCTGGAGAACACAAAAAGAAAGATCGGCCAGGGAATGCTGCATAAGTTTTAGCAAGATGTAAAAGAAAGTTGTTTGAGAACTTTTTCCCTACTTATGGTAATCTAAGTTTAAACTGTTGGAAAGTGGTTAGTTATCATTTTCTTTCAGTTTGAGAGCTGGGCACTTACTCCCGTTGCTGTGCGGCTTCGTTCTTGGCGTCTCAGCATCTGCCGAGCTCTCCGGCTGCCGGAGGCGAAGAAGCGGCTTTTTCGCGCACAGAGCTTTCTGCCGGTCGCGGTGCGCTCCGGACCGCGGCTTCTGCCGAAAGACGCCCGGAGACCGGCACCTACCCTCGGAGAGCTGCATATGCCCGTCTTCAGCGTCTCTTGCCGCCTACACCTTAGCGAAAAGCTTTTTCACGCTTTCTCCCAAAAAGAAACTGTGCCAGCACAGCAAGCGTCTCAGGACGATTTTCATGAAGGTACTCGAGTTCTTACCATCTCCTGGAGAACACAAAAAGAAAGATCGGCCAGGGAATGCTGCATAAGTTTTAGCAAGATGTAAAAGAAAGTTGTTTGAGAACTTTTTCTCTACTTATGGTAATCTAAGTTTAAACTGTTGGAAAGTGGTTAGTTATCATTTTCTTTCAGTTTGAGAGCTGGGCACTTACTCCCGTTGCTGGGCGGCTTCGTTCTTGGCGTCTCAGCATCTGCCGAGGTCTCCGGCTGACGGAGGCGAAGAAGCGGCTTTTTCGCGCACAGAGCTTTCTGCCGGTCGCGGTGCGCTCCGGACCGCGGCTTCTGCCGAAAGACGCCCGGAGACCGGCACCTACCCTCGGAGAGCTGCATATGCCCGCCTTCAGCGTCTCTTGCCGCCTACACCTTAGAGAAAAGCTTTTTCACGCTTTCTCTCAAAAAGAAACTGTGCCAGCACAGCAAGCGTCTCAGGACGATTTTCATGAAGGTACTCGAGTTCTTACCATCTCCTGGAGAAAAGGAAAAGTAAGATTTCTCAGGGAGTGCTGCATAATTTTTACAAGGATGAAAAAGAATGTTGTTTGAAAACTTTTTCTCTACTTATGGTAATCTAAGTTTAAACTGTTGGAAAGTGGTTAGTTATCATTTTCTCTCACTTTGAGAGCTGCGCACTCAATCCCGATGCTGTGCGGTCTTGTTCTTGGCGTCTCAGCATCTGCCGATCTCTCCGGCTGCTGGAGGCGAAGAAGCGGCTTTTTCGCGCACAGAGCTTTCTGCCGGTCGCGGTGCCCTCCAGACCGCGGCTTCTGCCGAAAGACGCCCGGAGACCGGCACCTACCCTCGGAGAGCTGCATATGCCCGCCTTCTGCGTCTCTTGCCGCCTACACCTTAGCGAAAAGCTTTTTCACGCTTTCTCTCAAAAAGAAACTGCGCCAGCACAGCAAGCGTCTCAGGACGATTTTCATGAAGGTACTCGAGTTCTTACCATCTCCTGGAGAAAAGGAAAAGTAAGATTCCTCAGGGAGTGCTGCATAATTTTTACAAGGATGAAAAAGAAAGTTTTTTGAAAACTTTTTCTCTACTTATGGTAATCTAAGTTTAAACTGTTGGAAAGTGGTTAGTTATCATTTTCTCTCAGTTTGAGAGCTGCGCACTCAATCCCGATGCTGTGCGGTCTTGTTCTTGGCGTCTCAGCATCTGCCGAGCTCTCCGGCTGCTGGAATCGAAGAAGCGGCTTTTTCGCGCACAGAGCTTTCTGCCGGTCGCGGGGCGCTCCGGACCGCGGCTTCTGCCGAAAGACGCCCGGAGACCGGCACCTACCCTCGGAGAGCTGCATATGCCCGTCTTCAGCGTCTCTTGCCGCCTACACCTTAGCGAAAAGCTTTTTCACGCTTTCTCTCAAAAAGAAACTGTGCCAGCACAGCAAGCGTCTCAGGACGATTTTCATGAAGGTACTCGAGTTCTTACCATCTCCTGGAGAAAAGGAAAAGTAAGATTTCTCAGGGAGTGCTGCATAATTTTTACAAGGATGAAAAAGAAAGTTTTTTGAAAACTTTTTCTCTACTTATGGTAATCTAAGTTTAAACTGTTGGAAAGTGGTTAGTTATCATTTTCTCTCACTTTGAGAGCTGCGCACTCAATCCCGATGCTGTGCGGTCTTGTTCTTGGCGTCTCAGCATCTGCCGAGCTCTCCGGCTGCCGGCGGCGAAGAAGCGGCTTTTTCGCGCACAGAGCTTTCTGCCGGTCGCGGTGCGCTCCGGACCGCGGCTTCTGCCGAAAGACGCCAGGAGACCGGCACCTACCCTCGGAGAGCTGCATATGCCCGCCTTCTGCGTCTCTTGCCGCCTACACCTTAGAGAAAAGCTTTTTCACGCTTTCTCCCAAAAAGAAACTGTGCCAGCACAGCAAGCGTCTCAGGACGATTTTCATGAAGGTACTCGAGTTCTTACAATCTCCTGGAGAACACAAAAAGAAAGATCGGCCAGGGAATGCTGCATAAGTTTTAGCAAGATGTAAAAGAAAGTTGTTTGAGAACTTTTTCCCTACTTATGGTAATCTAAGTTTAAACTGTTGGAAAGTAGTTAGTTATCATTTTCTTTCAGTTTGAGAGCTGGGCACTTACTCCCGTTGCTGGGCGGCTTCGTTCTTGGCGTCTCAGCATCTGCCGAGCTCTCCGGCTGCCGGAGGCGAAGAAGCGGCTTTTTCGCGCACAGAGCTTTCTGCCGGTCGCGGTGCGCTCCGGACCGCGGCTTCAGCCGAAAGACGCCCGGAGACCGGCACCTACCCTCGGAGAGCTGCATATGCCCGTCTTCAGCGTCTCTTGCCGCCTACACCTTAGCGAAAAGCTTTTTCACGCTTTCTCTCAAAAAGAAACTGTGCCAGCACAGCAAGCGTCTCAGGACGATTTTCATGAAGGTACTCGAGTTCTTACCATCTCCTGGAGAAAAGGAAAAGTAAGATTTCTCAGGGAGTGCTGCATAATTTTTACAAGGATGAAAAAGAATGTTGTTTGAAAACTTTTTCTCTACTTATGGTAATCTAAGTTTAAACTGTTGGAAAGTGGTTAGTTATCATTTTCTCTCACTTTGAGAGCTGCGCACTCAATCCCGATGCTGTGCGGTCTTGTTCTTGGCGTCTCAGCATCTGCCGAGCTCTCCGGCTGCTGGAGGCGAAGAAGCGGCTTTTTCGCGCACAGAGCTTTCTGCCGGTCGCGGTGCCCTCCAGACCGCGGCTTCTGCCGAAAGACGCCCGGAGACCGGCACCTACCCTCGGAGAGCTGCATATGCCCGCCTTCTGCGTCTCTTGCCGCCTACACCTTAGCGAAAAGCTTTTTCACGCTTTCTCCCAAAAAGAAACTGTGCCAGCACAGCAAGCGTCTCAGGACGATTTTCATGAAGGTACTCGAGTTCTTACCATCTCCTGGAGAAAAGGAAAAGTAAGATTCCTCAGGGAGTGCTGCATAATTTTTACAAGGATGAAAAAGAATGTTGTTTGAAAACTTTTTCTCTACTTATGGTAATCTAAGTTTAAACTGTTGGAAAGTGGTTAGTTATCATTTTCTCTCACTTTGAGAGCTGCGCACTCAATCCCGATGCTGTGCGGTCTTGTTCTTGGCGTCTCAGCATCTGCCGAGCTCTCCGGCTGCTGGAGGCGAAGAAGCGGCTTTTTCGCGCACAGAGCTTTCTGCCGGTCGCGGTGCCCTCCAGACCGCGGCTTCTGCCGAAAGACGCCCGGAGACCGGCACCTACCCTCGGAGAGCTGCATATGCCCGCCTTCTGCGTTTCTTGCCGCCTACACCTTAGCGAAAAGCTTTTTCACGCTTTCTCCCAAAAAGAAACTGTGCCAGCACAGCAAGCGTCTCAGGACGATTTTCATGAAGGTACTCGAGTTCTTACCATCTCCTGGAGAACACAAAAAGAAAGATCGGCCAGGGAATGCTGCATAAGTTTTAGCAAGATGTAAAAGAAAGTTGTTTGAGAACTTTTTCTCTACTTATGGTAATCTAAGTTTAAACTGTTGGAAAGTGGTTAGTTATCATTTTCTTTCAGTTTGAGAGCTGGGCACTTACTCCCGTTGCTGGGCGGCTTCGTTCTTGGCGTCTCAGCATCTGCCGAGGTCTCCGGCTGACGGAGGCGAAGAAGCGGCTTTTTCGCGCACAGAGCTTTCTGCCGGTCGCGGTGCGCTCCGGACCGCGGCTTCTGCCGAAAGACGCCCGGAGACCGGCACCTACCCTCGGAGAGCTGCATATGCCCGCCTTCAGCGTCTCTTGCCGCCTACACCTTAGAGAAAAGCTTTTTCACGCTTTCTCTCAAAAAGAAACTGTGCCAGCACAGCAAGCGTCTCAGGACGATTTTCATGAAGGTACTCGAGTTCTTACCATCTCCTGGAGAAAAGGAAAAGTAAGATTTCTCAGGGAGTGCTGCATAATTTTTACAAGGATGAAAAAGAATGTTGTTTGAAAACTTTTTCTCTACTTATGGTAATCTAAGTTTAAACTGTTGGAAAGTGGTTAGTTATCATTTTCTCTCACTTTGAGAGCTGCGCACTCAATCCCGATGCTGTGCGGTCTTGTTCTTGGCGTCTCAGCATCTGCCGATCTCTCCGGCTGCTGGAGGCGAAGAAGCGGCTTTTTCGCGCACAGAGCTTTCTGCCGGTCGCGGTGCCCTCCAGACCGCGGCTTCTGCCGAAAGACGCCCGGAGACCGGCACCTACCCTCGGAGAGCTGCATATGCCCGCCTTCTGCGTCTCTTGCCGCCTACACCTTAGCGAAAAGCTTTTTCACGCTTTCTCTCAAAAAGAAACTGCGCCAGCACAGCAAGCGTCTCAGGACGATTTTCATGAAGGTACTCGAGTTCTTACCATCTCCTGGAGAAAAGGAAAAGTAAGATTCCTCAGGGAGTGCTGCATAATTTTTACAAGGATGAAAAAGAAAGTTTTTTGAAAACTTTTTCTCTACTTATGGTAATCTAAGTTTAAACTGTTGGAAAGTGGTTAGTTATCATTTTCTCTCAGTTTGAGAGCTGCGCACTCAATCCCGATGCTGTGCGGTCTTGTTCTTGGCGTCTCAGCATCTGCCGAGCTCTCCGGCTGCTGGAATCGAAGAAGCGGCTTTTTCGCGCACAGAGCTTTCTGCCGGTCGCGGGGCGCTCCGGACCGCGGCTTCTGCCGAAAGACGCCCGGAGACCGGCACCTACCCTCGGAGAGCTGCATATGCCCGTCTTCAGCGTCTCTTGCCGCCTACACCTTAGCGAAAAGCTTTTTCACGCTTTCTCTCAAAAAGAAACTGTGCCAGCACAGCAAGCGTCTCAGGACGATTTTCATGAAGGTACTCGAGTTCTTACCATCTCCTGGAGAAAAGGAAAAGTAAGATTTCTCAGGGAGTGCTGCATAATTTTTACAAGGATGAAAAAGAAAGTTTTTTGAAAACTTTTTCTCTACTTATGGTAATCTAAGTTTAAACTGTTGGAAAGTGGTTAGTTATCATTTTCTCTCACTTTGAGAGCTGCGCACTCAATCCCGATGCTGTGCGGTCTTGTTCTTGGCGTCTCAGCATCTGCCGAGCTCTCCGGCTGCCGGCGGCGAAGAAGCGGCTTTTTCGCGCACAGAGCTTTCTGCCGGTCGCGGTGCGCTCCGGACCGCGGCTTCTGCCGAAAGACGCCAGGAGACCGGCACCTACCCTCGGAGAGCTGCATATGCCCGCCTTCTGCGTCTCTTGCCGCCTACACCTTAGAGAAAAGCTTTTTCACGCTTTCTCCCAAAAAGAAACTGTGCCAGCACAGCAAGCGTCTCAGGACGATTTTCATGAAGGTACTCGAGTTCTTACAATCTCCTGGAGAACACAAAAAGAAAGATCGGCCAGGGAATGCTGCATAAGTTTTAGCAAGATGTAAAAGAAAGTTGTTTGAGAACTTTTTCCCTACTTATGGTAATCTAAGTTTAAACTGTTGGAAAGTAGTTAGTTATCATTTTCTTTCAGTTTGAGAGCTGGGCACTTACTCCCGTTGCTGGGCGGCTTCGTTCTTGGCGTCTCAGCATCTGCCGAGCTCTCCGGCTGCCGGAGGCGAAGAAGCGGCTTTTTCGCGTACAGAGCTTTCTGCCGGTCGCGGTGCGCTCCGGACCGCGGCTTCAGCCGAAAGACGCCCGGAGACCGGCACCTACCCTCGGAGAGCTGCATATGCCCGTCTTCAGCGTCTCTTGCCGCCTACACCTTAGCGAAAAGCTTTTTCACGCTTTCTCTCAAAAAGAAACTGTGCCAGCACAGCAAGCGTCTCAGGACGATTTTCATGAAGGTACTCGAGTTCTTACCATCTCCTGGAGAAAAGGAAAAGTAAGATTTCTCAGGGAGTGCTGCATAATTTTTACAAGGATGAAAAAGAATGTTGTTTGAAAACTTTTTCTCTACTTATGGTAATCTAAGTTTAAACTGTTGGAAAGTGGTTAGTTATCATTTTCTCTCACTTTGAGAGCTGCGCACTCAATCCCGATGCTGTGCGGTCTTGTTCTTGGCGTCTCAGCATCTGCCGAGCTCTCCGGCTGCTGGAGGCGAAGAAGCGGCTTTTTCGCGCACAGAGCTTTCTGCCGGTCGCGATGCGCTCCGGACCGCGGCTTCTGCCGAAAGACGCCCGGAGACCGGCACCTACCCTCGGAGAGCTGCATATGCCCGCCTTCAGCGTCTCTTGCCGCCTACACCTTAGCGAAAAGCTTTTTCACGCTTTCTCCCAAAAAGAAACTGTGCCAGCACAGCAAGCGTCTCAGGACGATTTTCATGAAGGTACTCGAGTTCTTACCATCTCCTGGAGAAAAGGAAAAGTAAGATTCCTCAGGGAGTGCTGCATAATTTTTACAAGGATGAAAAAGAATGTTGTTTGAAAACTTTTTCTCTACTTATGGTAATCTAAGTTTAAACTGTTGGAAAGTGGTTAGTTATCATTTTCTCTCACTTTGAGAGCTGCGCACTCAATCCCGATGCTGTGCGGTCTTGTTCTTGGCGTCTCAGCATCTGCCGAGCTCTCCGGCTGCTGGAGGCGAAGAAGCGGCTTTTTCGCGCACAGAGCTTTCTGCCGGTCGCGGTGCCCTCCAGACCGCGGCTTCTGCCGAAAGACGCCCGGAGACCGGCACCTACCCTCGGAGAGCTGCATATGCCCGTCTTCAGCGTCTCTTGCCGCCTACACCTTAGCGAAAAGCTTTTTCACGCTTTCTCTCAAAAAGAAACTGTGCCAGCACAGCAAGCGTCTCAGGACGATTTTCATGAAGGTACTCGAGTTCTTACCATCTCCTGGAGAAAAGGAAAAGTAAGATTTCTCAGGGAGTGCTGCATAATTTTTACAAGGATGAAAAAGAAAGTTTTTTGAAAACTTTTTCTCTACTTATGGTAATCTAAGTTTAAACTGTTGGAAAGTGGTTAGTTATCATTTTCTCTCAGTTTGAGAGCTGCGCACTCAATCCCGATGCTGTGCGGTCTTGTTCTTGGCGTCTCAGCATCTGCCGAGCTCTCCGGCTGCCGGCGGCGAAGAAGCGGCTTTTTCGCGCACAGAGCTTTCTGCCGGTCGCGGTGCGCTCCGGACCGCGGCTTCTGCCGAAAGACGCCCGGAGACCGGCACCTACCCTCGGAGAGCTGCATATGCCCGCCTTCTGCGTTTCTTGCCGCCTACACCTTAGAGAAAAGCTTTTTCACGCTTTCTCTCAAAAAGAAACTGTGCCAGCACAGCAAGCGTCTCAGGACGATTTTCATGAAGGTACTCGAGTTCTTACAATCTCCTGGAGAACACAAAAAGAAAGATCGGCCAGGGAATGCTGCATAAGTTTTAGCAAGATGTAAAAGAAAGTTGTTTGAGAACTTTTTCCCTACTTATGGTAATCTAAGTTTAAACTGTTGGAAAGTGGTTAGTTATCATTTTCTTTCAGTTTGAGAGCTGGGCACTTACTCCCGTTGCTGGGCGGCTTTGTTCTTGGCGTCTCAGCATCTGCCGAGCTCTCCGGCTGCCGGAGGCGAAGAAGCGGCTTTTTCGCGCACAGAGCTTTCTGCCGGTCGCGGTGCGCTCCGGACCGCGGCTTCAGCCGAAAGACGCCCGGAGACCGGCACCTACCCTCGGAGAGCTGCATATGCCCGCCTTCTGCGTCTCTTGCCGCCTACACCTTAGCGAAAAGCTTTTTCACGCTTTCTCTCAAAAAGAAACTGTGCCAGCACAGCAAGCGTCTCAGGACGATTTTCATGAAGGTACTCGAGTTCTTACCATCTCCTGGAGAAAAGGAAAAGTAAGATTTCTCAGGGAGTGCTGCATAATTTTTACAAGGATGAAAAAGAATGTTGTTTGAAAACTTTTTCTCTACTTATGGTAATCTAAGTTTAAACTGTTGGAAAGTGGTTAGTTATCATTTTCTCTCACTTTGAGAGCTGCGCACTCAATCCCGATGCTGTGCGGTCTTGTTCTTGGCGTCTCAGCATCTGCCGAGCTCTCCGGCTGCTGGAGGCGAAGAAGCGGCTTTTTCGCGCACAGAGCTTTCTGCCGGTCGCGGTGCCCTCCAGACCGCGGCTTCTGCCGAAAGACGCCCGGAGACCGGCACCTACCCTCGGAGAGCTGCATATGCCCGTCTTCAGCGTCTCTTGCCGCCTACACCTTAGCGAAAAGCTTTTTCACGCTTTCTCCCAAAAAGAAACTGTGCCAGCACAGCAAGCGTCTCAGGACGATTTTCATGAAGGTACTCGAGTTCTTACCATCTCCTGGAGAACACAAAAAGAAAGATCGGCCAGGGAATGCTGCATAAGTTTTAGCAAGATGTAAAAGAAAGTTGTTTGAGAACTTTTTCTCTACTTATGGTAATCTAAGTTTAAACTGTTGGAAAGTGGTTAGTTATCATTTTCTTTCAGTTTGAGAGCTGGGCACTTACTCCCGTTGCTGGGCGGCTTCGTTCTTGGCGTCTCAGCATCTGCCGAGGTCTCCGGCTGACGGAGGCGAAGAAGCGGCTTTTTCGCGCACAGAGCTTTCTGCCGGTCGCGATGCGCTCCGGACCGCGGCTTCTGCCGAAAGACGCCCGGAGACCGGCACCTACCCTCGGAGAGCTGCATATGCCCGCCTTCAGCGTCTCTTGCCGCCGACACCTTAGAGAAAAGCTTTTTCACGCTTTCTCTCAAAAAGAAACTGTGCCAGCACAGCAAGCGTCTCAGGACGATTTTCATGAAGGTACTCGAGTTCTTACCATCTCCTGGAGAAAAGGAAAAGTAAGATTTCTCAGGGAGTGCTGCATAATTTTTACAAGGATGAAAAAGAATGTTGTTTGAAAACTTTTTCTCTACTTATGGTAATCTAAGTTTAAACTGTTGGAAAGTGGTTAGTTATCATTTTCTCTCACTTTGAGAGCTGCGCACTCAATCCCGATGCTGTGCGGTCTTGTTCTTGGCGTCTCAGCATCTGCCGATCTCTCCGGCTGCTGGAGGCGAAGAAGCGGCTTTTTCGCGCACAGAGCTTTCTGCCGGTCGCGGTGCCCTCCAGACCGCGGCTTCTGCCGAAAGACGCCCGGAGACCGGCACCTACCCTCGGAGAGCTGCATATGCCCGCCTTCTGCGTCTCTTGCCGCCTACACCTTAGCGAAAAGCTTTTTCACGCTTTCTCTCAAAAAGAAACTGCGCCAGCACAGCAAGCGTCTCAGGACGATTTTCATGAAGGTACTCGAGTTCTTACCATCTCCTGGAGAAAAGGAAAAGTAAGATTCCTCAGGGAGTGCTGCATAATTTTTACAAGGATGAAAAAGAAAGTTTTTTGAAAACTTTTTCTCTACTTATGGTAATCTAAGTTTAAACTGTTGGAAAGTGGTTAGTTATCATTTTCTCTCAGTTTGAGAGCTGCGCACTCAATCCCGATGCTGTGCGGTCTTGTTCTTGGCGTCTCAGCATCTGCCGAGCTCTCCGGCTGCTGGAATCGAAGAAGCGGCTTTTTCGCGCACAGAGCTTTCTGCCGGTCGCGGGGCGCTCCGGACCGCGGCTTCTGCCGAAAGACGCCCGGAGACCGGCACCTACCCTCGGAGAGCTGCATATGCCCGTCTTCAGCGTCTCTTGCCGCCTACACCTTAGCGAAAAGCTTTTTCACGCTTTCTCTCAAAAAGAAACTGTGCCAGCACAGCAAGCGTCTCAGGACGATTTTCATGAAGGTACTCGAGTTCTTACCATCTCCTGGAGAAAAGGAAAAGTAAGATTTCTCAGGGAGTGCTGCATAATTTTTACAAGGATGAAAAAGAAAGTTTTTTGAAAACTTTTTCTCTACTTATGGTAATCTAAGTTTAAACTGTTGGAAAGTGGTTAGTTATCATTTTCTCTCACTTTGAGAGCTGCGCACTCAATCCCGATGCTGTGCGGTCTTGTTCTTGGCGTCTCAGCATCTGCCGAGCTCTCCGGCTGCCGGCGGCGAAGAAGCGGCTTTTTCGCGCACAGAGCTTTCTGCCGGTCGCGGTGCGCTCCGGACCGCGGCTTCTGCCGAAAGACGCCCGGAGACCGGCACCTACCCTCGGAGAGCTGCATATGCCCGCCTTCTGCGTTTCTTGCCGCCTACACCTTAGAGAAAAGCTTTTTCACGCTTTCTCCCAAAAAGAAACTGTGCCAGCACAGCAAGCGTCTCAGGACGATTTTCATGAAGGTACTCGAGTTCTTACAATCTCCTGGAGAACACAAAAAGAAAGATCGGCCAGGGAATGCTGCATAAGTTTTAGCAAGATGTAAAAGAAAGTTGTTTGAGAACTTTTTCCCTACTTATGGTAATCTAAGTTTAAACTGTTGGAAAGTAGTTAGTTATCATTTTCTTTCAGTTTGAGAGCTGGGCACTTACTCCCGTTGCTGGGCGGCTTCGTTCTTGGCGTCTCAGCATCTGCCGAGCTCTCCGGCTGCCGGAGGCGAAGAAGCGGCTTTTTCGCGCACAGAGCTTTCTGCCGGTCGCGGTGCGCTCCGGACCGCGGCTTCTGCCGAAAGACGCCCGGAGACCGGCACCTACCCTCGGAGAGCTGCATATGCCCGCCTTCTGCGTCTCTTGCCGCCTACACCTTAGCGAAAAGCTTTTTCACGCTTTCTCTCAAAAAGAAACTGTGCCAGCACAGCAAGCGTCTCAGGACGATTTTCATGAAGGTACTCGAGTTCTTACCATCTCCTGGAGAAAAGGAAAAGTAAGATTTCTCAGGGAGTGCTGCATAATTTTTACAAGGATGAAAAAGAATGTTGTTTGAAAACTTTTTCTCTACTTATGGTAATCTAAGTTTAAACTGTTGGAAAGTGGTTAGTTATCATTTTCTCTCACTTTGAGAGCTGCGCACTCAATCCCGATGCTGTGCGGTCTTGTTCTTGGCGTCTCAGCATCTGCCGAGCTCTCCGGCTGCTGGAGGCGAAGAAGCGGCTTTTTCGCGCACAGAGCTTTCTGCCGGTCGCGGTGCCCTCCAGACCGCGGCTTCTGCCGAAAGACGCCCGGAGACCGGCACCTACCCTCGGAGAGCTGCATATGCCCGCCTTCTGCGTCTCTTGCCGCCTACACCTTAGCGAAAAGCTTTTTCACGCTTTCTCTCAAAAAGAAACTGTGCCAGCACAGCAAGCGTCTCAGGACGATTTTCATGAAGGTACTCGAGTTCTTACCATCTCCTGGAGAAAAGGAAAAGTAAGATTCCTCAGGGAGTGCTGCATAATTTTTACAAGGATGAAAAAGAATGTTGTTTGAAAACTTTTTCTCTACTTATGGTAATCTAAGTTTAAACTGTTGGAAAGTGGTTAGTTATCATTTTCTCTCAGTTTGAGAGCTGCGCACTCAATCCCGATGCTGTGCGGTCTTGTTCTTGGCGTCTCAGCATCTGCCGATCTCTCCGGCTGCTGGAGGCGAAGAAGCGGCTTTTTCGCGCACAGAGCTTTCTGCCGGTCGCGGTGCCCTCCAGACCGCGGCTTCTGCCGAAAGACGCCCGGAGACCGGCACCTACCCTCGGAGAGCTGCATATGCCCGCCTTCTGCGTCTCTTGCCGCCTACACCTTAGCGAAAAGCTTTTTCACGCTTTCTCTCAAAAAGAAACTGCGCCAGCACAGCAAGCGTCTCAGGACGATTTTCATGAAGGTACTCGAGTTCTTACCATCTCCTGGAGAAAAGGAAAAGTAAGATTCCTCAGGGAGTGCTGCATAATTTTTACAAGGATGAAAAAGAAAGTTTTTTGAAAACTTTTTCTCTACTTATGGTAATCTAAGTTTAAACTGTTGGAAAGTGGTTAGTTATCATTTTCTCTCAGTTTGAGAGCTGCGCACTCAATCCCGATGCTGTGCGGTCTTGTTCTTGGCGTCTCAGCATCTGCCGAGCTCTCCGGCTGCTGGAATCGAAGAAGCGGCTTTTTCGCGCACAGAGCTTTCTGCCGGTCGCGGGGCGCTCCGGACCGCGGCTTCTGCCGAAAGACGCCCGGAGACCGGCACCTACCCTCGGAGAGCTGCATATGCCCGTCTTCAGCGTCTCTTGCCGCCTACACCTTAGCGAAAAGCTTTTTCACGCTTTCTCTCAAAAAGAAACTGTGCCAGCACAGCAAGCGTCTCAGGACGATTTTCATGAAGGTACTCGAGTTCTTACCATCTCCTGGAGAAAAGGAAAAGTAAGATTTCTCAGGGAGTGCTGCATAATTTTTACAAGGATGAAAAAGAAAGTTTTTTGAAAACTTTTTCTCTACTTATGGTAATCTAAGTTTAAACTGTTGGAAAGTGGTTAGTTCTCATTTTCTCTCACTTTGAGAGCTGCGCACTCAATCCCGATGCTGTGCGGTCTTGTTCTTGGCGTCTCAGCATCTGCCGAGCTCTCCGGCTGCCGGCGGCGAAGAAGCGGCTTTTTCGCGCACAGAGCTTTCTGCCGGTCGCGGTGCGCTCCGGACCGCGGCTTCTGCCGAAAGACGCCAGGAGACCGGCACCTACCCTCGGAGAGCTGCATATGCCCGCCTTCTGCGTTTCTTGCCGCCTACACCTTAGAGAAAAGCTTTTTCACGCTTTCTCCCAAAAAGAAACTGTGCCAGCACAGCAAGCGTCTCAGGACGATTTTCATGAAGGTACTCGAGTTCTTACAATCTCCTGGAGAACACAAAAAGAAAGATCGGCCAGGGAATGCTGCATAAGTTTTAGCAAGATGTAAAAGAAAGTTGTTTGAGAACTTTTTCCCTACTTATGGTAATCTAAGTTTAAACTGTTGGAAAGTAGTTAGTTATCATTTTCTTTCAGTTTGAGAGCTGGGCACTTACTCCCGTTGCTGGGCGGCTTCGTTCTTGGCGTCTCAGCATCTGCCGAGCTCTCCGGCTGCCGGAGGCGAAGAAGCGGCTTTTTCGCGCACAGAGCTTTCTGCCGGTCGCGGTGCGCTCCGGACCGCGGCTTCAGCCGAAAGACGCCCGGAGACCGGCACCTACCCTCGGAGAGCTGCATATGCCCGCCTTCTGCGTCTCTTGCCGCCTACACCTTAGCGAAAAGCTTTTTCACGCTTTCTCTCAAAAAGAAACTGTGCCAGCACAGCAAGCGTCTCAGGACGATTTTCATGAAGGTACTCGAGTTCTTACCATCTCCTGGAGAAAAGGAAAAGTAAGATTTCTCAGGGAGTGCTGCATAATTTTTACAAGGATGAAAAAGAATGTTGTTTGAAAACTTTTTCTCTACTTATGGTAATCTAAGTTTAAACTGTTGGAAAGTGGTTAGTTATCATTTTCTCTCACTTTGAGAGCTGCGCACTCAATCCCGATGCTGTGCGGTCTTGTTCTTGGCGTCTCAGCATCTGCCGAGCTCTCCGGCTGCTGGAGGCGAAGAAGCGGCTTTTTCGCGCACAGAGCTTTCTGCCGGTCGCGGTGCCCTCCAGACCGCGGCTTCTGCCGAAAGACGCCCGGAGACCGGCACCTACCCTCGGAGAGCTGCATATGCCCGCCTTCTGCGTCTCTTGCCGCCTACACCTTAGCGAAAAGCTTTTTCACGCTTTCTCTCAAAAAGAAACTGTGCCAGCACAGCAAGCGTCTCAGGACGATTTTCATGAAGGTACTCGAGTTCTTACCATCTCCTGGAGAAAAGGAAAAGTAAGATTCCTCAGGGAGTGCTGCATAATTTTTACAAGGATGAAAAAGAATGTTGTTTGAAAACTTTTTCTCTACTTATGGTAATCTAAGTTTAAACTGTTGGAAAGTGGTTAGTTATCATTTTCTCTCACTTTGAGAGCTGCGCACTCAATCCCGATGCTGTGCGGTCTTGTTCTTGGCGTCTCAGCATCTGCCGAGCTCTCCGGCTGCTGGAATCGAAGAAGCGGCTTTTTCGCGCACAGAGCTTTCTGCCGGTCGCGGTGCCCTCCAGACCGCGGCTTCTGCCGAAAGACGCCCGGAGACCGGCACCTACCCTCGGAGAGCTGCATATGCCCGTCTTCAGCGTCTCTTGCCGCCTACACCTTAGCGAAAAGCTTTTTCACGCTTTCTCTCAAAAAGAAACTGTGCCAGCACAGCAAGCGTCTCAGGACGATTTTCATGAAGGTACTCGAGTTCTTACCATCTCCTGGAGAAAAGGAAAAGTAAGATTTCTCAGGGAGTGCTGCATAATTTTTACAAGGATGAAAAAGAAAGTTTTTTGAAAACTTTTTCTCTACTTATGGTAATCTAAGTTTAAACTGTTGGAAAGTGGTTAGTTCTCATTTTCTCTCAGTTTGAGAGCTGCGCACTCAATCCCGATGCTGTGCGGTCTTGTTCTTGGCGTCTCAGCATCTGCCGAGCTCTCCGGCTGCCGGCGGCGAAGAAGCGGCTTTTTCGCGCACAGAGCTTTCTGCCGGTCGCGGTGCGCTCCGGACCGCGGCTTCTGCCGAAAGACGCCCGGAGACCGGCACCTACCCTCGGAGAGCTGCATATGCCCGCCTTCTGCGTTTCTTGCCGCCTACACCTTAGAGAAAAGCTTTTTCACGCTTTCTCCCAAAAAGAAACTGTGCCAGCACAGCAAGCGTCTCAGGACGATTTTCATGAAGGTACTCGAGTTCTTACCATCTCCTGGAGAACACAAAAAGAAAGATCGGCCAGGGAATGCTGCATAAGTTTTAGCAAGATGTAAAAGAAAGTTGTTTGAGAACTTTTTCTCTACTTATGGTAATCTAAGTTTAAACTGTTGGAAAGTGGTTAGTTATCATTTTCTTTCAGTTTGAGAGCTGGGCACTTACTCCCGTTGCTGGGCGGCTTCGTTCTTGGCGTCTCAGCATCTGCCGAGGTCTCCGGCTGACGGAGGCGAAGAAGCGGCTTTTTCGCGCACAGAGCTTTCTGCCGGTCGCGGTGCGCTCCGGACCGCGGCTTCTGCCGAAAGACGCCCGGAGACCGGCACCTACCCTCGGAGAGCTGCATATGCCCGCCTTCAGCGTCTCTTGCCGCCTACACCTTAGAGAAAAGCTTTTTCACGCTTTCTCTCAAAAAGAAACTGTGCCAGCACAGCAAGCGTCTCAGGACGATTTTCATGAAGGTACTCGAGTTCTTACCATCTCCTGGAGAAAAGGAAAAGTAAGATTTCTCAGGGAGTGCTGCATAATTTTTACAAGGATGAAAAAGAATGTTTTTTGAAAACTTTTTCTCTACTTATGGTAATCTAAGTTTAAACTGTTGGAAAGTGGTTAGTTATCATTTTCTCTCACTTTGAGAGCTGCGCACTCAATCCCGATGCTGTGCGGTCTTGTTCTTGGCGTCTCAGCATCTGCCGATCTCTCCGGCTGCTGGAGGCGAAGAAGCGGCTTTTTCGCGCACAGAGCTTTCTGCCGGTCGCGGTGCCCTCCAGACCGCGGCTTCTGCCGAAAGACGCCCGGAGACCGGCACCTACCCTCGGAGAGCTGCATATGCCCGCCTTCTGCGTCTCTTGCCGCCTACACCTTAGCGAAAAGCTTTTTCACGCTTTCTCTCAAAAAGAAACTGCGCCAGCACAGCAAGCGTCTCAGGACGATTTTCATGAAGGTACTCGAGTTCTTACCATCTCCTGGAGAAAAGGAAAAGTAAGATTTCTCAGGGAGTGCTGCATAATTTTTACAAGGATGAAAAAGAAAGTTTTTTGAAAACTTTTTCTCTACTTATGGTAATCTAAGTTTAAACTGTTGGAAAGTGGTTAGTTATCATTTTCTCTCAGTTTGAGAGCTGCGCACTCAATCCCGATGCTGTGCGGTCTTGTTCTTGGCGTCTCAGCATCTGCCGAGCTCTCCGGCTGCCGGCGGCGAAGAAGCGGCTTTTTCGCGCACAGAGCTTTCTGCCGGTCGCGGTGCGCTCCGGACCGCGGCTTCTGCCGAAAGACGCCAGGAGACCGGCACCTACCCTCGGAGAGCTGCATATGCCCGCCTTCTGCGTTTCTTGCCGCCTACACCTTAGAGAAAAGCTTTTTCACGCTTTCTCCCAAAAAGAAACTGTGCCAGCACAGCAAGCGTCTCAGGACGATTTTCATGAAGGTACTCGAGTTCTTACAATCTCCTGGAGAACACAAAAAGAAAGATCGGCCAGGGAATGCTGCATAAGTTTTAGCAAGATGTAAAAGAAAGTTGTTTGAGAACTTTTTCCCTACTTATGGTAATCTAAGTTTAAACTGTTGGAAAGTAGTTAGTTATCATTTTCTTTCAGTTTGAGAGCTGGGCACTTACTCCCGTTGCTGGGCGGCTTCGTTCTTGGCGTCTCAGCATCTGCCGAGCTCTCCGGCTGCCGGAGGCGAAGAAGCGGCTTTTTCGCGCACAGAGCTTTCTGCCGGTCGCGGTGCGCTCCGGACCGCGGCTTCAGCCGAAAGACGCCCGGAGACCGGCACCTACCCTCGGAGAGCTGCATATGCCCGCCTTCTGCGTCTCTTGCCGCCTACACCTTAGCGAAAAGCTTTTTCACGCTTTCTCTCAAAAAGAAACTGTGCCAGCACAGCAAGCGTCTCAGGACGATTTTCATGAAGGTACTCGAGTTCTTACCATCTCCTGGAGAAAAGGAAAAGTAAGATTTCTCAGGGAGTGCTGCATAATTTTTACAAGGATGAAAAAGAATGTTGTTTGAAAACTTTTTCTCTACTTATGGCAATCTAAGTTTAAACTGTTGGAAAGTGGTTAGTTATCATTTTCTCTCACTTTGAGAGCTGCGCACTCAATCCCGATGCTGTGCGGTCTTGTTCTTGGCGTCTCAGCATCTGCCGAGCTCTCCGGCTGCTGGAGGCGAAGAAGCGGCTTTTTCGCGCACAGAGCTTTCTGCCGGTCGCGGTGCCCTCCAGACCGCGGCTTCTGCCGAAAGACGCCCGGAGACCGGCACCTACCCTCGGAGAGCTGCATATGCCCGCCTTCTGCGTCTCTTGCCGCCTACACCTTAGCGAAAAGCTTTTTCACGCTTTCTCTCAAAAAGAAACTGTGCCAGCACAGCAAGCGTCTCAGGACGATTTTCATGAAGGTACTCGAGTTCTTACCATCTCCTGGAGAAAAGGAAAAGTAAGATTCCTCAGGGAGTGCTGCATAATTTTTACAAGGATGAAAAAGAATGTTGTTTGAAAACTTTTTCTCTACTTATGGTAATCTAAGTTTAAACTGTTGGAAAGTGGTTAGTTATCATTTTCTCTCAGTTTGAGAGCTGCGCACTCAATCCCGATGCTGTGCGGTCTTGTTCTTGGCGTCTCAGCATCTGCCGATCTCTCCGGCTGCTGGAGGCGAAGAAGCGGCTTTTCCGCGCACAGAGCTTTCTGCCGGTCGCGGTGCCCTCCAGACCGCGGCTTCTGCCGAAAGACGCCCGGAGACCGGCACCTACCCTCGGAGAGCTGCATATGCCCGCCTTCTGCGTCTCTTGCCGCCTACACCTTAGCGAAAAGCTTTTTCACGCTTTCTCTCAAAAAGAAACTGCGCCAGCACAGCAAGCGTCTCAGGACGATTTTCATGAAGGTACTCGAGTTCTTACCATCTCCTGGAGAAAAGGAAAAGTAAGATTCCTCAGGGAGTGCTGCATAATTTTTACAAGGATGAAAAAGAAAGTTTTTTGAAAACTTTTTCTCTACTTATGGTAATCTAAGTTTAAACTGTTGGAAAGTGGTTAGTTATCATTTTCTCTCAGTTTGAGAGCTGCGCACTCAATCCCGATGCTGTGCGGTCTTGTTCTTGGCGTCTCAGCATCTGCCGAGCTCTCCGGCTGCTGGAATCGAAGAAGCGGCTTTTTCGCGCACAGAGCTTTCTGCCGGTCGCGGGGCGCTCCGGACCGCGGCTTCTGCCGAAAGACGCCCGGAGACCGGCACCTACCCTCGGAGAGCTGCATATGCCCGTCTTCAGCGTCTCTTGCCGCCTACACCTTAGCGAAAAGCTTTTTCACGCTTTCTCTCAAAAAGAAACTGTGCCAGCACAGCAAGCGTCTCAGGACGATTTTCATGAAGGTACTCGAGTTCTTACCATCTCCTGGAGAAAAGGAAAAGTAAGATTTCTCAGGGAGTGCTGCATAATTTTTACAAGGATGAAAAAGAAAGTTTTTTGAAAACTTTTTCTCTACTTATGGTAATCTAAGTTTAAACTGTTGGAAAGTGGTTAGTTATCATTTTCTCTCACTTTGAGAGCTGCGCACTCAATCCCGATGCTGTGCGGTCTTGTTCTTGGCGTCTCAGCATCTGCCGAGCTCTCCGGCTGCCGGCGGCGAAGAAGCGGCTTTTTCGCGCACAGAGCTTTCTGCCGGTCGCGGTGCGCTCCGGACCGCGGCTTCTGCCGAAAGACGCCAGGAGACCGGCACCTACCCTCGGAGAGCTGCATATGCCCGCCTTCTGCGTTTCTTGCCGCCTACACCTTAGAGAAAAGCTTTTTCACGCTTTCTCCCAAAAAGAAACTGTGCCAGCACAGCAAGCGTCTCAGGACGATTTTCATGAAGGTACTCGAGTTCTTACAATCTCCTGGAGAACACAAAAAGAAAGATCGGCCAGGGAATGCTGCATAAGTTTTAGCAAGATGTAAAAGAAAGTTGTTTGAGAACTTTTTCCCTACTTATGGTAATCTAAGTTTAAACTGTTGGAAAGTAGTTAGTTATCATTTTCTTTCAGTTTGAGAGCTGGGCACTTACTCCCGTTGCTGGGCGGCTTCGTTCTTGGCGTCTCAGCATCTGCCGAGCTCTCCGGCTGCCGGAGGCGAAGAAGCGGCTTTTTCGCGCACAGAGCTTTCTGCCGGTCGCGGTGCGCTCCGGACCGCGGCTTCAGCCGAAAGACGCCCGGAGACCGGCACCTACCCTCGGAGAGCTGCATATGCCCGCCTTCTGCGTCTCTTGCCGCCTACACCTTAGCGAAAAGCTTTTTCACGCTTTCTCTCAAAAAGAAACTGTGCCAGCACAGCAAGCGTCTCAGGACGATTTTCATGAAGGTACTCGAGTTCTTACCATCTCCTGGAGAAAAGGAAAAGTAAGATTTCTCAGGGAGTGCTGCATAATTTTTACAAGGATGAAAAAGAATGTTGTTTGAAAACTTTTTCTCTACTTATGGTAATCTAAGTTTAAACTGTTGGAAAGTGGTTAGTTATCATTTTCTCTCACTTTGAGAGCTGCGCACTCAATCCCGATGCTGTGCGGTCTTGTTCTTGGCGTCTCAGCATCTGCCGAGCTCTCCGGCTGCTGGAGGCGAAGAAGCGGCTTTTTCGCGCACAGAGCTTTCTGCCGGTCGCGGTGCCCTCCAGACCGCGGCTTCTGCCGAAAGACGCCCGGAGACCGGCACCTACCCTCGGAGAGCTGCATATGCCCGCCTTCTGCGTCTCTTGCCGCCTACACCTTAGCGAAAAGCTTTTTCACGCTTTCTCTCAAAAAGAAACTGTGCCAGCACAGCAAGCGTCTCAGGACGATTTTCATGAAGGTACTCGAGTTCTTACCATCTCCTGGAGAAAAGGAAAAGTAAGATTCCTCAGGGAGTGCTGCATAATTTTTACAAGGATGAAAAAGAATGTTGTTTGAAAACTTTTTCTCTACTTATGGTAATCTAAGTTTAAACTGTTGGAAAGTGGTTAGTTATCATTTTCTCTCAGTTTGAGAGCTGCGCACTCAATCCCGATGCTGTGCGGTCTTGTTCTTGGCGTCTCAGCATCTGCCGAGCTCTCCGGCTGCTGGAATCGAAGAAGCGGCTTTTTCGCGCACAGAGCTTTCTGCCGGTCGCGGTGCCCTCCAGACCGCGGCTTCTGCCGAAAGACGCCCGGAGACCGGCACCTACCCTCGGAGAGCTGCATATGCCCGTCTTCAGCGTCTCTTGCCGCCTACACCTTAGCGAAAAGCTTTTTCACGCTTTCTCTCAAAAAGAAACTGTGCCAGCACAGCAAGCGTCTCAGGACGATTTTCATGAAGGTACTCGAGTTCTTACCATCTCCTGGAGAAAAGGAAAAGTAAGATTTCTCAGGGAGTGCTGCATAATTTTTACAAGGATGAAAAAGAAAGTTTTTTGAAAACTTTTTCTCTACTTATGGTAATCTAAGTTTAAACTGTTGGAAAGTGGTTAGTTCTCATTTTCTCTCAGTTTGAGAGCTGCGCACTCAATCCCGATGCTGTGCGGTCTTGTTCTTGGCGTCTCAGCATCTGCCGAGCTCTCCGGCTGCCGGCGGCGAAGAAGCGGCTTTTTCGCGCACAGAGCTTTCTGCCGGTCGCGGTGCGCTCCGGACCGCGGCTTCTGCCGAAAGACGCCCGGAGACCGGCACCTACCCTCGGAGAGCTGCATATGCCCGCCTTCTGCGTTTCTTGCCGCCTACACCTTAGAGAAAAGCTTTTTCACGCTTTCTCCCAAAAAGAAACTGTGCCAGCACAGCAAGCGTCTCAGGACGATTTTCATGAAGGTACTCGAGTTCTTACCATCTCCTGGAGAACACAAAAAGAAAGATCGGCCAGGGAATGCTGCATAAGTTTTAGCAAGATGTAAAAGAAAGTTGTTTGAGAACTTTTTCTCTACTTATGGTAATCTAAGTTTAAACTGTTGGAAAGTGGTTAGTTATCATTTTCTTTCAGTTTGAGAGCTGGGCACTTACTCCCGTTGCTGGGCGGCTTCGTTCTTGGCGTCTCAGCATCTGCCGAGGTCTCCGGCTGACGGAGGCGAAGAAGCGGCTTTTTCGCGCACAGAGCTTTCTGCCGGTCGCGGTGCGCTCCGGACCGCGGCTTCTGCCGAAAGACGCCCGGAGACCGGCACCTACCCTCGGAGAGCTGCATATGCCCGCCTTCAGCGTCTCTTGCCGCCTACACCTTAGAGAAAAGCTTTTTCACGCTTTCTCTCAAAAAGAAACTGTGCCAGCACAGCAAGCGTCTCAGGACGATTTTCATGAAGGTACTCGAGTTCTTACCATCTCCTGGAGAAAAGGAAAAGTAAGATTTCTCAGGGAGTGCTGCATAATTTTTACAAGGATGAAAAAGAATGTTGTTTGAAAACTTTTTCTCTACTTATGGTAATCTAAGTTTAAACTGTTGGAAAGTGGTTAGTTATCATTTTCTCTCACTTTGAGAGCTGCGCACTCAATCCCGATGCTGTGCGGTCTTGTTCTTGGCGTCTCAGCATCTGCCGAGCTCTCCGGCTGCTGGAGGCGAAGAAGCGGCTTTTTCGCGCACAGAGCTTTCTGCCGGTCGCGGTGCCCTCCAGACCGCGGCTTCTGCCGAAAGACGCCCGGAGACCGGCACCTACCCTCGGAGAGCTGCATATGCCCGCCTTCTGCGTCTCTTGCCGCCTACACCTTAGCGAAAAGCTTTTTCACGCTTTCTCTCAAAAAGAAACTGCGCCAGCACAGCAAGCGTCTCAGGACGATTTTCATGAAGGTACTCGAGTTCTTACCATCTCCTGGAGAAAAGGAAAAGTAAGATTTCTCAGGGAGTGCTGCATAATTTTTACAAGGATGAAAAAGAAAGTTTTTTGAAAACTTTTTCTCTACTTATGGTAATCTAAGTTTAAACTGTTGGAAAGTGGTTAGTTATCATTTTCTCTCAGTTTGAGAGCTGCGCACTCAATCCCGATGCTGTGCGGTCTTGTTCTTGGCGTCTCAGCATCTGCCGAGCTCTCCGGCTGCCGGCGGCGAAGAAGCGGCTTTTTCGCGCACAGAGCTTTCTGCCGGTCGCGGTGCGCTCCGGACCGCGGCTTCTGCCGAAAGACGCCAGGAGACCGGCACCTACCCTCGGAGAGCTGCATATGCCCGCCTTCTGCGTTTCTTGCCGCCTACACCTTAGAGAAAAGCTTTTTCACGCTTTCTCCCAAAAAGAAACTGTGCCAGCACAGCAAGCGTCTCAGGACGATTTTCATGAAGGTACTCGAGTTCTTACAATCTCCTGGAGAACACAAAAAGAAAGATCGGCCAGGGAATGCTGCATAAGTTTTAGCAAGATGTAAAAGAAAGTTGTTTGAGAACTTTTTCCCTACTTATGGTAATCTAAGTTTAAACTGTTGGAAAGTAGTTAGTTATCATTTTCTTTCAGTTTGAGAGCTGGGCACTTACTCCCGTTGCTGGGCGGCTTCGTTCTTGGCGTCTCAGCATCTGCCGAGCTCTCCGGCTGCCGGAGGCGAAGAAGCGGCTTTTTCGCGCACAGAGCTTTCTGCCGGTCGCGGTGCGCTCCGGACCGCGGCTTCAGCCGAAAGACGCCCGGAGACCGGCACCTACCCTCGGAGAGCTGCATATGCCCGCCTTCTGCGTCTCTTGCCGCCTACACCTTAGCGAAAAGCTTTTTCACGCTTTCTCTCAAAAAGAAACTGTGCCAGCACAGCAAGCGTCTCAGGACGATTTTCATGAAGGTACTCGAGTTCTTACCATCTCCTGGAGAAAAGGAAAAGTAAGATTTCTCAGGGAGTGCTGCATAATTTTTACAAGGATGAAAAAGAATGTTGTTTGAAAACTTTTTCTCTACTTATGGTAATCTAAGTTTAAACTGTTGGAAAGTGGTTAGTTATCATTTTCTCTCACTTTGAGAGCTGCGCACTCAATCCCGATGCTGTGCGGTCTTGTTCTTGGCGTCTCAGCATCTGCCGAGCTCTCCGGCTGCTGGAGGCGAAGAAGCGGCTTTTTCGCGCACAGAGCTTTCTGCCGGTCGCGGTGCCCTCCAGACCGCGGCTTCTGCCGAAAGACGCCCGGAGACCGGCACCTACCCTCGGAGAGCTGCATATGCCCGCCTTCTGCGTCTCTTGCCGCCTACACCTTAGCGAAAAGCTTTTTCACGCTTTCTCCCAAAAAGAAACTGTGCCAGCACAGCAAGCGTCTCAGGACGATTTTCATGAAGGTACTCGAGTTCTTACCATCTCCTGGAGAAAAGGAAAAGTAAGATTCCTCAGGGAGTGCTGCATAATTTTTACAAGGATGAAAAAGAATGTTGTTTGAAAACTTTTTCTCTACTTATGGTAATCTAAGTTTAAACTGTTGGAAAGTGGTTAGTTATCATTTTCTCTCAGTTTGAGAGCTGCGCACTCAATCCCGATGCTGTGCGGTCTTGTTCTTGGCGTCTCAGCATCTGCCGAGCTCTCCGGCTGCTGGAATCGAAGAAGCGGCTTTTTCGCGCACAGAGCTTTCTGCCGGTCGCGGTGCCCTCCAGACCGCGGCTTCTGCCGAAAGACGCCCGGAGACCGGCACCTACCCTCGGAGAGCTGCATATGCCCGTCTTCAGCGTCTCTTGCCGCCTACACCTTAGCGAAAAGCTTTTTCACGCTTTCTCTCAAAAAGAAACTGTGCCAGCACAGCAAGCGTCTCAGGACGATTTTCATGAAGGTACTCGAGTTCTTACCATCTCCTGGAGAAAAGGAAAAGTAAGATTTCTCAGGGAGTGCTGCATAATTTTTACAAGGATGAAAAAGAAAGTTTTTTGAAAACTTTTTCTCTACTTATGGTAATCTAAGTTTAAACTGTTGGAAAGTGGTTAGTTCTCATTTTCTCTCAGTTTGAGAGCTGCGCACTCAATCCCGATGCTGTGCGGTCTTGTTCTTGGCGTCTCAGCATCTGCCGAGCTCTCCGGCTGCCGGCGGCGAAGAAGCGGCTTTTTCGCGCACAGAGCTTTCTGCCGGTCGCGGTGCGCTCCGGACCGCGGCTTCTGCCGAAAGACGCCCGGAGACCGGCACCTACCCTCGGAGAGCTGCATATGCCCGCCTTCTGCGTTTCTTGCCGCCTACACCTTAGAGAAAAGCTTTTTCACGCTTTCTCTCAAAAAGAAACTGTGCCAGCACAGCAAGCGTCTCAGGACGATTTTCATGAAGGTACTCGAGTTCTTACAATCTCCTGGAGAACACAAAAAGAAAGATCGGCCAGGGAATGCTGCATAAGTTTTAGCAAGATGTAAAAGAAAGTTGTTTGAGAACTTTTTCCCTACTTATGGTAATCTAAGTTTAAACTGTTGGAAAGTGGTTAGTTATCATTTTCTTTCAGTTTGAGAGCTGGGCACTTACTCCCGTTGCTGGGCGGCTTCGTTCTTGGCGTCTCAGCATCTGCCGAGCTCTCCGGCTGCCGGAGGCGAAGAAGCGGCTTTTTCGCGCACAGAGCTTTCTGCCGGTCGCGGTGCGCTCCGGACCGCGGCTTCAGCCGAAAGACGCCCGGAGACCGGCACCTACCCTCGGAGAGCTGCATATGCCCGCCTTCTGCGTCTCTTGCCGCCTACACCTTAGCGAAAAGCTTTTTCACGCTTTCTCTCAAAAAGAAACTGTGCCAGCACAGCAAGCGTCTCAGGACGATTTTCATGAAGGTACTCGAGTTCTTACCATCTCCTGGAGAAAAGGAAAAGTAAGATTTCTCAGGGAGTGCTGCATAATTTTTACAAGGATGAAAAAGAATGTTGTTTGAAAACTTTTTCTCTACTTATGGTAATCTAAGTTTAAACTGTTGGAAAGTGGTTAGTTATCATTTTCTCTCAGTTTGAGAGCTGCGCACTCAATCCCGATGCTGTGCGGTCTTGTTCTTGGCGTCTCAGCATCTGCCGAGCTCTCCGGCTGCTGGAGGCGAAGAAGCGGCTTTTTCGCGCACAGAGCTTTCTGCCGGTCGCGGTGCCCTCCAGACCGCGGCTTCTGCCGAAAGACGCCCGGAGACCGGCACCTACCCTCGGAGAGCTGCATATGCCCGTCTTCAGCGTCTCTTGCCGCCTACACCTTAGCGAAAAGCTTTTTCACGCTTTCTCCCAAAAAGAACCTGTGCCAGCACAGCAAGCGTCTCAGGACGATTTTCATGAAGGTACTCGAGTTCTTACCATCTCCTGGAGAACACAAAAAGAAAGATCGGCCAGGGAATGCTGCATAAGTTTTAGCAAGATGTAAAAGAAAGTTGTTTGAGAACTTTTTCTCTACTTATGGTAATCTAAGTTTAAACTGTTGGAAAGTGGTTAGTTATCATTTTCTTTCAGTTTGAGAGCTGGGCACTTACTCCCGTTGCTGGGCGGCTTCGTTCTTGGCGTCTCAGCATCTGCCGAGGTCTCCGGCTGACGGAGGCGAAGAAGCGGCTTTTTCGCGCACAGAGCTTTCTGCCGGTCGCGGTGCGCTCCGGACCGCGGCTTCTGCCGAAAGACGCCCGGAGACCGGCACCTACCCTCGGAGAGCTGCATATGCCCGCCTTCAGCGTCTCTTGCCGCCTACACCTTAGAGAAATGCTTTTTCACGCTTTCTCTCAAAAAGAAACTGTGCCAGCACAGCAAGCGTCTCAGGACGATTTTCATGAAGGTACTCGAGTTCTTACCATCTCCTGGAGAAAAGGAAAAGTAAGATTTCTCAGGGAGTGCTGCATAATTTTTACAAGGATGAAAAAGAATGTTGTTTTTAAAACTTTTTCTCTACTTATGGTAATCTAAGTTTAAACTGTTGGAAAGTGGTTAGTTATCATTTTCTCTCACTTTGAGAGCTGCGCACTCAATCCCGATGCTGTGCGGTCTTGTTCTTGGCGTCTCAGCATCTGCCGAGCTCTCCGGCTGCTGGAGGCGAAGAAGCGGCTTTTTCGCGCACAGAGCTTTCTGCCGGTCGCGGTGCCCTCCAGACCGCGGCTTCTGCCGAAAGACGCCCGGAGACCGGCACCTACCCTCGGAGAGCTGCATATGCCCGCCTTCTGCGTCTCTTGCCGCCTACACCTTAGCGAAAAGCTTTTTCACGCTTTCTCTCAAAAAGAAACTGCGCCAGCACAGCAAGCGTCTCAGGACGATTTTAATGAAGGTACTCGAGTTCTTAACCATCTCCTGGAGAAAAGGAAAAGTAAGATTTCTCAGGGAGTGCTGCATAATTTTTACAAGGATGAAAAAGAAAGTTTTTTGAAAACTTTTTCTCTACTTATGGTAATCTAAGTTTAAACTGTTGGAAAGTGGTTAGTTATCATTTTCTCTCAGTTTGAGAGCTGCGCACTCAATCCCGATGCTGTGCGGTCTTGTTCTTGGCGTCTCAGCATCTGCCGAGCTCTCCGGCTGCTGGAATCGAAGAAGCGGCTTTTTCGCGCACAGAGCTTTCTGCCGGTCGCGGGGCGCTCCGGACCGCGGCTTCTGCCGAAAGACGCCCGGAGACCGGCACCTACCCTCGGAGAGCTGCATATGCCCGTCTTCAGCGTCTCTTGCCGCCTACACCTTAGCGAAAAGCTTTTTCACGCTTTCTCTCAAAAAGAAACTGTGCCAGCACAGCAAGCGTCTCAGGACGATTTTCATGAAGGTACTCGAGTTCTTACCATCTCCTGGAGAAAAGGAAAAGTAAGATTTCTCAGGGAGTGCTGCATAATTTTTACAAGGATGAAAAAGAAAGTTTTTTGAAAACTTTTTCTCTACTTATGGTAATCTAAGTTTAAACTGTTGGAAAGTGGTTAGTTCTCATTTTCTCTCAGTTTGAGAGCTGCGCACTCAATCCCGATGCTGTGCGGTCTTGTTCTTGGCGTCTCAGCATCTGCCGAGCTCTCCGGCTGCCGGCGGCGAAGAAGCGGCTTTTTCGCGCACAGAGCTTTCTGCCGGTCGCGGTGCGCTCCGGACCGCGGCTTCTGCCGAAAGACGCCAGGAGACCGGCACCTACCCTCGGAGAGCTGCATATGCCCGCCTTCTGCGTTTCTTGCCGCCTACACCTTAGAGAAAAGCTTTTTCACGCTTTCTCCCAAAAAGAAACTGTGCCAGCACAGCAAGCGTCTCAGGACGATTTTCATGAAGGTACTCGAGTTCTTACAATCTCCTGGAGAACACAAAAAGAAAGATCGGCCAGGGAATGCTGCATAAGTTTTAGCAAGATGTAAAAGAAAGTTGTTTGAGAACTTTTTCCCTACTTATGGTAATCTAAGTTTAAACTGTTGGAAAGTAGTTAGTTATCATTTTCTTTCAGTTTGAGAGCTGGGCACTTACTCCCGTTGCTGGGCGGCTTCGTTCTTGGCGTCTCAGCATCTGCCGAGCTCTCCGGCTGCCGGAGGCGAAGAAGCGGCTTTTTCGCGCACAGAGCTTTCTGCCGGTCGCGGTGCGCTCCGGACCGCGGCTTCAGCCGAAAGACGCCCGGAGACCGGCACCTACCCTCGGAGAGCTGCATATGCCCGCCTTCTGCGTCTCTTGCCGCCTACACCTTAGCGAAAAGCTTTTTCACGCTTTCTCTCAAAAAGAAACTGTGCCAGCACAGCAAGCGTCTCAGGACGATTTTCATGAAGGTACTCGAGTTCTTACCATCTCCTGGAGAAAAGGAAAAGTAAGATTCCTCAGGGAGTGCTGCATAATTTTTACAAGGATGAAAAAGAATGTTGTTTGAAAACTTTTTCTCTACTTATGGTAATCTAAGTTTAAACTGTTGGAAAGTGGTTAGTTATCATTTTCTCTCAGTTTGAGAGCTGCGCACTCACTCCCGATGCTGTGCGTTCTTGTTCTTGGCTTCTCAGCATCTGCCGAGCTCTCCGGCTGCTGGAGGCGAAGAAGCGGCTTTTTCGCGCACAGAGCTTTCTGCCGGTCGCGGGGCGCTCCGGACCGCGGCTTCTGCCGAAAGACGCCCGGAGACCGGCACCTACCCTCGGAGAGCTGCATATGCCCGCCTTCTGCGTCTCTTGCCGCCTACACCTTAGCGAAAAGCTTTTTCACGCTTTCTCTCAAAAAGAAGCTGTGACAGCACAGCAAGCGTCTCAGGACGATTTTCATGAAGGTACTCGAGTTCTTACCATCTCCTGGAGAAAAGGAAAAGTAAGATTTCTCAGGGAGTGCTGCATAATTTTTACAAGGATGAAAAAGAATGTTTTTTGAAAACTTTTTCTCTACTTATGGTAATCTAAGTTTAAACTGTTGGAAAGTGGTTAGTTATCATTTTCTCTCAGTTTGAGAGCTGCGCACTCAATCCCGATGCTGTGCGGTCTTGTTCTTGGCGTCTCAGCATCTGCCGAGCTCTCCGGCTGCTGGAGGCGAAGAAGCGGCTTTTTCGCGCACAGAGCTTTCTGCCGGTCGCGGTGCCCTCCAGACCGCGGCTTCTGCCGAAAGACGCCCGGAGACCGGCACCTACCCTCGGAGAGCTGCATATGCCCGTCTTCAGCGTCTCTTGCCGCCTACACCTTAGCGAAAAGCTTTTTCACGCTTTCTCCCAAAAAGAAACTGTGCCAGCACAGCAAGCGTCTCAGGACGATTTTCATGAAGGTACTCGAGTTCTTACAATCTCCTGGAGAACACAAAAAGAAAGATCGGCCAGGGAATGCTGCATAAGTTTTAGCAAGATGTAAAAGAAAGTTGTTTGAGAACTTTTTCCCTACTTATGGTAATCTAAGTTTAAACTGTTGGAAAGTGGTTAGTTATCATTTTCTTTCAGTTTGAGAGCTGGGCACTTACTCCCGTTGCTGTGCGGCTTCGTTCTTGGCGTCTCAGCATCTGCCGAGCTCTCCGGCTGCCGGAGGCGAAGAAGCGGCTTTTTCGCGCACAGAGCTTTCTGCCGGTCGCGGGGCGCTCCGGACCGCGGCTTCTGCCGAAAGACGCCCGGAGACCGGCACCTACCCTCGGAGAGCTGCATATGCCCGCCTTCTGCGTCTCTTGCCGCCTACACCTTAGCGAAAAGCTTTTTCACGCTTTCTCTCAAAAAGAAACTGTGCCAGCAGAGCAAGCGTCTCAGGACGATTTTCATGAAGGTACTCGAGTTCTTACCATCTCCTGGAGAAAAGGAAAAGTAAGATTTCTCAGGGAGTGCTGCATAATTTTTACAAGGATGAAAAAGAATGTTGTTTGAAAACTTTTTCTCTACTTATGGTAATCTAAGTTTAAACTGTTGGAAAGTGGTTAGTTATCATTTTCTCTCACTTTGAGAGCTGCGCACTCAATCCCGATGCTGTGCGGTCTTGTTCTTGGCGTCTCAGCATCTGCCGAGCTCTCCGGCTGCTGGAGGCGAAGAAGCGGCTTTTTCGAGCACAGAGCTTTCTGCCGGTCGCGGTGCCCTCCAGACCGCGGCTTCTGCCGAAAGACGCCCGGAGACCGGCACCTACCCTCGGAGAGCTGCATATGCCCGTCTTCAGCGTCTCTTGCCGCCTACACCTTAGCGAAAAGCTTTTTCACGCTTTCTCCCAAAAAGAAACTGTGCCAGCACAGCAAGCGTCTCAGGACGATTTTCATGAAGGTACTCGAGTTCTTACCATCTCCTGGAGAACACAAAAAGAAAGATCGGCCAGGGAATGCTGCATAAGTTTTAGCAAGATGTAAAAGAAAGTTGTTTGAGAACTTTTTCTCTACTTATGGTAATCCAAGTTTAAACTGTTGGAAAGTGGTTAGTTATCATTTTCTTTCAGTTTGAGAGCTGGGCACTTACTCCCGTTGCTGGGCGGCTTCGTTCTTGGCGTCTCAGCATCTGCCGAGGTCTCCGGCTGACGGAGGCGAAGAAGCGGCTTTTTCGCGCACAGAGCTTTCTGCCGGTCGCGGTGCGCTCCGGACCGCGGCTTCTGCCGAAAGACGCCCGGAGACCGGCACCTACCCTCGGAGAGCTGCATATGCCCGCCTTCAGCGTCTCTTGCCGCCTACACCTTAGAGAAAAGCTTTTTCACGCTTTCTCTCAAAAAGAAACTGTGCCAGCACAGCAAGCGTCTCAGGACGATTTTCATGAAGGTACTCGAGTTCTTACCATCTCCTGGAGAAAAGGAAAAGTACGATTTCTCAGGGAGTGCTGCATAATTTTTACAAGGATGAAAAAGAATGTTGTTTGAAAACTTTTTCTCTACTTATGGTAATCTAAGTTTAAACTGTTGGAAAGTGGTTAGTTATCATTTTCTCTCACTTTGAGAGCTGCGCACTCAATCCCGATGCTGTGCGGTCTTGTTCTTGGCGTCTCAGCATCTGCCGATCTCTCCGGCTGCTGGAGGCGAAGAAGCGGCTTTTTCGCGCACAGAGCTTTCTGCCGGTCGCGGTGCCCTCCAGACCGCGGCTTCTGCCGAAAGACGCCCGGAGACCGGCACCTACCCTCGGAGAGCTGCATATGCCCGCCTTCTGCGTCTCTTGCCGCCTACACCTTAGCGAAAAGCTTTTTCACGCTTTCTCTCAAAAAGAAACTGCGCCAGCACAGCAAGCGTCTCAGGACGATTTTCATGAAGGTACTCGAGTTCTTACCATCTCCTGGAGAAAAGGAAAAGTAAGATTTCTCAGGGAGTGCTGCATAATTTTTACAAGGATGAAAAAGAAAGTTTTTTGAAAACTTTTTCTCTACTTATGGTAATCTAAGTTTAAACTGTTGGAAAGTGGTTAGTTATCATTTTCTCTCAGTTTGAGAGCTGCGCACTCAATCCCGATGCTGTGCGGTCTTGTTCTTGGCGTCTCAGCATCTGCCGAGCTCTCCGGCTGCTGGAATCGAAGAAGCGGCTTTTTCGCGCACAGAGCTTTCTGCCGGTCGCGGGGCGCTCCGGACCGCGGCTTCTGCCGAAAGACGCCCGGAGACCGGCACCTACCCTCGGAGAGCTGCATATGCCCGTCTTCAGCGTCTCTTGCCGCCTACACCTTAGCGAAAAGCTTTTTCACGCTTTCTCTCAAAAAGAAACTGTGCCAGCACAGCAAGCGTCTCAGGACGATTTTCATGAAGGTACTCGAGTTCTTACCATCTCCTGGAGAAAAGGAAAAGTAAGATTTCTCAGGGAGTGCTGCATAATTTTTACAAGGATGAAAAAGAAAGTTTTTTGAAAACTTTTTCTCTACTTATGGTAATCTAAGTTTAAACTGTTGGAAAGTGGTTAGTTATCATTTTCTCTCACTTTGAGAGCTGCGCACTCAATCCCGATGCTGTGCGGTCTTGTTCTTGGCGTCTCAGCATCTGCCGAGCTCTCCGGCTGCTGGAGGCGAAGAAGCGGCTTTTTCGCGCACAGAGCTTTCTGCCGGTCGCGGTGCCCTCCAGACCGCGGCTTCTGCCGAAAGACGCCCGGAGACCGGCACCTACCCTCGGAGAGCTGCATATGCCCGTCTTCAGCGTCTCTTGCCGCCTACACCTTAGCGAAAAGCTTTTTCACGCTTTCTCCCAAAAAGAAACTGTGCCAGCACAGCAAGCGTCTCAGGACGATTTTCATGAAGGTACTCGAGTTCTTACCATCTCCTGGAGAACACAAAAAGAAAGATCGGCCAGGGAATGCTGCATAAGTTTTAGCAAGATGTAAAAGAAAGTTGTTTGAGAACTTTTTCCCTACTTATGGTAATCTAAGTTTAAACTGTTGGAAAGTGGTTAGTTATCATTTTCTTTCAGTTTGAGAGCTGGGCACTTACTCCCGTTGCTGGGCGGCTTCGTTCTTGGCGTCTCAGCATCTGCCGAGCTCTCCGGCTGACGGAGGCGAAGAAGCGGCTTTTTCGCGCACAGAGCTTTCTGCCAGTCGCGGTGCGCTCCGGACCGCGGCTTCTGCCGAAAGACGCCCGGAGACCGGCACCTACCCTCGGAGAGCTGCATATGCCCGCCTTCAGCGTCTCTTGCCGCCTACACCTTAGCGAAAAGCTTTTTCACGCTTTCTCCCAAAAAGAAACTGTGCCAGCACAGCAAGCGTCTCAGGACGATTTTCATGAAGGTACTCGAGTTCTTACAATCTCCTGGAGAACACAAAAAGAAAGATCGGCCAGGGAATGCTGCATAAGTTTTAGCAAGATGTAAAAGAAAGTTGTTTGAGAACTTTTTCCCTACTTATGGTAATCTAAGTTTAAACTGTTGGAAAGTGGTTAGTTATCATTTTCTTTCAGTTTGAGAGCTGGGCACTTACTCCCGTTGCTGGGCGGCTTCGTTCTTGGCGTCTCAGCATCTGCCGAGCTCTCCGGCTGCCGGAGGCGAAGAAGCGGCTTTTTCGCGCACAGAGCTTTCTGCCGGTCGCGGGGCGCTCCGGACCGCGGCTTCTGCCGAAAGACGCCCGGAGACCGGCACCTACCCTCGGAGAGCTGCATATGCCCGCCTTCTGCGTCTCTTGCCGCCTACACCTTAGCGAAAAGCTTTTTCACGCTTTCTCTCAAAAAGAAACTGTGCCAGCACAGCAAGCGTCTCAGGACGATTTTCATGAAGGTACTCGAGTTCTTACCATCTCCTGGAGAAAAGGAAAAGTAAGATTTCTCAGGGAGTGCTGCATAATTTTTACAAGGATGAAAAAGAATGTTGTTTGAAAACTTTTTCTCTACTTATGGTAATCTAAGTTTAAACTGTTGGAAAGTGGTTAGTTATCATTTTCTCTCACTTTGAGAGCTGCGCACTCAATCCCGATGCTGTGCGGTCTTGTTCTTGGCGTCTCAGCATCTGCCGAGCTCTCCGGCTGCTGGAGGCGAAGAAGCGGCTTTTTCGCGCACAGAGCTTTCTGCCGGTCGCGGTGCCCTCCAGACCGCGGCTTCTGCCGAAAGACGCCCGGAGACCGGCACCTACCCTCGGAGAGCTGCATATGCCCGTCTTCAGCGTCTCTTGCCGCCTACACCTTAGCGAAAAGCTTTTTCACGCTTTCTCCCAAAAAGAAACTGTGCCAGCACAGCAAGCGTCTCAGGACGATTTTCATGAAGGTACTCGAGTTCTTACAATCTCCTGGAGAACACAAAAAGAAAGATCGGCCAGGGAATACTGCATAAGTTTTAGCAAGATGTAAAAGAAAGTTGTTTGAGAACTTTTTCCCTACTTATGGTAATCTAAGTTTAAACTGTTGGAAAGTGGTTAGTTATCATTTTCTTTCAGTTTGAGAGCTGGGCACTTACTCCCGTTGCTGGGCGGCTTCGTTCTTGGCGTCTCAGCATCTGCCGAGCTCTCCGGCTGCCGGAGGCGAAGAAGCGGCTTTTTCGCGCACAGAGCTTTCTGCCGGTCGCGGGGCGCTCCGGACCGCGGCTTCTGCCGAAAGACGCCCGGAGACCGGCACCTACCCTCGGAGAGCTGCATATGCCCGCCTTCTGCGTCTCTTGCCGCCTACACCTTAGCGAAAAGCTTTTTCACGCTTTCTCTCAAAAAGAAACTGTGCCAGCACAGCAAGCGTCTCAGGACGATTTTCATGAAGGTACTCGAGTTCTTACCATCTCCTGGAGAAAAGGAAAAGTAAGATTTCTCAGGGAGTGCTGCATAATTTTTACAAGGATGAAAAAGAATGTTGTTTGAAAACTTTTTCTCTACTTATGGTAATCTAAGTTTAAACTGTTGGAAAGTGGTTAGTTATCATTTTCTCTCACTTTGAGAGCTGCGCACTCAATCCCGATGCTGTGCGGTCTTGTTCTTGGCGTCTCAGCATCTGCCGAGCTCTCCGGCTGCTGGAGGCGAAGAAGCGGCTTTTTCGCGCACAGAGCTTTCTGCCGGTCGCGGTGCCCTCCAGACCGCGGCTTCTGCCGAAAGACGCCCGGAGACCGGCACCTACCCTCGGAGAGCTGCATATGCCCGCCTTCTGCGTTTCTTGCCGCCTACACCTTAGAGAAAAGCTTTTTCACGCTTTCTCTCAAAAAGAAACTGTGCCAGCACAGCAAGCGTCTCAGGACGATTTTCATGAAGGTACTCGAGTTCTTACAATCTCCTGGAGAACACAAAAAGAAAGATCGGCCAGGGAATGCTGCATAAGTTTTAGCAAGATGTAAAAGAAAGTTGTTTGAGAACTTTTTCCCTACTTATGGTAATCTAAGTTTAAACTGTTGGAAAGTGGTTAGTTATCATTTTCTTTCAGTTTGAGAGCTGGGCACTTACTCCCGTTGCTGGGCGGCTTCGTTCTTGGCGTCTCAGCATCTGCCGAGCTCTCCGGCTGCCGGAGGCGAAGAAGCGGCTTTTTCGCGCACAGAGCTTTCTGCCGGTCGCGGTGCGCTCCGGACCGCGGCTTCAGCCGAAAGACGCCCGGAGACCGGCACCTACCCTCGGAGAGCTGCATATGCCCGCCTTCTGCGTCTCTTGCCGCCTACACCTTAGCGAAAAGCTTTTTCACGCTTTCTCTCAAAAAGAAACTGTGCCAGCACAGCAAGCGTCTCAGGACGATTTTCATGAAGGTACTCGAGTTCTTACCATCTCCTGGAGAAAAGGAAAAGTAAGATTTCTCAGGGAGTGCTGCATAATTTTTACAAGGATGAAAAAGAATGTTGTTTGAAAACTTTTTCTCTACTTATGGTAATCTAAGTTTAAACTGTTGGAAAGTGGTTAGTTATCATTTTCTCTCAGTTTGAGAGCTGCGCACTCAATCCCGATGCTGTGCGGTCTTGTTCTTGGCGTCTCAGCATCTGCCGAGCTCTCCGGCTGCTGGAGGCGAAGAAGCGGCTTTTTCGCGCACAGAGCTTTCTGCCGGTCGCGGTGCCCTCCAGACCGCGGCTTCTGCCGAAAGACGCCCGGAGACCGGCACCTACCCTCGGAGAGCTGCATATGCCCGTCTTCAGCGTCTCTTGCCGCCTACACCTTAGCGAAAAGCTTTTTCACGCTTTCTCCCAAAAAGAACCTGTGCCAGCACAGCAAGCGTCTCAGGACGATTTTCATGAAGGTACTCGAGTTCTTACCATCTCCTGGAGAACACAAAAAGAAAGATCGGCCAGGGAATGCTGCATAAGTTTTAGCAAGATGTAAAAGAAAGTTGTTTGAGAACTTTTTCTCTACTTATGGTAATCTAAGTTTAAACTGTTGGAAAGTGGTTAGTTATCATTTTCTTTCAGTTTGAGAGCTGGGCACTTACTCCCGTTGCTGGGCGGCTTCGTTCTTGGCGTCTCAGCATCTGCCGAGGTCTCCGGCTGACGGAGGCGAAGAAGCGGCTTTTTCGCGCACAGAGCTTTCTGCCGGTCGCGGTGCGCTCCGGACCGCGGCTTCTGCCGAAAGACGCCCGGAGACCGGCACCTACCCTCGGAGAGCTGCATATGCCCGCCTTCAGCGTCTCTTGCCGCCTACACCTTAGAGAAAAGCTTTTTCACGCTTTCTCTCAAAAAGAAACTGTGCCAGCACAGCAAGCGTCTCAGGACGATTTTCATGAAGGTACTCGAGTTCTTACCATCTCCTGGAGAAAAGGAAAAGTAAGATTTCTCAGGGAGTGCTGCATAATTTTTACAAGGATGAAAAAGAATGTTGTTTTTAAAACTTTTTCTCTACTTATGGTAATCTAAGTTTAAACTGTTGGAAAGTGGTTAGTTATCATTTTCTCTCACTTTGAGAGCTGCGCACTCAATCCCGATGCTGTGCGGTCTTGTTCTTGGCGTCTCAGCATCTGCCGAGCTCTCCGGCTGCTGGAGGCGAAGAAGCGGCTTTTTCGCGCACAGAGCTTTCTGCCGGTCGCGGTGCCCTCCAGACCGCGGCTTCTGCCGAAAGACGCCCGGAGACCGGCACCTACCCTCGGAGAGCTGCATATGCCCGCCTTCTGCGTCTCTTGCCGCCTACACCTTAGCGAAAAGCTTTTTCACGCTTTCTCTCAAAAAGAAACTGCGCCAGCACAGCAAGCGTCTCAGGACGATTTTCATGAAGGTACTCGAGTTCTTACCATCTCCTGGAGAAAAGGAAAAGTAAGATTTCTCAGGGAGTGCTGCATAATTTTTACAAGGATGAAAAAGAAAGTTTTTTGAAAACTTTTTCTCTACTTATGGTAATCTAAGTTTAAACTGTTGGAAAGTGGTTAGTTATCATTTTCTCTCAGTTTGAGAGCTGCGCACTCAATCCCGATGCTGTGCGGTCTTGTTCTTGGCGTCTCAGCATCTGCCGAGCTCTCCGGCTGCTGGAATCGAAGAAGCGGCTTTTTCGCGCACAGAGCTTTCTGCCGGTCGCGGGGCGCTCCGGACCGCGGCTTCTGCCGAAAGACGCCCGGAGACCGGCACCTACCCTCGGAGAGCTGCATATGCCCGTCTTCAGCGTCTCTTGCCGCCTACACCTTAGCGAAAAGCTTTTTCACGCTTTCTCTCAAAAAGAAACTGTGCCAGCACAGCAAGCGTCTCAGGACGATTTTCATGAAGGTACTCGAGTTCTTACCATCTCCTGGAGAAAAGGAAAAGTAAGATTTCTCAGGGAGTGCTGCATAATTTTTACAAGGATGAAAAAGAAAGTTTTTTGAAAACTTTTTCTCTACTTATGGTAATCTAAGTTTAAACTGTTGGAAAGTGGTTAGTTCTCATTTTCTCTCAGTTTGAGAGCTGCGCACTCAATCCCGATGCTGTGCGGTCTTGTTCTTGGCATCTCAGCATCTGCCGAGCTCTCCGGCTGCCGGCGGCGAAGAAGCGGCTTTTTCGCGCACAGAGCTTTCTGCCGGTCGCGGTGCGCTCCGGACCGCGGCTTCTGCCGAAAGACGCCCGGAGACCGGCACCTCCCCTCGGAGAGCTGCATATGCCCGCCTTCTGCGTTTCTTGCCGCCTACACCTTAGAGAAAAGCTTTTTCACGCTTTCTCCCAAAAAGAAACTGTGCCAGCACAGCAAGCGTCTCAGGACGATTTTCATGAAGGTACTCGAGTTCTTACAATCTCCTGGAGAACACAAAAAGAAAGATCGGCCAGGGAATGCTGCATAAGTTTTAGCAAGATGTAAAAGAAAGTTGTTTGAGAACTTTTTCCCTACTTATGGTAATCTAAGTTTAAACTGTTGGAAAGTAGTTAGTTATCATTTTCTTTCAGTTTGAGAGCTGGGCACTTACTCCCGTTGCTGGGCGGCTTCGTTCTTGGCGTCTCAGCATCTGCCGAGCTCTCCGGCTGCCGGAGGCGAAGAAGCGGCTTTTTCGCGCACAGAGCTTTCTGCCGGTCGCGGTGCGCTCCGGACCGCGGCTTCAGCCGAAAGACGCCCGGAGACCGGCACCTACCCTCGGAGAGCTGCATATGCCCGCCTTCTGCGTCTCTTGCCGCCTACACCTTAGCGAAAAGCTTTTTCACGCTTTCTCTCAAAAAGAAACTGTGCCAGCACAGCAAGCGTCTCAGGACGATTTTCATGAAGGTACTCGAGTTCTTACCATCTCCTGGAGAAAAGGAAAAGTAAGATTCCTCAGGGAGTGCTGCATAATTTTTACAAGGATGAAAAAGAATGTTGTTTGAAAACTTTTTCTCTACTTATGGTAATCTAAGTTTAAACTGTTGGAAAGTGGTTAGTTATCATTTTCTCTCAGTTTGAGAGCTGCGCACTCACTCCCGATGCTGTGCGTTCTTGTTCTTGGCTTCTCAGCATCTGCCGAGCTCTCCGGCTGCTGGAGGCGAAGAAGCGGCTTTTTCGCGCACAGAGCTTTCTGCCGGTCGCGGGGCGCTCCGGACCGCGGCTTCTGCCGAAAGACGCCCGGAGACCGGCACCTACCCTCGGAGAGCTGCATATGCCCGCCTTCTGCGTCTCTTGCCGCCTACACCTTAGCGAAAAGCTTTTTCACGCTTTCTCTCAAAAAGAAGCTGTGACAGCACAGCAAGCGTCTCAGGACGATTTTCATGAAGGTACTCGAGTTCTTACCATCTCCTGGAGAAAAGGAAAAGTAAGATTTCTCAGGGAGTGCTGCATAATTTTTACAAGGATGAAAAAGAATGTTTTTTGAAAACTTTTTCTCTACTTATGGTAATCTAAGTTTAAACTGTTGGAAAGTGGTTAGTTATCATTTTCTCTCAGTTTGAGAGCTGCGCACTCAATCCCGATGCTGTGCGGTCTTGTTCTTGGCGTCTCAGCATCTGCCGAGCTCTCCGGCTGCTGGAGGCGAAGAAGCGGCTTTTTCGCGCACAGAGCTTTCTGCCGGTCGCGGTGCCCTCCAGACCGCGGCTTCTGCCGAAAGACGCCCGGAGACCGGCACCTACCCTCGGAGAGCTGCATATGCCCGTCTTCAGCGTCTCTTGCCGCCTACACCTTAGCGAAAAGCTTTTTCACGCTTTCTCCCAAAAAGAAACTGTGCCAGCACAGCAAGCGTCTCAGGACGATTTTCATGAAGGTACTCGAGTTCTTACAATCTCCTGGAGAACACAAAAAGAAAGATCGGCCAGGGAATGCTGCATAAGTTTTAGCAAGATGTAAAAGAAAGTTGTTTGAGAACTTTTTCCCTACTTATGGTAATCTAAGTTTAAACTGTTGGAAAGTGGTTAGTTATCATTTTCTTTCAGTTTGAGAGCTGGGCACTTACTCCCGTTGCTGTGCGGCTTCGTTCTTGGCGTCTCAGCATCTGCCGAGCTCTCCGGCTGCCGGAGGCGAAGAAGCGGCTTTTTCGCGCACAGAGCTTTCTGCCGGTCGCGGGGCGCTCCGGACCGCGGCTTCTGCCGAAAGACGCCCGGAGACCGGCACCTACCCTCGGAGAGCTGCATATGCCCGCCTTCTGCGTCTCTTGCCGCCTACACCTTAGCGAAAAGCTTTTTCACGCTTTCTCTCAAAAAGAAACTGTGCCAGCACAGCAAGCGTCTCAGGACGATTTTCATGAAGGTACTCGAGTTCTTACCATCTCCTGGAGAAAAGGAAAAGTAAGATTTCTCAGGGAGTGCTGCATAATTTTTACAAGGATGAAAAAGAATGTTGTTTGAAAACTTTTTCTCTACTTATGGTAATCTAAGTTTAAACTGTTGGAAAGTGGTTAGTTATCATTTTCTCTCACTTTGAGAGCTGCGCACTCAATCCCGATGCTGTGCGGTCTTGTTCTTGGCGTCTCAGCATCTGCCGAGCTCTCCGGCTGCTGGAGGCGAAGAAGCGGCTTTTTCGAGCACAGAGCTTTCTGCCGGTCGCGGTGCCCTCCAGACCGCGGCTTCTGCCGAAAGACGCCCGGAGACCGGCACCTACCCTCGGAGAGCTGCATATGCCCGTCTTCAGCGTCTCTTGCCGCCTACACCTTAGCGAAAAGCTTTTTCACGCTTTCTCCCAAAAAGAAACTGTGCCAGCACAGCAAGCGTCTCAGGACGATTTTCATGAAGGTACTCGAGTTCTTACCATCTCCTGGAGAACACAAAAAGAAAGATCGGCCAGGGAATGCTGCATAAGTTTTAGCAAGATGTAAAAGAAAGTTGTTTGAGAACTTTTTCTCTACTTATGGTAATCTAAGTTTAAACTGTTGGAAAGTGGTTAGTTATCATTTTCTTTCAGTTTGAGAGCTGGGCACTTACTCCCGTTGCTGGGCGGCTTCGTTCTTGGCGTCTCAGCATCTGCCGAGGTCTCCGGCTGACGGAGGCGAAGAAGCGGCTTTTTCGCGCACAGAGCTTTCTGCCGGTCGCGGTGCGCTCCGGACCGCGGCTTCTGCCGAAAGACGCCCGGAGACCGGCACCTACCCTCGGAGAGCTGCATATGCCCGCCTTCAGCGTCTCTTGCCGCCTACACCTTAGAGAAAAGCTTTTTCACGCTTTCTCTCAAAAAGAAACTGTGCCAGCACAGCAAGCGTCTCAGGACGATTTTCATGAAGGTACTCGAGTTCTTACCATCTCCTGGAGAAAAGGAAAAGTACGATTTCTCAGGGAGTGCTGCATAATTTTTACAAGGATGAAAAAGAATGTTGTTTGAAAACTTTTTCTCTACTTATGGTAATCTAAGTTTAAACTGTTGGAAAGTGGTTAGTTATCATTTTCTCTCACTTTGAGAGCTGCGCACTCAATCCCGATGCTGTGCGGTCTTGTTCTTGGCGTCTCAGCATCTGCCGATCTCTCCGGCTGCTGGAGGCGAAGAAGCGGCTTTTTCGCGCACAGAGCTTTCTGCCGGTCGCGGTGCCCTCCAGACCGCGGCTTCTGCCGAAAGACGCCCGGAGACCGGCACCTACCCTCGGAGAGCTGCATATGCCCGCCTTCTGCGTCTCTTGCCGCCTACACCTTAGCGAAAAGCTTTTTCACGCTTTCTCTCAAAAAGAAACTGCGCCAGCACAGCAAGCGTCTCAGGACGATTTTCATGAAGGTACTCGAGTTCTTACCATCTCCTGGAGAAAAGGAAAAGTAAGATTTCTCAGGGAGTGCTGCATAATTTTTACAAGGATGAAAAAGAAAGTTTTTTGAAAACTTTTTCTCTACTTATGGTAATCTAAGTTTAAACTGTTGGAAAGTGGTTAGTTATCATTTTCTCTCAGTTTGAGAGCTGCGCACTCAATCCCGATGCTGTGCGGTCTTGTTCTTGGCGTCTCAGCATCTGCCGATCTCTCCGGCTGCTGGAATCGAAGAAGCGGCTTTTTCGCGCACAGAGCTTTCTGCCGGTCGCGGGGCGCTCCGGACCGCGGCTTCTGCCGAAAGACGCCCGGAGACCGGCACCTACCCTCGGAGAGCTGCATATGCCCGTCTTCAGCGTCTCTTGCCGCCTACACCTTAGCGAAAAGCTTTTTCACGCTTTCTCTCAAAAAGAAACTGTGCCAGCACAGCAAGCGTCTCAGGACGATTTTCATGAAGGTACTCGAGTTCTTACCATCTCCTGGAGAAAAGGAAAAGTAAGATTTCTCAGGGAGTGCTGCATAATTTTTACAAGGATGAAAAAGAAAGTTTTTTGAAAACTTTTTCTCTACTTATGGTAATCTAAGTTTAAACTGTTGGAAAGTGGTTAGTTATCATTTTCTCTCAGTTTGAGAGCTGCGCACTCAATCCCGATGCTGTGCGGTCTTGTTCTTGGCGTCTCAGCATCTGCCGAGCTCTCCGGCTGCTGGAGGCGAAGAAGCGGCTTTTTCGCGCACAGAGCTTTCTGCCGGTCGCGGTGCGCTCCGGACCGCGGCTTCTGCCGAAAGACGCCCGGAGACCGGCACCTACCCTCGGAGAGCTGCATATGCCCGCCTTCAGCGTCTCTTGCCGCCTACACCTTAGCGAAAAGCTTTTTCACGCTTTCTCCCAAAAAGAAACTGTGCCAGCACAGCAAGCGTCTCAGGACGATTTTCATGAAGGTACTCGAGTTCTTACAATCTCCTGGAGAACACAAAAAGAAAGATCGGCCAGGGAATGCTGCATAAGTTTTAGCAAGATGTAAAAGAAAGTTGTTTGAGAACTTTTTCCCTACTTATGGTAATCTAAGTTTAAACTGTTGGAAAGTGGTTAGTTATCATTTTCTTTCAGTTTGAGAGCTGGGCACTTACTCCCGTTGCTGGGCGGCTTCGTTCTTGGCGTCTCAGCATCTGCCGAGCTCTCCGGCTGCCGGAGGCGAAGAAGCGGCTTTTTCGCGCACAGAGCTTTCTGCCGGTCGCGGGGCGCTCCGGACCGCGGCTTCTGCCGAAAGACGCCCGGAGACCGGCACCTACCCTCGGAGAGCTGCATATGCCCGCCTTCTGCGTCTCTTGCCGCCTACACCTTAGCGAAAAGCTTTTTCACGCTTTCTCTCAAAAAGAAACTGTGCCAGCACAGCAAGCGTCTCAGGACGATTTTCATGAAGGTACTCGAGTTCTTACCATCTCCTGGAGAAAAGGAAAAGTAAGATTTCTCAGGGAGTGCTGCATAATTTTTACAAGGATGAAAAAGAATGTTGTTTGAAAACTTTTTCTCTACTTATGGTAATCTAAGTTTAAACTGTTGGAAAGTGGTTAGTTATCATTTTCTCTCACTTTGAGAGCTGCGCACTCAATCCCGATGCTGTGCGGTCTTGTTCTTGGCGTCTCAGCATCTGCCGAGCTCTCCGGCTGCTGGAGGCGAAGAAGCGGCTTTTTCGCGCACAGAGCTTTCTGCCGGTCGCGGTGCCCTCCAGACCGCGGCTTCTGCCGAAAGACGCCCGGAGACCGGCACCTACCCTCGGAGAGCTGCATATGCCCGTCTTCAGCGTCTCTTGCCGCCTACACCTTAGCGAAAAGCTTTTTCACGCTTTCTCCCAAAAAGAAACTGTGCCAGCACAGCAAGCGTCTCAGGACGATTTTCATGAAGGTACTCGAGTTCTTACAATCTCCTGGAGAACACAAAAAGAAAGATCGGCCAGGGAATACTGCATAAGTTTTAGCAAGATGTAAAAGAAAGTTGTTCGAGAACTTTTTCCCTACTTATGGTAATCTAAGTTTAAACTGTTGGAAAGTGGTTAGTTATCATTTTCTTTCAGTTTGAGAGCTGGGCACTTACTCCCGTTGCTGGGCGGCTTCGTTCTTGGCGTCTCAGCATCTGCCGAGCTCTCCGGCTGCCGGAGGCGAAGAAGCGGCTTTTTCGCGCACAGAGCTTTCTGCCGGTCGCGGGGCGCTCCGGACCGCGGCTTCTGCCGAAAGACGCCCGGAGACCGGCACCTACCCTCGGAGAGCTGCATATGCCCGCCTTCTGCGTCTCTTGCCGCCTACACCTTAGCGAAAAGCTTTTTCACGCTTTCTCTCAAAAAGAAACTGTGCCAGCACAGCAAGCGTCTCAGGACGATTTTCATGAAGGTACTCGAGTTCTTACCATCTCCTGGAGAAAAGGAAAAGTAAGATTTCTCAGGGAGTGCTGCATAATTTTTACAAGGATGAAAAAGAATGTTGTTTGAAAACTTTTTCTCTACTTATGGTAATCTAAGTTTAAACTGTTGGAAAGTGGTTAGTTATCATTTTCTCTCACTTTGAGAGCTGCGCACTCAATCCCGATGCTGTGCGGTCTTGTTCTTGGCGTCTCAGCATCTGCCGAGCTCTCCGGCTGCTGGAGGCGAAGAAGCGGCTTTTTCGCGCACAGAGCTTTCTGCCGGTCGCGGTGCCCTCCAGACCGCGGCTTCTGCCGAAAGACGCCCGGAGACCGGCACCTACCCTCGGAGAGCTGCATATGCCCGTCTTCAGCGTCTCTTGCCGCCTACACCTTAGCGAAAAGCTTTTTCACGCTTTCTCCCAAAAAGAAACTGTGCCAGCACAGCAAGCGTCTCAGGACGATTTTCATGAAGGTACTCGAGTTCTTACCATCTCCTGGAGAACACAAAAAGAAAGATCGGCCAGGGAATGCTGCATAAGTTTTAGCAAGATGTAAAAGAAAGTTGTTTGAGAACTTTTTCTCTACTTATGGTAATCTAAGTTTAAACTGTTGGAAAGTGGTTAGTTATCATTTTCTTTCAGTTTGAGAGCTGGGCACTTACTCCCGTTGCTGGGCGGCTTCGTTCTTGGCGTCTCAGCATCTGCCGAGGTCTCCGGCTGACGGAGGCGAAGAAGCGGCTTTTTCGCGCACAGAGCTTTCTGCCGGTCGCGGTGCGCTCCGGACCGCGGCTTCTGCCGAAAGACGCCCGGAGACCGGCACCTACCCTCGGAGAGCTGCATATGCCCGCCTTCAGCGTCTCTTGCCGCCTACACCTTAGAGAAAAGCTTTTTCACGCTTTCTCTCAAAAAGAAACTGTGCCAGCACAGCAAGCGTCTCAGGACGATTTTCATGAAGGTACTCGAGTTCTTACCATCTCCTGGAGAAAAGGAAAAGTAAGATTTCTCAGGGAGTGCTGCATAATTTTTACAAGGATGAAAAAGAATGTTGTTTTTAAAACTTTTTCTCTACTTATGGTAATCTAAGTTTAAACTGTTGGAAAGTGGTTAGTTATCATTTTCTCTCACTTTGAGAGCTGCGCACTCAATCCCGATGCTGTGCGGTCTTGTTCTTGGCGTCTCAGCATCTGCCGAGCTCTCCGGCTGCTGGAGGCGAAGAAGCGGCTTTTTCGCGCACAGAGCTTTCTGCCGGTCGCGGGGCGCTCCGGACCGCGGCTTCTGCCGAAAGACGCCCGGAGACCGGCACCTACCCTCGGAGAGCTGCATATGCCCGTCTTCAGCGTCTCTTGCCGCCTACACCTTAGCGAAAAGCTTTTTCACGCTTTCTCTCAAAAAGAAACTGTGCCAGCACAGCAAGCGTCTCAGGACGATTTTCATGAAGGTACTCGAGTTCTTACCATCTCCTGGAGAAAAGGAAAAGTAAGATTTCTCAGGGAGTGCTGCATAATTTTTACAAGGATGAAAAAGAAAGTTTTTTGAAAACTTTTTCTCTACTTATGGTAATCTAAGTTTAAACTGTTGGAAAGTGGTTAGTTCTCATTTTCTCTCAGTTTGAGAGCTGCGCACTCAATCCCGATGCTGTGCGGTCTTGTTCTTGGCGTCTCAGCATCTGCCGAGCTCTCCGGCTGCCGGCGGCGAAGAAGCGGCTTTTTCGCGCACAGAGCTTTCTGCCGGTCGCGGTGCGCTCCGGACCGCGGCTTCTGCCGAAAGACGCCAGGAGACCGGCACCTCCCCTCGGAGAGCTGCATATGCCCGCCTTCTGCGTTTCTTGCCGCCTACACCTTAGAGAAAAGCTTTTTCACGCTTTCTCCCAAAAAGAAACTGTGCCAGCACAGCAAGCGTCTCAGGACGATTTTCATGAAGGTACTCGAGTTCTTACAATCTCCTGGAGAACACAAAAAGAAAGATCGGCCAGGGAATGCTGCATAAGTTTTAGCAAGATGTAAAAGAAAGTTGTTTGAGAACTTTTTCCCTACTTATGGTAATCTAAGTTTAAACTGTTGGAAAGTAGTTAGTTATCATTTTCTTTCAGTTTGAGAGCTGGGCACTTACTCCCGTTGCTGGGCGGCTTCGTTCTTGGCGTCTCAGCATCTGCCGAGCTCTCCGGCTGCCGGAGGCGAAGAAGCGGCTTTTTCGCGCACAGAGCTTTCTGCCGGTCGCGGTGCCCTCCAGACCGCGGCTTCTGCCGAAAGACGCCCGGAGACCGGCACCTATCATTGGAGAGCTGCATATGCCCGTCTTCAGCGTCTCTTGCCGCCTACACCTTAGCGAAAAGCTTTTTCACGCTTTCTCTCAAAAAGAAACTGTGCCAGCACAGCAAGCGTCTCAGGACGATTTTCATGAAGGTACTCGAGTTCTTACCATCTCCTGGAGAAAAGGAAAAGTAAGATTTCTCAGGGAGTGCTGCATAATTTTTACAAGGATGAAAAAGAAAGTTTTTTGAAAACTTTTTCTCTACTTATGGTAATCTAAGTTTAAACTGTTGGAAAGTGGTTAGTTATCATTTTCTCTCAGTTTGAGAGCTGCGCACTCAATCCCGATGCTGTGCGGTCTTGTTCTTGGCGTCTCAGCATCTGCCGAGCTCTCCGGCTGCTGGAATCGAAGAAGCGGCTTTTTCGCGCACAGAGCTTTCTGCCGGTCGCGGGGCGCTCCAGACCGCGGCTTCTGCCGAAAGACGCCCGGAGACCGGCACCTACCCTCGGAGAGCTGCATATGCCCGTCTTCAGCGTCTCTTGCCGCCTACACCTTAGCGAAAAGCTTTTTCACGCTTTCTCTCAAAAAGAAACTGTGCCAGCACAGCAAGCGTCTCAGGACGATTTTCATGAAGGTACTCGAGTTCTTACCATCTCCTGGAGAAAAGGAAAAGTAAGATTTCTCAGGGAGTGCTGCATAATTTTTACAAGGATGAAAAAGAAAGTTTTTTGAAAACTTTTTCTCTACTTATGGTAATCTAAGTTTAAACTGTTGGAAAGTGGTTAGTTCTCATTTTCTCTCAGTTTGAGAGCTGCGCACTCAATCCCGATGCTGTGCGGTCTTGTTCTTGGCGTCTCAGCATCTGCCGAGCTCTCCGGCTGCCGGCGGCGAAGAAGCGGCTTTTTCGCGCACAGAGCTTTCTGCCGGTCGCGGTGCGCTCCGGACCGCGGCTTCTGCCGAAAGACGCCAGGAGACCGGCACCTCCCCTCGGAGAGCTGCATATGCCCGCCTTCTGCGTTTCTTGCCGCCTACACCTTAGAGAAAAGCTTTTTCACGCTTTCTCCCAAAAAGAAACTGTGCCAGCACAGCAAGCGTCTCAGGACGATTTTCATGAAGGTACTCGAGTTCTTACAATCTCCTGGAGAACACAAAAAGAAAGATCGGCCAGGGAATGCTGCATAAGTTTTAGCAAGATGTAAAAGAAAGTTGTTTGAGAACTTTTTCCCTACTTATGGTAATCTAAGTTTAAACTGTTGGAAAGTAGTTAGTTATCATTTTCTTTCAGTTTGAGAGCTGGGCACTTACTCCCGTTGCTGGGCGGCTTCGTTCTTGGCGTCTCAGCATCTGCCGAGCTCTCCGGCTGCCGGAGGCGAAGAAGCGGCTTTTTCGCGCACAGAGCTTTCTGCCGGTCGCGGTGCGCTCCGGACCGCGGCTTCAGCCGAAAGACGCCCGGAGACCGGCACCTACCCTCGGAGAGCTGCATATGCCCGCCTTCTGCGTCTCTTGCCGCCTACACCTTAGCGAAAAGCTTTTTCACGCTTTCTCTCAAAAAGAAGCTGTGCCAGCACAGCAAGCGTCTCAGGACGATTTTCATGAAGGTACTCGAGTTCTTACCATCTCCTGGAGAAAAGGAAAAGTAAGATTCCTCAGGGAGTGCTGCATAATTTTTACAAGGATGAAAAAGAATGTTGTTTGAAAACTTTTTCTCTACTTATGGTAATCTAAGTTTAAACTGTTGGAAAGTGGTTAGTTATCATTTTCTCTCAGTTTGAGAGCTGCGCACTCACTCCCGATGCTGTGCGTTCTTGTTCTTGGCTTCTCAGCATCTGCCGAGCTCTCCGGCTGCTGGAGGCGAAGAAGCGGCTTTTTCGCGCACAGAGCTTTCTGCCGGTCGCGGCGCTCCGGACCGCGGCTTCTGCCGAAAGACGCCCGGAGACCGGCACCTACCCTCGGAGAGCTGCATATGCCCGCCTTCTGCGTCTCTTGCCGCCTACACCTTAGCGAAAAGCTTTTTCACGCTTTCTCTCAAAAAGAAGCTGTGACAGCACAGCAAGCGTCTCAGGACGATTTTCATGAAGGTACTCGAGTTCTTACCATCTCCTGGAGAAAAGGAAAAGTAAGATTTCTCAGGGAGTGCTGCATAATTTTTACAAGGATGAAAAAGAATGTTTTTTGAAAACTTTTTCTCTACTTATGGTAATCTAAGTTTAAACTGTTGGAAAGTGGTTAGTTATCATTTTCTCTCAGTTTGAGAGCTGCGCACTCAATCCCGATGCTGTGCGGTCTTGTTCTTGGCGTCTCAGCATCTGCCGAGCTCTCCGGCTGCTGGAGGCGAAGAAGCGGCTTTTTCGCGCACAGAGCTTTCTGCCGGTCGCGGTGCCCTCCAGACCGCGGCTTCTGCCGAAAGACGCCCGGAGACCGGCACCTACCCTCGGAGAGCTGCATATGCCCGTCTTCAGCGTCTCTTGCCGCCTACACCTTAGCGAAAAGCTTTTTCACGCTTTCTCCCAAAAAGAAACTGTGCCAGCACAGCCAGCGTCTCAGGACGATTTTCATGAAGGTACTCGAGTTCTTACAATCTCCTGGAGAACACAAAAAGAAAGATCGGCCAGGGAATGCTGCATAAGTTTTAGCAAGATGTAAAAGAAAGTTGTTTGAGAACTTTTTCTCTACTTATGGTAATCTAAGTTTAAACTGTTGGAAAGTGGTTAGTTATCATTTTCTTTCAGTTTGAGAGCTGGGCACTTACTCCCGTTGCTGTGCGGCTTCGTTCTTGGCGTCTCAGCATCTGCCGAGCTCTCCGGCTGCCGGAGGCGAAGAAGCGGCTTTTTCGCGCACAGAGCTTTCTGCCGGTCGCGGGGCGCTCCGGACCGCGGCTTCTGCCGAAAGACGCCCGGAGACCGGCACCTACCCTCGGAGAGCTGCATATGCCCGCCTTCTGCGTCTCTTGCCGCCTACACCTTAGCGAAAAGCTTTTTCACGCTTTCTCTCAAAAAGAAACTGTGCCAGCACAGCAAGCGTCTCAGGACGATTTTCATGAAGGTACTCGAGTTCTTACCATCTCCTGGAGAAAAGGAAAAGTAAGATTTCTCAGGGAGTGCTGCATAATTTTTACAAGGATGAAAAAGAATGTTGTTTGAAAACTTTTTCTCTACTTATGGTAATCTAAGTTTAAACTGTTGGAAAGTGGTTAGTTATCATTTTCTCTCACTTTGAGAGCTGCGCACTCAATCCCGATGCTGTGCGGTCTTGTTCTTGGCGTCTCAGCATCTGCCGAGCTCTCCGGCTGCTGGAGGCGAAGAAGCGGCTTTTTCGAGCACAGAGCTTTCTGCCGGTCGCGGTGCCCTCCAGACCGCGGCTTCTGCCGAAAGACGCCCGGAGACCGGCACCTACCCTCGGAGAGCTGCATATGCCCGTCTTCAGCGTCTCTTGCCGCCTACACCTTAGCGAAAAGCTTTTTCACGCTTTCTCCCAAAAAGAAACTGTGCCAGCACAGCAAGCGTCTCAGGACGATTTTCATGAAGGTACTCGAGTTCTTACCATCTCCTGGAGAACACAAAAAGAAAGATCGGCCAGGGAATGCTGCATAAGTTTTAGCAAGATGTAAAAGAAAGTTGTTTGAGAACTTTTTCTCTACTTATGGTAATCTAAGTTTAAACTGTTGGAAAGTGGTTAGTTATCATTTTCTTTCAGTTTGAGAGCTGGGCACTTACTCCCGTTGCTGGGCGGCTTCGTTCTTGGCGTCTCAGCATCTGCCGAGGTCTCCGGCTGACGGAGGCGAAGAAGCGGCTTTTTCGCGCACAGAGCTTTCTGCCGGTCGCGGGGCGCTCCGGACCGCGGCTTCTGCCGAAAGACGCCCGGAGACCGGCACCTACCCTCGGAGAGCTGCATATGCCCGCCTTCTGCGTCTCTTGCCGCCTACACCTTAGCGAAAAGCTTTTTCACGCTTTCTCTCAAAAAGAAGCTGTGACAGCACAGCAAGCGTCTCAGGACGATTTTCATGAAGGTACTCGAGTTCTTACCATCTCCTGGAGAAAAGGAAAAGTAAGATTTCTCAGGGAGTGCTGCATAATTTTTACAAGGATGAAAAAGAATGTTGTTTGAAAACTTTTTCTCTACTTATGGTAATCTAAGTTTAAACTGTTGGAAAGTGGTTAGTTATCATTTTCTCTCACTTTGAGAGCTGCGCACTCAATCCCGATGCTGTGCGGTCTTGTTCTTGGCGTCTCAGCATCTGCCGAGCTCTCCGGCTGCTGGAGGCGAAGAAGCGGCTTTTTCGCGCACAGAGCTTTCTGCCGGTCGCGGTGCCCTCCAGACCGCGGCTTCTGCCGAAAGACGCCCGGAGACCGGCACCTATCATTGGAGAGCTGCATATGCCCGTCTTCAGCGTCTCTTGCCGCCTACACCTTAGCGAAAAGCTTTTTCACGCTTTCTCTCAAAAAGAAACTGTGCCAGCACAGCAAGCGTCTCAGGACGATTTTCATGAAGGTACTCGAGTTCTTACCATCTCCTGGAGAAAAGGAAAAGTAAGATTCCTCAGGGAGTGCTGCATAATTTTTACAAGGATGAAAAAGAATGTTGTTTGAAAACTTTTTCTCTACTTATGGTAATCTAAGTTTAAACTGTTGGAAAGTGGTTAGTTATCATTTTCTCTCAGTTTGAGAGCTGCGCACTCAATCCCGATGCTGTGCGGTCTTGTTCTTGGCGTCTCAGCATCTGCCGAGCTCTCCGGCTGCTGGAATCGAAGAAGCGGCTTTTTCGCGCACAGAGCTTTCTGCCGGTCGCGGTGCCCTCCAGACCGCGGCTTCTGCCGAAAGACGCCCGGAGACCGGCACCTACCCTCGGAGAGCTGCATATGCCCGTCTTCAGCGTCTCTTGCCGCCTACACCTTAGCGAAAAGCTTTTTCACGCTTTCTCTCAAAAAGAAACTGTGCCAGCACAGCAAGCGTCTCAGGACGATTTTCATGAAGGTACTCGAGTTCTTACCATCTCCTGGAGAAAAGGAAAAGTAAGATTTCTCAGGGAGTGCTGCATAATTTTTACAAGGATGAAAAAGAAAGTTTTTTGAAAATTTTTTCTCTACTTATGGTAATCTAAGTTTAAACTGTTGGAAAGTGGTTAGTTCTCATTTTCTCTCAGTTTGAGAGCTGCGCACTCAATCCCGATGCTGTGCGGTCTTGTTCTTGGCGTCTCAGCATCTGCCGAGCTCTCCGGCTGCCGGCGGCGAAGAAGCGGCTTTTTCGCGCACAGAGCTTTCTGCCGGTCGCGGTGCGCTCCGGACCGCGGCTTCTGCCGAAAGACGCCCGGAGACCGGCACCTACCCTCGGAGAGCTGCATATGCCCGCCTTCTGCGTTTCTTGCCGCCTACACCTTAGAGAAAAGCTTTTTCACGCTTTCTCCCAAAAAGAACCTGTGCCAGCACAGCAAGCGTCTCAGGACGATTTTCATGAAGGTACTCGAGTTCTTACCATCTCCTGGAGAACACAAAAAGAAAGATCGGCCAGGGAATGCTGCATAAGTTTTAGCAAGATGTAAAAGAAAGTTGTTTGAGAACTTTTTCTCTACTTATGGTAATCTAAGTTTAAACTGTTGGAAAGTGGTTAGTTATCATTTTCTTTCAGTTTGAGAGCTGGGCACTTACTCCCGTTGCTGGGCGGCTTCGTTCTTGGCGTCTCAGCATCTGCCGAGGTCTCCGGCTGACGGAGGCGAAGAAGCGGCTTTTTCGCGCACAGAGCTTTCTGCCGGTCGCGGTGCGCTCCGGACCGCGGCTTCTGCCGAAAGACGCCCGGAGACCGGCACCTACCCTCGGAGAGCTGCATATGCCCGCCTTCAGCGTCTCTTGCCGCCTACACCTTAGAGAAAAGCTTTTTCACGCTTTCTCTCAAAAAGAAACTGTGCCAGCACAGCAAGCGTCTCAGGACGATTTTCATGAAGGTACTCGAGTTCTTACCATCTCCTGGAGAAAAGGAAAAGTAAGATTTCTCAGGGAGTGCTGCATAATTTTTACAAGGATGAAAAAGAATGTTGTTTGAAAACTTTTTCTCTACTTATGGTAATCTAAGTTTAAACTGTTGGAAAGTGGTTAGTTCTCATTTTCTCTCAGTTTGAGAGCTGCGCACTCAATCCCGATGCTGTGCGGTCTTGTTCTTGGCGTCTCAGCATCTGCCGATCTCTCCGGCTGCTGGAGGCGAAGAAGCGGCTTTTTCGCGCACAGAGCTTTCTGCCGGTCGCGGTGCCCTCCAGACCGCGGCTTCTGCCGAAAGACGCCCGGAGACCGGCACCTACCCTCGGAGAGCTGCATATGCCCGCCTTCTGCGTCTCTTGCCGCCTACACCTTAGCGAAAAGCTTTTTCACGCTTTCTCTCAAAAAGAAACTGCGCCAGCACAGCAAGCGTCTCAGGACGATTTTCATGAAGGTACTCGAGTTCTTACCATCTCCTGGAGAAAAGGAAAAGTAAGATTTCTCAGGGAGTGCTGCATAATTTTTACAAGGATGAAAAAGAAAGTTTTTTGAAAACTTTTTCTCTACTTATGGTAATCTAAGTTTAAACTGTTGGAAAGTGGTTAGTTATCATTTTCTCTCAGTTTGAGAGCTGCGCACTCAATCCCGATGCTGTGCGGTCTTGTTCTTGGCGTCTCAGCATCTGCCGAGCTCTCCGGCTGCCGGCGGCGAAGAAGCGGCTTTTTCGCGCACAGAGCTTTCTGCCGGTCGCGGTGCGCTCCGGACCGCGGCTTCTGCCGAAAGACGCCAGGAGACCGGCACCTACCCTCGGAGAGCTGCATATGCCCGCCTTCTGCGTCTCTTGCCGCCTACACCTTAGAGAAAAGCTTTTTCACGCTTTCTCCCAAAAAGAAACTGTGCCAGCACAGCAAGCGTCTCAGGACGATTTTCATGAAGGTACTCGAGTTCTTACAATCTCCTGGAGAACACAAAAAGAAAGATCGGCCAGGGAATGCTGCATAAGTTTTAGCAAGATGTAAAAGAAAGTTGTTTGAGAACTTTTTCCCTACTTATGGTAATCTAAGTTTAAACTGTTGGAAAGTAGTTAGTTATCATTTTCTTTCAGTTTGAGAGCTGGGCACTTACTCCCGTTGCTGGGCGGCTTCGTTCTTGGCGTCTCAGCATCTGCCGAGCTCTCCGGCTGCCGGAGGCGAAGAAGCGGCTTTTTCGCGCACAGAGCTTTCTGCCGGTCGCGGTGCGCTCCGGACCGCGGCTTCAGCCGAAAGACGCCCGGAGACCGGCACCTACCCTCGGAGAGCTGCATATGCCCGCCTTCTGCGTCTCTTGCCGCCTACACCTTAGCGAAAAGCTTTTTCACGCTTTCTCTCAAAAAGAAACTGTGCCAGCACAGCAAGCGTCTCAGGACGATTTTCATGAAGGTACTCGAGTTCTTACCATCTCCTGGAGAAAAGGAAAAGTAAGATTTCTCAGGGAGTGCTGTATAATTTTTACAAGGATGAAAAAGAATGTTGTTTGAAAACTTTTTCTCTACTTATGGTAATCTAAGTTTAAACTGTTGGAAAGTGGTTAGTTATCATTTTCTCTCACTTTGAGAGCTGCGCACTCAATCCCGATGCTGTGCGGTCTTGTTCTTGGCGTCTCAGCATCTGCCGAGCTCTCCGGCTGCTGGAGGCGAAGAAGCGGCTTTTTCGCGCACAGAGCTTTCTGCCGGTCGCGGTGCCCTCCAGACCGCGGCTTCTGCCGAAAGACGCCCGGAGACCGGCACCTACCCTCGGAGAGCTGCATATGCCCGCCTTCTGCGTCTCTTGCCGCCTACACCTTAGCGAAAAGCTTTTTCACGCTTTCTCCCAAAAAGAAACTGTGCCAGCACAGCAAGCGTCTCAGGACGATTTTCATGAAGGTACTCGAGTTCTTACCATCTCCTGGAGAAAAGGAAAAGTAAGATTCCTCAGGGAGTGCTGCATAATTTTTACAAGGATGAAAAAGAATGTTGTTTGAAAACTTTTTCTCTACTTATGGTAATCTAAGTTTAAACTGTTGGAAAGTGGTTAGTTATCATTTTCTCTCAGTTTGAGAGCTGCGCACTCAATCCCGATGCTGTGCGGTCTTGTTCTTGGCGTCTCAGCATCTGCCGAGCTCTCCGGCTGCTGGAATCGAAGAAGCGGCTTTTTCGCGCACAGAGCTTTCTGCCGGTCGCGGTGCCCTCCAGACCGCGGCTTCTGCCGAAAGACGCCCGGAGACCGGCACCTACCCTCGGAGAGCTGCATATGCCCGTCTTCAGCGTCTCTTGCCGCCTACACCTTAGCGAAAAGCTTTTTCACGCTTTCTCTCAAAAAGAAACTGTGCCAGCACAGCAAGCGTCTCAGGACGATTTTCATGAAGGTACTCGAGTTCTTACCATCTCCTGGAGAAAAGGAAAAGTAAGATTTCTCAGGGAGTGCTGCATAATTTTTACAAGGATGAAAAAGAAAGTTTTTTGAAAACTTTTTCTCTACTTATGGTAATCTAAGTTTAAACTGTTGGAAAGTGGTTAGTTATCATTTTCTCTCAGTTTGAGAGCTGCGCACTCAATCCCGATGCTGTGCGGTCTTGTTCTTGGCGTCTCAGCATCTGCCGAGCTCTCCGGCTGCCGGCGGCGAAGAAGCGGCTTTTTCGCGCACAGAGCTTTCTGCCGGTCGCGGTGCGCTCCGGACCGCGGCTTCTGCCGAAAGACGCCCGGAGACCGGCACCTACCCTCGGAGAGCTGCATATGCCCGCCTTCTGCGTTTCTTGCCGCCTACACCTTAGAGAAAAGCTTTTTCACGCTTTCTCTCAAAAAGAAACTGTGCCAGCACAGCAAGCGTCTCAGGACGATTTTCATGAAGGTACTCGAGTTCTTACAATCTCCTGGAGAACACAAAAAGAAAGATCGGCCAGGGAATGCTGCATAAGTTTTAGCAAGATGTAAAAGAAAGTTGTTTGAGAACTTTTTCCCTACTTATGGTAATCTAAGTTTAAACTGTTGGAAAGTGGTTAGTTATCATTTTCTTTCAGTTTGAGAGCTGGGCACTTACTCCCGTTGCTGGGCGGCTTCGTTCTTGGCGTCTCAGCATCTGCCGAGCTCTCCGGCTGCCGGAGGCGAAGAAGCGGCTTTTTCGCGCACAGAGCTTTCTGCCGGTCGCGGTGCGCTCCGGACCGCGGCTTCTGCCGAAAGACGCCCGGAGACCGGCACCTACCCTCGGAGAGCTGCATATGCCCGCCTTCTGCGTCTCTTGCCGCCTACACCTTAGCGAAAAGCTTTTTCACGCTTTCTCTCAAAAAGAAACTGTGCCAGCACAGCAAGCGTCTCAGGACGATTTTCATGAAGGTACTCGAGTTCTTACAATCTCCTGGAGAACACAAAAAGAAAGATCGGCCAGGGAATGCTGCATAAGTTTTAGCAAGATGTAAAAGAAAGTTGTTTGAGAACTTTTTCCCTACTTATGGTAATCTAAGTTTAAACTGTTGGAAAGTGGTTAGTTATCATTTTCTTTCAGTTTGAGAGCTGGGCACTTACTCCCGTTGCTGGGCGGCTTCGTTCTTGGCGTCTCAGCATCTGCCGAGCTCTCCGGCTGCCGGAGGCGAAGAAGCGGCTTTTTCGCGCACAGAGCTTTCTGCCGGTCGCGGGGCGCTCCGGACCGCGGCTTCTGCCGAAAGACGCCCGGAGACCGGCACCTACCCTCGGAGAGCTGCATATGCCCGCCTTCTGCGTCTCTTGCCGCCTACACCTTAGCGAAAAGCTTTTTCACGCTTTCTCTCAAAAAGAAACTGTGCCAGCACAGCAAGCGTCTCAGGACGATTTTCATGAAGGTACTCGAGTTCTTACCATCTCCTGGAGAAAAGGAAAAGTAAGATTTCTCAGGGAGTGCTGCATAATTTTTACAAGGATGAAAAAGAATGTTGTTTGAAAACTTTTTCTCTACTTATGGTAATCTAAGTTTAAACTGTTGGAAAGTGGTTAGTTATCATTTTCTCTCAGTTTGAGAGCTGCGCACTCAATCCCGATGCTGTGCGGTCTTGTTCTTGGCGTCTCAGCATCTGCCGAGCTCTCCGGCTGCTGGAGGCGAAGAAGCGGCTTTTTCGCGCACAGAGCTTTCTGCCGGTCGCGGTGCCCTCCAGACCGCGGCTTCTGCCGAAAGACGCCCGGAGACCGGCACCTACCCTCGGAGAGCTGCATATGCCCGTCTTCAGCGTCTCTTGCCGCCTACACCTTAGCGAAAAGCTTTTTCACGCTTTCTCCCAAAAAGAAACTGTGCCAGCACAGCAAGCGTCTCAGGACGATTTTCATGAAGGTACTCGAGTTCTTACAATCTCCTGGAGAACACAAAAAGAAAGATCGGCCAGGGAATGCTGCATAAGTTTTAGCAAGATGTAAAAGAAAGTTGTTTGAGAACTTTTTCCCTACTTATGGTAATCTAAGTTTAAACTGTTGGAAAGTGGTTAGTTATCATTTTCTTTCAGTTTGAGAGCTGGGCACTTACTCCCGTTGCTGGGCGGCTTCGTTCTTGGCGTCTCAGCATCTGCCGAGCTCTCCGGCTGCCGGAGGCGAAGAAGCGGTTTTTTCGCGCACAGAGCTTTCTGCCGGTCGCGGGGCGCTCCGGACCGCGGCTTCTGCCGAAAGACGCCCGGAGACCGGCACCTACCCTCGGAGAGCTGCATATGCCCGCCTTCTGCGTCTCTTGCCGCCTACACCTTAGCGAAAAGCTTTTTCACGCTTTCTCTCAAAAAGAAACTGTGCCAGCACAGCAAGCGTCTCAGGACGATTTTCATGAAGGTACTCGAGTTCTTACCATCTCCTGGAGAAAAGGAAAAGTAAGATTTCTCAGGGAGTGCTGCATAATTTTTACAAGGATGAAAAAGAATGTTGTTTGAAAACTTTTTCTCTACTTATGGTAATCTAAGTTTAAACTGTTGGAAAGTGGTTAGTTATCATTTTCTCTCACTTTGAGAGCTGCGCACTCAATCCCGATGCTGTGCGGTCTTGTTCTTGGCGTCTCAGCATCTGCCGAGCTCTCCGGCTGCCGGAGGCGAAGAAGCGGCTTTTTCGCGCACAGAGCTTTCTGCCGGTCGCGGTGCCCTCCAGACCGCGGCTTCTGCCGAAAGACGCCCGGAGACCGGCACCTACCCTCGGAGAGCTGCATATGCCCGTCTTCAGCGTCTCTTGCCGCCTACACCTTAGCGAAAAGCTTTTTCACGCTTTCTCCCAAAAAGAAACTGTGCCAGCACAGCAAGCGTCTCAGGACGATTTTCATGAAGGTACTCGAGTTCTTACCATCTCCTGGAGAACACAAAAAGAAAGATCGGCCAGGGAATGCTGCATAAGTTTTAGCAAGATGTAAAAGAAAGTTGTTTGAGAACTTTTTCCCTACTTATGGTAATCTAAGTTTAAACTGTTGGAAAGTGGTTAGTTATCATTTTCTTTCAGTTTGAGAGCTGGGCACTTACTCCCGTTGCTGGGCGGCTTCGTTCTTGGCGTCTCAGCATCTGCCGAGGTCTCCGGCTGACGGAGGCGAAGAAGCGGCTTTTTCGCGCACAGAGCTTTCTGCCGGTCGCGGTGCGCTCCGGACCGCGGCTTCTGCCGAAAGACGCCCGGAGACCGGCACCTACCCTCGGAGAGCTGCATATGCCCGCCTTCAGCGTCTCTTGCCGCCTACACCTTAGAGAAAAGCTTTTTCACGCTTTCTCTCAAAAAGAAACTGTGCCAGCACAGCAAGCGTCTCAGGACGATTTTCATGAAGGTACTCGAGTTCTTACCATCTCCTGGAGAAAAGGAAAAGTAAGATTTCTCAGGGAGTGCTGCATAATTTTTACAAGGATGAAAAAGAATGTTGTTTTTAAAACTTTTTCTCTACTTATGGTAATCTAAGTTTAAACTGTTGGAAAGTGGTTAGTTATCATTTTCTCTCAGTTTGAGAGCTGCGCACTCAATCCCGATGCTGTGCGGTCTTGTTCTTGGCGTCTCAGCATCTGCCGAGCTCTCCGGCTGCTGGAGGCGAAGAAGCGGCTTTTTCGCGCACAGAGCTTTCTGCCGGTCGCGGTGCCCTCCAGACCGCGGCTTCTGCCGAAAGACGCCCGGAGACCGGCACCTACCCTCGGAGAGCTGCATATGCCCGCCTTCTGCGTCTCTTGCCGCCTACACCTTAGCGAAAAGCTTTTTCACGCTTTCTCTCAAAAAGAAACTGCGCCAGCACAGCAAGCGTCTCAGGACGATTTTCATGAAGGTACTCGAGTTCTTACCATCTCCTGGAGAAAAGGAAAAGTAAGATTTCTCAGGGAGTGCTGCATAATTTTTACAAGGATGAAAAAGAAAGTTTTTTGAAAACTTTTTCTCTACTTATGGTAATCTAAGTTTAAACTGTTGGAAAGTGGTTAGTTATCATTTTCTCTCAGTTTGAGAGCTGCGCACTCAATCCCGATGCTGTGCGGTCTTGTTCTTGGCGTCTCAGCATCTGCCGAGCTCTCCGGCTGCTGGAATCGAAGAAGCGGCTTTTTCGCGCACAGAGCTTTCTGCCGGTCGCGGGGCGCTCCAGACCGCGGCTTCTGCCGAAAGACGCCCGGAGACCGGCACCTACCCTCGGAGAGCTGCATATGCCCGTCTTCAGCGTCTCTTGCCGCCTACACCTTAGCGAAAAGCTTTTTCACGCTTTCTCTCAAAAAGAAACTGTGCCAGCACAGCAAGCGTCTCAGGACGATTTTCATGAAGGTACTCGAGTTCTTACCATCTCCTGGAGAAAAGGAAAAGTAAGATTTCTCAGGGAGTGCTGCATAATTTTTACAAGGATGAAAAAGAAAGTTTTTTGAAAACTTTTTCTCTACTTATGGTAATCTAAGTTTAAACTGTTGGAAAGTGGTTAGTTCTCATTTTCTCTCAGTTTGAGAGCTGCGCACTCAATCCCGATGCTGTGCGGTCTTGTTCTTGGCGTCTCAGCATCTGCCGAGCTCTCCGGCTGCCGGCGGCGAAGAAGCGGCTTTTTCGCGCACAGAGCTTTCTGCCGGTCGCGGTGCGCTCCGGACCGCGGCTTCTGCCGAAAGACGCCAGGAGACCGGCACCTCCCCTCGGAGAGCTGCATATGCCCGCCTTCTGCGTTTCTTGCCGCCTACACCTTAGAGAAAAGCTTTTTCACGCTTTCTCCCAAAAAGAAACTGTGCCAGCACAGCAAGCGTCTCAGGACGATTTTCATGAAGGTACTCGAGTTCTTACAATCTCCTGGAGAACACAAAAAGAAAGATCGGCCAGGGAATGCTGCATAAGTTTTAGCAAGATGTAAAAGAAAGTTGTTTGAGAACTTTTTCCCTACTTATGGTAATCTAAGTTTAAACTGTTGGAAAGTAGTTAGTTATCATTTTCTTTCAGTTTGAGAGCTGGGCACTTACTCCCGTTGCTGGGCGGCTTCGTTCTTGGCGTCTCAGCATCTGCCGAGCTCTCCGGCTGCCGGAGGCGAAGAAGCGGCTTTTTCGCGCACAGAGCTTTCTGCCGGTCGCGGTGCGCTCCGGACCGCGGCTTCAGCCGAAAGACGCCCGGAGACCGGCACCTACCCTCGGAGAGCTGCATATGCCCGCCTTCTGCGTCTCTTGCCGCCTACACCTTAGCGAAAAGCTTTTTCACGCTTTCTCTCAAAAAGAAACTGTGCCAGCACAGCAAGCGTCTCAGGACGATTTTCATGAGGGTACTCGAGTTCTTACCATCTCCTGGAGAAAAGGAAAAGTAAGATTCCTCAGGGAGTGCTGCATAATTTTTACAAGGATGAAAAAGAATGTTGTTTGAAAACTTTTTCTCTACTTATGGTAATCTAAGTTTAAACTGTTGGAAAGTGGTTAGTTATCATTTTCTCTCAGTTTGAGAGCTGCGCACTCACTCCCGATGCTGTGCGTTCTTGTTCTTGGCTTCTCAGCATCTGCCGAGCTCTCCGGCTGCTGGAGGCGAAGAAGCGGCTTTTTCGCGCACAGAGCTTTCTGCCGGTCGCGGGGCGCTCCGGACCGCGGCTTCTGCCGAAAGACGCCCGGAGACCGGCACCTACCCTCGGAGAGCTGCATATGCCCGCCTTCTGCGTCTCTTGCCGCCTACACCTTAGCGAAAAGCTTTTTCACGCTTTCTCTCAAAAAGAAGCTGTGACAGCACAGCAAGCGTCTCAGGACGATTTTCATGAAGGTACTCGAGTTCTTACCATCTCCTGGAGAAAAGGAAAAGTAAGATTTCTCAGGGAGTGCTGCATAATTTTTACAAGGATGAAAAAGAATGTTTTTTGAAAACTTTTTCTCTACTTATGGTAATCTAAGTTTAAACTGTTGGAAAGTGGTTAGTTATCATTTTCTCTCAGTTTGAGAGCTGCGCACTCAATCCCGATGCTGTGCGGTCTTGTTCTTGGCGTCTCAGCATCTGCCGAGCTCTCCGGCTGCTGGAGGCGAAGAAGCGGCTTTTTCGCGCACAGAGCTTTCTGCCGGTCGCGGTGCCCTCCAGACCGCGGCTTCTGCCGAAAGACGCCCGGAGACCGGCACCTACCCTCGGAGAGCTGCATATGCCCGTCTTCAGCGTCTCTTGCCGCCTACACCTTAGCGAAAAGCTTTTTCACGCTTTCTCCCAAAAAGAAACTGTGCCAGCACAGCCAGCGTCTCAGGACGATTTTCATGAAGGTACTCGAGTTCTTACAATCTCCTGGAGAACACAAAAAGAAAGATCGGCCAGGGAATGCTGCATAAGTTTTAGCAAGATGTAAAAGAAAGTTGTTTGAGAACTTTTTCTCTACTTATGGTAATCTAAGTTTAAACTGTTGGAAAGTGGTTAGGTATCATTTTCTTTCAGTTTGAGAGCTGGGCACTTACTCCCGTTGCTGTGCGGCTTCGTTCTTGGCGTCTCAGCATCTGCCGAGCTCTCCGGCTGCCGGAGGCGAAGAAGCGGCTTTTTCGCGCACAGAGCTTTCTGCCGGTCGCGGGGCGCTCCGGACCGCGGCTTCTGCCGAAAGACGCCCGGAGACCGGCACCTACCCTCGGAGAGCTGCATATGCCCGCCTTCTGCGTCTCTTGCCGCCTACACCTTAGCGAAAAGCTTTTTCACGCTTTCTCTCAAAAAGAAACTGTGCCAGCACAGCAAGCGTCTCAGGACGATTTTCATGAAGGTACTCGAGTTCTTACCATCTCCTGGAGAAAAGGAAAAGTAAGATTTCTCAGGGAGTGCTGCATAATTTTTACAAGGATGAAAAAGAATGTTGTTTGAAAACTTTTTCTCTACTTATGGTAATCTAAGTTTAAACTGTTGGAAAGTGGTTAGTTATCATTTTCTCTCACTTTGAGAGCTGCGCACTCAATCCCGATGCTGTGCGGTCTTGTTCTTGGCGTCTCAGCATCTGCCGAGCTCTCCGGCTGCTGGAGGCGAAGAAGCGGCTTTTTCGAGCACAGAGCTTTCTGCCGGTCGCGGTGCCCTCCAGACCGCGGCTTCTGCCGAAAGACGCCCGGAGACCGGCACCTACCCTCGGAGAGCTGCATATGCCCGTCTTCAGCGTCTCTTGCCGCCTACACCTTAGCGAAAAGCTTTTTCACGCTTTCTCCCAAAAAGAAACTGTGCCAGCACAGCAAGCGTCTCAGGACGATTTTCATGAAGGTACTCGAGTTCTTACCATCTCCTGGAGAACACAAAAAGAAAGATCGGCCAGGGAATGCTGCATAAGTTTTAGCAAGATGTAAAAGAAAGTTGTTTGAGAACTTTTTCTCTACTTATGGTAATCTAAGTTTAAACTGTTGGAAAGTGGTTAGTTATCATTTTCTTTCAGTTTGAGAGCTGGGCACTTACTCCCGTTGCTGGGCGGCTTCGTTCTTGGCGTCTCAGCATCTGCCGAGGTCTCCGGCTGACGGAGGCGAAGAAGCGGCTTTTTCGCGCACAGAGCTTTCTGCCGGTCGCGGTGCGCTCCGGACCGCGGCTTCTGCCGAAAGACGCCCGGAGACCGGCACCTACCCTCGGAGAGCTGCATATGCCCGCCTTCAGCGTCTCTTGCCGCCTACACCTTAGCGAAAAGCTTTTTCACGCTTTCTCTCAAAAAGAAACTGTGCCAGCACAGCAAGCGTCTCAGGACGATTTTCATGAAGGTACTCGAGTTCTTACCATCTCCTGGAGAAAAGGAAAAGTACGATTTCTCAGGGAGTGCTGCATAATTTTTACAAGGATGAAAAAGAATGTTGTTTGAAAACTTTTTCTCTACTTATGGTAATCTAAGTTTAAACTGTTGGAAAGTGGTTAGTTCTCATTTTCTCTCACTTTGAGAGCTGCGCACTCAATCCCGATGCTGTGCGGTCTTGTTCTTGGCGTCTCAGCATCTGCCGATCTCTCCGGCTGCTGGAGGCGAAGAAGCGGCTTTTTCGCGCACAGAGCTTTCTGCCGGTCGCGGTGCCCTCCAGACCGCGGCTTCTGCCGAAAGACGCCCGGAGACCGGCACCTACCCTCGGAGAGCTGCATATGCCCGCCTTCTGCGTCTCTTGCCGCCTACACCTTAGCGAAAAGCTTTTTCACGCTTTCTCTCAAAAAGAAACTGCGCCAGCACAGCAAGCGTCTCAGGACGATTTTCATGAAGGTACTCGAGTTCTTACCATCTCCTGGAGAAAAGGAAAAGTAAGATTTCTCAGGGAGTGCTGCATAATTTTTACAAGGATGAAAAAGAAAGTTTTTTGAAAACTTTTTCTCTACTTATGGTAATCTAAGTTTAAACTGTTGGAAAGTGGTTAGTTATCATTTTCTCTCACTTTGAGAGCTGCGCACTCAATCCCGATGCTGTGCGGTCTTGTTCTTGGCGTCTCAGCATCTGCCGAGCTCTCCGGCTGCTGGAATCGAAGAAGCGGCTTTTTCGCGCACAGAGCTTTCTGCCGGTCGCGGGGCGCTCCGGACCGCGGCTTCTGCCGAAAGACGCCCGGAGACCGGCACCTACCCTCGGAGAGCTGCATATGCCCGTCTTCTGCGTCTCTTGCCGCCTACACCTTAGCGAAAAGCTTTTTCACGCTTTCTCTCAAAAAGAAACTGTGCCAGCACAGCAAGCGTCTCAGGACGATTTTCATGAAGGTACTCGAGTTCTTACCATCTCCTGGAGAAAAGGAAAAGTAAGATTTCTCAGGGAGTGCTGCATAATTTTTACAAGGATGAAAAAGAAAGTTTTTTGAAAACTTTTTCTCTACTTATGGTAATCTAAGTTTAAACTGTTGGAAAGTGGTTAGTTATCATTTTCTCTCAGTTTGAGAGCTGCGCACTCAATCCCGATGCTGGGCGGCTTCGTTCTTGGCGTCTCAGCATCTGCCGAGCTCTCCGGCTGACGGAGGCGAAGAAGCGGCTTTTTCGCGCACAGAGCTTTCTGCCGGTCGCGGTGCGCTCCGGACCGCGGCTTCTGCCGAAAGACGCCCGGAGACCGGCACCTACCCTCGGAGAGCTGCATATGCCCGCCTTCAGCGTCTCTTGCCGCCTACACCTTAGCGAAAAGCTTTTTCACGCTTTCTCCCAAAAAGAAACTGTGCCAGCACAGCAAGCGTCTCAGGACGATTTTCATGAAGGTACTCGAGTTCTTACAATCTCCTGGAGAACACAAAAAGAAAGATCGGCCAGGGAATGCTGCATAAGTTTTAGCAAGATGTAAAAGAAAGTTGTTTGAGAACTTTTTCCCTACTTATGGTAATCTAAGTTTAAACTGTTGGAAAGTGGTTAGTTATCATTTTCTTTCAGTTTGAGAGCTGGGCACTTACTCCCGTTGCTGGGCGGCTTCGTTCTTGGCGTCTCAGCATCTGCCGAGCTCTCCGGCTGCCGGAGGCGAAGAAGCGGCTTTTTCGCGCACAGAGCTTTCTGCCGGTCGCGGGGCGCTCCGGACCGCGGCTTCTGCCGAAAGACGCCCGGAGACCGGCACCTACCCTCGGAGAGCTGCATATGCCCGCCTTCTGCGTCTCTTGCCGCCTACACCTTAGCGAAAAGCTTTTTCACGCTTTCTCTCAAAAAGAAACTGTGCCAGCACAGCAAGCGTCTCAGGACGATTTTCATGAAGGTACTCGAGTTCTTACCATCTCCTGGAGAAAAGGAAAAGTAAGATTTCTCAGGGAGTGCTGCATAATTTTTACAAGGATGAAAAAGAATGTTGTTTGAAAACTTTTTCTCTACTTATGGTAATCTAAGTTTAAACTGTTGGAAAGTGGTTAGTTATCATTTTCTCTCACTTTGAGAGCTGCGCACTCAATCCCGATGCTGTGCGGTCTTGTTCTTGGCGTCTCAGCATCTGCCGAGCTCTCCGGCTGCTGGAGGCGAAGAAGCGGCTTTTTCGCGCACAGAGCTTTCTGCCGGTCGCGGTGCCCTCCAGACCGCGGCTTCTGCCGAAAGACGCCCGGAGACCGGCACCTACCCTCGGAGAGCTGCATATGCCCGTCTTCAGCGTCTCTTGCCGCCTACACCTTAGCGAAAAGCTTTTTCACGCTTTCTCCCAAAAAGAAACTGTGCCAGCACAGCAAGCGTCTCAGGACGATTTTCATGAAGGTACTCGAGTTCTTACCATCTCCTGGAGAACACAAAAAGAAAGATCGGCCAGGGAATGCTGCATAAGTTTTAGCAAGATGTAAAAGAAAGTTGTTTGAGAACTTTTTCTCTACTTATGGTAATCTAAGTTTAAACTGTTGGAAAGTGGTTAGTTATCATTTTCTTTCAGTTTGAGAGCTGGGCACTTACTCCCGTTGCTGGGCGGCTTCGTTCTTGGCGTCTCAGCATCTGCCGAGGTCTCCGGCTGCCGGAGGCGAAGAAGCGGCTTTTTCGCGCACAGAGCTTTCTGCCGGTCGCGGTGCGCTCCGGACCGCGGCTTCTGCCGAAAGACGCCCGGAGACCGGCACCTACCCTCGGAGAGCTGCATATGCCCGCCTTCAGCGTCTCTTGCCGCCTACACCTTAGAGAAAAGCTTTTTCACGCTTTCTCTCAAAAAGAAACTGTGCCAGCACAGCAAGCGTCTCAGGACGATTTTCATGAAGGTACTCGAGTTCTTACCATCTCCTGGAGAAAAGGAAAAGTAAGATTTCTCAGGGAGTGCTGCATAATTTTTACAAGGATGAAAAAGAATGTTGTTTTTAAAACTTTTTCTCTACTTATGGTAATCTAAGTTTAAACTGTTGGAAAGTGGTTAGTTATCATTTTCTCTCAGTTTGAGAGCTGCGCACTCAATCCCGATGCTGTGCGGTCTTGTTCTTGGCGTCTCAGCATCTGCCGAGCTCTCCGGCTGCTGGAGGCGAAGAAGCGGCTTTTTCGCGCACAGAGCTTTCTGCCGGTCGCGGTGCCCTCCAGACCGCGGCTTCTGCCGAAAGACGCCCGGAGACCGGCACCTACCCTCGGAGAGCTGCATATGCCCGCCTTCTGCGTCTCTTGCCGCCTACACCTTAGCGAAAAGCTTTTTCACGCTTTCTCTCAAAAAGAAACTGCGCCAGCACAGCAAGCGTCTCAGGACGATTTTCATGAAGGTACTCGAGTTCTTACCATCTCCTGGAGAAAAGGAAAAGTAAGATTTCTCAGGGAGTGCTGCATAATTTTTACAAGGATGAAAAAGAAAGTTTTTTGAAAACTTTTTCTCTACTTATGGTAATCTAAGTTTAAACTGTTGGAAAGTGGTTAGTTATCATTTTCTCTCAGTTTGAGAGCTGCGCACTCAATCCCGATGCTGTGCGGTCTTGTTCTTGGCGTCTCAGCATCTGCCGAGCTCTCCGGCTGCTGGAATCGAAGAAGCGGCTTTTTCGCGCACAGAGCTTTCTGCCGGTCGCGGGGCGCTCCGGACCGCGGCTTCTGCCGAAAGACGCCCGGAGACCGGCACCTACCCTCGGAGAGCTGCATATGCCCGTCTTCAGCGTCTCTTGCCGCCTACACCTTAGCGAAAAGCTTTTTCACGCTTTCTCTCAAAAAGAAACTGTGCCAGCACAGCAAGCGTCTCAGGACGATTTTCATGAAGGTACTCGAGTTCTTACCATCTCCTGGAGAAAAGGAAAAGTAAGATTTCTCAGGGAGTGCTGCATAATTTTTACAAGGATGAAAAAGAAAGTTTTTTGAAAACTTTTTCTCTACTTATGGTAATCTAAGTTTAAACTGTTGGAAAGTGGTTAGTTCTCATTTTCTCTCAGTTTGAGAGCTGCGCACTCAATCCCGATGCTGTGCGGTCTTGTTCTTGGCGTCTCAGCATCTGCCGAGCTCTCCGGCTGCCGGCGGCGAAGAAGCGGCTTTTTCGCGCACAGAGCTTTCTGCCGGTCGCGGTGCGCTCCGGACCGCGGCTTCTGCCGAAAGACGCCAGGAGACCGGCACCTCCCCTCGGAGAGCTGCATATGCCCGCCTTCTGCGTTTCTTGCCGCCTACACCTTAGCGAAAAGCTTTTTCACGCTTTCTCCCAAAAAGAAACTGTGCCAGCACAGCAAGCGTCTCAGGACGATTTTCATGAAGGTACTCGAGTTCTTACAATCTCCTGGAGAACACAAAAAGAAAGATCGGCCAGGGAATGCTGCATAAGTTTTAGCAAGATGTAAAAGAAAGTTGTTTGAGAACTTTTTCCCTACTTATGGTAATCTAAGTTTAAACTGTTGGAAAGTAGTTAGTTATCATTTTCTTTCAGTTTGAGAGCTGGGCACTTACTCCCGTTGCTGGGCGGCTTCGTTCTTGGCGTCTCAGCATCTGCCGAGCTCTCCGGCTGCCGGAGGCGAAGAAGCGGCTTTTTCGCGCACAGAGCTTTCTGCCGGTCGCGGTGCGCTCCGGACCGCGGCTTCAGCCGAAAGACGCCCGGAGACCGGCACCTACCCTCGGAGAGCTGCATATGCCCGCCTTCTGCGTCTCTTGCCGCCTACACCTTAGCGAAAAGCTTTTTCACGCTTTCTCTCAAAAAGAAACTGTGCCAGCACAGCAAGCGTCTCAGGACGATTTTCATGAAGGTACTCGAGTTCTTACCATCTCCTGGAGAAAAGGAAAAGTAAGATTCCTCAGGGAGTGCTGCATAATTTTTACAAGGATGAAAAAGAATGTTGTTTGAAAACTTTTTCTCTACTTATGGTAATCTAAGTTTAAACTGTTGGAAAGTGGTTAGTTATCATTTTCTCTCACTTTGAGAGCTGCGCACTCAATCCCGATGCTGTGCGGTCTTGTTCTTGGCGTCTCAGCATCTGCCGAGCTCTCCGGCTGCTGGAGGCGAAGAAGCGGCTTTTTCGAGCACAGAGCTTTCTGCCGGTCGCGGTGCCCTCCAGACCGCGGCTTCTGCCGAAAGACGCCCGGAGACCGGCACCTACCCTCGGAGAGCTGCATATGCCCGTCTTCAGCGTCTCTTGCCGCCTACACCTTAGCGAAAAGCTTTTTCACGCTTTCTCCCAAAAAGAAACTGTGCCAGCACAGCAAGCGTCTCAGGACGATTTTCATGAAGGTACTCGAGTTCTTACCATCTCCTGGAGAACACAAAAAGAAAGATCGGCCAGGGAATGCTGCATAAGTTTTAGCAAGATGTAAAAGAAAGTTGTTTGAGAACTTTTTCTCTACTTATGGTAATCTAAGTTTAAACTGTTGGAAAGTGGTTAGTTATCATTTTCTTTCAGTTTGAGAGCTGGGCACTTACTCCCGTTGCTGGGCGGCTTCGTTCTTGGCGTCTCAGCATCTGCCGAGGTCTCCGGCTGACGGAGGCGAAGAAGCGGCTTTTTCGCGCACAGAGCTTTCTGCCGGTCGCGGTGCGCTCCGGACCGCGGCTTCTGCCGAAAGACGCCCGGAGACCGGCACCTACCCTCGGAGAGCTGCATATGCCCGCCTTCTGCGTCTCTTGCCGCCTACACCTTAGCGAAAAGCTTTTTCACGCTTTCTCTCAAAAAGAAACTGTGCCAGCACAGCAAGCGTCTCAGGACGATTTTCATGAAGGTACTCGAGTTCTTACCATCTCCTGGAGAAAAGGAAAAGTAAGATTTCTCAGGGAGTGCTGCATAATTTTTACAAGGATGAAAAAGAATGTTGTTTGAAAACTTTTTCTCTACTTATGGTAATCTAAGTTTAAACTGTTGGAAAGTGGTTAGTTATCATTTTCTCTCACTTTGAGAGCTGCGCACTCAATCCCGATGCTGTGCGGTCTTGTTCTTGGCGTCTCAGCATCTGCCGAGCTCTCCGGCTGCCGGAGGCGAAGAAGCGGCTTTTTCGCGCACAGAGCTTTCTGCCGGTCGCGGTGCCCTCCAGACCGCGGCTTCTGCCGAAAGACGCCCGGAGACCGGCACCTACCCTCGGAGAGCTGCATATGCCCGTCTTCAGCGTCTCTTGCCGCCTACACCTTAGCGAAAAGCTTTTTCACGCTTTCTCCCAAAAAGAAACTGTGCCAGCACAGCAAGCGTCTCAGGACGATTTTCATGAAGGTACTCGAGTTCTTACCATCTCCTGGAGAACACAAAAAGAAAGATCGGCCAGGGAATGCTGCATAAGTTTTAGCAAGATGTAAAAGAAAGTTGTTTGAGAACTTTTTCCCTACTTATGGTAATCTAAGTTTAAACTGTTGGAAAGTGGTTAGTTATCATTTTCTTTCAGTTTGAGAGCTGGGCACTTACTCCCGTTGCTGGGCGGCTTCGTTCTTGGCGTCTCAGCATCTGCCGAGGTCTCCGGCTGACGGAGGCGAAGAAGCGGCTTTTTCGCGCACAGAGCTTTCTGCCGGTCGCGGTGCGCTCCGGACCGCGGCTTCTGCCGAAAGACGCCCGGAGACCGGCACCTACCCTCGGAGAGCTGCATATGCCCGCCTTCAGCGTCTCTTGCCGCCTACACCTTAGAGAAAAGCTTTTTCACGCTTTCTCTCAAAAAGAAACTGTGCCAGCACAGCAAGCGTCTCAGGACGATTTTCATGAAGGTACTCGAGTTCTTACCATCTCCTGGAGAAAAGGAAAAGTAAGATTTCTCAGGGAGTGCTGCATAATTTTTACAAGGATGAAAAAGAATGTTGTTTTTAAAACTTTTTCTCTACTTATGGTAATCTAAGTTTAAACTGTTGGAAAGTGGTTAGTTATCATTTTCTCTCAGTTTGAGAGCTGCGCACTCAATCCCGATGCTGTGCGGTCTTGTTCTTGGCGTCTCAGCATCTGCCGAGCTCTCCGGCTGCTGGAGGCGAAGAAGCGGCTTTTTCGCGCACAGAGCTTTCTGCCGGTCGCGGTGCCCTCCAGACCGCGGCTTCTGCCGAAAGACGCCCGGAGACCGGCACCTACCCTCGGAGAGCTGCATATGCCCGCCTTCTGCGTCTCTTGCCGCCTACACCTTAGCGAAAAGCTTTTTCACGCTTTCTCTCAAAAAGAAACTGTGCCAGCACAGCAAGCGTCTCAGGACGATTTTCATGAAGGTACTCGAGTTCTTACCATCTCCTGGAGAAAAGGAAAAGTAAGATTTCTCAGGGAGTGCTGCATAATTTTTACAAGGATGAAAAAGAATGTTGTTTTTAAAACTTTTTCTCTACTTATGGTAATCTAAGTTTAAACTGTTGGAAAGTGGTTAGTTATCATTTTCTCTCAGTTTGAGAGCTGCGCACTCAATCCCGATGCTGTGCGGTCTTGTTCTTGGCGTCTCAGCATCTGCCGAGCTCTCCGGCTGCTGGAGGCGAAGAAGCGGCTTTTTCGCGCACAGAGCTTTCTGCCGGTCGCGGTGCCCTCCAGACCGCGGCTTCTGCCGAAAGACGCCCGGAGACCGGCACCTACCCTCGGAGAGCTGCATATGCCCGCCTTCTGCGTCTCTTGCCGCCTACACCTTAGCGAAAAGCTTTTTCACGCTTTCTCTCAAAAAGAAACTGCGCCAGCACAGCAAGCGTCTCAGGACGATTTTCATGAAGGTACTCGAGTTCTTACCATCTCCTGGAGAAAAGGAAAAGTAAGATTTCTCAGGGAGTGCTGCATAATTTTTACAAGGATGAAAAAGAAAGTTTTTTGAAAACTTTTTCTCTACTTATGGTAATCTAAGTTTAAACTGTTGGAAAGTGGTTAGTTATCATTTTCTCTCAGTTTGAGAGCTGCGCACTCAATCCCGATGCTGTGCGGTCTTGTTCTTGGCGTCTCAGCATCTGCCGAGCTCTCCGGCTGCTGGAATCGAAGAAGCGGCTTTTTCGCGCACAGAGCTTTCTGCCGGTCGCGGGGCGCTCCAGACCGCGGCTTCTGCCGAAAGACGCCCGGAGACCGGCACCTACCCTCGGAGAGCTGCATATGCCCGTCTTCAGCGTCTCTTGCCGCCTACACCTTAGCGAAAAGCTTTTTCACGCTTTCTCTCAAAAAGAAACTGTGCCAGCACAGCAAGCGTCTCAGGACGATTTTCATGAAGGTACTCGAGTTCTTACCATCTCCTGGAGAAAAGGAAAAGTAAGATTTCTCAGGGAGTGCTGCATAATTTTTACAAGGATGAAAAAGAAAGTTTTTTGAAAACTTTTTCTCTACTTATGGTAATCTAAGTTTAAACTGTTGGAAAGTGGTTAGTTCTCATTTTCTCTCAGTTTGAGAGCTGCGCACTCAATCCCGATGCTGTGCGGTCTTGTTCTTGGCGTCTCAGCATCTGCCGAGCTCTCCGGCTGCCGGCGGCGAAGAAGCGGCTTTTTCGCGCACAGAGCTTTCTGCCGGTCGCGGTGCGCTCCGGACCGCGGCTTCTGCCGAAAGACGCCAGGAGACCGGCACCTCCCCTCGGAGAGCTGCATATGCCCGCCTTCTGCGTTTCTTGCCGCCTACACCTTAGAGAAAAGCTTTTTCACGCTTTCTCCCAAAAAGAAACTGTGCCAGCACAGCAAGCGTCTCAGGACGATTTTCATGAAGGTACTCGAGTTCTTACAATCTCCTGGAGAACACAAAAAGAAAGATCGGCCAGGGAATGCTGCATAAGTTTTAGCAAGATGTAAAAGAAAGTTGTTTGAGAACTTTTTCCCTACTTATGGTAATCTAAGTTTAAACTGTTGGAAAGTAGTTAGTTATCATTTTCTTTCAGTTTGAGAGCTGGGCACTTACTCCCGTTGCTGGGCGGCTTCGTTCTTGGCGTCTCAGCATCTGCCGAGCTCTCCGGCTGCCGGAGGCGAAGAAGCGGCTTTTTCGCGCACAGAGCTTTCTGCCGGTCGCGGTGCGCTCCGGACCGCGGCTTCAGCCGAAAGACGCCCGGAGACCGGCACCTACCCTCGGAGAGCTGCATATGCCCGCCTTCTGCGTCTCTTGCCGCCTACACCTTAGCGAAAAGCTTTTTCACGCTTTCTCTCAAAAAGAAACTGTGCCAGCACAGCAAGCGTCTCAGGACGATTTTCATGAAGGTACTCGAGTTCTTACCATCTCCTGGAGAAAAGGAAAAGTAAGATTCCTCAGGGAGTGCTGCATAATTTTTACAAGGATGAAAAAGAATGTTGTTTGAAAACTTTTTCTCTACTTATGGTAATCTAAGTTTAAACTGTTGGAAAGTGGTTAGTTATCATTTTCTCTCAGTTTGAGAGCTGCGCACTCACTCCCGATGCTGTGCGTTCTTGTTCTTGGCTTCTCAGCATCTGCCGAGCTCTCCGGCTGCTGGAGGCGAAGAAGCGGCTTTTTCGCGCACAGAGCTTTCTGCCGGTCGCGGGGCGCTCCGGACCGCGGCTTCTGCCGAAAGACGCCCGGAGACCGGCACCTACCCTCGGAGAGCTGCATATGCCCGCCTTCTGCGTCTCTTGCCGCCTACACCTTAGCGAAAAGCTTTTTCACGCTTTCTCTCAAAAAGAAGCTGTGACAGCACAGCAAGCGTCTCAGGACGATTTTCATGAAGGTACTCGAGTTCTTACCATCTCCTGGAGAAAAGGAAAAGTAAGATTTCTCAGGGAGTGCTGCATAATTTTTACAAGGATGAAAAAGAATGTTTTTTGAAAACTTTTTCTCTACTTATGGTAATCTAAGTTTAAACTGTTGGAAAGTGGTTAGTTATCATTTTCTCTCAGTTTGAGAGCTGCGCACTCAATCCCGATGCTGTGCGGTCTTGTTCTTGGCGTCTCAGCATCTGCCGAGCTCTCCGGCTGCTGGAGGCGAAGAAGCGGCTTTTTCGCGCACAGAGCTTTCTGCCGGTCGCGGTGCCCTCCAGACCGCGGCTTCTGCCGAAAGACGCCCGGAGACCGGCACCTACCCTCGGAGAGCTGCATATGCCCGTCTTCAGCGTCTCTTGCCGCCTACACCTTAGCGAAAAGCTTTTTCACGCTTTCTCCCAAAAAGAAACTGTGCCAGCACAGCCAGCGTCTCAGGACGATTTTCATGAAGGTACTCGAGTTCTTACAATCTCCTGGAGAACACAAAAAGAAAGATCGGCCAGGGAATGCTGCATAAGTTTTAGCAAGATGTAAAAGAAAGTTGTTTGAGAACTTTTTCTCTACTTATGGTAATCTAAGTTTAAACTGTTGGAAAGTGGTTAGTTATCATTTTCTTTCAGTTTGAGAGCTGGGCACTTACTCCCGTTGCTGTGCGGCTTCGTTCTTGGCGTCTCAGCATCTGCCGAGCTCTCCGGCTGCCGGAGGCGAAGAAGCGGCTTTTTCGCGCACAGAGCTTTCTGCCGGTCGCGGGGCGCTCCGGACCGCGGCTTCTGCCGAAAGACGCCCGGAGACCGGCACCTACCCTCGGAGAGCTGCATATGCCCGCCTTCTGCGTCTCTTGCCGCCTACACCTTAGCGAAAAGCTTTTTCACGCTTTCTCTCAAAAAGAAACTGTGCCAGCACAGCAAGCGTCTCAGGACGATTTTCATGAAGGTACTCGAGTTCTTACCATCTCCTGGAGAAAAGGAAAAGTAAGATTTCTCAGGGAGTGCTGCATAATTTTTACAAGGATGAAAAAGAATGTTGTTTGAAAACTTTTTCTCTACTTATGGTAATCTAAGTTTAAACTGTTGGAAAGTGGTTAGTTATCATTTTCTCTCACTTTGAGAGCTGCGCACTCAATCCCGATGCTGTGCGGTCTTGTTCTTGGCGTCTCAGCATCTGCCGAGCTCTCCGGCTGCTGGAGGCGAAGAAGCGGCTTTTTCGAGCACAGAGCTTTCTGCCGGTCGCGGTGCCCTCCAGACCGCGGCTTCTGCCGAAAGACGCCCGGAGACCGGCACCTACCCTCGGAGAGCTGCATATGCCCGTCTTCAGCGTCTCTTGCCGCCTACACCTTAGCGAAAAGCTTTTTCACGCTTTCTCCCAAAAAGAAACTGTGCCAGCACAGCAAGCGTCTCAGGACGATTTTCATGAAGGTACTCGAGTTCTTACCATCTCCTGGAGAACACAAAAAGAAAGATCGGCCAGGGAATGCTGCATAAGTTTTAGCAAGATGTAAAAGAAAGTTGTTTGAGAACTTTTTCTCTACTTATGGTAATCTAAGTTTAAACTGTTGGAAAGTGGTTAGTTATCATTTTCTTTCAGTTTGAGAGCTGGGCACTTACTCCCGTTGCTGGGCGGCTTCGTTCTTGGCGTCTCAGCATCTGCCGAGGTCTCCGGCTGACGGAGGCGAAGAAGCGGCTTTTTCGCGCACAGAGCTTTCTGCCGGTCGCGGTGCGCTCCGGACCGCGGCTTCTGCCGAAAGACGCCCGGAGACCGGCACCTACCCTCGGAGAGCTGCATATGCCCGCCTTCAGCGTCTCTTGCCGCCTACACCTTAGAGAAAAGCTTTTTCACGCTTTCTCTCAAAAAGAAACTGTGCCAGCACAGCAAGCGTCTCAGGACGATTTTCATGAAGGTACTCGAGTTCTTACCATCTCCTGGAGAAAAGGAAAAGTACGATTTCTCAGGGAGTGCTGCATAATTTTTACAAGGATGAAAAAGAATGTTGTTTGAAAACTTTTTCTCTACTTATGGTAATCTAAGTTTAAACTGTTGGAAAGTGGTTAGTTCTCATTTTCTCTCACTTTGAGAGCTGCGCACTCAATCCCGATGCTGTGCGGTCTTGTTCTTGGCGTCTCAGCATCTGCCGATCTCTCCGGCTGCTGGAGGCGAAGAAGCGGCTTTTTCGCGCACAGAGCTTTCTGCCGGTCGCGGTGCCCTCCAGACCGCGGCTTCTGCCGAAAGACGCCCGGAGACCGGCACCTACCCTCGGAGAGCTGCATATGCCCGCCTTCTGCGTCTCTTGCCGCCTACACCTTAGCGAAAAGCTTTTTCACGCTTTCTCTCAAAAAGAAACTGCGCCAGCACAGCAAGCGTCTCAGGACGATTTTCATGAAGGTACTCGAGTTCTTACCATCTCCTGGAGAAAAGGAAAAGTAAGATTTCTCAGGGAGTGCTGCATAATTTTTACAAGGATGAAAAAGAAAGTTTTTTGAAAACTTTTTCTCTACTTATGGTAATCTAAGTTTAAACTGTTGGAAAGTGGTTAGTTATCATTTTCTCTCAGTTTGAGAGCTGCGCACTCAATCCCGATGCTGTGCGGTCTTGTTCTTGGCGTCTCAGCATCTGCCGAGCTCTCCGGCTGCTGGAATCGAAGAAGCGGCTTTTTCGCGCACAGAGCTTTCTGCCGGTCGCGGGGCGCTCCGGACCGCGGCTTCTGCCGAAAGACGCCCGGAGACCGGCACCTACCCTCGGAGAGCTGCATATGCCCGTCTTCTGCGTCTCTTGCCGCCTACACCTTAGCGAAAAGCTTTTTCACGCTTTCTCTCAAAAAGAAACTGTGCCAGCACAGCAAGCGTCTCAGGACGATTTTCATGAAGGTACTCGAGTTCTTACCATCTCCTGGAGAAAAGGAAAAGTAAGATTTCTCAGGGAGTGCTGCATAATTTTTACAAGGATGAAAAAGAAAGTTTTTTGAAAACTTTTTCTCTACTTATGGTAATCTAAGTTTAAACTGTTGGAAAGTGGTTAGTTATCATTTTCTCTCAGTTTGAGAGCTGCGCACTCAATCCCGATGCTGGGCGGCTTCGTTCTTGGCGTCTCAGCATCTGCCGAGCTCTCCGGCTGACGGAGGCGAAGAAGCGGCTTTTTCGCGCACAGAGCTTTCTGCCGGTCGCGGTGCGCTCCGGACCGCGGCTTCTGCCGAAAGACGCCCGGAGACCGGCACCTACCCTCGGAGAGCTGCATATGCCCGCCTTCAGCGTCTCTTGCCGCCTACACCTTAGCGAAAAGCTTTTTCACGCTTTCTCCCAAAAAGAAACTGTGCCAGCACAGCAAGCGTCTCAGGACGATTTTCATGAAGGTACTCGAGTTCTTACAATCTCCTGGAGAACACAAAAAGAAAGATCGGCCAGGGAATGCTGCATAAGTTTTAGCAAGATGTAAAAGAAAGTTGTTTGAGAACTTTTTCCCTACTTATGGTAATCTAAGTTTAAACTGTTGGAAAGTGGTTAGTTATCATTTTCTTTCAGTTTGAGAGCTGGGCACTTACTCCCGTTGCTGGGCGGCTTCGTTCTTGGCGTCTCAGCATCTGCCGAGCTCTCCGGCTGCCGGAGGCGAAGAAGCGGCTTTTTCGCGCACAGAGCTTTCTGCCGGTCGCGGTGCGCTCCGGACCGCGGCTTCTGCCGAAAGACGCCCGGAGACCGGCACCTACCCTCGGAGAGCTGCATATGCCCGCCTTCTGCGTCTCTTGCCGCCTACACCTTAGCGAAAAGCTTTTTCACGCTTTCTCTCAAAAAGAAACTGTGCCAGCACAGCAAGCGTCTCAGGACGATTTTCATGAAGGTACTCGAGTTCTTACCATCTCCTGGAGAAAAGGAAAAGTAAGATTTCTCAGGGAGTGCTGCATAATTTTTACAAGGATGAAAAAGAATGTTGTTTGAAAACTTTTTCTCTACTTATGGTAATCTAAGTTTAAACTGTTGGAAAGTGGTTAGTTATCATTTTCTCTCACTTTGAGAGCTGCGCACTCAATCCCGATGCTGTGCGGTCTTGTTCTTGGCGTCTCAGCATCTGCCGAGCTCTCCGGCTGCTGGAGGCGAAGAAGCGGCTTTTTCGCGCACAGAGCTTTCTGCCGGTCGCGGTGCCCTCCAGACCGCGGCTTCTGCCGAAAGACGCCCGGAGACCGGCACCTACCCTCGGAGAGCTGCATATGCCCGTCTTCAGCGTCTCTTGCCGCCTACACCTTAGCGAAAAGCTTTTTCACGCTTTCTCCCAAAAAGAAACTGTGCCAGCACAGCAAGCGTCTCAGGACGATTTTCATGAAGGTACTCGAGTTCTTACCATCTCCTGGAGAACACAAAAAGAAAGATCGGCCAGGGAATGCTGCATAAGTTTTAGCAAGATGTAAAAGAAAGTTGTTTGAGAACTTTTTCTCTACTTATGGTAATCTAAGTTTAAACTGTTGGAAAGTGGTTAGTTATCATTTTCTTTCAGTTTGAGAGCTGGGCACTTACTCCCGTTGCTGTGTGGCTTCGTTCTTGGCGTCTCAGCATCTGCCGAGGTCTCCGGCTGCCGGAGGCGAAGAAGCGGCTTTTTCGCGCACAGAGCTTTCTGCCGGTCGCGGTGCGCTCCGGACCGCGGCTTCTGCCGAAAGACGCCCGGAGACCGGCACCTACCCTCGGAGAGCTGCATATGCCCGCCTTCAGCGTCTCTTGCCGCCTACACCTTAGAGAAAAGCTTTTTCACGCTTTCTCTCAAAAAGAAACTGTGCCAGCACAGCAAGCGTCTCAGGACGATTTTCATGAAGGTACTCGAGTTCTTACCATCTCCTGGAGAAAAGGAAAAGTAAGATTTCTCAGGGAGTGCTGCATAATTTTTACAAGGATGAAAAAGAATGTTGTTTTTAAAACTTTTTCTCTACTTATGGTAATCTAAGTTTAAACTGTTGGAAAGTGGTTAGTTATCATTTTCTCTCAGTTTGAGAGCTGCGCACTCAATCCCGATGCTGTGCGGTCTTGTTCTTGGCGTCTCAGCATCTGCCGAGCTCTCCGGCTGCTGGAGGCGAAGAAGCGGCTTTTTCGCGCACAGAGCTTTCTGCCGGTCGCGGTGCCCTCCAGACCGCGGCTTCTGCCGAAAGACGCCCGGAGACCGGCACCTACCCTCGGAGAGCTGCATATGCCCGCCTTCTGCGTCTCTTGCCGCCTACACCTTAGCGAAAAGCTTTTTCACGCTTTCTCTCAAAAAGAAACTGTGCCAGCACAGCAAGCGTCTCAGGACGATTTTCATGAAGGTACTCGAGTTCTTACCATCTCCTGGAGAAAAGGAAAAGTAAGATTTCTCAGGGAGTGCTGCATAATTTTTACAAGGATGAAAAAGAATGTTGTTTTTAAAACTTTTTCTCTACTTATGGTAATCTAAGTTTAAACTGTTGGAAAGTGGTTAGTTATCATTTTCTCTCAGTTTGAGAGCTGCGCACTCAATCCCGATGCTGTGCGGTCTTGTTCTTGGCGTCTCAGCATCTGCCGAGCTCTCCGGCTGCTGGAGGCGAAGAAGCGGCTTTTTCGCGCACAGAGCTTTCTGCCGGTCGCGGTGCCCTCCAGACCGCGGCTTCTGCCGAAAGACGCCCGGAGACCGGCACCTACCCTCGGAGAGCTGCATATGCCCGCCTTCTGCGTCTCTTGCCGCCTACACCTTAGCGAAAAGCTTTTTCACGCTTTCTCTCAAAAAGAAACTGCGCCAGCACAGCAAGCGTCTCAGGACGATTTTCATGAAGGTACTCGAGTTCTTACCATCTCCTGGAGAAAAGGAAAAGTAAGATTTCTCAGGGAGTGCTGCATAATTTTTACAAGGATGAAAAAGAAAGTTTTTTGAAAACTTTTTCTCTACTTATGGTAATCTAAGTTTAAACTGTTGGAAAGTGGTTAGTTATCATTTTCTCTCAGTTTGAGAGCTGCGCACTCAATCCCGATGCTGTGCGGTCTTGTTCTTGGCGTCTCAGCATCTGCCGAGCTCTCCGGCTGCTGGAATCGAAGAAGCGGCTTTTTCGCGCACAGAGCTTTCTGCCGGTCGCGGGGCGCTCCAGACCGCGGCTTCTGCCGAAAGACGCCCGGAGACCGGCACCTACCCTCGGAGAGCTGCATATGCCCGTCTTCAGCGTCTCTTGCCGCCTACACCTTAGCGAAAAGCTTTTTCACGCTTTCTCTCAAAAAGAAACTGTGCCAGCACAGCAAGCGTCTCAGGACGATTTTCATGAAGGTACTCGAGTTCTTACCATCTCCTGGAGAAAAGGAAAAGTAAGATTTCTCAGGGAGTGCTGCATAATTTTTACAAGGATGAAAAAGAAAGTTTTTTGAAAACTTTTTCTCTACTTATGGTAATCTAAGTTTAAACTGTTGGAAAGTGGTTAGTTCTCATTTTCTCTCAGTTTGAGAGCTGCGCACTCAATCCCGATGCTGTGCGGTCTTGTTCTTGGCGTCTCAGCATCTGCCGAGCTCTCCGGCTGCCGGCGGCGAAGAAGCGGCTTTTTCGCGCACAGAGCTTTCTGCCGGTCGCGGTGCGCTCCGGACCGCGGCTTCTGCCGAAAGACGCCAGGAGACCGGCACCTCCCCTCGGAGAGCTGCATATGCCCGCCTTCTGCGTTTCTTGCCGCCTACACCTTAGAGAAAAGCTTTTTCACGCTTTCTCCCAAAAAGAAACTGTGCCAGCACAGCAAGCGTCTCAGGACGATTTTCATGAAGGTACTCGAGTTCTTACAATCTCCTGGAGAACACAAAAAGAAAGATCGGCCAGGGAATGCTGCATAAGTTTTAGCAAGATGTAAAAGAAAGTTGTTTGAGAACTTTTTCCCTACTTATGGTAATCTAAGTTTAAACTGTTGGAAAGTAGTTAGTTATCATTTTCTTTCAGTTTGAGAGCTGGGCACTTACTCCCGTTGCTGGGCGGCTTCGTTCTTGGCGTCTCAGCATCTGCCGAGCTCTCCGGCTGCCGGAGGCGAAGAAGCGGCTTTTTCGCGCACAGAGCTTTCTGCCGGTCGCGGTGCGCTCCGGACCGCGGCTTCAGCCGAAAGACGCCCGGAGACCGGCACCTACCCTCGGAGAGCTGCATATGCCCGCCTTCTGCGTCTCTTGCCGCCTACACCTTAGCGAAAAGCTTTTTCACGCTTTCTCTCAAAAAGAAACTGTGCCAGCACAGCAAGCGTCTCAGGACGATTTTCATGAAGGTACTCGAGTTCTTACCATCTCCTGGAGAAAAGGAAAAGTAAGATTCCTCAGGGAGTGCTGCATAATTTTTACAAGGATGAAAAAGAATGTTGTTTGAAAACTTTTTCTCTACTTATGGTAATCTAAGTTTAAACTGTTGGAAAGTGGTTAGTTATCATTTTCTCTCAGTTTGAGAGCTGCGCACTCACTCCCGATGCTGTGCGTTCTTGTTCTTGGCTTCTCAGCATCTGCCGAGCTCTCCGGCTGCTGGAGGCGAAGAAGCGGCTTTTTCGCGCACAGAGCTTTCTGCCGGTCGCGGGGCGCTCCGGACCGCGGCTTCTGCCGAAAGACGCCCGGAGACCGGCACCTACCCTCGGAGAGCTGCATATGCCCGCCTTCTGCGTCTCTTGCCGCCTACACCTTAGCGAAAAGCTTTTTCACGCTTTCTCTCAAAAAGAAGCTGTGACAGCACAGCAAGCGTCTCAGGACGATTTTCATGAAGGTACTCGAGTTCTTACCATCTCCTGGAGAAAAGGAAAAGTAAGATTTCTCAGGGAGTGCTGCATAATTTTTACAAGGATGAAAAAGAATGTTTTTTGAAAACTTTTTCTCTACTTATGGTAATCTAAGTTTAAACTGTTGGAAAGTGGTTAGTTATCATTTTCTCTCAGTTTGAGAGCTGCGCACTCAATCCCGATGCTGTGCGGTCTTGTTCTTGGCGTCTCAGCATCTGCCGAGCTCTCCGGCTGCTGGAGGCGAAGAAGCGGCTTTTTCGCGCACAGAGCTTTCTGCCGGTCGCGGTGCCCTCCAGACCGCGGCTTCTGCCGAAAGACGCCCGGAGACCGGCACCTACCCTCGGAGAGCTGCATATGCCCGTCTTCAGCGTCTCTTGCCGCCTACACCTTAGCGAAAAGCTTTTTCACGCTTTCTCCCAAAAAGAAACTGTGCCAGCACAGCCAGCGTCTCAGGACGATTTTCATGAAGGTACTCGAGTTCTTACAATCTCCTGGAGAACACAAAAAGAAAGATCGGCCAGGGAATGCTGCATAAGTTTTAGCAAGATGTAAAAGAAAGTTGTTTGAGAACTTTTTCTCTACTTATGGTAATCTAAGTTTAAACTGTTGGAAAGTGGTTAGTTATCATTTTCTTTCAGTTTGAGAGCTGGGCACTTACTCCCGTTGCTGTGCGGCTTCGTTCTTGGCGTCTCAGCATCTGCCGAGCTCTCCGGCTGCCGGAGGCGAAGAAGCGGCTTTTTCGCGCACAGAGCTTTCTGCCGGTCGCGGGGCGCTCCGGACCGCGGCTTCTGCCGAAAGACGCCCGGAGACCGGCACCTACCCTCGGAGAGCTGCATATGCCCGCCTTCTGCGTCTCTTGCCGCCTACACCTTAGCGAAAAGCTTTTTCACGCTTTCTCTCAAAAAGAAACTGTGCCAGCACAGCAAGCGTCTCAGGACGATTTTCATGAAGGTACTCGAGTTCTTACCATCTCCTGGAGAAAAGGAAAAGTAAGATTTCTCAGGGAGTGCTGCATAATTTTTACAAGGATGAAAAAGAATGTTGTTTGAAAACTTTTTCTCTACTTATGGTAATCTAAGTTTAAACTGTTGGAAAGTGGTTAGTTATCATTTTCTCTCACTTTGAGAGCTGCGCACTCAATCCCGATGCTGTGCGGTCTTGTTCTTGGCGTCTCAGCATCTGCCGAGCTCTCCGGCTGCTGGAGGCGAAGAAGCGGCTTTTTCGAGCACAGAGCTTTCTGCCGGTCGCGGTGCCCTCCAGACCGCGGCTTCTGCCGAAAGACGCCCGGAGACCGGCACCTACCCTCGGAGAGCTGCATATGCCCGTCTTCAGCGTCTCTTGCCGCCTACACCTTAGCGAAAAGCTTTTTCACGCTTTCTCCCAAAAAGAAACTGTGCCAGCACAGCAAGCGTCTCAGGACGATTTTCATGAAGGTACTCGAGTTCTTACCATCTCCTGGAGAACACAAAAAGAAAGATCGGCCAGGGAATGCTGCATAAGTTTTAGCAAGATGTAAAAGAAAGTTGTTTGAGAACTTTTTCTCTACTTATGGTAATCTAAGTTTAAACTGTTGGAAAGTGGTTAGTTATCATTTTCTTTCAGTTTGAGAGCTGGGCACTTACTCCCGTTGCTGGGCGGCTTCGTTCTTGGCGTCTCAGCATCTGCCGAGGTCTCCGGCTGACGGAGGCGAAGAAGCGGCTTTTTCGCGCACAGAGCTTTCTGCCGGTCGCGGTGCGCTCCGGACCGCGGCTTCTGCCGAAAGACGCCCGGAGACCGGCACCTACCCTCGGAGAGCTGCATATGCCCGCCTTCAGCGTCTCTTGCCGCCTACACCTTAGAGAAAAGCTTTTTCACGCTTTCTCTCAAAAAGAAACTGTGCCAGCACAGCAAGCGTCTCAGGACGATTTTCATGAAGGTACTCGAGTTCTTACCATCTCCTGGAGAAAAGGAAAAGTACGATTTCTCAGGGAGTGCTGCATAATTTTTACAAGGATGAAAAAGAATGTTGTTTGAAAACTTTTTCTCTACTTATGGTAATCTAAGTTTAAACTGTTGGAAAGTGGTTAGTTCTCATTTTCTCTCACTTTGAGAGCTGCGCACTCAATCCCGATGCTGTGCGGTCTTGTTCTTGGCGTCTCAGCATCTGCCGATCTCTCCGGCTGCTGGAGGCGAAGAAGCGGCTTTTTCGCGCACAGAGCTTTCTGCCGGTCGCGGTGCCCTCCAGACCGCGGCTTCTGCCGAAAGACGCCCGGAGACCGGCACCTACCCTCGGAGAGCTGCATATGCCCGCCTTCTGCGTCTCTTGCCGCCTACACCTTAGCGAAAAGCTTTTTCACGCTTTCTCTCAAAAAGAAACTGCGCCAGCACAGCAAGCGTCTCAGGACGATTTTCATGAAGGTACTCGAGTTCTTACCATCTCCTGGAGAAAAGGAAAAGTAAGATTTCTCAGGGAGTGCTGCATAATTTTTACAAGGATGAAAAAGAAAGTTTTTTGAAAACTTTTTCTCTACTTATGGTAATCTAAGTTTAAACTGTTGGAAAGTGGTTAGTTATCATTTTCTCTCAGTTTGAGAGCTGCGCACTCAATCCCGATGCTGTGCGGTCTTGTTCTTGGCGTCTCAGCATCTGCCGAGCTCTCCGGCTGCTGGAATCGAAGAAGCGGCTTTTTCGCGCACAGAGCTTTCTGCCGGTCGCGGGGCGCTCCGGACCGCGGCTTCTGCCGAAAGACGCCCGGAGACCGGCACCTACCCTCGGAGAGCTGCATATGCCCGTCTTCTGCGTCTCTTGCCGCCTACACCTTAGCGAAAAGCTTTTTCACGCTTTCTCTCAAAAAGAAACTGTGCCAGCACAGCAAGCGTCTCAGGACGATTTTCATGAAGGTACTCGAGTTCTTACCATCTCCTGGAGAAAAGGAAAAGTAAGATTTCTCAGGGAGTGCTGCATAATTTTTACAAGGATGAAAAAGAAAGTTTTTTGAAAACTTTTTCTCTACTTATGGTAATCTAAGTTTAAACTGTTGGAAAGTGGTTAGTTATCATTTTCTCTCAGTTTGAGAGCTGCGCACTCAATCCCGATGCTGGGCGGCTTCGTTCTTGGCGTCTCAGCATCTGCCGAGCTCTCCGGCTGACGGAGGCGAAGAAGCGGCTTTTTCGCGCACAGAGCTTTCTGCCGGTCGCGGTGCGCTCCGGACCGCGGCTTCTGCCGAAAGACGCCCGGAGACCGGCACCTACCCTCGGAGAGCTGCATATGCCCGCCTTCAGCGTCTCTTGCCGCCTACACCTTAGCGAAAAGCTTTTTCACGCTTTCTCCCAAAAAGAAACTGTGCCAGCACAGCAAGCGTCTCAGGACGATTTTCATGAAGGTACTCGAGTTCTTACAATCTCCTGGAGAACACAAAAAGAAAGATCGGCCAGGGAATGCTGCATAAGTTTTAGCAAGATGTAAAAGAAAGTTGTTTGAGAACTTTTTCCCTACTTATGGTAATCTAAGTTTAAACTGTTGGAAAGTGGTTAGTTATCATTTTCTTTCAGTTTGAGAGCTGGGCACTTACTCCCGTTGCTGGGCGGCTTCGTTCTTGGCGTCTCAGCATCTGCCGAGCTCTCCGGCTGCCGGAGGCGAAGAAGCGGCTTTTTCGCGCACAGAGCTTTCTGCCGGTCGCGGTGCGCTCCGGACCGCGGCTTCTGCCGAAAGACGCCCGGAGACCGGCACCTACCCTCGGAGAGCTGCATATGCCCGCCTTCTGCGTCTCTTGCCGCCTACACCTTAGCGAAAAGCTTTTTCACGCTTTCTCTCAAAAAGAAACTGTGCCAGCACAGCAAGCGTCTCAGGACGATTTTCATGAAGGTACTCGAGTTCTTACCATCTCCTGGAGAAAAGGAAAAGTAAGATTTCTCAGGGAGTGCTGCATAATTTTTACAAGGATGAAAAAGAATGTTGTTTGAAAACTTTTTCTCTACTTATGGTAATCTAAGTTTAAACTGTTGGAAAGTGGTTAGTTATCATTTTCTCTCACTTTGAGAGCTGCGCACTCAATCCCGATGCTGTGCGGTCTTGTTCTTGGCGTCTCAGCATCTGCCGAGCTCTCCGGCTGCTGGAGGCGAAGAAGCGGCTTTTTCGCGCACAGAGCTTTCTGCCGGTCGCGGTGCCCTCCAGACCGCGGCTTCTGCCGAAAGACGCCCGGAGACCGGCACCTACCCTCGGAGAGCTGCATATGCCCGTCTTCAGCGTCTCTTGCCGCCTACACCTTAGCGAAAAGCTTTTTCACGCTTTCTCCCAAAAAGAAACTGTGCCAGCACAGCAAGCGTCTCAGGACGATTTTCATGAAGGTACTCGAGTTCTTACCATCTCCTGGAGAACACAAAAAGAAAGATCGGCCAGGGAATGCTGCATAAGTTTTAGCAAGATGTAAAAGAAAGTTGTTTGAGAACTTTTTCTCTACTTATGGTAATCTAAGTTTAAACTGTTGGAAAGTGGTTAGTTATCATTTTCTTTCAGTTTGAGAGCTGGGCACTTACTCCCGTTGCTGGGCGGCTTCGTTCTTGGCGTCTCAGCATCTGCCGAGGTCTCCGGCTGCCGGAGGCGAAGAAGCGGCTTTTTCGCGCACAGAGCTTTCTGCCGGTCGCGGTGCGCTCCGGACCGCGGCTTCTGCCGAAAGACGCCCGGAGACCGGCACCTACCCTCGGAGAGCTGCATATGCCCGCCTTCAGCGTCTCTTGCCGCCTACACCTTAGAGAAAAGCTTTTTCACGCTTTCTCTCAAAAAGAAACTGTGCCAGCACAGCAAGCGTCTCAGGACGATTTTCATGAAGGTACTCGAGTTCTTACCATCTCCTGGAGAAAAGGAAAAGTAAGATTTCTCAGGGAGTGCTGCATAATTTTTACAAGGATGAAAAAGAATGTTGTTTTTAAAACTTTTTCTCTACTTATGGTAATCTAAGTTTAAACTGTTGGAAAGTGGTTAGTTATCATTTTCTCTCAGTTTGAGAGCTGCGCACTCAATCCCGATGCTGTGCGGTCTTGTTCTTGGCGTCTCAGCATCTGCCGAGCTCTCCGGCTGCTGGAGGCGAAGAAGCGGCTTTTTCGCGCACAGAGCTTTCTGCCGGTCGCGGTGCCCTCCAGACCGCGGCTTCTGCCGAAAGACGCCCGGAGACCGGCACCTACCCTCGGAGAGCTGCATATGCCCGCCTTCTGCGTCTCTTGCCGCCTACACCTTAGCGAAAAGCTTTTTCACGCTTTCTCTCAAAAAGAAACTGCGCCAGCACAGCAAGCGTCTCAGGACGATTTTCATGAAGGTACTCGAGTTCTTACCATCTCCTGGAGAAAAGGAAAAGTAAGATTTCTCAGGGAGTGCTGCATAATTTTTACAAGGATGAAAAAGAAAGTTTTTTGAAAACTTTTTCTCTACTTATGGTAATCTAAGTTTAAACTGTTGGAAAGTGGTTAGTTATCATTTTCTCTCAGTTTGAGAGCTGCGCACTCAATCCCGATGCTGTGCGGTCTTGTTCTTGGCGTCTCAGCATCTGCCGAGCTCTCCGGCTGCTGGAATCGAAGAAGCGGCTTTTTCGCGCACAGAGCTTTCTGCCGGTCGCGGGGCGCTCCGGACCGCGGCTTCTGCCGAAAGACGCCCGGAGACCGGCACCTACCCTCGGAGAGCTGCATATGCCCGTCTTCAGCGTCTCTTGCCGCCTACACCTTAGCGAAAAGCTTTTTCACGCTTTCTCTCAAAAAGAAACTGTGCCAGCACAGCAAGCGTCTCAGGACGATTTTCATGAAGGTACTCGAGTTCTTACCATCTCCTGGAGAAAAGGAAAAGTAAGATTTCTCAGGGAGTGCTGCATAATTTTTACAAGGATGAAAAAGAAAGTTTTTTGAAAACTTTTTCTCTACTTATGGTAATCTAAGTTTAAACTGTTGGAAAGTGGTTAGTTCTCATTTTCTCTCAGTTTGAGAGCTGCGCACTCAATCCCGATGCTGTGCGGTCTTGTTCTTGGCGTCTCAGCATCTGCCGAGCTCTCCGGCTGCCGGCGGCGAAGAAGCGGCTTTTTCGCGCACAGAGCTTTCTGCCGGTCGCGGGGCGCTCCGGACCGCGGCTTCTGCCGAAAGACGCCAGGAGACCGGCACCTCCCCTCGGAGAGCTGCATATGCCCGCCTTCTGCGTTTCTTGCCGCCTACACCTTAGCGAAAAGCTTTTTCACGCTTTCTCCCAAAAAGAAACTGTGCCAGCACAGCAAGCGTCTCAGGACGATTTTCATGAAGGTACTCGAGTTCTTACAATCTCCTGGAGAACACAAAAAGAAAGATCGGCCAGGGAATGCTGCATAAGTTTTAGCAAGATGTAAAAGAAAGTTGTTTGAGAACTTTTTCCCTACTTATGGTAATCTAAGTTTAAACTGTTGGAAAGTAGTTAGTTATCATTTTCTTTCAGTTTGAGAGCTGGGCACTTACTCCCGTTGCTGGGCGGCTTCGTTCTTGGCGTCTCAGCATCTGCCGAGCTCTCCGGCTGCCGGAGGCGAAGAAGCGGCTTTTTCGCGCACAGAGCTTTCTGCCGGTCGCGGTGCGCTCCGGACCGCGGCTTCAGCCGAAAGACGCCCGGAGACCGGCACCTACCCTCGGAGAGCTGCATATGCCCGCCTTCTGCGTCTCTTGCCGCCTACACCTTAGCGAAAAGCTTTTTCACGCTTTCTCTCAAAAAGAAACTGTGCCAGCACAGCAAGCGTCTCAGGACGATTTTCATGAAGGTACTCGAGTTCTTACCATCTCCTGGAGAAAAGGAAAAGTAAGATTCCTCAGGGAGTGCTGCATAATTTTTACAAGGATGAAAAAGAATGTTGTTTGAAAACTTTTTCTCTACTTATGGTAATCTAAGTTTAAACTGTTGGAAAGTGGTTAGTTATCATTTTCTCTCACTTTGAGAGCTGCGCACTCAATCCCGATGCTGTGCGGTCTTGTTCTTGGCGTCTCAGCATCTGCCGAGCTCTCCGGCTGCTGGAGGCGAAGAAGCGGCTTTTTCGAGCACAGAGCTTTCTGCCGGTCGCGGTGCCCTCCAGACCGCGGCTTCTGCCGAAAGACGCCCGGAGACCGGCACCTACCCTCGGAGAGCTGCATATGCCCGTCTTCAGCGTCTCTTGCCGCCTACACCTTAGCGAAAAGCTTTTTCACGCTTTCTCCCAAAAAGAAACTGTGCCAGCACAGCAAGCGTCTCAGGACGATTTTCATGAAGGTACTCGAGTTCTTACCATCTCCTGGAGAACACAAAAAGAAAGATCGGCCAGGGAATGCTGCATAAGTTTTAGCAAGATGTAAAAGAAAGTTGTTTGAGAACTTTTTCTCTACTTATGGTAATCTAAGTTTAAACTGTTGGAAAGTGGTTAGTTATCATTTTCTTTCAGTTTGAGAGCTGGGCACTTACTCCCGTTGCTGGGCGGCTTCGTTCTTGGCGTCTCAGCATCTGCCGAGGTCTCCGGCTGACGGAGGCGAAGAAGCGGCTTTTTCGCGCACAGAGCTTTCTGCCGGTCGCGGTGCGCTCCGGACCGCGGCTTCTGCCGAAAGACGCCCGGAGACCGGCACCTACCCTCGGAGAGCTGCATATGCCCGCCTTCAGCGTCTCTTGCCGCCTACACCTTAGAGAAAAGCTTTTTCACGCTTTCTCTCAAAAAGAAACTGTGCCAGCACAGCAAGCGTCTCAGGACGATTTTCATGAAGGTACTCGAGTTCTTACCATCTCCTGGAGAAAAGGAAAAGTACGATTTCTCAGGGAGTGCTGCATAATTTTTACAAGGATGAAAAAGAATGTTGTTTGAAAACTTTTTCTCTACTTATGGTAATCTAAGTTTAAACTGTTGGAAAGTGGTTAGTTATCATTTTCTCTCACTTTGAGAGCTGCGCACTCAATCCCGATGCTGTGCGGTCTTGTTCTTGGCGTCTCAGCATCTGCCGATCTCTCCGGCTGCTGGAGGCGAAGAAGCGGCTTTTTCGCGCACAGAGCTTTCTGCCGGTCGCGGTGCCCTCCAGACCGCGGCTTCTGCCGAAAGACGCCCGGAGACCGGCACCTACCCTCGGAGAGCTGCATATGCCCGCCTTCTGCGTCTCTTGCCGCCTACACCTTAGCGAAAAGCTTTTTCACGCTTTCTCTCAAAAAGAAACTGCGCCAGCACAGCAAGCGTCTCAGGACGATTTTCATGAAGGTACTCGAGTTCTTACCATCTCCTGGAGAAAAGGAAAAGTAAGATTTCTCAGGGAGTGCTGCATAATTTTTACAAGGATGAAAAAGAAAGTTTTTTGAAAACTTTTTCTCTACCTATGGTAATCTAAGTTTAAACTGTTGGAAAGTGGTTAGTTATCATTTTCTCTCAGTTTGAGAGCTGCGCACTCAATCCCGATGCTGTGCGGTCTTGTTCTTGGCGTCTCAGCATCTGCCGAGCTCTCCGGCTGCTGGAATCGAAGAAGCGGCTTTTTCGCGCACAGAGCTTTCTGCCGGTCGCGGGGCGCTCCGGACCGCGGCTTCTGCCGAAAGACGCCCGGAGACCGGCACCTACCCTCGGAGAGCTGCATATGCCCGTCTTCAGCGTCTCTTGCCGCCTACACCTTAGCGAAAAGCTTTTTCACGCTTTCTCTCAAAAAGAAACTGTGCCAGCACAGCAAGCGTCTCAGGACGATTTTCATGAAGGTACTCGAGTTCTTACCATCTCCTGGAGAAAAGGAAAAGTAAGATTTCTCAGGGAGTGCTGCATAATTTTTACAAGGATGAAAAAGAAAGTTTTTTGAAAACTTTTTCTCTACTTATGGTAATCTAAGTTTAAACTGTTGGAAAGTGGTTAGTTATCATTTTCTCTCACTTTGAGAGCTGCGCACTCAATCCCGATGCTGGGCGGCTTCGTTCTTGGCGTCTCAGCATCTGCCGAGCTCTCCGGCTGACGGAGGCGAAGAAGCGGCTTTTTCGCGCACAGAGCTTTCTGCCGGTCGCGGTGCGCTCCGGACCGCGGCTTCTGCCGAAAGACGCCCGGAGACCGGCACCTACCCTCGGAGAGCTGCATATGCCCGCCTTCAGCGTCTCTTGCCGCCTACACCTTAGCGAAAAGCTTTTTCACGCTTTCTCCCAAAAAGAAACTGTGCCAGCACAGCAAGCGTCTCAGGACGATTTTCATGAAGGTACTCGAGTTCTTACAATCTCCTGGAGAACACAAAAAGAAAGATCGGCCAGGGAATGCTGCATAAGTTTTAGCAAGATGTAAAAGAAAGTTGTTTGAGAACTTTTTCCCTACTTATGGTAATCTAAGTTTAAACTGTTGGAAAGTGGTTAGTTATCATTTTCTTTCAGTTTGAGAGCTGGGCACTTACTCCCGTTGCTGGGCGGCTTCGTTCTTGGCGTCTCAGCATCTGCCGAGCTCTCCGGCTGCCGGAGGCGAAGAAGCGGCTTTTTCGCGCACAGAGCTTTCTGCCGGTCGCGGGGCGCTCCGGACCGCGGCTTCTGCCGAAAGACGCCCGGAGACCGGCACCTACCCTCGGAGAGCTGCATATGCCCGCCTTCTGCGTCTCTTGCCGCCTACACCTTAGCGAAAAGCTTTTTCACGCTTTCTCTCAAAAAGAAACTGTGCCAGCACAGCAAGCGTCTCAGGACGATTTTCATGAAGGTACTCGAGTTCTTACCATCTCCTGGAGAAAAGGAAAAGTAAGATTTCTCAGGGAGTGCTGCATAATTTTTACAAGGATGAAAAAGAATGTTGTTTGAAAACTTTTTCTCTACTTATGGTAATCTAAGTTTAAACTGTTGGAAAGTGGTTAGTTATCATTTTCTCTCACTTTGAGAGCTGCGCACTCAATCCCGATGCTGTGCGGTCTTGTTCTTGGCGTCTCAGCATCTGCCGAGCTCTCCGGCTGCTGGAGGCGAAGAAGCGGCTTTTTCGCGCACAGAGCTTTCTGCCGGTCGCGGTGCCCTCCAGACCGCGGCTTCTGCCGAAAGACGCCCGGAGACCGGCACCTACCCTCGGAGAGCTGCATATGCCCGTCTTCAGCGTCTCTTGCCGCCTACACCTTAGCGAAAAGCTTTTTCACGCTTTCTCCCAAAAAGAAACTGTGCCAGCACAGCAAGCGTCTCAGGACGATTTTCATGAAGGTACTCGAGTTCTTACAATCTCCTGGAGAACACAAAAAGAAAGATCGGCCAGGGAATGCTGCATAAGTTTTAGCAAGATGTAAAAGAAAGTTGTTTGAGAACTTTTTCCCTACTTATGGTAATCTAAGTTTAAACTGTTGGAAAGTGGTTAGTTATCATTTTCTTTCAGTTTGAGAGCTGGGCACTTACTCCCGTTGCTGGGCGGCTTCGTTCTTGGCGTCTCAGCATCTGCCGAGCTCTCCGGCTGCCGGAGGCGAAGAAGCGGCTTTTTCGCGCACAGAGCTTTCTGCCGGTCGCGGTGCGCTCCGGACCGCGGCTTCTGCCGAAAGACGCCCGGAGACCGGCACCTACCCTCGGAGAGCTGCATATGCCCGCCTTCAGCGTCTCTTGCCGCCTACACCTTAGAGAAAAGCTTTTTCACGCTTTCTCTCAAAAAGAAACTGTGCCAGCACAGCAAGCGTCTCAGGACGATTTTCATGAAGGTACTCGAGTTCTTACCATCTCCTGGAGAAAAGGAAAAGTAAGATTTCTCAGGGAGTGCTGCATAATTTTTACAAGGATGAAAAAGAATGTTGTTTGAAAACTTTTTCTCTACTTATGGTAATCTAAGTTTAAACTGTTGGAAAGTGGTTAGTTCTCATTTTCTCTCACTTTGAGAGCTGCGCACTCAATCCCGATGCTGTGCGGTCTTGTTCTTGGCGTCTCAGCATCTGCCGATCTCTCCGGCTGCTGGAGGCGAAGAAGCGGCTTTTTCGCGCACAGAGCTTTCTGCCGGTCGCGGTGCCCTCCAGACCGCGGCTTCTGCCGAAAGACGCCCGGAGACCGGCACCTACCCTCGGAGAGCTGCATATGCCCGCCTTCTGCGTCTCTTGCCGCCTACACCTTAGCGAAAAGCTTTTTCACGCTTTCTCTCAAAAAGAAACTGCGCCAGCACAGCAAGCGTCTCAGGACGATTTTCATGAAGGTACTCGAGTTCTTACCATCTCCTGGAGAAAAGGAAAAGTAAGATTTCTCAGGGAGTGCTGCATAATTTTTACAAGGATGAAAAAGAAAGTTTTTTGAAAACTTTTTCTCTACTTATGGTAATCTAAGTTTAAACTGTTGGAAAGTGGTTAGTTATCATTTTCTCTCACTTTGAGAGCTGCGCACTCAATCCCGATGCTGTGCGGCCTTGTTCTTGGCGTCTCAGCATCTGCCGAGCTCTCCGGCTGCCGGAGGCGAAGAAGCGGCTTTTTCGCGCACAGAGCTTTCTGCCGGTCGCGGTGCCCTCCAGACCGCGGCTTCTGCCGAAAGACGCCCGGAGACCGGCACCTACCCTCGGAGAGCTGCATATGCCCGTCTTCAGCGTCTCTTGCCGCCTACACCTTAGCGAAAAGCTTTTTCACGCTTTCTCTCAAAAAGAAACTGTGCCAGCACAGCAAGCGTCTCAGGACGATTTTCATGAAGGTACTCGAGTTCTTACCATCTCCTGGAGAAAAGGAAAAGTAAGATTTCTCAGGGAGTGCTGCATAATTTTTACAAGGATGAAAAAGAAAGTTTTTTGAAAACTTTTTCTCTACTTATGGTAATCTAAGTTTAAACTGTTGGAAAGTGGTTAGTTATCATTTTCTCTCAGTTTGAGAGCTGCGCACTCAATCCCGATGCTGTGCGGTCTTGTTCTTGGCGTCTCAGCATCTGCCGATCTCTCCGGCTGCTGGAATCGAAGAAGCGGCTTTTTCGCGCACAGAGCTTTCTGCCGGTCGCGGTGCGCTCCGGACCGCGGCTTCTGCCGAAAGACGCCCGGAGACCGGCACCTACCCTCGGAGAGCTGCATATGCCCGTCTTCAGCGTCTCTTGCCGCCTACACCTTAGCGAAAAGCTTTTTCACGCTTTCTCTCAAAAAGAAACTGTGCCAGCACAGCAAGCGTCTCAGGACGATTTTCATGAAGGTACTCGAGTTCTTACCATCTCCTGGAGAAAAGGAAAAGTAAGATTTCTCAGGGAGTGCTGCATAATTTTTACAAGGATGAAAAAGAAAGTTTTTTGAAAACTTTTTCTCTACTTATGGTAATCTAAGTTTAAACTGTTGGAAAGTGGTTAGTTATCATTTTCTCTCACTTTGAGAGCTGCGCACTCAATCCCGATGCTGTGCGGTCTTGTTCTTGGCGTCTCAGCATCTGCCGAGCTCTCCGGCTGCCGGCGGCGAAGAAGCGGCTTTTTCGCGCACAGAGCTTTCTGCCGGTCGCGGTGCGCTCCGGACCGCGGCTTCTGCCGAAAGACGCCAGGAGACCGGCACCTACCCTCGGAGAGCTGCATATGCCCGCCTTCTGCGTTTCTTGCCGCCTACACCTTAGAGAAAAGCTTTTTCACGCTTTCTCCCAAAAAGAAACTGTGCCAGCACAGCAAGCGTCTCAGGACGATTTTCATGAAGGTACTCGAGTTCTTACAATCTCCTGGAGAACACAAAAAGAAAGATCGGCCAGGGAATGCTGCATAAGTTTTAGCAAGATGTAAAAGAAAGTTGTTTGAGAACTTTTTCCCTACTTATGGTAATCTAAGTTTAAACTGTTGGAAAGTGGTTAGTTATCATTTTCTTTCAGTTTGAGAGCTGGGCACTTACTCCCGTTGCTGGGCGGCTTCGTTCTTGGCGTCTCAGCATCTGCCGAGCTCTCCGGCTGCCGGAGGCGAAGAAGCGGCTTTTTCGCGCACAGAGCTTTCTGCCGGTCGCGGTGCGCTCCGGACCGCGGCTTCTGCCGAAAGACGCCCGGAGACCGGCACCTACCCTCGGAGAGCTGCATATGCCCGCCTTCAGCGTCTCTTGCCGCCTACACCTTAGAGAAAAGCTTTTTCACGCTTTCTCTCAAAAAGAAACTGTGCCAGCACAGCAAGCGTCTCAGGACGATTTTCATGAAGGTACTCGAGTTCTTACCATCTCCTGGAGAAAAGGAAAAGTTAGATTTCTCAGGGAGTGCTGCATAATTTTTACAAGGATGAAAAAGAATGTTGTTTGAAAACTTTTTCTCTACTTATGGTAATCTAAGTTTAAACTGTTGGAAAGTGGTTAGTTCTCATTTTCTCTCACTTTGAGAGCTGCGCACTCAATCCCGATGCTGTGCGGTCTTGTTCTTGGCGTCTCAGCATCTGCCGATCTCTCCGGCTGCTGGAGGCGAAGAAGCGGCTTTTTCGCGCACAGAGCTTTCTGCCGGTCGCGGTGCCCTCCAGACCGCGGCTTCTGCCGAAAGACGCCCGGAGACCGGCACCTACCCTCGGAGAGCTGCATATGCCCGCCTTCTGCGTCTCTTGCCGCCTACACCTTAGCGAAAAGCTTTTTCACGCTTTCTCTCAAAAAGAAACTGCGCCAGCACAGCAAGCGTCTCAGGACGATTTTCATGAAGGTACTCGAGTTCTTACCATCTCCTGGAGAAAAGGAAAAGTAAGATTTCTCAGGGAGTGCTGCATAATTTTTACAAGGATGAAAAAGAAAGTTTTTTGAAAACTTTTTCTCTACTTATGGTAATCTAAGTTTAAACTGTTGGAAAGTGGTTAGTTATCATTTTCTCTCACTTTGAGAGCTGCGCACTCAATCCCGATGCTGTGCGGCCTTGTTCTTGGCGTCTCAGCATCTGCCGAGCTCTCCGGCTGCCGGAGGCGAAGAAGCGGCTTTTTCGCGCACAGAGCTTTCTGCCGGTCGCGGTGCCCTCCAGACCGCGGCTTCTGCCGAAAGACGCCCGGAGACCGGCACCTACCCTCGGAGAGCTGCATATGCCCGTCTTCAGCGTCTCTTGCCGCCTACACCTTAGCGAAAAGCTTTTTCACGCTTTCTCCCAAAAAGAAACTGTGCCAGCACAGCAAGCGTCTCAGGACGATTTTCATGAAGGTACTCGAGTTCTTACCATCTCCTGGAGAACACAAAAAGAAAGATCGGCCAGGGAATGCTGCATAAGTTTTAGCAAGATGTAAAAGAAAGTTGTTTGAGAACTTTTTCTCTACTTATGGTAATCTAAGTTTAAACTGTTGGAAAGTGGTTAGTTATCATTTTCTTTCAGTTTGAGAGCTGGGCACTTACTCCCGTTGCTGGGCGGCTTCGTTCTTGGCGTCTCAGCATCTGCCGAGGTCTCCGGCTGCTGGAGGCGAAGAAGCGGCTTTTTCGCGCACAGAGCTTTCTGCCGGTCGCGGTGCCCTCCAGACCGCGGCTTCTGCCGAAAGACGCCCGGAGACCGGCACCTACCCTCGGAGAGCTGCATATGCCCGCCTTCTGCGTCTCTTGCCGCCTACACCTTAGCGAAAAGCTTTTTCACGCTTTCTCTCAAAAAGAAACTGTGCCAGCACAGCAAGCGTCTCAGGACGATTTTCATGAAGGTACTCGAGTTCTTACCATCTCCTGGAGAAAAGGAAAAGTAAGATTTCTCAGGGAGTGCTGCATAATTTTTACAAGGATGAAAAAGAAAGTTTTTTGAAAACTTTTTCTCTACTTATGGTAATCTAAGTTTAAACTGTTGGAAAGTGGTTAGTTATCATTTTCTCTCAGTTTGAGAGCTGCGCACTCAATCCCGATGCTGTGCGGTCTTGTTCTTGGCGTCTCAGCATCTGCCGATCTCTCCGGCTGCTGGAATCGAAGAAGCGGCTTTTTCGCGCACAGAGCTTTCTGCCGGTCGCGGTGCGCTCCGGACCGCGGCTTCTGCCGAAAGACGCCCGGAGACCGGCACCTACCCTCGGAGAGCTGCATATGCCCGTCTTCAGCGTCTCTTGCCGCCTACACCTTAGCGAAAAGCTTTTTCACGCTTTCTCTCAAAAAGAAACTGTGCCAGCACAGCAAGCGTCTCAGGACGATTTTCATGAAGGTACTCGAGTTCTTACCATCTCCTGGAGAAAAGGAAAAGTAAGATTTCTCAGGGAGTGCTGCATAATTTTTACAAGGATGAAAAAGAAAGTTTTTTGAAAACTTTTTCTCTACTTATGGTAATCTAAGTTTAAACTGTTGGAAAGTGGTTAGTTATCATTTTCTCTCACTTTGAGAGCTGCGCACTCAATCCCGATGCTGTGCGGTCTTGTTCTTGGCGTCTCAGCATCTGCCGAGCTCTCCGGCTGCCGGCGGCGAAGAAGCGGCTTTTTCGCGCACAGAGCTTTCTGCCGGTCGCGGTGCGCTCCGGACCGCGGCTTCTGCCGAAAGACGCCAGGAGACCGGCACCTACCCTCGGAGAGCTGCATATGCCCGCCTTCTGCGTTTCTTGCCGCCTACACCTTAGAGAAAAGCTTTTTCACGCTTTCTCCCAAAAAGAAACTGTGCCAGCACAGCAAGCGTCTCAGGACGATTTTCATGAAGGTACTCGAGTTCTTACAATCTCCTGGAGAACACAAAAAGAAAGATCGGCCAGGGAATGCTGCATAAGTTTTAGCAAGATGTAAAAGAAAGTTGTTTGAGAACTTTTTCCCTACTTATGGTAATCTAAGTTTAAACTGTTGGAAAGTGGTTAGTTATCATTTTCTTTCAGTTTGAGAGCTGGGCACTTACTCCCGTTGCTGGGCGGCTTCGTTCTTGGCGTCTCAGCATCTGCCGAGCTCTCCGGCTGCCGGAGGCGAAGAAGCGGCTTTTTCGCGCACAGAGCTTTCTGCCGGTCGCGGTGCGCTCCGGACCGCGGCTTCAGCCGAAAGACGCCCGGAGACCGGCACCTACCCTCGGAGAGCTGCATATGCCCGCCTTCTGCGTCTCTTGCCGCCTACACCTTAGCGAAAAGCTTTTTCACGCTTTCTCTCAAAAAGAAACTGTGCCAGCACAGCAAGCGTCTCAGGACGATTTTCATGAAGGTACTCGAGTTCTTACCATCTCCTGGAGAAAAGGAAAAGTAAGATTTCTCAGGGAGTGCTGCATAATTTTTACAAGGATGAAAAAGAAAGTTTTTTGAAAACTTTTTCTCTACTTATGGTAATCTAAGTTTAAACTGTTGGAAAGTGGTTAGTTCTCATTTTCTCTCAGTTTGAGAGCTGCGCACTCACTCCCGATGCTGTGCGTTCTTGTTCTTGGCTTCTCAGCATCTGCCGAGCTCTCCGGCTGCTGGAGGCGAAGAAGCGGCTTTTTCGCGCACAGAGCTTTCTGCCGGTCGCGGGGCGCTCCGGACCGCGGCTTCTGCCGAAAGACGCCCGGAGACCGGCACCTACCCTCGGAGAGCTGCATATGCCCGCCTTCTGCGTCTCTTGCCGCCTACACCTTAGCGAAAAGCTTTTTCACGCTTTCTCTCAAAAAGAAGCTGTGACAGCACAGCAAGCGTCTCAGGACGATTTTCATGAAGGTACTCGAGTTCTTACCATCTCCTGGAGAAAAGGAAAAGTAAGATTGGCCAGGGAGTGCTGCATAAGTTTTAGAAAGATGTAAAAGAATGTTTTTTGGAAACTTTTTCTCTACTTATGGTAATCTAAGTTTAAACTGTTGGAAAGTGGTTAGTTATCATTTTCTCTCAGTTTGAGAGCTGCGCACTCAATCCCGATGCTGTGCGGTCTTGTTCTTGGCGTCTCAGCATCTGCCGAGCTCTCCGGCTCCTGGAATCGAAGAAGCGGCTTTTTCGCGCACAGAGCTTTCTGCCGGTCTCGGTGCCCTCCAGACCACGGCTTCTGCCGAAAGACGCCCGGAGACCGGCACCTACCCTCGGAGAGCTGCATATGCCCGTCTTCAGCGTCTCTTGACGCCTATACCTTAGCGAAAAGCTTTTTCACGCTTTCTCTCAAAAAGAAACTGTGCCAGCACAGCAAGCGTCTCAGGACGATTTTCATGAAGGTACTCGAGTTCTTACCATCTCCTGGAGAAAAGGAAAAGTAAGATTTCTCAGGGAGTGCTGCATAATTTTTACAAGGATGAAAAAGAATGTTGTTTGAAAACTTTTTCTCTACTTATGGTAATCTAAGTTTAAACTGTTGGAAAGTGGTTAGTTCTCATTTTCTCTCAGTTTGAGAGCTGCGCACTCAATCCCGATGCTGTGCGGTCTTGTTCTTGGCGTCTCAGCATCTGCCGAGCTCTCCGGCTGCCGGCGGCGAAGAAGCGGCTTTTTCGCGCACAGAGCTTTCTGCCGGTCGCGGTGCGCTCCGGACCGCGGCTTCTGCCGAAAGACGCCCGGAGACCGGCACCTACCCTCGGAGAGCTGCATATGCCCGCCTTCTGCGTTTCTTGCCGCCTACACCTTAGAGAAAAGCTTTTTCACGCTTTCTCCCAAAAAGAAACTGCGCCAGCACAGCAAGCGTCTCAGGACGATTTTCATGAAGGTACTCGAGTTCTTACAATCTCCTGGAGAACACAAAAAGAAAGATCGGCCAGGGAATGCTGCATAAGTTTTAGCAAGATGTAAAAGAAAGTTGTTTGAGAACTTTTTCCCTACTTATGGTAATCTAAGTTTAAACTGTTGGAAAGTGGTTAGTTATCATTTTCTTTCAGTTTGAGAGCTGGGCACTTACTCCCGTTGCTGTGCGGCTTCGTTCTTGGCGTCTCAGCATCTGCCGAGCTCTCCGGCTGCCGGAGGCGAAGAAGCGGCTTTTTCGCGCACAGAGCTTTCTGCCGGTCGCGGTGCGCTCCGGACCGCGGCTTCTGCCGAAAGACGCCCGGAGACCGGCACCTACCCTCGGAGAGCTGCATATGCCCGTCTTCAGCGTCTCTTGCCGCCTACACCTTAGCGAAAAGCTTTTTCACGCTTTCTCCCAAAAAGAAACTGTGCCAGCACAGCAAGCGTCTCAGGACGATTTTCATGAAGGTACTCGAGTTCTTACCATCTCCTGGAGAACACAAAAAGAAAGATCGGCCAGGGAATGCTGCATAAGTTTTAGCAAGATGTAAAAGAAAGTTGTTTGAGAACTTTTTCTCTACTTATGGTAATCTAAGTTTAAACTGTTGGAAAGTGGTTAGTTATCATTTTCTTTCAGTTTGAGAGCTGGGCACTTACTCCCGTTGCTGGGCGGCTTCGTTCTTGGCGTCTCAGCATCTGCCGAGGTCTCCGGCTGACGGAGGCGAAGAAGCGGCTTTTTCGCGCACAGAGCTTTCTGCCGGTCGCGGTGCGCTCCGGACCGCGGCTTCTGCCGAAAGACGCCCGGAGACCGGCACCTACCCTCGGAGAGCTGCATATGCCCGCCTTCAGCGTCTCTTGCCGCCTACACCTTAGAGAAAAGCTTTTTCACGCTTTCTCTCAAAAAGAAACTGTGCCAGCACAGCAAGCGTCTCAGGACGATTTTCATGAAGGTACTCGAGTTCTTACCATCTCCTGGAGAAAAGGAAAAGTAAGATTTCTCAGGGAGTGCTGCATAATTTTTACAAGGATGAAAAAGAATGTTGTTTGAAAACTTTTTCTCTACTTATGGTAATCTAAGTTTAAACTGTTGGAAAGTGGTTAGTTATCATTTTCTCTCACTTTGAGAGCTGCGCACTCAATCCCGATGCTGTGCGGTCTTGTTCTTGGCGTCTCAGCATCTGCCGATCTCTCCGGCTGCTGGAGGCGAAGAAGCGGCTTTTTCGCGCACAGAGCTTTCTGCCGGTCGCGGTGCCCTCCAGACCGCGGCTTCTGCCGAAAGACGCCCGGAGACCGGCACCTACCCTCGGAGAGCTGCATATGCCCGCCTTCTGCGTCTCTTGCCGCCTACACCTTAGCGAAAAGCTTTTTCACGCTTTCTCTCAAAAAGAAACTGCGCCAGCACAGCAAGCGTCTCAGGACGATTTTCATGAAGGTACTCGAGTTCTTACCATCTCCTGGAGAAAAGGAAAAGTAAGATTCCTCAGGGAGTGCTGCATAATTTTTACAAGGATGAAAAAGAAAGTTTTTTGAAAACTTTTTCTCTACTTATGGTAATCTAAGTTTAAACTGTTGGAAAGTGGTTAGTTATCATTTTCTCTCAGTTTGAGAGCTGCGCACTCAATCCCGATGCTGTGCGGTCTTGTTCTTGGCGTCTCAGCATCTGCCGAGCTCTCCGGCTGCTGGAATCGAAGAAGCGGCTTTTTCGCGCACAGAGCTTTCTGCCGGTCGCGGGGCGCTCCGGACCGCGGCTTCTGCCGAAAGACGCCCGGAGACCGGCACCTACCCTCGGAGAGCTGCATATGCCCGTCTTCAGCGTCTCTTGCCGCCTACACCTTAGCGAAAAGCTTTTTCACGCTTTCTCTCAAAAAGAAACTGTGCCAGCACAGCAAGCGTCTCAGGACGATTTTCATGAAGGTACTCGAGTTCTTACCATCTCCTGGAGAAAAGGAAAAGTAAGATTTCTCAGGGAGTGCTGCATAATTTTTACAAGGATGAAAAAGAAAGTTTTTTGAAAACTTTTTCTCTACTTATGGTAATCTAAGTTTAAACTGTTGGAAAGTGGTTAGTTATCATTTTCTCTCACTTTGAGAGCTGCGCACTCAATCCCGATGCTGTGCGGTCTTGTTCTTGGCGTCTCAGCATCTGCCGAGCTCTCCGGCTGCCGGCGGCGAAGAAGCGGCTTTTTCGCGCACAGAGCTTTCTGCCGGTCGCGGTGCGCTCCGGACCGCGGCTTCTGCCGAAAGACGCCAGGAGACCGGCACCTACCCTCGGAGAGCTGCATATGCCCGCCTTCTGCGTCTCTTGCCGCCTACACCTTAGAGAAAAGCTTTTTCACGCTTTCTCCCAAAAAGAAACTGTGCCAGCACAGCAAGCGTCTCAGGACGATTTTCATGAAGGTACTCGAGTTCTTACAATCTCCTGGAGAACACAAAAAGAAAGATCGGCCAGGGAATGCTGCATAAGTTTTAGCAAGATGTAAAAGAAAGTTGTTTGAGAACTTTTTCCCTACTTATGGTAATCTAAGTTTAAACTGTTGGAAAGTAGTTAGTTATCATTTTCTTTCAGTTTGAGAGCTGGGCACTTACTCCCGTTGCTGGGCGGCTTCGTTCTTGGCGTCTCAGCATCTGCCGAGCTCTCCGGCTGCCGGAGGCGAAGAAGCGGCTTTTTCGCGCACAGAGCTTTCTGCCGGTCGCGGTGCGCTCCGGACCGCGGCTTCAGCCGAAAGACGCCCGGAGACCGGCACCTACCCTCGGAGAGCTGCATATGCCCGTCTTCAGCGTCTCTTGCCGCCTACACCTTAGCGAAAAGCTTTTTCACGCTTTCTCTCAAAAAGAAACTGTGCCAGCACAGCAAGCGTCTCAGGACGATTTTCATGAAGGTACTCGAGTTCTTACCATCTCCTGGAGAAAAGGAAAAGTAAGATTTCTCAGGGAGTGCTGCATAATTTTTACAAGGATGAAAAAGAATGTTGTTTGAAAACTTTTTCTCTACTTATGGTAATCTAAGTTTAAACTGTTGGAAAGTGGTTAGTTATCATTTTCTCTCACTTTGAGAGCTGCGCACTCAATCCCGATGCTGTGCGGTCTTGTTCTTGGCGTCTCAGCATCTGCCGAGCTCTCCGGCTGCTGGAGGCGAAGAAGCGGCTTTTTCGCGCACAGAGCTTTCTGCCGGTCGCGGTGCCCTCCAGACCGCGGCTTCTGCCGAAAGACGCCCGGAGACCGGCACCTACCCTCGGAGAGCTGCATATGCCCGCCTTCTGCGTCTCTTGCCGCCTACACCTTAGCGAAAAGCTTTTTCACGCTTTCTCCCAAAAAGAAACTGTGCCAGCACAGCAAGCGTCTCAGGACGATTTTCATGAAGGTACTCGAGTTCTTACCATCTCCTGGAGAAAAGGAAAAGTAAGATTCCTCAGGGAGTGCTGCATAATTTTTACAAGGATGAAAAAGAATGTTGTTTGAAAACTTTTTCTCTACTTATGGTAATCTAAGTTTAAACTGTTGGAAAGTGGTTAGTTATCATTTTCTCTCACTTTGAGAGCTGCGCACTCAATCCCGATGCTGTGCGGTCTTGTTCTTGGCGTCTCAGCATCTGCCGAGCTCTCCGGCTGCTGGAGGCGAAGAAGCGGCTTTTTCGCGCACAGAGCTTTCTGCCGGTCGCGGTGCCCTCCAGACCGCGGCTTCTGCCGAAAGACGCCCGGAGACCGGCACCTACCCTCGGAGAGCTGCATATGCCCGCCTTCTGCGTTTCTTGCCGCCTACACCTTAGCGAAAAGCTTTTTCACGCTTTCTCCCAAAAAGAAACTGTGCCAGCACAGCAAGCGTCTCAGGACGATTTTCATGAAGGTACTCGAGTTCTTACCATCTCCTGGAGAACACAAAAAGAAAGATCGGCCAGGGAATGCTGCATAAGTTTTAGCAAGATGTAAAAGAAAGTTGTTTGAGAACTTTTTCTCTACTTATGGTAATCTAAGTTTAAACTGTTGGAAAGTGGTTAGTTATCATTTTCTTTCAGTTTGAGAGCTGGGCACTTACTCCCGTTGCTGGGCGGCTTCGTTCTTGGCGTCTCAGCATCTGCCGAGGTCTCCGGCTGACGGAGGCGAAGAAGCGGCTTTTTCGCGCACAGAGCTTTCTGCCGGTCGCGGTGCGCTCCGGACCGCGGCTTCTGCCGAAAGACGCCCGGAGACCGGCACCTACCCTCGGAGAGCTGCATATGCCCGCCTTCAGCGTCTCTTGCCGCCTACACCTTAGAGAAAAGCTTTTTCACGCTTTCTCTCAAAAAGAAACTGTGCCAGCACAGCAAGCGTCTCAGGACGATTTTCATGAAGGTACTCGAGTTCTTACCATCTCCTGGAGAAAAGGAAAAGTAAGATTTCTCAGGGAGTGCTGCATAATTTTTACAAGGATGAAAAAGAATGTTGTTTGAAAACTTTTTCTCTACTTATGGTAATCTAAGTTTAAACTGTTGGAAAGTGGTTAGTTATCATTTTCTCTCACTTTGAGAGCTGCGCACTCAATCCCGATGCTGTGCGGTCTTGTTCTTGGCGTCTCAGCATCTGCCGATCTCTCCGGCTGCTGGAGGCGAAGAAGCGGCTTTTTCGCGCACAGAGCTTTCTGCCGGTCGCGGTGCCCTCCAGACCGCGGCTTCTGCCGAAAGACGCCCGGAGACCGGCACCTACCCTCGGAGAGCTGCATATGCCCGCCTTCTGCGTCTCTTGCCGCCTACACCTTAGCGAAAAGCTTTTTCACGCTTTCTCTCAAAAAGAAACTGCGCCAGCACAGCAAGCGTCTCAGGACGATTTTCATGAAGGTACTCGAGTTCTTACCATCTCCTGGAGAAAAGGAAAAGTAAGATTCCTCAGGGAGTGCTGCATAATTTTTACAAGGATGAAAAAGAAAGTTTTTTGAAAACTTTTTCTCTACTTATGGTAATCTAAGTTTAAACTGTTGGAAAGTGGTTAGTTATCATTTTCTCTCAGTTTGAGAGCTGCGCACTCAATCCCGATGCTGTGCGGTCTTGTTCTTGGCGTCTCAGCATCTGCCGAGCTCTCCGGCTGCTGGAATCGAAGAAGCGGCTTTTTCGCGCACAGAGCTTTCTGCCGGTCGCGGGGCGCTCCGGACCGCGGCTTCTGCCGAAAGACGCCCGGAGACCGGCACCTACCCTCGGAGAGCTGCATATGCCCGTCTTCAGCGTCTCTTGCCGCCTACACCTTAGCGAAAAGCTTTTTCACGCTTTCTCTCAAAAAGAAACTGTGCCAGCACAGCAAGCGTCTCAGGACGATTTTCATGAAGGTACTCGAGTTCTTACCATCTCCTGGAGAAAAGGAAAAGTAAGATTTCTCAGGGAGTGCTGCATAATTTTTACAAGGATGAAAAAGAAAGTTTTTTGAAAACTTTTTCTCTACTTATGGTAATCTAAGTTTAAACTGTTGGAAAGTGGTTAGTTATCATTTTCTCTCACTTTGAGAGCTGCGCACTCAATCCCGATGCTGTGCGGTCTTGTTCTTGGCGTCTCAGCATCTGCCGAGCTCTCCGGCTGCCGGCGGCGAAGAAGCGGCTTTTTCGCGCACAGAGCTTTCTGCCGGTCGCGGTGCGCTCCGGACCGCGGCTTCTGCCGAAAGACGCCAGGAGACCGGCACCTACCCTCGGAGAGCTGCATATGCCCGCCTTCTGCGTCTCTTGCCGCCTACACCTTAGAGAAAAGCTTTTTCACGCTTTCTCCCAAAAAGAAACTGTGCCAGCACAGCAAGCGTCTCAGGACGATTTTCATGAAGGTACTCGAGTTCTTACAATCTCCTGGAGAACACAAAAAGAAAGATCGGCCAGGGAATGCTGCATAAGTTTTAGCAAGATGTAAAAGAAAGTTGTTTGAGAACTTTTTCCCTACTTATGGTAATCTAAGTTTAAACTGTTGGAAAGTAGTTAGTTATCATTTTCTTTCAGTTTGAGAGCTGGGCACTTACTCCCGTTGCTGGGCGGCTTCGTTCTTGGCGTCTCAGCATCTGCCGAGCTCTCCGGCTGCCGGAGGCGAAGAAGCGGCTTTTTCGCGTACAGAGCTTTCTGCCGGTCGCGGTGCGCTCCGGACCGCGGCTTCAGCCGAAAGACGCCCGGAGACCGGCACCTACCCTCGGAGAGCTGCATATGCCCGTCTTCAGCGTCTCTTGCCGCCTACACCTTAGCGAAAAGCTTTTTCACGCTTTCTCTCAAAAAGAAACTGTGCCAGCACAGCAAGCGTCTCAGGACGATTTTCATGAAGGTACTCGAGTTCTTACCATCTCCTGGAGAAAAGGAAAAGTAAGATTTCTCAGGGAGTGCTGCATAATTTTTACAAGGATGAAAAAGAATGTTGTTTGAAAACTTTTTCTCTACTTATGGTAATCTAAGTTTAAACTGTTGGAAAGTGGTTAGTTATCATTTTCTCTCACTTTGAGAGCTGCGCACTCAATCCCGATGCTGTGCGGTCTTGTTCTTGGCGTCTCAGCATCTGCCGAGCTCTCCGGCTGCTGGAGGCGAAGAAGCGGCTTTTTCGCGCACAGAGCTTTCTGCCGGTCGCGGTGCCCTCCAGACCGCGGCTTCTGCCGAAAGACGCCCGGAGACCGGCACCTACCCTCGGAGAGCTGCATATGCCCGCCTTCTGCGTCTCTTGCCGCCTACACCTTAGCGAAAAGCTTTTTCACGCTTTCTCCCAAAAAGAAACTGTGCCAGCACAGCAAGCGTCTCAGGACGATTTTCATGAAGGTACTCGAGTTCTTACCATCTCCTGGAGAAAAGGAAAAGTAAGATTCCTCAGGGAGTGCTGCATAATTTTTACAAGGATGAAAAAGAATGTTGTTTGAAAACTTTTTCTCTACTTATGGTAATCTAAGTTTAAACTGTTGGAAAGTGGTTAGTTATCATTTTCTCTCACTTTGAGAGCTGCGCACTCAATCCCGATGCTGTGCGGTCTTGTTCTTGGCGTCTCAGCATCTGCCGAGCTCTCCGGCTGCTGGAGGCGAAGAAGCGGCTTTTTCGCGCACAGAGCTTTCTGCCGGTCGCGGTGCCCTCCAGACCGCGGCTTCTGCCGAAAGACGCCCGGAGACCGGCACCTACCCTCGGAGAGCTGCATATGCCCGTCTTCAGCGTCTCTTGCCGCCTACACCTTAGCGAAAAGCTTTTTCACGCTTTCTCTCAAAAAGAAACTGTGCCAGCACAGCAAGCGTCTCAGGACGATTTTCATGAAGGTACTCGAGTTCTTACCATCTCCTGGAGAAAAGGAAAAGTAAGATTTCTCAGGGAGTGCTGCATAATTTTTACAAGGATGAAAAAGAAAGTTTTTTGAAAACTTTTTCTCTACTTATGGTAATCTAAGTTTAAACTGTTGGAAAGTGGTTAGTTATCATTTTCTCTCAGTTTGAGAGCTGCGCACTCAATCCCGATGCTGTGCGGTCTTGTTCTTGGCGTCTCAGCATCTGCCGAGCTCTCCGGCTGCCGGCGGCGAAGAAGCGGCTTTTTCGCGCACAGAGCTTTCTGCCGGTCGCGGTGCGCTCCGGACCGCGGCTTCTGCCGAAAGACGCCCGGAGACCGGCACCTACCCTCGGAGAGCTGCATATGCCCGCCTTCTGCGTTTCTTGCCGCCTACACCTTAGAGAAAAGCTTTTTCACGCTTTCTCTCAAAAAGAAACTGTGCCAGCACAGCAAGCGTCTCAGGACGATTTTCATGAAGGTACTCGAGTTCTTACAATCTCCTGGAGAACACAAAAAGAAAGATCGGCCAGGGAATGCTGCATAAGTTTTAGCAAGATGTAAAAGAAAGTTGTTTGAGAACTTTTTCCCTACTTATGGTAATCTAAGTTTAAACTGTTGGAAAGTGGTTAGTTATCATTTTCTTTCAGTTTGAGAGCTGGGCACTTACTCCCGTTGCTGGGCGGCTTTGTTCTTGGCGTCTCAGCATCTGCCGAGCTCTCCGGCTGCCGGAGGCGAAGAAGCGGCTTTTTCGCGCACAGAGCTTTCTGCCGGTCGCGGTGCGCTCCGGACCGCGGCTTCAGCCGAAAGACGCCCGGAGACCGGCACCTACCCTCGGAGAGCTGCATATGCCCGCCTTCTGCGTCTCTTGCCGCCTACACCTTAGCGAAAAGCTTTTTCACGCTTTCTCTCAAAAAGAAACTGTGCCAGCACAGCAAGCGTCTCAGGACGATTTTCATGAAGGTACTCGAGTTCTTACCATCTCCTGGAGAAAAGGAAAAGTAAGATTTCTCAGGGAGTGCTGCATAATTTTTACAAGGATGAAAAAGAATGTTGTTTGAAAACTTTTTCTCTACTTATGGTAATCTAAGTTTAAACTGTTGGAAAGTGGTTAGTTATCATTTTCTCTCACTTTGAGAGCTGCGCACTCAATCCCGATGCTGTGCGGTCTTGTTCTTGGCGTCTCAGCATCTGCCGAGCTCTCCGGCTGCTGGAGGCGAAGAAGCGGCTTTTTCGCGCACAGAGCTTTCTGCCGGTCGCGGTGCCCTCCAGACCGCGGCTTCTGCCGAAAGACGCCCGGAGACCGGCACCTACCCTCGGAGAGCTGCATATGCCCGTCTTCAGCGTCTCTTGCCGCCTACACCTTAGCGAAAAGCTTTTTCACGCTTTCTCCCAAAAAGAAACTGTGCCAGCACAGCAAGCGTCTCAGGACGATTTTCATGAAGGTACTCGAGTTCTTACCATCTCCTGGAGAACACAAAAAGAAAGATCGGCCAGGGAATGCTGCATAAGTTTTAGCAAGATGTAAAAGAAAGTTGTTTGAGAACTTTTTCTCTACTTATGGTAATCTAAGTTTAAACTGTTGGAAAGTGGTTAGTTATCATTTTCTTTCAGTTTGAGAGCTGGGCACTTACTCCCGTTGCTGGGCGGCTTCGTTCTTGGCGTCTCAGCATCTGCCGAGGTCTCCGGCTGACGGAGGCGAAGAAGCGGCTTTTTCGCGCACAGAGCTTTCTGCCGGTCGCGATGCGCTCCGGACCGCGGCTTCTGCCGAAAGACGCCCGGAGACCGGCACCTACCCTCGGAGAGCTGCATATGCCCGCCTTCAGCGTCTCTTGCCGCCGACACCTTAGAGAAAAGCTTTTTCACGCTTTCTCTCAAAAAGAAACTGTGCCAGCACAGCAAGCGTCTCAGGACGATTTTCATGAAGGTACTCGAGTTCTTACCATCTCCTGGAGAAAAGGAAAAGTAAGATTTCTCAGGGAGTGCTGCATAATTTTTACAAGGATGAAAAAGAATGTTGTTTGAAAACTTTTTCTCTACTTATGGTAATCTAAGTTTAAACTGTTGGAAAGTGGTTAGTTATCATTTTCTCTCACTTTGAGAGCTGCGCACTCAATCCCGATGCTGTGCGGTCTTGTTCTTGGCGTCTCAGCATCTGCCGATCTCTCCGGCTGCTGGAGGCGAAGAAGCGGCTTTTTCGCGCACAGAGCTTTCTGCCGGTCGCGGTGCCCTCCAGACCGCGGCTTCTGCCGAAAGACGCCCGGAGACCGGCACCTACCCTCGGAGAGCTGCATATGCCCGCCTTCTGCGTCTCTTGCCGCCTACACCTTAGCGAAAAGCTTTTTCACGCTTTCTCTCAAAAAGAAACTGCGCCAGCACAGCAAGCGTCTCAGGACGATTTTCATGAAGGTACTCGAGTTCTTACCATCTCCTGGAGAAAAGGAAAAGTAAGATTCCTCAGGGAGTGCTGCATAATTTTTACAAGGATGAAAAAGAAAGTTTTTTGAAAACTTTTTCTCTACTTATGGTAATCTAAGTTTAAACTGTTGGAAAGTGGTTAGTTATCATTTTCTCTCAGTTTGAGAGCTGCGCACTCAATCCCGATGCTGTGCGGTCTTGTTCTTGGCGTCTCAGCATCTGCCGAGCTCTCCGGCTGCTGGAATCGAAGAAGCGGCTTTTTCGCGCACAGAGCTTTCTGCCGGTCGCGGGGCGCTCCGGACCGCGGCTTCTGCCGAAAGACGCCCGGAGACCGGCACCTACCCTCGGAGAGCTGCATATGCCCGTCTTCAGCGTCTCTTGCCGCCTACACCTTAGCGAAAAGCTTTTTCACGCTTTCTCTCAAAAAGAAACTGTGCCAGCACAGCAAGCGTCTCAGGACGATTTTCATGAAGGTACTCGAGTTCTTACCATCTCCTGGAGAAAAGGAAAAGTAAGATTTCTCAGGGAGTGCTGCATAATTTTTACAAGGATGAAAAAGGAAGTTTTTTGAAAACTTTTTCTCTACTTATGGTAATCTAAGTTTAAACTGTTGGAAAGTGGTTAGTTCTCATTTTCTCTCAGTTTGAGAGCTGCGCACTCAATCCCGATGCTGTGCGGTCTTGTTCTTGGCGTCTCAGCATCTGCCGAGCTCTCCGGCTGCCGGCGGCGAAGAAGCGGCTTTTTCGCGCACAGAGCTTTCTGCCGGTCGCGGTGCGCTCCGGACCGCGGCTTCTGCCGAAAGACGCCCGGAGACCGGCACCTACCCTCGGAGAGCTGCATATGCCCGCCTTCTGCGTTTCTTGCCGCCTACACCTTAGAGAAAAGCTTTTTCACGCTTTCTCCCAAAAAGAAACTGCGCCAGCACAGCAAGCGTCTCAGGACGATTTTCATGAAGGTACTCGAGTTCTTACAATCTCCTGGAGAACACAAAAAGAAAGATCGGCCAGGGAATGCTGCATAAGTTTTAGCAAGATGTAAAAGAAAGTTGTTTGAGAACTTTTTCCCTACTTATGGTAATCTAAGTTTAAACTGTTGGAAAGTGGTTAGTTATCATTTTCTTTCAGTTTGAGAGCTGGGCACTTACTCCCGTTGCTGTGCGGCTTCGTTCTTGGCGTCTCAGCATCTGCCGAGCTCTCCGGCTGCCGGAGGCGAAGAAGCGGCTTTTTCGCGCACAGAGCTTTCTGCCGGTCGCGGTGCGCTCCGGACCGCGGCTTCTGCCGAAAGACGCCCGGAGACCGGCACCTACCCTCGGAGAGCTGCATATGCCCGTCTTCAGCGTCTCTTGCCGCCTACACCTTAGCGAAAAGCTTTTTCACGCTTTCTCCCAAAAAGAAACTGTGCCAGCACAGCAAGCGTCTCAGGACGATTTTCATGAAGGTACTCGAGTTCTTACCATCTCCTGGAGAACACAAAAAGAAAGATCGGCCAGGGAATGCTGCATAAGTTTTAGCAAGATGTAAAAGAAAGTTGTTTGAGAACTTTTTCTCTACTTATGGTAATCTAAGTTTAAACTGTTGGAAAGTGGTTAGTTATCATTTTCTTTCAGTTTGAGAGCTGGGCACTTACTCCCGTTGCTGGGCGGCTTCGTTCTTGGCGTCTCAGCATCTGCCGAGGTCTCCGGCTGACGGAGGCGAAGAAGCGGCTTTTTCGCGCACAGAGCTTTCTGCCGGTCGCGGTGCGCTCCGGACCGCGGCTTCTGCCGAAAGACGCCCGGAGACCGGCACCTACCCTCGGAGAGCTGCATATGCCCGCCTTCAGCGTCTCTTGCCGCCTACACCTTAGAGAAAAGCTTTTTCACGCTTTCTCTCAAAAAGAAACTGTGCCAGCACAGCAAGCGTCTCAGGACGATTTTCATGAAGGTACTCGAGTTCTTACCATCTCCTGGAGAAAAGGAAAAGTAAGATTTCTCAGGGAGTGCTGCATAATTTTTACAAGGATGAAAAAGAATGTTGTTTGAAAACTTTTTCTCTACTTATGGTAATCTAAGTTTAAACTGTTGGAAAGTGGTTAGTTATCATTTTCTCTCACTTTGAGAGCTGCGCACTCAATCCCGATGCTGTGCGGTCTTGTTCTTGGCGTCTCAGCATCTGCCGATCTCTCCGGCTGCTGGAGGCGAAGAAGCGGCTTTTTCGCGCACAGAGCTTTCTGCCGGTCGCGGTGCCCTCCAGACCGCGGCTTCTGCCGAAAGACGCCCGGAGACCGGCACCTACCCTCGGAGAGCTGCATATGCCCGCCTTCTGCGTCTCTTGCCGCCTACACCTTAGCGAAAAGCTTTTTCACGCTTTCTCTCAAAAAGAAACTGCGCCAGCACAGCAAGCGTCTCAGGACGATTTTCATGAAGGTACTCGAGTTCTTACCATCTCCTGGAGAAAAGGAAAAGTAAGATTCCTCAGGGAGTGCTGCATAATTTTTACAAGGATGAAAAAGAAAGTTTTTTGAAAACTTTTTCTCTACTTATGGTAATCTAAGTTTAAACTGTTGGAAAGTGGTTAGTTATCATTTTCTCTCAGTTTGAGAGCTGCGCACTCAATCCCGATGCTGTGCGGTCTTGTTCTTGGCGTCTCAGCATCTGCCGAGCTCTCCGGCTGCTGGAATCGAAGAAGCGGCTTTTTCGCGCACAGAGCTTTCTGCCGGTCGCGGGGCGCTCCGGACCGCGGCTTCTGCCGAAAGACGCCCGGAGACCGGCACCTACCCTCGGAGAGCTGCATATGCCCGTCTTCAGCGTCTCTTGCCGCCTACACCTTAGCGAAAAGCTTTTTCACGCTTTCTCTCAAAAAGAAACTGTGCCAGCACAGCAAGCGTCTCAGGACGATTTTCATGAAGGTACTCGAGTTCTTACCATCTCCTGGAGAAAAGGAAAAGTAAGATTTCTCAGGGAGTGCTGCATAATTTTTACAAGGATGAAAAAGAAAGTTTTTTGAAAACTTTTTCTCTACTTATGGTAATCTAAGTTTAAACTGTTGGAAAGTGGTTAGTTATCATTTTCTCTCACTTTGAGAGCTGCGCACTCAATCCCGATGCTGTGCGGTCTTGTTCTTGGCGTCTCAGCATCTGCCGAGCTCTCCGGCTGCCGGCGGCGAAGAAGCGGCTTTTTCGCGCACAGAGCTTTCTGCCGGTCGCGGTGCGCTCCGGACCGCGGCTTCTGCCGAAAGACGCCAGGAGACCGGCACCTACCCTCGGAGAGCTGCATATGCCCGCCTTCTGCGTCTCTTGCCGCCTACACCTTAGAGAAAAGCTTTTTCACGCTTTCTCCCAAAAAGAAACTGTGCCAGCACAGCAAGCGTCTCAGGACGATTTTCATGAAGGTACTCGAGTTCTTACAATCTCCTGGAGAACACAAAAAGAAAGATCGGCCAGGGAATGCTGCATAAGTTTTAGCAAGATGTAAAAGAAAGTTGTTTGAGAACTTTTTCCCTACTTATGGTAATCTAAGTTTAAACTGTTGGAAAGTAGTTAGTTATCATTTTCTTTCAGTTTGAGAGCTGGGCACTTACTCCCGTTGCTGGGCGGCTTCGTTCTTGGCGTCTCAGCATCTGCCGAGCTCTCCGGCTGCCGGAGGCGAAGAAGCGGCTTTTTCGCGCACAGAGCTTTCTGCCGGTCGCGGTGCGCTCCGGACCGCGGCTTCAGCCGAAAGACGCCCGGAGACCGGCACCTACCCTCGGAGAGCTGCATATGCCCGTCTTCAGCGTCTCTTGCCGCCTACACCTTAGCGAAAAGCTTTTTCACGCTTTCTCTCAAAAAGAAACTGTGCCAGCACAGCAAGCGTCTCAGGACGATTTTCATGAAGGTACTCGAGTTCTTACCATCTCCTGGAGAAAAGGAAAAGTAAGATTTCTCAGGGAGTGCTGCATAATTTTTACAAGGATGAAAAAGAATGTTGTTTGAAAACTTTTTCTCTACTTATGGTAATCTAAGTTTAAACTGTTGGAAAGTGGTTAGTTATCATTTTCTCTCACTTTGAGAGCTGCGCACTCAATCCCGATGCTGTGCGGTCTTGTTCTTGGCGTCTCAGCATCTGCCGAGCTCTCCGGCTGCTGGAGGCGAAGAAGCGGCTTTTTCGCGCACAGAGCTTTCTGCCGGTCGCGGTGCCCTCCAGACCGCGGCTTCTGCCGAAAGACGCCCGGAGACCGGCACCTACCCTCGGAGAGCTGCATATGCCCGCCTTCTGCGTCTCTTGCCGCCTACACCTTAGCGAAAAGCTTTTTCACGCTTTCTCCCAAAAAGAAACTGTGCCAGCACAGCAAGCGTCTCAGGACGATTTTCATGAAGGTACTCGAGTTCTTACCATCTCCTGGAGAAAAGGAAAAGTAAGATTCCTCAGGGAGTGCTGCATAATTTTTACAAGGATGAAAAAGAATGTTGTTTGAAAACTTTTTCTCTACTTATGGTAATCTAAGTTTAAACTGTTGGAAAGTGGTTAGTTATCATTTTCTCTCACTTTGAGAGCTGCGCACTCAATCCCGATGCTGTGCGGTCTTGTTCTTGGCGTCTCAGCATCTGCCGAGCTCTCCGGCTGCTGGAGGCGAAGAAGCGGCTTTTTCGCGCACAGAGCTTTCTGCCGGTCGCGGTGCCCTCCAGACCGCGGCTTCTGCCGAAAGACGCCCGGAGACCGGCACCTACCCTCGGAGAGCTGCATATGCCCGCCTTCTGCGTTTCTTGCCGCCTACACCTTAGCGAAAAGCTTTTTCACGCTTTCTCCCAAAAAGAAACTGTGCCAGCACAGCAAGCGTCTCAGGACGATTTTCATGAAGGTACTCGAGTTCTTACCATCTCCTGGAGAACACAAAAAGAAAGATCGGCCAGGGAATGCTGCATAAGTTTTAGCAAGATGTAAAAGAAAGTTGTTTGAGAACTTTTTCTCTACTTATGGTAATCTAAGTTTAAACTGTTGGAAAGTGGTTAGTTATCATTTTCTTTCAGTTTGAGAGCTGGGCACTTACTCCCGTTGCTGGGCGGCTTCGTTCTTGGCGTCTCAGCATCTGCCGAGGTCTCCGGCTGACGGAGGCGAAGAAGCGGCTTTTTCGCGCACAGAGCTTTCTGCCGGTCGCGGTGCGCTCCGGACCGCGGCTTCTGCCGAAAGACGCCCGGAGACCGGCACCTACCCTCGGAGAGCTGCATATGCCCGCCTTCAGCGTCTCTTGCCGCCTACACCTTAGAGAAAAGCTTTTTCACGCTTTCTCTCAAAAAGAAACTGTGCCAGCACAGCAAGCGTCTCAGGACGATTTTCATGAAGGTACTCGAGTTCTTACCATCTCCTGGAGAAAAGGAAAAGTAAGATTTCTCAGGGAGTGCTGCATAATTTTTACAAGGATGAAAAAGAATGTTGTTTGAAAACTTTTTCTCTACTTATGGTAATCTAAGTTTAAACTGTTGGAAAGTGGTTAGTTATCATTTTCTCTCACTTTGAGAGCTGCGCACTCAATCCCGATGCTGTGCGGTCTTGTTCTTGGCGTCTCAGCATCTGCCGATCTCTCCGGCTGCTGGAGGCGAAGAAGCGGCTTTTTCGCGCACAGAGCTTTCTGCCGGTCGCGGGGCGCTCCGGACCGCGGCTTCTGCCGAAAGACGCCCGGAGACCGGCACCTACCCTCGGAGAGCTGCATATGCCCGCCTTCTGCGTCTCTTGCCGCCTACACCTTAGCGAAAAGCTTTTTCACGCTTTCTCTCAAAAAGAAACTGCGCCAGCACAGCAAGCGTCTCAGGACGATTTTCATGAAGGTACTCGAGTTCTTACCATCTCCTGGAGAAAAGGAAAAGTAAGATTCCTCAGGGAGTGCTGCATAATTTTTACAAGGATGAAAAAGAAAGTTTTTTGAAAACTTTTTCTCTACTTATGGTAATCTAAGTTTAAACTGTTGGAAAGTGGTTAGTTATCATTTTCTCTCAGTTTGAGAGCTGCGCACTCAATCCCGATGCTGTGCGGTCTTGTTCTTGGCGTCTCAGCATCTGCCGAGCTCTCCGGCTGCTGGAATCGAAGAAGCGGCTTTTTCGCGCACAGAGCTTTCTGCCGGTCGCGGGGCGCTCCGGACCGCGGCTTCTGCCGAAAGACGCCCGGAGACCGGCACCTACCCTCGGAGAGCTGCATATGCCCGTCTTCAGCGTCTCTTGCCGCCTACACCTTAGCGAAAAGCTTTTTCACGCTTTCTCTCAAAAAGAAACTGTGCCAGCACAGCAAGCGTCTCAGGACGATTTTCATGAAGGTACTCGAGTTCTTACCATCTCCTGGAGAAAAGGAAAAGTAAGATTTCTCAGGGAGTGCTGCATAATTTTTACAAGGATGAAAAAGAAAGTTTTTTGAAAACTTTTTCTCTACTTATGGTAATCTAAGTTTAAACTGTTGGAAAGTGGTTAGTTATCATTTTCTCTCACTTTGAGAGCTGCGCACTCAATCCCGATGCTGTGCGGTCTTGTTCTTGGCGTCTCAGCATCTGCCGAGCTCTCCGGCTGCCGGCGGCGAAGAAGCGGCTTTTTCGCGCACAGAGCTTTCTGCCGGTCGCGGTGCGCTCCGGACCGCGGCTTCTGCCGAAAGACGCCAGGAGACCGGCACCTACCCTCGGAGAGCTGCATATGCCCGCCTTCTGCGTCTCTTGCCGCCTACACCTTAGAGAAAAGCTTTTTCACGCTTTCTCCCAAAAAGAAACTGTGCCAGCACAGCAAGCGTCTCAGGACGATTTTCATGAAGGTACTCGAGTTCTTACAATCTCCTGGAGAACACAAAAAGAAAGATCGGCCAGGGAATGCTGCATAAGTTTTAGCAAGATGTAAAAGAAAGTTGTTTGAGAACTTTTTCCCTACTTATGGTAATCTAAGTTTAAACTGTTGGAAAGTAGTTAGTTATCATTTTCTTTCAGTTTGAGAGCTGGGCACTTACTCCCGTTGCTGGGCGGCTTCGTTCTTGGCGTCTCAGCATCTGCCGAGCTCTCCGGCTGCCGGAGGCGAAGAAGCGGCTTTTTCGCGCACAGAGCTTTCTGCCGGTCGCGGTGCGCTCCGGACCGCGGCTTCAGCCGAAAGACGCCCGGAGACCGGCACCTACCCTCGGAGAGCTGCATATGCCCGCCTTCTGCGTCTCTTGCCGCCTACACCTTAGCGAAAAGCTTTTTCACGCTTTCTCTCAAAAAGAAACTGTGCCAGCACAGCAAGCGTCTCAGGACGATTTTCATGAAGGTACTCGAGTTCTTACCATCTCCTGGAGAAAAGGAAAAGTAAGATTTCTCAGGGAGTGCTGCATAATTTTTACAAGGATGAAAAAGAATGTTGTTTGAAAACTTTTTCTCTACTTTTGGTAATCTAAGTTTAAACTGTTGGAAAGTGGTTAGTTATCATTTTCTCTCACTTTGAGAGCTGCGCACTCAATCCCGATGCTGTGCGGTCTTGTTCTTGGCGTCTCAGCATCTGCCGAGCTCTCCGGCTGCTGGAGGCGAAGAAGCGGCTTTTTCGCGCACAGAGCTTTCTGCCGGTCGCGGTGCCCTCCAGACCGCGGCTTCTGCCGAAAGACGCCCGGAGACCGGCACCTACCCTCGGAGAGCTGCATATGCCCGCCTTCTGCGTCTCTTGCCGCCTACACCTTAGCGAAAAGCTTTTTCACGCTTTCTCCCAAAAAGAAACTGTGCCAGCACAGCAAGCGTCTCAGGACGATTTTCATGAAGGTACTCGAGTTCTTACCATCTCCTGGAGAAAAGGAAAAGTAAGATTCCTCAGGGAGTGCTGCATAATTTTTACAAGGATGAAAAAGAATGTTGTTTGAAAACTTTTTCTCTACTTATGGTAATCTAAGTTTAAACTGTTGGAAAGTGGTTAGTTATCATTTTCTCTCACTTTGAGAGCTGCGCACTCAATCCCGATGCTGTGCGGTCTTGTTCTTGGCGTCTCAGCATCTGCCGAGCTCTCCGGCTGCTGGAGGCGAAGAAGCGGCTTTTTCGCGCACAGAGCTTTCTGCCGGTTGCGGTGCCCTCCAGACCGCGGCTTCTGCCGAAAGACGCCCGGAGACCGGCACCTACCCTCGGAGAGCTGCATATGCCCGTCTTCAGCGTCTCTTGCCGCCTACACCTTAGCGAAAAGCTTTTTCACGCTTTCTCTCAAAAAGAAACTGTGCCAGCACAGCAAGCGTCTCAGGACGATTTTCATGAAGGTACTCGAGTTCTTACCATCTCCTGGAGAAAAGGAAAAGTAAGATTTCTCAGGGAGTGCTGCATAATTTTTACAAGGATGAAAAAGAAAGTTTTTTGAAAACTTTTTCTCTACTTATGGTAATCTAAGTTTAAACTGTTGGAAAGTGGTTAGTTCTCATTTTCTCTCAGTTTGAGAGCTGCGCACTCAATCCCGATGCTGTGCGGTCTTGTTCTTGGCGTCTCAGCATCTGCCGAGCTCTCCGGCTGCCGGCGGCGAAGAAGCGGCTTTTTCGCGCACAGAGCTTTCTGCCGGTCGCGGTGCGCTCCGGACCGCGGCTTCTGCCGAAAGACGCCCGGAGACCGGCACCTACCCTCGGAGAGCTGCATATGCCCGCCTTCTGCGTTTCTTGCCGCCTACACCTTAGAGAAAAGCTTTTTCACGCTTTCTCTCAAAAAGAAACTGTGCCAGCACAGCAAGCGTCTCAGGACGATTTTCATGAAGGTACTCGAGTTCTTACAATCTCCTGGAGAACACAAAAAGAAAGATCGGCCAGGGAATGCTGCATAAGTTTTAGCAAGATGTAAAAGAAAGTTGTTTGAGAACTTTTTCCCTACTTATGGTAATCTAAGTTTAAACTGTTGGAAAGTGGTTAGTCATCATTTTCTTTCAGTTTGAGAGCTGGGCACTTACTCCCGTTGCTGGGCGGCTTTGTTCTTGGCGTCTCAGCATCTGCCGAGCTCTCCGGCTGCCGGAGGCGAAGAAGCGGCTTTTTCGCGCACAGAGCTTTCTGCCGGTCGCGGTGCGCTCCGGACCGCGGCTTCTGCCGAAAGACGCCCGGAGACCGGCACCTACCCTCGGAGAGCTGCATATGCCCGCCTTCTGCGTCTCTTGCCGCCTACACCTTAGCGAAAAGCTTTTTCACGCTTTCTCTCAAAAAGAAACTGTGCCAGCACAGCAAGCGTCTCAGGACGATTTTCATGAAGGTACTCGAGTTCTTACCATCTCCTGGAGAAAAGGAAAAGTAAGATTTCTCAGGGAGTGCTGCATAATTTTTACAAGGATGAAAAAGAATGTTGTTTGAAAACTTTTTCTCTACTTATGGTAATCTAAGTTTAAACTGTTGGAAAGTGGTTAGTTATCATTTTCTCTCACTTTGAGAGCTGCGCACTCAATCCCGATGCTGTGCGGTCTTGTTCTTGGCGTCTCAGCATCTGCCGAGCTCTCCGGCTGCTGGAGGCGAAGAAGCGGCTTTTTCGCGCACAGAGCTTTCTGCCGGTCGCGGTGCCCTCCAGACCGCGGCTTCTGCCGAAAGACGCCCGGAGACCGGCACCTATCATTGGAGAGCTGCATATGCCCGTCTTCAGCGTCTCTTGCCGCCTACACCTTAGCGAAAAGCTTTTTCACGCTTTCTCTCAAAAAGAAACTGCGCCAGCACAGCAAGCGTCTCAGGACGATTTTCATGAAGGTACTCGAGTTCTTACCATCTCCTGGAGAAAAGGAAAAGTAAGATTCCTCAGGGAGTGCTGCATAATTTTTACAAGGATGAAAAAGAATGTTGTTTGAAAACTTTTTCTCTACTTATGGTAATCTAAGTTTAAACTGTTGGAAAGTGGTTAGTTATCATTTTCTCTCAGTTTGAGAGCTGCGCACTCAATCCCGATGCTGTGCGGTCTTGTTCTTGGCGTCTCAGCATCTGCCGAGCTCTCCGGCTGCTGGAATCGAAGAAGCGGCTTTTTCGCGCACAGAGCTTTCTGCCGGTCGCGGTGCCCTCCAGACCGCGGCTTCTGCCGAAAGACGCCCGGAGACCGGCACCTACCCTCGGAGAGCTGCATATGCCCGTCTTCAGCGTCTCTTGCCGCCTACACCTTAGCGAAAAGCTTTTTCACGCTTTCTCTCAAAAAGAAACTGTGCCAGCACAGCAAGCGTCTCAGGACGATTTTCATGAAGGTACTCGAGTTCTTACCATCTCCTGGAGAAAAGGAAAAGTAAGATTTCTCAGGGAGTGCTGCATAATTTTTACAAGGATGAAAAAGGAAGTTTTTTGAAAACTTTTTCTCTACTTATGGTAATCTAAGTTTAAACTGTTGGAAAGTGGTTAGTTCTCATTTTCTCTCAGTTTGAGAGCTGCGCACTCAATCCCGATGCTGTGCGGTCTTGTTCTTGGCGTCTCAGCATCTGCCGAGCTCTCCGGCTGCCGGCGGCGAAGAAGCGGCTTTTTCGCGCACAGAGCTTTCTGCCGGTCGCGGTGCGCTCCGGACCGCGGCTTCTGCCGAAAGACGCCCGGAGACCGGCACCTACCCTCGGAGAGCTGCATATGCCCGCCTTCTGCGTTTCTTGCCGCCTACACCTTAGAGAAAAGCTTTTTCACGCTTTCTCCCAAAAAGAAACTGCGCCAGCACAGCAAGCGTCTCAGGACGATTTTCATGAAGGTACTCGAGTTCTTACAATCTCCTGGAGAACACAAAAAGAAAGATCGGCCAGGGAATGCTGCATAAGTTTTAGCAAGATGTAAAAGAAAGTTGTTTGAGAACTTTTTCCCTACTTATGGTAATCTAAGTTTAAACTGTTGGAAAGTGGTTAGTTATCATTTTCTTTCAGTTTGAGAGCTGGGCACTTACTCCCGTTGCTGTGCGGCTTCGTTCTTGGCGTCTCAGCATCTGCCGAGCTCTCCGGCTGCCGGAGGCGAAGAAGCGGCTTTTTCGCGCACAGAGCTTTCTGCCGGTCGCGGTGCGCTCCGGACCGCGGCTTCTGCCGAAAGACGCCCGGAGACCGGCACCTACCCTCGGAGAGCTGCATATGCCCGTCTTCAGCGTCTCTTGCCGCCTACACCTTAGCGAAAAGCTTTTTCACGCTTTCTCCCAAAAAGAAACTGTGCCAGCACAGCAAGCGTCTCAGGACGATTTTCATGAAGGTACTCGAGTTCTTACCATCTCCTGGAGAACACAAAAAGAAAGATCGGCCAGGGAATGCTGCATAAGTTTTAGCAAGATGTAAAAGAAAGTTGTTTGAGAACTTTTTCTCTACTTATGGTAATCTAAGTTTAAACTGTTGGAAAGTGGTTAGTTATCATTTTCTTTCAGTTTGAGAGCTGGGCACTTACTCCCGTTGCTGGGCGGCTTCGTTCTTGGCGTCTCAGCATCTGCCGAGGTCTCCGGCTGACGGAGGCGAAGAAGCGGCTTTTTCGCGCACAGAGCTTTCTGCCGGTCGCGGTGCGCTCCGGACCGCGGCTTCTGCCGAAAGACGCCCGGAGACCGGCACCTACCCTCGGAGAGCTGCATATGCCCGCCTTCAGCGTCTCTTGCCGCCTACACCTTAGAGAAAAGCTTTTTCACGCTTTCTCTCAAAAAGAAACTGTGCCAGCACAGCAAGCGTCTCAGGACGATTTTCATGAAGGTACTCGAGTTCTTACCATCTCCTGGAGAAAAGGAAAAGTAAGATTTCTCAGGGAGTGCTGCATAATTTTTACAAGGATGAAAAAGAATGTTGTTTGAAAACTTTTTCTCTACTTATGGTAATCTAAGTTTAAACTGTTGGAAAGTGGTTAGTTATCATTTTCTCTCACTTTGAGAGCTGCGCACTCAATCCCGATGCTGTGCGGTCTTGTTCTTGGCGTCTCAGCATCTGCCGATCTCTCCGGCTGCTGGAGGCGAAGAAGCGGCTTTTTCGCGCACAGAGCTTTCTGCCGGTCGCGGTGCCCTCCAGACCGCGGCTTCTGCCGAAAGACGCCCGGAGACCGGCACCTACCCTCGGAGAGCTGCATATGCCCGCCTTCTGCGTCTCTTGCCGCCTACACCTTAGCGAAAAGCTTTTTCACGCTTTCTCTCAAAAAGAAACTGCGCCAGCACAGCAAGCGTCTCAGGACGATTTTCATGAAGGTACTCGAGTTCTTACCATCTCCTGGAGAAAAGGAAAAGTAAGATTCCTCAGGGAGTGCTGCATAATTTTTACAAGGATGAAAAAGAAAGTTTTTTGAAAACTTTTTCTCTACTTATGGTAATCTAAGTTTAAACTGTTGGAAAGTGGTTAGTTATCATTTTCTCTCAGTTTGAGAGCTGCGCACTCAATCCCGATGCTGTGCGGTCTTGTTCTTGGCGTCTCAGCATCTGCCGAGCTCTCCGGCTGCTGGAATCGAAGAAGCGGCTTTTTCGCGCACAGAGCTTTCTGCCGGTCGCGGGGCGCTCCGGACCGCGGCTTCTGCCGAAAGACGCCCGGAGACCGGCAC